>NC_138339.1:239581703-240181703 GCF_046562875.1 Panthera onca
CTTTAAGCCCTACTCCCAATGCGATCATATTTAAAATAGGGCCTTTAAGGGGGCAGTTAAGGTTAAATAAGTCCTAAGATTGTAAGCCTAATCATACAGGACACAAAGATCCTTATGAGAAGAGGAAGAGAGACCAGAGATCCCTTCCCCTCCCCTCCCTACACCACCCTTTTGTAAAGAGGAAAGACCATGTGAGGAAACCACAAAGAGGAGGCTATCTACAATCCTCAAAGAGCAGCCTCACCAGAAACCAACCCATAAAGGTTTGATACTTGAACTCCTAGACTCCAGAACTATGACAAAAGAAATTTGTTTGAGCCCTCTAGTCTGGCATTTTGTTACGGCAGCCCTAGGAGACTAATATAAATTTATCTGTTTATACAATTTATTTTTAATGTTTTGAATAACCAGCTCACAGTTTTCCTGAAAATTTAACTTGAACAGCCATTAAAAAACAAAAGAGAGGAAAGTCCATATATCATTTATAGACAATGATTTCCAAGATACACTGTGAAATGAAACATTGAAGAGGCAGCATAGTACATACAATATGTTGCCTTTTGTATAGGAAAAAGAGAAACGAAGAATGAATTACATACTTTCTTAATTCTTCATAAAGAAGAGAAACTATAAAATAATAAAAACTGAAAAACTGATACCTATAAAAGATAAGTAGGAACCAAAAGAAGATAGAAACAGGAGCTGGTTTTCTCTGAACATATATTTTAACGTACATTTTACTTTTGAATATATTCAAAAACAAACTACATCAAAAGACCTTAAAATTGAAATATAATCTTCTTAAACAAAGCTTTTTGAAAAATCATATTTGCAACACCTCTCCTCCAACGCCCCAAAAATATTTCTTTTTTTTTTTTAGTTTACTGATTTTGAAAGAGACAGAGACAATGTGAACAGGAGAGGAGCGCAGAGAGAGAGAGAGAGAGAGAGAGAGACAGAGAGAGAGAGAGAGACAGAGACAGAGAGAGAGGGAAAATCCCAATCAGGCTCTGCACAGCCAGCGCAAAGCCCTATACGGGGCTCAAATTCACAAACTGTGAGATCATGATCTGAGCCGAAACCAAGAGTCGGACACTTAACCAACTGAGTTACCCCGACACCCCAGCAAAAAATACATATGTAATATTTCAAAAGAGTAATCATTCTGCTAGCATTTACCATTATATGTAAAATCACAATTTCTAGTAATTTACATATACCAGTATTCATTTGAGATATGTTATCTCCAAGAGATGAAGATAACAATGGAATTAAATGAGATTCCAGGATAAATCTAGAGTATAAATAAATGCTGCTAAAATAAAGCTATTACAGCAATTTAAAACATACTCAAAAGAATGGCCAATTTTTACTAGATCATGAGTTACCTGTTTGTATTCACTGACACAGCTTTGGCAGCAAAATCTTTTCTGCTGACCATCAATCACCAGGACATTATTTCCAGCACCTTTGCTGGGCAGGTACTCTCCACACTGTTCACAGCAATTCATTATTAGACCATTGGCCATTCTGTATCTATTGAAGCAGTGGTCACTGCACAGCTTATGAGTCATATTTTTAAAGCTGACTTCATGACGAATCTAAAAACAAACAAAATTTTAAAAAATAAATGAGTATCACAATAGAAAACGCCTCAATAATTTTTCTGTGGAAGGCTCATTTAGGGAAAAAGAAAGACAAAGTACCGTTCGTGATTCTTTGAACTTATTTTTATACACACAATAAATACACTTATGGCAGAGGGGTAAACATTAGCGACATCACTATGAACTTCTCTAGAGAGATCTAAAAATGATAGGAAACAACCCAGTTTGGATAAAACTTCTAAAACAAAGAGACTGGAAATCTTTAGACAAATCCAAAAGGAACTATAAATAAAATACACTGCTCTAGAAAGGTAGGAGAAAACCAGTGTTATAAATAATTCAAATGAGGTATGTATAATACACAGGCTTCTTTTAATATAATCAAATGCAAAAACTTTAATACCATATGAATAATGTTAAGTTATTAAAAATATTCCCTCCATTTGTTCTCTTTCTTAAGCATGGTAGTTTCGAGTCAAGTCTATATATTTAAACACTATGGTTTTGTCTCTACATGCTCCAAACCTCAGGGGAAAAGTTAGTATTATATTTTAAAATTTCCTAAATCATTCTCCCACAGGGATTACATAATGGAATATACATCTTCACTTTTAAAGAACTATATACTGATGACGTCGTAACTATTAAATAAAGCTAAGAATATTCCCGTTAGTTAGAACTAAGAGAGAAGGCACAAAAATACAAACCTCTGTTAGTTTACCACAAATTGTACATCTTGATTTATTTAGAGCTCCTTTAGTAGGATTCTGTTTGTCTTCATAGAGAGACAAACAAGATGTACTACAGAATTCCTGGAAGGATTCGCTTGAATCCACTTGAGCAACAATAGTTCCTTTCATCGTAGTTATATCTCTGAAAAGTAAGTGAACAGCTTAAAGTCAACTTGTATTTAAAAAAAAATCAAACGTAAGAGTAATAATTAACATTTCTAATTTCCACAGATTTTACCCTGGGAATCAAACACCATTTTTAGATCCATTAAATCACGTTTACTATTTAAAAACTCTTGGCAATAAAATGGGAACACAGAAGATAAGGAACCAAAATGATTTCATACTATTAAATCTTTGTCAGTACCCAATTTGTCTTCAAACTCCTTAACAAGGCTTTCAGACATTGGAAACACTTTAAAAAATAGAAATTAAAAAAATCAGTTGTTACTATTTATATGGAGTTTAACATCAAAGCCTAATTTCCTGAGATACAAACTTATAACACCTAGTCAATTCCTTTCCCATAGGTAAGTAGAAAACTTGGAACGATCTAGGTCACGGAAATATGACATATATTCTAGAGAGGATATATGAACTTATTTAGGTACACCCCTATAGCCATAACCCAAAAGGACCCCACCTACCATTCTGTACAGCTCTGTAATGCAATTCGAAATGGTAGGAAACAAAAGTGATGACCTGTGAAGTTTTCCTTTAATGAAATTCTGAATTTCAAGATCCCATACTACAGTATGTAAAAGTCTACTACTGTAAAGCAATCTAAAAACTATGTAACCGTTCCAATACTTGCATTTATTAAACTTGTACAGAGAACCTTTCCAAAGTTCTAAGATCTAAACTATCTTCCCAAATTTGGGCCGCTCCAAGAGATGGCACAGAAGGAAAGCCCACCTGGTTTGACCGTGCACGTAATATACCATATTCCACTATTTTTAACTAGTGAAGCAAGACCTAAAAAATAGTGTAAGAAAGAACTGTCTCTTCCCAAAGCTATCCAAAAACTGGTACTTGAGTCTTAAAACACTGGCCATTGTAATGACTGAATGTTCAAAACTAACATAAAAACATAAAATCCAAAGACTTGCCAATTTAAAATAATCTTAATATGAAGATAGTACAAAATTTGACTTATTTTAATGTGATATAAATTGCAAAACAATTTTATCTGGCTAGAATTCTAATAATTAATAATGCAAATAAACATGCATTTTGACAAATTCAAAGAGTTCAATGGAGATCAGAGCCAAAATTAATTACAAGGGCCTGGTATCTAAATCAACCCCAAACCCTATCCAAGTAAGAAGCGTTTTAATCATCAGCCACGCAGTGGTAGTAGGGAATCCTCCAAAGCCACTGCAAATCTGAGTTTTGCTTTAAGATTCAAACAACTAGCTTACCAATTTTTCAAACATCATAATTTGCCTCTAAGACTCAGAATTTTCCTAAAATTATATACCACCAATATTCAACCACATGGAATTATGCTGAAAGGTAAACCTTACCTACACTTGTGGTGAGCACAGCATAACTTAGAGACTTGTCCAATCACTATATTGTACACCTGAAACTAATGTAACGCTGTGTATCAACTGTACTTCATTTAAAAAAAAAAAAGAAGAGGAGAAAGGTAAACCTTACTTTTTACACATAACACAAAGTTTCTTTGGAGCAGGCTTGTGAGAGAAGGAAGAAAGGCAGGTGGTAGAACAAAAGAGATGAGCTGATCCTTTTCGTTGATAAGCCGTCTGTCCCTTCTGTAAAGGTTTTTTACAGTTTGCACAAGTGACTTTAACTGGTTTAGTGGGTTGTTGCTGTGCAGAAGGCTGGAAAATCTGTTTAGGAAGTGAGGCCACTGGTGATAAAGAATCCACCCCTGGTTGTTTCTGATTACGAGGAAATGAAGCTGACTGGGAAATCCAAGAATCTTAAAAACAAAATGCACAAGAAAGAATAAATGAAACAGGTATTTATACACATTGGGATCTCTATCAAAGAAACAGTTTTAACTTCCCATCCTGTACAAGTTTAAGACATTAATAAGGCAGCAATGTAGCAGAGAGGTAAACACCCAAGGACTAAGAATGCCTAGTTGACATTTAGACTCCACCTACTAAACTGGAAAGTTAAATTCTGTACCTAACTCTTCTCTAAACTGGAAATGGTACCAACCTCATAGGAATGGTAACATTAAATAAGATAATACATGCAATAAAACATAGTAAGTAGCATAGAGGAAGCATTAAAAAATATTAGCCATTATTGATTAAACAAGAATTTACAGAATATTCCTTTAAGTAAGGAACACATACATAAACATAAAAGTTGATAATGAAAGTTATAATAAAATTTTGGCCAAACACTTGACAAATACAGGTCTGATAAGCTGTATATACGATTATATTCAAAACACCTTTTCAAAAACAGCTTTTTCCAAGGTGCCTGGGTGGCTCAGTTGCTTAAGCATCCAACTCTTGATTTCAGCTCAGATCATGATCTCACAATCCTGAGACAGAGCCCCACGTAGGGCTCCGCACGGAGCGTGGAGCCTGCTTGGGATTCTCTCTCTCCCCATCTCTCTCTGCTTCTCCCCACTCACGTACCTGCACGCATGAGTGCACGCGCTCTCTCTCTCAAATAAATAAACATTTTTAAAAATAAAAACAGCTTTTCCCATGTCTAGTTCCATGGCCTCTAAATAGACCACATAATACCAAAGAAATTAGAGTGTTACACAGAAATGATAAGCCAACATATAGTGACTCATCCCACATCATTATTACGGTCTTACTGCAAACAGTTTCAGCAGAGCACAGAATTAAAAGATATGTGCAACATTAACAGTAGAGTGCAGAATTTATTTTTTCTCTCTTAAGCTGGTACTTAGCAGAAAGTCTCCTGCTTACTACACTAGTTACTGCTCCACAGATCTCTCACTACACTATCAATACCGTAACCTTTTTTCCTTTTGAAACTTTACAGGCCACCATTTCTAAATTCTACGATTGTCTCTAGTAATTTTTTTCTTTTCTAGGTTATTCCAAATTTTCAACTTCCATACATAAAAAGTTACCCTTCTATATGAAAAACAATGGTCTTTTTCCTTCCACAGGAAGTACAAATTTATCTAGAGCTCAGGGAAACTTCTTTATTTTCAAAACCTTGAAGAGGGAGATTTCCTGGTTCTGAC
Source organism: Panthera onca (assembly GCF_046562875.1). Classification (NCBI taxonomy): domain Eukaryota; kingdom Metazoa; phylum Chordata; class Mammalia; order Carnivora; family Felidae; genus Panthera; species Panthera onca. The sequence continues at coordinate 239,587,253 of NC_138339.1, forward strand.
CCAGTCCATCAATATAATTATTTCAAGGGGCTACATAACACTGCTACTGAAATTTTACCTTAGTCCGTAATACCCTCTCCACAAAATTATACTTCATACGTTGAATAAACAGTGCATTCTGGAATCCTGTTATTCTGCTATGATCAGGGTAATAGACCAGTTTTAATAAATAGATACATATATTAATGACTACAAAGAAAATACAGTTGGCTCTTGAACAACATGGCTTTGAACTAAGTGAGTCCACTTATATGCAGATTTTTTTATAGTACAGTATTGTAAAAGTATTTTTTTATGATTTTCTTAATAACATTCTTTTCTCTAGCTTAGTTTACTATAAGAATACAGTATATAATACATATCATACAGAAAATACGTGCTGTTATCAGTAAGGCTTCCAGTCAACAGTAGACTACTAGTTAAAAACAAAACAAAACAAAACAAAACCCGAAGGCTACTAGTAGTTATGTTTTGGAGGAGTCAAAAAATTACATATGGATTTTCAAGTGCATAGGGGGTGGGGAGAGAGGGGAAGTTGACACTCTTAACCCTTACTATGTTTTTAAGGGCCAACTGTAGTCACTAATTGAAAATTCCACCTTATGAAGGCCCTCCAATCAAAACTTGTATTTGAACATATGCTCAATTTTGCAGGTTTATCACTTGAACATATTCTTAAAGAAATGAGTTAAATTTAAGGGCATCTATTAACTTGATTTTGAAAAAAAAGGCATACTTTTTTTTCTAATTTAGTTTTAGACCCTGTATAAATAATATGTCTCCATTTATCTATTTTTCAGTTCTTATATATTTCTGCTACCAAATTTTCACATCTTCCAACATGAAAATATTTTTAGGAAGGTAAGTTTTGTCTAAACCTTCTATTTTATTCAAAGGACATCAGGGGGCAGCAGTTTAATTTGCCCAAATCACAATTAGTCTGAAAGCTAGTATAAATAGCCAAGATTTTATAACTCCCTATTACTAATAAAAACAGCACATTTAACAACAAGAGCTAATTCAGAAACAAAAGAGCAAACAGGTATATCTGTTCAGTTTTTTTCTGATAAGTAGTATACATTCCTTTGTATAAGAGCTTGAGTAAAAAGGAACACAATTGGGTTTTTTTTTTAAGATTTTTTTATTTTTTATTTTTCTTAAGTAATCTCTACATCCAAAATGGGGCTCGAACCAATAACCCCAAGATCAAGAGTAACACACTATACAAATGAGCCAGCCAGGCACCCCCAAAAACACAATTCTTACAATGATATGCCCCTTTGACTCAACAATATCCCTAAAGAAGTAAGTATTTCAAGATACAGGCATAAAAATATCCTTAAGAGTTATTTAAATAGTGAAAACTGGAACCAAGCTAAATAGAGAATAAATCAAACATATAGACTTGATATGGTCAAAAGTTCAAGATGCTTTGTTAGGTATTTAAAGGGGCAGTAGGAAGAAAGAGTTTACAAAACAATACCTAAACTATGATCTCAGGTTAGAATTAAATGTACTACTCTCAATGGTGAGATTATTTCCTTCCTCATACTTATGTTTTAAAAATATGTATAATTACAATAAAGACAAAATACTTATTTTCAAATTAATTTGAGCATTAGCATCTTAAACTTTTATTTGAGCCTGAAAGTTACAATGAGAAAGAAACTAACATATAGACAGCTGACGTGTAAGTTTGTAAGACTTTTCTGGACGGCAATATGACAATATATTTCTACAACTTTAAAATGCTCATACAAACTCACAGATACATGCCCATACCCAGACTTGCCTACGAAAATACATATACACACATAGAGGGAAAGGGTCTTGGAAGGCATGAGATATTTTACAAATTGAATAATAAGGAACATTATTTCTTCCAAAGTCATTATAAACCAGATAGATTTTTTTTCAACCAAAAGTCTTTGGAAGGATAGGGACAGTGATATCCTTTGGCCTTGTAACTTCATTTCTAGAAATATACTCTAAAGAAATAATGAGAAATTTGAACAAAGATGTTCATCATAAATCTATAATAGTAAAATATGGGAAACTGTAAACACCAAATATGGGAATGATATATCCATATCCTCTATGCAGTCATTAAAACTTGTATATAAATGTTATTGGTATGAGAAAATACAACATAATATTAAAATGGGAAAAAAACAGGAAGCAAAATTATTCAGAGTTGCATGTCAACCAAGTGATAATGCAAAGGAAAAAGACTGAAAGAAAACCACTCAAAGGACTGACGCGGTAATCTTCAGTTAATAAAATACTATCAGGGATTTAATTACAGATTTTCCAAACATTCTTCAACAATTAAATATCACTCATAACCAAAAAAAAATAAGTAAAAAGGAAAAATGACCAGCATTTTACAGCATTCTACACTAAGCTTTAGTCATTATTATTCTCCACAATTTCTAGGCTGATAAAGTTGCTAATAAGCCTAAAAGGATGAAAAAATGAGAGAAACAGAAAGAAGGATATATGAGAAAGACAGACATATAAAGGTTTAGGGGCAGAGGTGAAAGATAAAGGGACATACAAAGACATGGTCGTCAAAAAGCCAGAGTTCTTGTAACTTCTCTTTTTAATGTTTTCACAGAGCAAAACTGTCTAAAGAAAAATTTTTCAGATAGTTGCAAAATTTACCAGCCTTCAAATATTAAAATATAAAATGCTAGTAAGAAAAAATTAAAATCTGATAAGAGTCAAAATTAAACACAAGTAAAGTAAAAACAAATCTAAATGTGCCCCTTATACAATACTAGGTTGTTACATAAGTGTGTTTATCTTCTTTTCACTATTTACACATTACTACTAGACAGAACTAAAATTGTATTAGCAAAAAGTAATTACATGACAAGTAAGATGCCAAACTGTTAGACTTCAGTGTTAGTTAATGTAAAAGGCATTTTTCTCCAATCTTTTAGACATAAATTTCTATGATTTTCTAATAATCTGCAGAGAAATACATGGTTTTACATCTCTTATCAGCTAAAATTTCAAACTTACAAGTCAATAGAATTAACTTAACTTACATGAGTAAACTAACCGAGGTAGTACCAATTACTACAATAAAAAAAGGAGCAAGCAAATAAATTCGTTTACATGGGGTAGATCACGTACTGCTTACCAGGATTATGATGAGTTGCAGATTCTCCATTCTGAAATACGTCTCCTGCCACATTCATTCTACCAGGATTAAAAGGTCCTACTCCAGTCTTGGTCTGTGAAGTTAAAGATGGGGTGTATGTTTGTATATTAACACCAAAATTACTTGACTGCAGTCCGTTAGAGACATCTCCCAAGTTGGTATTCTGCAGGGATGTTACATGTGTAATCATTAAGTTCATATCTCGCCCGTCAGTATTTTCTAATTGGCCATCATTCACAGAGCTTACACCTGTTTCTAAGGTTGTAACATTAGCAATCTGAATTTCAGAGTCTGGTTCTGTGGTGATACCACTATTACCCATTCCTGCATTTACCTTACTTCTTGAAAAACTGGAAGTGGAGAAATCCACATCATTGGTTCTGTTTTTAGATTCAGGAGGTCTCCGTTCAATAAAATTGGAGGAATTTTTCTCTTGCCCTTGATTTGTTTCCATGTCCTCTTCATCATCAATGACAATTGTCTCACTTACACTTCCCTTCTGAGAAGCCAACTCTTTTGAGGATGGAAGAATTTTGGAATCATTTCCTTGTAGTTCTTCATTTTTTGATGATGTAAATGTTACAGTCCTTTGATCAGCTACCACTGGTGCAGAAGGTGGGGGAGGTTGTACGGGTTCGATAAAAACAACATCATCATCATCTTCCACTGATGAGTTTTGAAATTTATTAGATCTAGAAACTAAAGGATTAGGTGGACCACTAAATGAATTTCCTACATTGGTGAGACTAGTTGCCATGGCCGTACTCCCTAATAAAACAGGAGTCTGATCAGTCAATTCTAATCCTCCCACTGAACCTGTGTCCATGCCAAAAAACCTGTCAAGGAGATGGAAAGAAGAAAAAGAAAACAAATGTCAGTATAATCTTTTGCTTTTCTAACTGAAAGAGTTATTTATTTATTTGGTTTTTATTTTTAAAGTTTATGTGTTTATTTTGAGATAGGATGTGAGCACATGTAAGCACGGGGCGGGGGGGGGGGGGGGGGGGGGGGAGAGACAATCCCAAGCACGTTCAGCACTGTCCATGCAGAGCCTGACGTGCGACTCAGCCTTACAAACCATGAGATCATGACCTGAGCCAAAATCAAGAGTCAGACGCCCAAATGAGCCACCCACAGCACCCCTGAAAGAACTTTTTAAAGATAATTTTCTTTTTTATTCTAAATGACAATTCTTATTTAATAAAGGAAAAATTTGGTATCCATTCTATGATGTCATTCACTAAATTTCATATAGTCTCCATGGGAACCTCTTGCAATATAAAAAGGTAATCCTCCAATGTTCAGTAATGATATGTAGTATATTCCCACTTCCACCACCTCCTTTCTACCATACTATTTAAGCTATAAACTTTACCATTGGAAACATGGATAAATCCTTCAATATACGTTTGAACAGGAAAATAACAAAAACCTTCTCTATACAATAAAAATCCCTTCTCTATACATTTATCCTATGTATCTACTGTCTTGAATAAGCTGACATGATCTAATCCCTAATTTCCCTTGCCTCATCTTTTTTTAATCCCTTTTTTTTCATATTCCCTGGCCCCCTTACAACTATATAATCGAATCCTTCTAAGAATCTGAAATCCTTGTTGACCTTATCCAGAAAGCTTAAATCCTTATTTGCCAGGCACTATTGATGTATGCTTTATATCCATGTATCAGGCTGAATAATGGCCCTCAAAGATATCAGATCCCAATCCCTGGAACCTGTAAATGTTACCTTATATGGTGGTAAAAGGGTCTTTGCAGATATGATTAAGGTCAAGAATTTAGAAACAGATTAGCTAGGTGGGCCCTAAATGCACCAGTTTGCAAAGGGAGGTAAAAGGAGATTACGGGCATAGAGGCAGATCAGCGACTGAAGTGATGCAGCCAAGGGATGTTGGCAGTCACCAGAATGTAGAAGAGGCAAGGAATGGATTCTCTGCCAAAGCTTCCAGAGGAAGCCTGGCCCTGCTGACACCTTGATTTGATCCCTGTGTCACTGATTTCCAACTTCTGACCTCCAGAATTATGAGAGCAAAAATTTTCTATTGTTTTAAGCCACCAAGGTTATGGTAATTTGTTACAATGGCCACAGGAAATATATATACTACACTTCCTAGTTATATCTCCAATATAACACTTGATAATAGTTATAATTTCTGTCCCATTTTAATGAAGAAGAATTTATGTCTTGGAGATGCTAATTAACCTGCCAAAGTCACACAGCTAAAATGCATCCCCAGGTCTTTATAACTCAGTAGTCCAAACTCTTCATTACTCTGCTGTATTCAACCAATTATTTTCTGAGCTCCTGATAAATATGCAGGGCTATGCTGAAGCCAAAGAGACTGCAAGGAGTTAACAGTGAAGAGCCAGAAAAGAAAGAAGGTAAGTTCTTGCGCAATGGGAGAAGATGAGGTCATGGACACAGGTGGTAGCAGAACTAATCTTGAACATCAATCACCTTAGTTTCAGTGACTAAACAGGAAAGAAAATATAGAAGAGGCAGAGGATAAAGGGTGGATATAGATTGTAGGTTAAAAAAAAAAAAAAAAGGGACGGGGGGTGTAGGTTAATTTGGAGACAAGGTGGATGGGAATTTGAAGTGGTTTATACATGGTAGCCTAATTTTCATAGAGTAGGTTTTCTGAGATGGTGAGAAAACAGTGGTTGTACAAGTCTTAAAAGACTGGTTCAAGAGCCCCAAGGCCAACTCTTGAGTCTTTTGTAATCCTCTTTCTCTAATAAAGTCCCTTAGCCCGGTTTAAAAAAATAAAAAACAAAAAAGGGTGGTTTAAGAACATTTACTACTTCATATATGCTGCCATTTGCTTATTTTGCTATAAAGAGCTTCTGAAACAATGAAGATGACACTACTATACATATCACTTTGGCAGATGGAGTAACAAGGAGAGGGATAGAGAAATTGTTCATTGTATATTTCATTGTTTTTCTTAATTTTTGAACACAATTTCTCACTTGTTTTTAAAGCAAAATTTAAAGTTTTTAACAACAAATCGGTAATAGAGTTATCAGAGAAGACCTCTTTGGCCAGGTGACACTTACACTGAAATCTGGAATGACAAGAAAGATTCCACTTGGCAAAATTGTAGGAAGGGCATTCCTACATTCAAGTCTGAAGGCAATGAAGCTGGTGAATCCAAGCAATAAAATAAAGACCAATGTGGCTGAACAAGGTAGGGAAGAATTGTAGGAGATATAAAAACATGCACAGAACAAGCTTCCAATGCCAACAAGTTAATTCATTAACTGCACTCAACAAAGATTTACAAAGCATCCAACCTAGTATGCACAAGACACTGAATTGGACACCTGAGGGCGGTGGGGGGAGAGTGGGAATCAACAAACAAAACACATCCCTGCAATCAGAAATCATGAATTTTAAACACAAGTTTGGATTTTACTGTAACAGGTTGAAACATTGCAGTGTTTCCACGAAAAGGTTAACATGTCACTTATGTTTTTAATACATCTCCCGGGCTGCTATGTGGAAAATGGATGAGAAGGCAAGACTAGAGGCAAAGAAACCACCTAGAAGGCCATTGATCCAATTGAGAGATGATGGTAGCTGAAAACAAAGGTGACAACAGGAGATGGAAAAAAATTGAACAGATTAGGGTTTTTTAAAAAGCAGATCTTACTAACATGAAAAGATCAGTAAGATTACTGTGGACCGAAAAACAGTTACAAGAAAACAGAGTATTATTACTACAACCTTATGCATTCCCCAAAAACCCATACACACACATATTCTATTTTTCCTAAAGTACATAACTTTTATGTAAATTCATGAAAAAAAAACTCTGTAAGGATCACACTATACTGATAGACATTGCTTATGGGAGAAGCAGGGAGTCTGAGTAAGAGAGGTGACCAACAAGTCGCACTTCAGATTTACATTTTTTAGAGAGAGAGAGCACACAAGCAGAGGAGAGAGGCAGAGGGGTAGAGAGGTAGAGGGACAGAGAAAGAGAAAGAGAGAGAGAGAGAGAACGAACCCCAAGCAGGCTCCATGCTCAGCACAGAGCCCAACACAGGGCTCATTTCCATGATCCTGGGATTATGACTTGAGACAAAATCAAGACTCAATTGACTGAGCCATGCAGGAGTCCCACAAAATTGTACTTAAGAGTCAACATTAATCTAAAAAGAATTTCAGGCAGCTAAGCACCTGAATGAATAATGGAAAAAACAGGCACCTGGCTGGTTCAATCAGAGGAACATGTGACTCTTGATCTTGGGGTGATGAGTTCGAGTCCCACATTGGGTGTAGAGATTAAATAAATAAATGTTTTTTAAAAATAAATAATGGGGAAGACAGGAGTCAGTAACAGAAAATAATAAAAAGTTGATAAAGCGTTAGTTAAAGATGAAGGAATTTATCACCAGATACAAGAGGAATACAGGTTAAGCACTTTTCATAGACATTAAACAGGGGTATATCAACCATTTTATGAAAACACTGGATAGACCATAACTAATTGCTCTTCTCACTGCATGTCTAAAACAGTGCCTGGGCACAGAGTATACACTCAGTTTTCCCAAATATTTGTGGAAAGGCAAGAAGGCAAAAACCCCTATGTTAACTTTGATTACCAGAGTTATTTTTAAGTAACCTTTACTTATAAAATTCTGATCCCTTATTTGATATCTACTCTGCTATTCTCTAACCATTAAGCATCTTACTTAAACCAAGTTTAGTTTCCAGAGGGCATCACATCCTATTTAACATAGTAATGAAATGTTTGTAGTAACAAACAGTATTTTATAGGAATGGCTATTGTATTTTCATTTAACTGTGACAAAAACCTCTTCTGAGTTAGATAAAATAGATTTTAACTTTTCTGTAATAAAGCCATACTTCAATACATTAAAACTACCCATGGTTCCAAGACATCAGAATTCAAGTACTATGTATAAAGCTGAATTCCATAGGAATGCAAGCTGGTGCAGCTACTCTGGAAAACAGTATGGAGGTTCTTCAAAAAACTAAAAATAGGACTAACCTATGACCCAGCAATTGCACTACTAGGTATTTATCCAAGAGATACAGGTGTGCTGTTTCGAAGGGACACATGCACCCCATGTGTCCCCAGCACTATCAACAATAGCCAAAGTATGGAAAGAGCCCAGATGTCCATCAATGGATGAATGGATAAAGAAGATGTGGTCTATATATACAAGGGAGTATTACTCGGCAATCAAAAAGAAATCTTGCCATCTGCAACTACGTGGATGGAACTGGAGGGTATTATGCTAAGTGAAATTAGTCAGAGAAAGACAAAAATCATATGACTTCACTCATATGAGGACTTTAAGAGACAAAACAGATGAACATAAAGGAAGGGAAACAAAAATAATATAAAAACAGAGAGGGGGACAAAACAGAAGAGACTCATAAATATGGAGAACAAACTGAGGGTTACTGGAGGGGTTGGGGGGGGATGGGCTAAGTGGGTAAGGGACACTAAGGAATCTACTCCTGAAATCATTGTTGCATTATATGCTAACTAATTTGAATGTAAATTTAAAAAAATAAAAAATTAAAAAAAAAACAAAAGGTGAATTCCAAAACCAGTCTCAAAATCATTGCTCTGAGAGCAAGAGCTGTATGTGCACCAGTGTGGATGACATGCTAATACTGAAAAATGGCAGAAGATACATTTATATCTGCTTTAAAGAAAATGGATAATTGTATCTAAAACTGTAAGGGGTGACTACTTGACTTTCACAAAGATCTACAAATTACCATTCCACACTCTAAGATGTTTTAAATATTTCCAAAAACTAAAATATATATACACCATTACTCTAAAACAGTTCCTCACTAAGGAAGACTTCTTCATGGTAAAACAATAATCTATGCTAAGGGAAACCTTCACATAAATTTAAGTAAACATCAAAAAAATTTTTAACATTACCACTCTATAGAAGGTATTAAAAGTTGAAATATGCTGAATAACATTGATTCAAAATTTTCATAACTCAATGAAATTTTTTAAAAATTAGTACATCCATCCAGTAATATTTAACATTTATTTGATGCTTGTTATGAGCCAAATCTTCATGTTAAAGCAAATCCATGAAGGAAATCACTTTGTCTTCTTTATACAGATCTAAAAACAAGAGGTGCTGGCTGGCTCAGCTGGTTGATCATGCAACTCTTGATCCCAGGGATGTAAGTGTTAAGTCCCACGTTGGGCCTAGAGCTTACTTAAAAAAATAATCATTATCATCTTCAAAGCTAAGTTGCCCAAGACCACAGACAAGAAGTTAGATGTCAGGATTTGAATATTCATGATATCCAATATGTAATTAAATATTAAACAATAAAATAATATAGCACAGTTCTTATTAATAAAAAATTCAGTAACACAAAAACCAACTCAATATTCAAAATATGCAAGTATCCAAAAGAAGAAATATCAAGCCTGGGGCACCTGGATGGCTCAGATGGTTGGGCGTCCGATTTCGGCTCAGTTCATGATCTCACAGTTCATGGGTTCGAGCCCCGCATTGGGCTCTGTGCTGACAGCTCAGAGCCTGGAGCCTGCTTCGGATTCTGTGTCTCCCTCTCTCTCTGCCCCTCCCCCTCTCATGTTCTGTATCTGTCTCTCTCAAAAATAAAGAAACATTAAAAATTAAAAAAAAAAAAAAAAAAAAAAGAGGTATCAAGCCCAAGTGCCAGGCTAAAAGGGGATTTAAAAAAACAAATGAACTTTAATTTGCAGTTAATATTCATGTGCCATAAGGCAGGAAATATCCTCATCAAGGTAACAATTTTCAGAGGAATAAGGCATAAATCTATTGATGTTATGATATGAAATGTATAGGCTTTTGATGCAGTTAAAAGCTTTTAATGCTTTTAATGCAGTTTTAATGAGTTCTCTGGATCCTTTCTATGGTTTTAGCACACCTAAAACAGAAGACCATTTCCAAGACAGAAAAGCTAGAACTGACTTCCCTCTGGTGGCTGGCTGCTAGGTACCAATTCATTCTTCTCGGAAGAAAACAGTGGAGCAGAGAATAGAACTTTCTTTACCAGTTAGTTCTCTGCAGTAATCAACTTCTCAAAAACAGAGTAAGTACTCAACTATAACAACTGTTCCCAAATCCTAGACTATAAATAAATTTCGCCACCTCTATATGTCACTGAGAATGTTTCAACCACCAAACACTTAATTTACTCCTTTTATCTGATTAAAAGTTGACCTGATTAAATCTGATTTAAATCTGATTAAAAGTTGACCACTTCTACATTATCTATATAAAGCCTGTATCATTAGGCACTTTTCTGCACCGAGTCAATTCTAATTAGCTATTTTACAATGAGGAAATTGTTTTACTTCTGTATGTTAGCTACCTTGACAATACATTATATTTAAAAATATATAAAATAAAATAAAGAGGGGTGCCTGGGTGGCTCAGTCGGTTGGGTGTCCAACTTCGGCTCAGCTCAGGTCATGGTCTCACGGTTTGTGAGTTCGAGCCCCGCATCGGGCTCTGTGCTGACAGCTCAGAGCCTGGAGCCTGCCTCAGATTCTGTGTCTCCCTTTCTCTCTGCACCTCAAGGTGGCCCACCTGTGCTCTCTCTCCCTCAAAAATAAATAAAATGTAAAAAAAAATAAATAAGTAAAATAAAATGAAGACAACATAAATTTACAATAAAAAATGTTAGAAGAGGAAAAACAGAACAGCATGGATTCATCATGACTGAATGCCTCAAAAAGGTAAAATTCTTTTAACACCTAATAAAGTTTTTAAATGACTAAATTACAAGTAAAGTTAAACTTGTAGTTAATATTCAAGTGTCATAAGGTAAAAAGTATCCCGATCACCACAAAATTTTCAGAGGAACAAAGTGATAGGTCCTCTTAAGTACAATATGAAAAATAAATCAAGACAGGTATCAACAAGATGGCAAAGTGGGAAGTTCTAGGTAAGGGTCCCTCCACCCAAGTAACCACTGAGCTGGACAGAGTGACTGGAACCAATTATAGATCCCTGAAACCCCACTGAACACACTCATTAATCACCAGGGTAGTGCCTGAGGAAGATAATGCTGATCATTCACAAGTGAGCAAATGCATGAGCCGGCAACCATCCCCCATTCCTCACCCCAACTTGGCTATGGGGTTAGCATCCTGCATTCCTGGAGAGTCTGGCTTGTCAGAGGACTGGCAGTGAGGAACTTCTACAAATTTGGGACTGTGTTTGGGTGGTCTGGAGCAGATCTTCTCCTGGTTTCATCTGTATAGGCAGGAGCAGCTTTCCCAAAAGCATCTATCTAATGAGACATGACCCTTTATCTCATTTTTTTTCCACCCCAATACTTAAGGAAATTTTTGTCCAGTCACTAGTTCACCATAGGAATAATGGAACAGAAACTTCAATGACCACAACAAGAAATATACATTTTGTTAAAAAGTTACTTAGAAAAAGTCAAAAACAAATGGCTCCATCCCTCAACAAGTAAAAACTCAGCCATCTGTGAAGACTGGGAGAGTCAGACATCCAGAGTTACACATAATATACTCAGAATGTTGTAAAACATACAAAGAAACAGAAAAAGTATGTCCTATTCACAGTAATAAAAGAATTTGACAGAAACCATCCCTGAAAAATCCCAAACATTGGAAAAAGTAGTCAAAGACATTAAATCAACTATCTTAAATATGCTCAATGAGCTAAAGGAAAGCATTGACAGAGAACAAAAGGAAATGTGAAAACAATGCATAATCAAAATGAAAATACAAACAGATACAAATTATAAAAAGTAACCAAGTGGGGCGCCTGGGTGGCTCAGTCCGTTAAGCGGCCGACTTCGGCTCAGGTCATGATCTCGCAGTCCGTGAGTTTGAGCCCCACGTCGGGCTCTGTGCTGACAGCTCGAAGCCTGGAGCCTGTTTCAGATTCTGTGTCTCCCTCTCTCTGACCCTCCCCCTTAAGCAGATCTTAAGAGGCAGAAGAATCAGTAAACTGGAAGAGAGAATAACTGAAACTATCCAGTCTGAGGAGCAAGGGAAAAAGGGAAGAAAAATGAATGGAGCCTGAGGAATCTACAAAACATTACCAAACATACCCACATATGTATCATAAACAGAACGAAAGGGACAGGAAAAAATATTTGAGGAAATAATGGCAAAAAAAAGCCCCAAATGCTGGATGACACACATCCAACAAGCTCAACAAACTCCAAGTCAGATAAACTGAAAGATATCCACAACAAGACACATAATAATCAAATTATAGACACCAAAGATAGATAATTTTAAGAAAGAAGTAACTCATCACGTGCAATGAATGCTCAATATAATTTAGATTACCAGTTCATTTCTCATCAGAAACCATGGATGCCAGAAGCTAGTGAGATGACATATTTATTGTGATCAACAACAACACAAAACGTCAACTAACAATTCTAAATCCAGCAAAAAATTCCTCCAATATTAAGGAGAAATTAAGATATTTCCAGGAGAACAAAAGCAGGAGTTTACTACCTGCATGAAATGTTACTACCTGTATGAAATGCTACCTTTCAGGCAATAATAAAAACACACTACAGAATAAATTGAAGCCATAAGAAATAAAGAATGTAAGTGAAATTACCTACATAAATCAACAGAAAGCCAGTATTACTGTACTTTTAATTTATGAGTACTTTTTTCCTATAATTTACAAGACAAAACACAAACATACCAAAATATGGAATGCAATGACAGCAGTGCTCAGCAGAAAACTTACAGCTATTAACACCTACATTTAAAAATATCCGAAATCAATAACTTTTATACTTTAAGAAATCAGAATCTGCAAGCTAAACCCAAGCCTAGCAGAAATAATGCAATAAAGATTAGTGCACAGATAGAGAAAAAAAAAAGAGACATCAACAAAAAGGTGATTCTTTGAAAAAATTAAATATTTAGCTAGACTATGAAGCAAAAGAAAATCTCAAATTATCAAAATCAGAAATTAAAGTAAGACATCACTACTGATTTTATAGAAACAATTATAAGAGAGCACAATGAACAATTATATGCCAACAAAATCAGATAACCAAGATAAAATGGCTAAATTCCTAGATACACACACTGCCAAAACTTACCCTAGGAGGAAATACAAAATCTAGGGGCAGCTGGCTGGCTCATTTGGTAGACTTTTGATCTCCAGGTTGTGAGTTCAAGCTCCACACTGGGTGTAGAGATTAGATTGGATAAGATAATGTAAAACCTAGACAGATCTACAAGCAAGGAGATTAAATCAGTCATCAAATATCTCCAAACAAAGAAATGCCCAGGAACAGATGACTTCATTGATAAATTCTACCAAACATTTAAAGAATTAACATTGCTCCCTCTCAAATTCTTCCCCAAAAAACTGAAGGGGAGAACACTTCCAAATTTATTCTACAAGGCCAGCATTACTCTGATATCAAATCCAGACAAAGACATTACAAGAAAACCATAAACCAATATTCCTTATGAATATAGATGCAAAAATCCCCAACAAAACAGGAGAAAACCAGAAGCATAAAAAAGATTATGTATCAGGACCATGTGGGATTTATCCCAGAATGCAAGGGTAATTCAACGTAAGAAAATCAAAATAATATACCATATTAATACATAGAAAGGGGGGAAAAACACATCATCATCCCAATTGAGGCAAAGAAGTTTTGTGACAAAATACAACATGCTTTCATGATAGAAATAATACACTACAAAGAGAAGGAAACTTCTGCAACATAATAAAGGCCACATATGGAAAAAACCACAGCTGACATCACACTCAATGGTAAAAGATGGAATGTCTTTCCTCTAAGATTAGAACGCACAGATGCCTACTCTCACCATTTTAATTCAACATAGTACAGGAAGTTCTGGCCAGAGCAATTAAGCAAGAAATAAAAGGCATCCAAATAGGAAAAGCAAAAAGTACAATCATTTCTGCAGATGACATAATCTTGTATTTTGAAAACATAAGCAAAGTTTCAGAACACAAAATCAACATGAAAAATCAGTTGCATTTCTACACACTAACAATGAACAATCCATAAAGGAAATTAAGAAAACAATTCCATTTACAGTAACATCAAAAATAATAAAATACATGGAAATAAATTTAACCAAGGAGGTTGAAAGACTTGTATTATGAAAACTACAAAACGCTGCTAAAAGAAAATTAAAGACACAAATAAATGGAAAGATATACCATGTTCATGGATGAAAAGATTAACCTGAAGAGGATGATATTACACCTAAAGCAATCTACGGATTTAATGCAATCCCTATCAAAACCCAAATTTTTTTTGCAGAGTGTCATCCTAAAATCCATGTGGATCTCAAGGGACAAGAATCTTGAAAAAAAAGAACAAAGCTAGAGGGGTCTGACACTTTCAGATTGCAAAACTTATTACAAAGCTACTACAGTACATTAAAACAGCTTGGTACTGACATAAAGACAAATATATAGGCCAATGACAAACAATAGAGCCGAGAAAGAAATCTCCAGATAGTCAGGTGAATACACAAGAATGCCAAGATCAATCAATGATAAAGGTCATTTCAAAAAAAAAAAAAAAAAAGGTGCAACAGAACCCTTACACCATATATAAAAAATTAACTCAAAATGGATCAAGGACCTACATTTAAAGAACTAAAACTATAGAACTCAAAATAAAGGAAAGGTTTCATGACTTTGGACTTGTTAATGATTTCCTGGATACAAAACATCAAAAACACAGGCAATAAAAGAAAAACTAGATAAACTTGACATCATCAAAATTAAAAATGTTATGCTGAAAGAAAACTACTGACAATCAAGAATACTCTACCTAGTAAAGTTTTCCATCAGGATTGAAAACAATAAAGAATTTTCCAAACTAACAAAAGCTGGAGTTCATCATCACTAGTCTGACCTTACAAGACATGTTAAAGAGAATTCTCATCTAAAACAAAAGGGCACTAATAATAACAGGAAAACAGGGGCGCCTGGTTGGCTCAGTCGGTTGGGCATCCGACTTCGGCCCGATCGTGATCTCACGGTTCATGGGTTCTAGCCCTGCGTCGGGCTCTGTGCGGACAGCTCAGCTTTGAATTCTGTGTCTCCCTCTCTCTCTGCCCCTTCCCTACTCACACTCTGTCTCTGTCTCTCAAAAATAAGTAAACATTGAAAAAAAAATAAAAATAACAAGAAAACACATGGAAAGTATAAAATTCAGGGGCGCCTGGGTAGCTCAATCAAATAAGCATCCAACTCTTGATTTTGGCTCAGGTCATGATCTCACAGTTCATGGGTTCAAGCCCCAGGTCAGGCTCTGCAATGGGCATGGAGCCTGCTTGGGATCTATTCTCTCTCCCCCCCCCCTCTCTCTCTCTCTCTCTCTCTCGCTCTGTCCCTCTTCTGCTCATGCTGTCTCTCTCTACAAATAAATAAACTTAAAAAAAAAACTATAAAATTCACTGGTAAAGCTGAAAACAATTTAGAACTTCTGTGCAAAAAATGCTAAAGAAAGTATTTGCAAATCATACATCTGATAAAGAGATTTGTATCTAGAATATATAAACAATTCATACAAGTCAACAACAAAAACAATTTAAAAATGGGCCTTAAGACTTAAGTACTTTCTGTATCTTAAAGATATACCAAAAAAAAAAAAAAAAAAAGATATACAAATGACCAATAAGCACGTGAAAAGATGCTAAAAATTATTAATTAGAGAAATGCAAATCAAAACCAGAAGATATCATCTCACTTCCATAAGGATGGCTACAACAAACAAAAAGCAGTAATTATTGGTGAGGGGCAACTGGTCAGTTGGTTGGTTGGCTGGTTGAAGAAATGTGATGCCTTGTGCATTGATGGTTAAAACAGGAACAGTAGCTATAGAAAACAGTACAAAGGTTACTCAAAAAATTAAAAACTGAGTAACCATATGATACCACAATCCCCATTCTGGAAATACATCTAAAAGAAACGAAAGCAGGATCTCCAAGAGATTTTTGCACATTTACAGTCATGGCAGCACTATTCACAAATAGCCAGGAGGTGGCAACCAAATGTTCATGGGCAGATGAATAGCTAAGTAAAATGTGTATATACACATACAATGGAATATTATTCAGCCATAAAAAGAAAGGAAAACCTATTATGTGCTATGACATGGATGAATAGTGAGGATATTACATGAAGTGAAAAAAGACAGAATTCTGTATGATCACACTTACATGAAGTATCTAAACAAACCAAATTCATACAAATATGAAGTAGGAGTGGTTACCAGGGGCTTAGGAGAGGGATACATAGGGAATTGTTTAATGAGTACAGTGTCAGTTTTTCAAGATGAAAAAGTTCAGGGGATCCGCTGTGTGATAATGTGGATATCTGAACTATACACTACTGAGCTATACACTTAAAAATGGTTAAGACAGTAAATTTTATATGTGTTTTGTGCAATTTAAAACAAAATAAGGGAAAAAAACAAAATAACCACTTCACAGCAATTAGGAAGGAGTTCTTTTTTTTATAAATAATAACAAGGCAAAAATGCACAAAAATTAGAACACTTCTGAAAAAAACTTGGACACTTCTGCATTGCTGGCCAGAGTCATGTAAAATGGGGTACAGCCACCATGGAGAACAGTTCGGGGTTCCCCAAAAAGTTATATGCAGAATTAACATATGATCAGTCAATTCCACTTCCTGGTATATACCTAAAAGAAATGAAACGTGAGACTCCTATAGATACTTGTGAACCAATGTTCACACCAGCATTATTCACAATGGCCAAAAGCTGGAAACTGCCCAAAAGTCTGTCAACAAATGAATGGACAAACAAAACGTACACACAACAGAATATTATTCAGCCCTAAAAAGTCTGATACATGCTACAACACAGAAAACCTTGAAAAAAATTATGATAAATGAACTAATTCAGACACAAAAAGGGCAAATGTTTTATGGTTCTACTTATCTGAGGTGCCTACTAATACAGACAAAAAGATAGAACACAGGTCACCAGGAAGTGGGGGAAAGGGGTACTGGGTATTATTGTTTAAAGAGTACAAAATTTTTATTTGGGATGACGAAAAAGTTCTACATAGGATAATGGTGATCTTTGCAAAACATTTGTAAGTATACTTAATGCCATTGAACTGTATACTTAAAAGAAAAAAATGATAAATTTTACATTCCTTTATTTTACCAGACATTTACGGGGGGGGGGGGGGGGGGGGGGGGGGGGAATACCACAATGATGCACTATTTGCAACTCATATCCTAAAAAAAAAATCAAGACAAAAAGATCCTATGGTCAATAAGATAAAACCAACAACCAAAGAGAATAAAGGGCAAAAAAAAAAAAAAAAACCAAGAACACAGTTCACTAGAAAAAGAAATACAGTGGCTCTTAAATATTGAAATATTTATAAGATGCAAATTTAAATTCTAAAGGGAAACCACTTTTTGCTTACATTGACAAAGATCAAAACATTCCTCAAAAAGTTAAAAACTACCCTACGAGTCAGCAATTGCACTACTAGGTATTTACCCAAAAAATACAAAAATACTAATTCAAAGCCATACATGCACCCCAATGTTTATATAGCAACATTATTTACAACAGTCAAATGATGAAACCAGCCCAAGTGTCTACTGATTGACAAATGGATAACGAAGTTGTGGGGTGTGTGTGTGTGTGTGTATATGTATATATATATATACATGTATATAAATATACGTATGTATGTATATGAACACACATACACATACATATACATATCTTTATACACACACACAATGGAGTATTACTCAGCCATAAAAAAAAAAAAAAGAATGAAACCTTGGCATTTGCGAGGACATGGATGGAGCTAGGGAGGATTATGCTGAGGGAAATAAGTCAGTCAGAGAAAGACAAATACCTATGCTCTCACTCATATGCAGAATTTAAGAAACAAAACAAAGGGTAAAAAAGAGAGAGAGATGCAAACCAAGAAACAGACTCTCAACTATAGACAACTAATGGTTACCAGAAGGGAGGTGGATGGGGGAGATTCAGTAGGTAATGGGGATTAAGGAGAGCACTTGTCATAGTGAGCACCAGGTGTCGTACAGGAGAGTTGAATCACTACATCACACACCTGAAACTAATATTACACTGTATGTTAACTGGAATTTAAATAAAAACTTAAGAGGGGTCCTGGGTGGCTCAGTCAGTTGAGTGTCCGACTCTTGATTTCAGCTCAGGTTGTAATCTCATGGTCATGGGATAAGCCCGGTGTCTATTCTCTCCCCCCTTCTTTCTGCCATTCCCCCACTCACATGTGCATGCAATCTTTCTTTCTCAAAATAAACATTTAAATAAAAACTTAAGAAAAATAAAGGCTTAACAGTACAGGAAGAGCCTCATACCATAAATCAGTGTAAACTGGTATAACTTTTATGGAGGGCACCTCAAAAAAACATTTTTAACCAAGCAATTCCACTTCTAAGCATCCTTCCTACAGACACATTATCTCATTTTTTAAAAACAAAACATCAAAGGATACTTGTTGAAAAGTAAAAAGATTGAAACACCCTAAATTTCTCTCAAAAGCCTGATAAATCGAATGATGATGAAGACAATACAGTATTTTGCAGTCCTGGACACAAGGCAGCTCTAAAAATCTCCTTACATACTAATACGGAACAACTTCTCATTTAAATTAAGTGCAAACCAGGTACAGAACAATGGATAAACACAAACATCATACACACACAGAGAAGCATATGCACACACGTATGCATATACTGTCTCTAGATAAATATCTAAGAAAATGGTAACAGTGGTTTGCTTCTAGGGAAGAGAACTGTGCCAATGGGTTGGGAGAAGAGGAAAGTCTTCCTTCTCACTGTTTATCCTTTCTACCTTTTAAATTTGGTACCATTTCCATATACACTTGAAATTGATTAGGGTTTCACTGAATTTAGAGATTAATTTAGAGACAAAAAAATTAACGTTTTGACATTATTGAAGCCTTCCCATTCAGACATATGCATGCCTTTCCATTATGGTTATCTTATATGTCCTATGGTATTATTTTATAAGTTCCTTCATAAAAGCCTTGCATATTCATTATAATTATTCTATCTTGCAATACTAACATGGATTTTCTCCCATTACCTTATAAAATGTTTACATAGCAAAAAAAAAAAAAAAAAACCAAGAAGGTGTAGAAATGTAGAAAATAAAAAATATACATTCTATATTTACATATATTTTTTAATAGATATAACAAAGAATTGACATCTGTACTTTAGAAAGAACACAGATTAAACTGACAAAAATTTAATTATTCGATAATATCCAGTGTTCACAAAAATGTGGAGAAACTAGTGGAAATGTGGTCAATACAGTGGTCCAGCGGAAGACAATTTGGCAATTATCTATTAAAATACATAAACGTATACTCTGATTCAGCAATTCCTATTTTCACACCTATCATCAGAAATTCCCCCAGCAAAACCACACATGAACCCAGAGAAACTACTACACATATATTCTGTGCAGCACTGTTATAAAAAATTGCAAATAAACTAAATGTCCATCAGTAGAATGTCTAAACTATGTTATTAAATCCACCAAATGAAATATCACACAACAGCTACGAGTAGATCCTTATGTACTAACTCAAAGATATAGAAAACATACCAGTAAGTGAAGAGCAAGTAGCAGGAAGATATATACAGTATACGTTTTTAAAACGCACACACACGCGCGCACACACACACAAATGCACACATGAAATTATAATTCTTATGGGTACATATTAGTATGTGCACTGAAAAGTATCTGGAGTAATAAACACTAAATTGGTAATACTACTACTAATCTCTGAGGAAGTGAAGAAAGAGGCCAAGGGACCACTGACGGATGATTTAACAGATAGATTAATACCCTCATGATGCTTACAATATAGCCACAAAAGTTTCTTTTTAACAGTTCCTCATCAGTTACTCAAAATGATGCTACTGTGGTTTTAGAAACTGATAGAAAATCATTAATATACTCAAATCCACTCAAGAGTTATGACAGAATCTAAACAAAAATCTCTTTGATCTAATAAATGAATAATCAATTAACTCATTCAGGTTATCTCTAGGGCACAGAACTTCTAGGCATATGGAATCATTTCTTTCCCATAGGACCACAATTTAACTGCAAAGTACTTTCAAGTAATTTTAACTTTCTGTGGGGATTTCATCCCTTCCCTTGATTTTAAATATTACCAATACCCTAGTCTCCTTAATTTATCTCAATCAAGAGGTTTCAAAACCAGAAACTGTCTGCTTCCTACATCGAGTTCTTTTAACTCGCTTTCTCACTCTTGTAGCCGCAACTCCTCCAGTCGTTGCCAGCTATGTCTGGCTATTCACACCAGAAATCTGGAGGTCATTCTCTATTTCTTTTTTCTTCACTTCCAGTCATGTCATCCCCAAATCCAATCCTACTTCCAAAATAAATATTGAAAATGTCCATTTTTTTTCTTTTCAAATTTTTACTTAAATTCTAGTTTTTGGTTTTTTTCATTTCAAGAAACTGTCCACTTTAATCCATCTCTTCTGATATATCCCTCTAATCCTAAAAATTCGCCATCATTTTGATGCTGGATTACTGACATTATCTACCATATTCCCCAGAATACCCAAAGATCCTTTTAAAAATTAAATCAGACAATGCCAATTACTTCTTACGTGACTTTCCAGTGTACTAAGGAGACAACCTAAGATTTTCCCCCTGACCTGTAACATTCTTAACTTTTTTTTAACTTTTTAAAAAATGTTCATTTTTGAGAGAGAGAGACAGAGAGAGAAAGAGAGAGACAGAGACAGAGTGTGAGCCAGGGAGGAGCAGAGAGGGAGACAGAATCCGAAGCAGTCTCCAGGCTCTGAGCTGTCAGCACAGAGCCAGACGCAGGGCTCAAACCCGCGAACCCTGAGATCTTGACCTGAGCCAAGGTCGGAGGCTTAACCGACTGAGCCACCCAGGTGCCCCGATTCCTGCCTGATTGATCCCTGCCTACCTGCTAGGCTCAATTTCAGCACTGCTCTTCCCCATTTCGATCACTAAGGTTCTGCTAAACTAAGCTTTCATTTAGTTCATGGAAGAGCCCAAGATCCCCTTGGCTCAAGGGACCCTATGCACACAATCTTCCTCTGTCTGAAACAATCTTTCCTGAACATCTTTCCAGGCACTGTTTAAATGTCACTCCCTCATATCCTGAGGCAAGGGAAACAAAATCAAAAAACTACTGAGGGGCACCTAGTTGGATCAGCTGGTAAAGCATACAACTCTTGATCTCGGGGTCATAACTCAAGCCCCACATTGGGCCTTGATCTTACTTAAAAAATAAATAAATAAAACAAACTACTGGGGCTACATCAAAATAAAAAGCTTCTCAATAGCAAAGGAAACAACAAAACTAAAAGGTAACCTATGGAATGGGAGAAGGTATGTGCAAACGACCTATCTGAAAGGGTCAGTATCCAAAATATATAAATAACTTATAAAACTAGGGGCACTTGGGTGGCTCAGTTGGGCGTCCAACTTCGGCTCAGGTCATGATCTCACAGTTCGTGGGTTCAAGCCCCGCGTGGGGCTCTGTGCTAACAGCACGGAGCCTGGAGCCTCCTTCAGATTCTGTGTCTCCCTGTCTCTGTGCCCCTCCCCTGCTCGCGCTCTGTCTCTCTCTTAAAAATAAATAAAAACATTTAAAAGTGTTTAAATAAATACCTTATAAAACTCAACACCCAAAAAAATGAATAACCCAATTAAAAAATGGGCAGAAGACATGAGAGGCCATTTCTCCAAAGAAGACACACAGATGGCAACAGACATGTAAAAAGACGCTCAACGTCGCTTACCAGGGAAATGCAAAACAAAACTACAATGAGATGTCACCTCACACCTGTCAGAATGGCTCAGGTCAACAATGCAAGGAACAGCAGGTGTTGGCAAGGATGTGGAGAAAGGGCAAGACTCTTGCACTGCTGGGGGGAATGCAAATTGGTGCAGCCACTCTGAAAATCAGTATGGAGGTTCCTCAAAAAGTTGAAACTTTCATCCAGCAATCACACTAGGTATTTACCCAAAAAATACAAAAATACTAATTCAAAAGCATACATGCACCCCAATGTTTACAGCAGCATTATCTACAACAGCCAAATTATGGAAACAGTCCAAGTGTCCACGACAAATGGATAAAGAAGTTGTGGTACACACACACACACACACACACACACACACACACGGTAGAGTACTGCTCAGCCATAAAAAAGAATGAAATCTAGAGTATTTTGCTGAGGAAAATCAGTCAGTCAGAGAAAGACAAACACCGTATGATTTCACTCATATGTGGAATTCAAAAAACAAAAATGAACAAAAGGAAGAAAAGAGACAAACCGAGTAACAGACTCTTAACTACAGAGAACAAACTGATGGTTACCAGAAGGGAGGTGGATGGGGGAGGGGAGGGGTGAAACAGGTGATGGTGTACGAAGGAGGGCACCTGTTGTGATGAGCACTGGGTGATGTATGGAAGTGTTGAATCACTGTATTATACACCTGAAACTAATATTACACTGTATGTTAACTAACTGGAATTTATATAAAAACTTAAAAAAATAAAGGTAAATGTCACTCTCCCAAGATCTTTCTCTGTCAAACATTTAATTAACCCATCATCCCTGGTCTAAGTAAGTTCTCCCTTATTATATTATCACACACATTTCCTCGGCTATAGTTATCCAATTTGTAATTTTATGGGCTTTTTTTCGATTTTTAAAGTTTATTTAGAGAGAGACACAAGTGTGGAGGGGCAGAGAGAGAGTGAGAGAGAGAGAATTCGAAGCAGGCTCTGCACTGTCAGCACACAGCCTGGAACCAACGCTCAAACTCACAAACCATGAGATCATGACCTGAGCCAAAATGAAGAATCGGACGCTCAACCGACTGAGCCACCCAAGGGCCCCTGTAATTTAGTTTACTTTGTCATCTGTATCCCCCATTATACTGTATGTTCCATGAGGGCAAAGACCTATGTCCTTATTGTCTATTATTGCATCCTCCGTACTTAACGTAATGTCTGGCCAAAATTTACTATTTTTCTCTAATAAAGGGAGGTAACAAATAACTTTTCTGGGTTGTTCTTTGTTTTGTTTTTCTGCTATCCCACTATTACCTCCCCACAAGTGAATTCTAACTCTATCTCCCCCTCCCTTCCTGTTGTCCAAAGCACAATCATTTCACCCTTGAGCTTCAGTTTACCCATTATAGAATAGGAAATTAAAATAAAGTCCTCAAAAGATGAAAAACTGAAATCTGCCCCATATCTTTGGTTATGACTTTTTACTACTTCCATACTCAACATACATAATTGGTAACATGGTTAATCTTAGACCCTAATAAAAGGTTATCCTACCCTAGCTTCTTTAACCCTTAACCAAAGAAGCTAAATAAGCCCGCACTTCCTTCTCCAAACATAATTTAAAATCTACAACAAGTAAACTTCAACTACATATGTTAATTTGGAAACAAACATTCATTTATTCTTAAAACACTTGGTATTCCTAATCTATGATCTAGTGTAATCACTTTGTTTCCCAATGTTTTTTAACACTATTGAGTAAATGGCTTTAAAAAGAATATATCTTCTTTACCTGAATTCAAAAGTCCCATGATCAAGACCCATCTTACTAAAAAAAGTAAATAAATAAATGGGGGGGCGGGGGGGCGCCTGGGTAGTTCAGTTGGTTGAACATCCAACTCTTAGTATCAGCTCAGCTCTTGATCTCAGGGTAGTGAGTTCAAGCCCCACGTTGGGCTCCACATTGGGCTCCATGCTGGGCATGGAGCCTACTTTAAAAAAAAAAAAAAAAAAAAAGACTGACTCATCTAACCTGAAGACACAATAATAACTGCATCAATAAGCAAATGAAACCACAGATTCAAAAAAGCTTCAGGTACTGAGTCTACTTTTCCAATACAGATTACTACTAAATAAAAACCTATTCCCTGTGTTTTTTAAGACTCAATTTATTACTAGAATTCTTTCCTAGAGATATGTTCCTCAGAGATTCACTGATTGCTCTTAAAATGAAAGGAATACAAAAAGAACATGGAGTATACCAAAGAAAATCTGTGTCTTCTTCTCCTTGGTAGACAAATTATGGAAAGTAAATGTACAATCCTACCTATCGTTTACAATTCAATGTAGTTGGGTTTTTTTTTTTTTACTTTTTAAAAAATATTTATTTTTGGGCGAGCGCAAGCAGGGAAGGGGCAGACAGGAACAGAGGATCCGAAGCAGGCTCTGCACTGACAGGCTGACACCAGTGAGCCCAACGTGGGGACTGAACTCACGAACCACGAGACCATGACCTGAGCCAAAGTGAGACGCTCAACTGACTGACCACCCAACGACCACAGTTTTTTGTTTTTTAAACTGTCTAATAAATAGGTGAAACTCTGAAGCAGAGGCAGTCTTATTTCAGTTTATCCCTTTTCTTCAGCCCCTTCATGACTTGAGTTCTACTTTTTTGTCTCTGAATTTTATCACACACCTAATATAACAACTACCAATTTTAAAAGACATACTTGGTACCATACTCATTACAACTACCTTAAAATATACCTCATAATAGATATCTTAAATATATTATTATTACCCCATTTGGCAGATGAGTAAGCTATTTTGTGTAATCAGGTAGCTTTCCTATGGTATACTGTACTGTTAGGTACAAAACCAGGGTTTGTGACTAAGTCCACATACCTTTCATTATACACCATCCCTTAATCACAAAGAACTGAGACTCATGAACCATTCTAATATACAGACCACTAGAATTCAAACATTAATCAACTGAAGACTTTTGCAACCTAAGGATAGGGAAGGAATTACAAGAATGTCAGACTTGTGTAGAAAATGTCAATTACTGATAATAGTATACATGCGAAATATTAGTATGCTGAACAGGGAAAACAATTATAGGAATACATTTAAAAACAGAAACATCTCATATAAAATGGGATTAGGAGGAACTTCCATTTTCTCCACCACATTTTTTTAGTACTTGAAGATTTTCGTACTTAAGGGCACGTTTTATTTATTGTTTTTATTTATTTTTAAGGTTTATTTATTTTTGAGACAGAGAGACAGAGCATGAGGAGGGGAGGAGCAGAGACAGAGACAGAATCCGAAGCAGGCTCCAGGCTCTGAGCTCTCAGCACAGGGACCAATGTGGGGCTTGAACTCATGCACCATGAGATCACGACTTGAGCCGAAGTTGGACACTTAGCCAACTGAGCCACCCGGGCACCACTAGGGCATGTTTTATTTTTATAACCAAAGTATTAAAAACTCCTTTCTGGGGCACCTGGGTAGCTCGGCCAGTTGAGCGACCAACTCTTGATTTTGGCTCAGGTCATGATCCCAGATTCGTAGGATCGAGCCTAGAGTCAGGCTCCCCTCTGAGCATGGAGCCTTCTTGGTATTCTCTCTCCCTCCCTCTGCCCCTCTTCCTGCTCATGCTCTCTCCCTCTCTAAAATAAAATAAAAATGGGGCGCCTGGGTGGCTCAGTCGGTTAAGCGGCCGACTTTGGCTCAGGTCATGATCTCGCGGTCCGTGAGTTCGAGCCCCGCATAGGGCTCTGTGCTGACAGCTCGGAGCCTGGAGCCTGTTTCAGATTCTGTGTCTCCCTCTCTCTGACCCTCCCCCATTCATGCTTTGTCTCTCTCTGTCTCAAAAATAAATAAACGTTTAAAAAAAATTAAAAAAAATAAATAAATAAATAAATAAATAAATAAAATAAAATAAAAATAAATAAGGAAAGAACTGTCCTTTCTGACATGCATGTAACTATTCATGTCTGTATATTTTCTATTATGCATCGTTTATATTCATTCATTTACATGACTGTCTCCTCAAAATGAACACTGAGAACCTACCTAAAAATCACATATGACATTTCCTAATTGCTTTCTTTTTAAGGGTTTTAAAGCTTAGTTCCTATTTTGTTTCACATGCCAACAAGAATCACTGAAGTTTTTACAAACTAAGAGATGTGATCAGACCGGGTTTTAGAAAAAATTAATCTGGTTGTAGACTGGAATAAGGAACAGAATGAAAGTTGCTTTGTATATATAAATCCCTATTATCTAACAAAACGGACTATGGTCAACACACAAAACAAAACTAGAGAGAGTGGAGTGCCTTAGAATAAAAGAACACTTAAAGGTCTCAACATTTGAGAGTCTAACGAGGGTAGGTGAAGGAGACGGTCAGAAATACAAAACCGTGTTACTTCACAGACCCAGAAATCAAGAGTTTCAAGGAGTATTTAATTCCAAATGCTACAGAATTAAGACAAAAATGAAGCACTTAAGGATTTGACTATTAAATCACCAGTGACCTCAAAAAAAGTATCTGTAGAGTGTTGTGAGTGCAATCAGTGAAATTTCTTCTGAAAAGTATGGGAAAATGAAGCAGAAGATGTGCAAAAGATTCTGTAGAGATTCTGAAGGATAGAGCACTTTAGCAGTCTTATAGACCAACAAAGGAGCAGGCAGAGAGAAGTCAGTGAAGATAAAGAGAATTCCTTCTATCAGATGAGCATTCAATTCATGAGTCTACTGGCAAGAAACTCATGATATTTGATCCATTCAAACAGATTATAGATCTTAGCTGCTGTTAACTGCACATCTATTGGCCAGTCATATACTCTGTATTATTTTTAATTCTTATCACATAACAATCACAAAAAAGCAGGCATCATCATACACATTTATCAAATGGGTAAACCAAGGCTCATAGGTTAAATAACTTACCAGAGATCACAAACTAGTAAATAAATGGTAGAGCAAAATTGGTTTTAACAGTCTCATCAGGGCATAATTTGCATGTGATAAAAATTTATTCATTTTAGTGAAAATTTTTAGTAAATTTATATACTTATGCAGTCATCAACACGATCTAGTTTAAGAAAACTTTCATCACCCCAAAAATTCCCTCATAAGGGTAGATTTGAACCCAAATCTCTCGTCTTCAAACTCATGTCACGCTGCAAATCCCCTAGCAACATCAAGTAACAAAAATAAAAATTTTAGGCAGAAAAAACTCTAAAATTAAGTCCCACTAGTTCCCCTTCCATGTGAGGCCCCAACATACCACTAGAACCACACCCACATTCCACGATCTCAGCAAATTCAAAAGTTTACTAAAATTTGGATATGCCTCATACAAGTACAGCAAAAAAAGTACACAGACTATGTGGTATTTTTTTTCTAAATGCAAAAGGAGTTAGAAATGAAGAAGAGAAATGGACACTTAAATCCAGGAGAAAGACAGGATGAAAACAGCTGGGCAAGGACATAAGGATGGAAAATGTGATATACAAATGAAGAAAATAAGGCATCATAGAAGTCAGGAGTCAGGGTCATGAAAGACAAAGACTAACTTAAACAGAAGCTTCTCTTTGATATGCAACACAAAACTGGAATGAAATGACTTCCTAAGCAAGAGTTAAAACTTAAGAACCAGAACTATACAATATTAAGAGACTCAAACAAAAATAAAAACACAAAGTGAGACAATATGCATAATAAAGTTGTAAAGTTAAAACTAGATTAATTTTATAGTAATGATTTTATAAAATTGAAACAAAAACAAAATTTTCATTACTTTAGAAACAGAACCATGAACATGTAAGAATTTAGATACCATGTGAGGGCCAGAATTAATTAAAATAAACTGAAATAATTAAAATATAACAATAAAGGGGCCCCTGCTGGCTCAGTCAGTTAAGTGTCCGACTCTTGGTTTCAGCTCGGTTCATGAGTTCAAGCCCCACGCCAGGCTCCAAGGTGACAGTGCGGAACCTGCTAGGGATTCTCCCTCTCCCTGCCTCTCTTCTCGATAGATAAATAGATAGACAGACAGATAGATAAGTAAAATATGACGACACATAATACAAAGAGATCTAAAACAAAAGGATAAAATAAAAATTTCATTTTTTAATGTTTATTTTGAGAGACAGAGAGAGAGAGAGAGAGAGAGGGAGGGAGAGAACAAGTCCAGGGAGGGACAGAAATAGAGAGAGAGAGAAATCCCAAGCAGGCTCTGTGCTGCCAGTGCACAGCCTGACGCAGGGTTGGATCCCACAAACCATGAGATCATGACCTGAACCAAAACCAAGAATCAGATGCTTAACTGACTGAGCCACCCAGGTACCCCTTAAAATTTTATTTAGACTGAATTTTTACTTCTACTCTAACATTTCTTTAATGCTATAGAACTGGAAACACAATTAACTAATCTGATCATCACTGGCCTAACCAAAAGCTTACAAATTCCAAATTAAAGTCCTAGAATATAGCATGAGAAGTCTAAATGAAATGCTCTTCCAAGCACTGAGGCAAAGAGAGGGCTGGCCAACTCTTAACACACTTTTTACAATTACTTGATATATAGTAAATGTTATAATACACATTTTTTTTAATAAGTGATTTCTGATTACCCTAAACTATATTCAGTCTGGTCCAGCGAACTCAATAATCCAAGAAACATCCCTCTTCTTAGTCAAAAGACATGCTTCTTAGAAATAAATTATAAAATTGCTATAGTATTACAAAAAATAAGTCTCAAACTGTAATGTCTTTTGGTTTCAGAACCGTAATATCAGTTCCAAATTCTTGTAACACTAAATCCAGACAACAGCTCTACCTAGGTGACTACAGCAAAAGTAATATACACATGGCACGGCCACAAAGTAAAAAAACTGAAGAATTTGTCTCATTCTGTCACATTTTGGGAACTTTCTTCTATCTCAAGTAAGCACCACAATCTTACTTAAAATAGCCATTTAAGTATTTTTTAATCCAACCTAAATGTACAGTTAAAAAGAAGTTTACTCTAAGAATTATAATATTCTCAATTATTCTAATGAGGTTGCAACAACTCTACTCCTAGGAAATTACAATTATCTTAAATTACAATTTAATATTAATTTTAAATATCAGAATCATACTAAAATATTTAATAACTTAAGAATAAAATGTTGTAAAACCTTTTAAAACTTAAGATCAAATTGACATATAACATTTTATTAGTTTAGGTATATTTTTTAACATTTTAATTAAAAAAAATTTTTAATGTTTATTTTTGAAGGAGAGAGAGAGAGAGACAGACAGGGCGTGAGTGGGGAAGGGGCAAAGAGAGAGGGAGACACAGAATTCCAGGCAGGCTCGAGACTCTGAGCTGTGAGCACACAGCCCGACGCGGGGTTCAAACTCACAAACTGCGAGATCATGACCTGAGGTAAAGTCAGACACTTAACCAACTGAGCCACCTAGGCATCCCTTAACCTTTAAATTTTAAATTCACGTAACAAATTTGATCTTTGAATTCACTAAGAACACCAGAGGAAAAAAAATCTAGAACCCTCTGGAGAAGAGAAACCTGACCCTTGGCAGTCTATTGACACTAAAGGAGTGGTTAGTGGCACCCTGGGTTGACCGCCCAACTTTGGCCCAGGTCATGATCTTGCTGGTTCACAAGTTCAAGCCCCGCATCAGACTCTGTGCTGACAGCTCAGAGCCTGGAGCCTGCTTCAGATTCTGTGTCTCCCTCTCTCTCTCTCCAGCTCATGCTCTCTCAAAAATAAATAAGGGGCGCCTGGGTGTCTCAGTCGGTTGAGCGTCCGACTTCAGCTCAGGTCACGATCTCGCAGTCGTGAGTTCGAGCCCCGCATCACGCTCTGGGCTGATGGCTCAGAGCCTGGAGCCTGCTTCAGATTCTGTGTCTCCCTCTCTCTCTGCCCCTCCCCCGTTCATGCTCTGTCTCTCTCTGTCTCAAAAATAAATGTTAAAAAAAAAAATTTTTAATAAATAAATAAATAAAAACATTAAAGAAATAAAAATAAGAGTGGTTAAAATTCTTTAACAGTAATGTAACTCTTCAAGAAGGATAAACAAAAACTAGATAACATGATAATGAAACACATATTCAGAAGTTTTTTCTTAGAGCTATGAAATATTCATTACCTACTTATCCTAATATCCGAAGTTTACCCTTAAATCATATCTTGTAACAGTAAATATCAATACTTATAAGACACTAATCAAATCAGTAACAATAAAACCCCAATGGTCATATCCTTCTTTCAAATTAAAGACCATGAATTTTTATTCAATTGTATTACTTCTTTCAATGTACTGCTATGAAGTTAAAAATAAAATAGAACAAATCCCAAACTAATCATGTGACCAAGTGATTTTGCAAACCTCTCTACACATCAATTTTTAACTCTACGATAGATTTCTCCATTGGTTTACAATTTTTTTTCTGCAGTTCTAGAGTGCTACAAGTGTTGAATGAAACCTGAGGCAAAAAATTAATAGATTTTAAAATATGCAATAAAATAGATAAGCTCAAAATGTGTTGCGATCCAAATTTTAAGACATCTTAAGATGACCAACTTATCTCATTACTAAGTATGTGAATGGTGCTGGCCCGCATAATTCCCTTCCCATTTCTATTTTAATAACAGAAACCTAAGATTACAAAGTGAATTGTTTAAAAAACAGGTTGCAGATTTAAAAAATGTGCAACTGCAACTATGTAAAACAATTTTCTTGCCAAACCAAAATAAAAAATAAGCTACAGTTATTACCCAGAATTCCATAGTTCAAATCATGAATTTATCCAACAGCAATTTTTCTCACAGACTTTATAGGTCTTACAGATTAGTTGCGCTGAGAACTTTTAGATTTGAATAGTTCAAAACTCCTGTTCAAGTCTAAAATCCCAATTCCAGGAGCACCTGGGTGGCTCAGTCAGTTGAGCATCCAACTTCGGCTCAGGTCATGATCTCGCGGTTTTTGAGTTCCAGCCCGTTGTCAGGTTCTGCACTGACAACTCGGAGCCTGAAGCCTGCTTCAAATTCTGTGTCCCTGCCCCACTGGCACTCTGTCTCTCTCTCACAAACAAATAAACATTAAAAAAAAATTTTTTTTTAATCCCAATTCTATGATCTCACAGGAACAGGAGAAAATTAACAAACTGAAATTAAAAAATGGGAAATGCAGAGACAAAGTAATCTCTATGCTTGTTTCCTAATTTAAAATGTCCTTCACAAAATACTATCTGAGAATCCACTGTGCTCACCTAAAAAATACAGGCAAACTGAATATGCCAGTCTTCTTAAAATAAATATTATTCAACATAATAATATGTACATTAGTAACACTGCTAAGGGGATAGACAGAGATATTAACGCCTAGAAAACAAAAAATATAAAATTTCCGATTATACACCTTTTGACAACGAAGAGTGTTCCAGGATTTCATATATATTCTTTCCATCACAGTAATTTACCATACCATCTGATTTTCAGACTTTGTCTCAAATGTATTAAGAGTATGCACTTATGTACCTCATACAAGGGCAAAATAGAAGACTCTTTAACAACACTGTTATACAAAGATGGTACATTAAGCTCCGTATCACGCAAAAGTCGGAAACATTCATGTCAGCACCTGTGTGATATCTGAGTGAAACGGGGTTGTCCCACCACATGAGATACAAAGGTCCGGCCCATGAGATTATATATATAACAGGGAAAAGTAGAAACCACCCTGTATCTTTCTTCCAAGTGTTTAAAAGGGCAGGCAGGAGATGGGAATACATACTGTTAAGGATGCTCTGAAGAAAGATGCCATAAATATGCAACGTATTTTTAACTGCCAAAACACTTCATAAGTACACATAAAAGCACCGAACTCACATTAAGTGTCTGACAGTAAGTATAATAAAGAACTTATTTAGCCAAGGTCAATTAAAAATCATGTTATCTTCATCTTACTATCTGGCACATTAAAGCACCATTAGTTGGTGTCTTTTAAGCAAAGGAATTTTAAATTCTGAGCTCAATCATTAAGCAGAACAAGGACAACATTTTGGTATTATCAGAACGAACCACGGCCTTCATTAGTATATATGTGTTGACATTACAGATAATCCAGATTACACATTTTCTACGTCCTCCTCCCCAAATGTCTATTAAATATAAACCAATTACCAACCTTCCCCACATCACACCTGAGAACAAAGGAAAAAAATATGACAAAGTTAAATCTTTCATGAAACTATGTGTTGATAATATAAGCTTTGCCCATTTGTGTGAAAGATCTGATCCTTGATCCATTTTATCTGAATGATCTAATACCTGAAAAGAGCTTTAAACTCGTGAGACAAGTTATACTCATTCAAGTTGCAGTATTTAGGAAACAATTATAGACCCTAAAATGTATACAGACATACTGAAAAAAGGGAACATATTACTTCTGATTCAAAAACAGTTTTTAAATAAGACAGTAAAATAATCTAATCGACAACTGCAGTTCTAGAACTTTTTAAAAAGATAGTAAGATTCAAACATTTGCTATTTGTTTACACACTCTTCTCTAGGAAAAGAACAGAAGCTGAGAGAATGCTAACCTTGGCTCTTCCAGTGTTTCAATTTCTAAATGTGTAAAACAAGAATATTAAGTACTTTGAAACAGGACAGCATAGGAGCTAAACTTGGGCACTGTAATCAAACTGCCTGTTTTATACTAATACTACTTCTACCTGGGCATCCTCTGTTTCCTCCTCTACAAATTAGGAATATAAACTACTTATATCACTGATCTGTCACAGTGTCACACTATCAGAGAGGACCTCATTTTGTGAGGATTAAATTATTAAATGCATATTAGAAATCAGTTTGGATATGTGTTGATAATTATGGAATATAAATAACAGGTACACAAAGGTTCAGCATACTATCCTCACTCACAAATTTAAGTTATCATAACAAACATTTTTTTAAAACTCAGAATTATACTGCCATATACTAAGGGGTCAATATGTGCTATTTTCATTACTCCGCAGGATAACTGCTAAGATTAAAGGAAATAATACATGAAAGGGCCCTGCAGTGTGTCTAGAATGTTGTGTATTAAAATATACATTAACATCCTCGCGTTATCATTCGCAATCAGTATTCGGCAAATATTCGTCTTCAATTAGCTATCTTTTGAACCATTAGGGACTTAATATCTAAGCATAAGCTACTGTATTTCTGTCACCTCTGACAGAAATCTACAAGTTACAATATCAACTGTCCATGAGATACAATGTGACCAGAGCTCAGGAAATACAATGTGTCCAGAGTGCTGGCTTCATTGATATTTTGTAACTGATTT
Source organism: Panthera onca (assembly GCF_046562875.1). Classification (NCBI taxonomy): domain Eukaryota; kingdom Metazoa; phylum Chordata; class Mammalia; order Carnivora; family Felidae; genus Panthera; species Panthera onca. The sequence continues at coordinate 239,620,733 of NC_138339.1, forward strand.
CAACCGACAAGTTATGTTTATTCCACTACCTAGCATATTACAAGACCGTTTCCTTAAAACCAACAGATTACAAGCATTAAACAATAACTCAGGTGACACATCCAAGAATGGCTCCAGTGAAGACCAATCAACACCGAAGACGGGGCGGGGGGAGATTTAACTGGAGCAGTGGACCAGTGTCATCAGCATACTAGTTGGTCAACCACCTGGATGAGCTAGAACACTAGAAGAGCGGACTTCGCGCCGTCCATCAACTCACGAGCCCTAAGAGTCGAAATTCGTCTTTCAGATTAGACACAAACAAAAAGTTCAGTGAGCCTATTTTCTCCAATGCCTACAATCAATCATCCATTGTAAAGGGAGAAAAAGTGTTAAAGATGGTTGCATGCACAGCATTTCCAACGAGTAACTTCAATTCCCACTTTGGAACTCTAGAGGGCACCAGAAATATGCCCTCCTTTGCACCACCCCTCCTCCCGGGTAACGTGAGCAGCTGCAGGAGCCCGTCGTCTGGTTGCTGAGGTTGGTATTGCAGCAGCAGGAGAGATGTCTGCAGCGGTGGAAACAGCAGCGCCCACTCCCAGCTGCCTCACCAGCCATTACCCAGGCTTCACCCCGGGGGCAGCTGCCACCCAAGGAAAGGCTCCTCCCCCTCAAAACAACGGGGATAGACAAGTCCCTTGGCTAAACCCCTACAACCCAACCACGTCCTCTAAGAGCAACAAATTAGAGGCGAAGGACTCACAATGGGGGTGTTTTCCTCACTTTCTGCCAAAGATGCACCAGCTGGGGTTGAAGGCGATTCCTGGTCCTGGGGGTAAAAGCAAAAATGGCAAATGGATCAGGAACATCTAACCAGGTGGGAGAACCAAAGCCCATTCCACCAAGAGGAGGCCGAGAAGGGAGTAAGAGGTCAAGGAGGTTTGGCCCCTCTATTATTGCTCCACAGCCCGCGACCAACAATCCCCTCCTACGTAAAGTGGAGCAAAACGGCGCAAAACATATATTTGGGACCAAAGCCCACGTGAAAGGCAAAATCCGGAGGGAGGAGGCTGGAGGGCACCAAGCCTGCTACTGGGAAGGGAGGGGGGGGAAGGGAAAACGTTGCCTCGACGCCAGCAGGGGAATTGCACTCCCTCCTAAATTTGCCCACCCAGCGTCATCCCCGCCACTCGGGGCACCGATTCGGAGGTAAGGGGCGGCTCACGTCACCGCCGGGCTGCTATCTCCCACATTTGCCCCAAGCAGTTGCCCTGGGCCCGAGACTTGCCCCCCCCCCCCCCCTGCAGTCGGCGACCGGCAGCGCTGCCTCCCCGTCCGCCATTAGAGACCCAGCCAAACAATACGTGAAGAGCGAGAGCCGCGCAGCGCAGCCCAGGGAAGAGAAGAGCGACGGAGGGGACCCGGTGGGGGAAGAGGCAGCACCCTCGCCCCGAAAAACTTGGGGACCTCGGGCTGCCGCGGAGACAGTGGGAGCGCAGCCCCGAGAGCGGGAGAACGAACTGAGGCGCCCCTCCCCCCACCTTTCTACCTCCTCCGCCCCCCCCCCGCAAGAAAGAAAGGGAAAAATACCCCGCGACCTCCCACCGCCCCGGCCCGGGCGACCCCCGCCCCCCGAGCGACCCCCGCCTCTGGCGTCCGCCTCACCCAGCCCTCCCGGCCTCGCCCTCACTCTCGCAGCCCTTCGGGCCGCACGCGAAGACGCCTGTGACATGAGCGGAGCCCGGAGGAGACCCCGAGGCCCCGACGCGGCAGCGGCGACGGCGGCCGCGCCGCGGGGTATTAATCCCGGGTCGGTGGGAGGCTCCGGAGGCTGCCCTCACCCATCTCCGCCTCCCCAGTCGCCTCCGCCTCCGCCTCCTCCTCCCGAGGCTGCGCTGCTCCCAGCCACCCCCACTATCGGCGGACCTGGGCTGGAAAGACAGCGGGGATAAGCCTCACCCGGTTCTGGCTGCGGCTCCGCGGAACGAACCTCCCCTCCCCCGGCCCACCCCCCTTCGGCAACACGCACAACTCCGCTCGGTCCAGTCCCGGGTTTAGCGCTGGTGAGGAGGAGGAGGCGGAGGAGACGGAGGAGGCGGCGGTGCGGCCGAGCCCGGAGAGGCCCCGCCCTCCGCACCCTCATTGGCCGGCCGGAAAGGCGGGCCGCGGCGCCTCGGGCACGTCCATTGGCCACATCTGCCTTCCTTCAGGACCCCCCTCGGGGGGGTGGTCCGAAGGGCTGTCCGTCAGGCGCAGGCCACACCCCCCGGCGTCGCCGTTCCACTCCCCCCCCTCCGCCCGCTCCCGGCCCTCGGCCGCGTCCCCTCCCCTCCTTACCCCCGCCTCCCACCCCGCCCCCACCCCCGGGTCCGTCAGGGTCAGGCAGCCCGAGTTTCGCCGCCCGCTGCACCGGCCGCGGGCTCCGGCCCTGGGCGCCCGGGGTGCCCTCCAGGGCCCGGGACAGCCCGCGAGTCTGAGGCCGTGGCCGCCTGCCCTGGCTCGGGCCTGGGCGCCCAGGCTGCTGCAGCCGCTCCCAACGACCCTGCCCGAGGAGAGACGCGGCCTCGATGTCCCCAACGCCCTCCCTGTCCAGTTCCTGAAGCCCCCCGAGAGGGGCGAGCCCGGGCACGGGCTGGAGCGATTGAAAGTGGGAGGTCGGGGCAGCGGGTGAAGTGGGTTCCCGAACGTGCCGCGGGGGAGTGGGAGCGCCTCCACCCTCGCCTCACCCCCGTGGGGAATAGTCCCCCCACCTCCCGTCATGGCTGCAGGAGGAGACGACGTCCTCCATTTTGTCGGGACTGCTGTGGGAACTTGGGACCAGTTCAAAACCAGACCCCGTGGGGCTGGGAAACTTGTTCCCGCGAAGCCCCAACTGGGCTCCGCCATTCGGCCGGGGGGACGGCCCCTGATGCCGGCGTCTGCGTCTGAGGGGCCCTGGGGGACGGGCGCCACGGTGGAGGGACCCAGACGCCGCTCCCCGCCTCCATCAACCAAGATGGAGGAAGCTGCGGGCTCCCCTGGAGCTGGGCTCCCGCCTGTTGGAAGGGCCGGAGCCTCCCCTCGGTGCGTCCCTCGCCGCTGCCGTCGTCCTCCTCCGCGGCCCCTTTCGGTCGCCCTCCCCCAGCCTCTACCCGGCCTCCCCACTGCCTTCCACCATCTGCTGGTCCTCAACGGTCGATGGGGTCTCCACTCCACCGCCTGCTCCATCGCTTCGCCCGACCGGGGCCGGCCTGGCTGCGGGGAGCCGGGCGACGGTGCGCAGCGTGGCGGCGCGCCCCGGGGCGGGTGTGCCCGGAGAAGCCACATCGACGCTGGGGCTTCTCTTTTGTTCATCGTCTACACCTACGTCTTCGGCGCACGTCAGGGTGCCGTGCGACATCCAAGATTCCATGTAAAGATGAAAGCGGGGCCTCTTTCGTCTCACCCTAGCGGTTGTTCGTGGGATTACCACTGACGGTGTTGGGTAGTAAATGGATGGATAAATTAGACTTCTCAATTTCATGATTCTCTAACACACTGCCTATTAATCCGTAGACGTGCTCTGTTACAATTTAAAGTTCAACACGATGATGAGGAACACGAGTTTTTTAATGAGTTAATCATCCAAGTTCTCAGTAAAGACTGCCGTTAAACGTGTTTTAGACGTTTACTACGTAGCATAATCGAGCAGAAATTGAAATTTATTCATTCGCTGTGACTTGAAAAATCAAGTAATCCTTCCACCTAGAGCTAATTGCAATAAATCTACTGTTCTTTATTTAAGTTGGAGAATATCCAGCATGCATTTCAACCAGCTCAGAACAGTATTGCTTGCTTTTATTTTTCAGCATTTTAGTTCATAATTGAAATTTTTGTCAGTTTTCAATACAATATCCTCGCAAGACTTTATATTATATTACACAGTGCTGTTTCACATTGACATTCTTGATGTCACTATCTTCACAACAGAAACACCCTCTATTACCAGATGCAGGGCATCCTTGTAATAATTCTGTTGAAAACTTACACCATCCCTCTTCCGTAACCTTACAGCATGGCAATAGCCAGTACTCATTGAGTTTATAGTTGAAAGGCTTGAATACCGATTCTTTCCAGTAAGCTCTGTCAGAGACTTCCACATGTTGTTCAATTTGAGGAAGTTCTTTTTTTTTTTTTTAATGTTTATTGATTTATTCTGAGAGAGAGAGAGCATGAGGATGGGAGGGGCAGAGAGAGGGAAGCAGAATCCCAAGTGGGCTCCTGCTGTCAGCACAGAGCCCAATGTGGGGTTTGAACTAACCAACCATGAGATCACTGCCCCACGCTTAACGACCGAGCCACCCAGGCACCCCTAATTTGAGGAAGTTCTAAACTGCTACCAATTCCTGGCATTATTGCCATTTTATAATTAATTAATACGAATGATAATTACAGTAGGATATATTATTCACATTTGTATCCCTTCATTTAAATCTATGTGCCCAGGAAGGGGCACCTGGGTGGCTCAGTCCATTAAGAGTTTGACTCTTGAGCTCGGCTCATCATCTCACAGTTCATGGGTTCCAGCGTTGGACTCTGCACTGACGGTGCGGAGCCAGCTTGGAATTCTCTCTCTCACTCTCTCTGCCTCTCCCCTGTTTGCTTGCTCTCTCTCTCAAAACAAATAAACTTGGGGCGCCTGGGTGGTTCAGTCTGTTAAGCAGGCTACTTCAGCTCAGGTCATTATCTCGCAGTTGGTGAGTTCAAGCCCTGCTTTGTGCTCAGAGTCTGGAGCCTGCTTCAGATTCCATATCTCCCTCTCTCTCTGACCCTCCCCCACCCACACTCTGTCTCTCTCTGTCTCAGAAATAAACAAACATTTAAAAATTTTTTTCATAAGTAAATAAACTTAAAAATTTTTAACAAAAATAAGTAAATCTATTTGTCCAAGAAAATGTTCACTGGGTTGCCTGCATAATATCACGGAGAAATCTAGTTGAAAGCTTAGAACTGGTAGGGAAAAAAAAAACAACTTTGTATGTCATAATTTAAATAAAAATTACACTTAATTTTATATAAAAGTACTTCTAAAAATAAATATTTGAATATTTATAACAGCATTATTTAATTTCCTTAAAGGTAGAAACAACACAAATGTCCATTAACTGATTGAATGCATAAGCCAAAAGTGGAATATCTATACAATGAAATATTATTTATCTGTAACAAGGAATGATGTTCTGATCCACGGTACAGGATGGATGAACCTTGAAGACATTATGCCAGGGGAAATAAACAGGAGTCCAAAGACCACTCATTGTATGATTATGTGAATTGTCTAGGCTAAGTGCATCTATAAAGACAGAAAGTAGATTATTGGTTGCCTAGGCATAGGGAGGTAGGGAGTGAATGGAGAAGGAACAATGTCTAAAATTAGCTGTAGTGAGGGTTGGACATCTATGAATACACTAAAAACATTGAATTGTTCATTTTAAGTGGGAGAATTCTATGGTACAAATTATAACTCAATAAAGCTGTTGCTTAATGTGTGCGTATGTGTGTGCGCGTTTGTGGAATTATTCAGTACTAATCACAAAAGCATACTAAGCGTTGAAGGAAGGCAACATAAATAACTTAACTTGTTGGCCACTCAAAACCTTGAACAAATTGCCTTCTCTCTGAGCCTCAGTATAGTCACTTTTTAATGTTTATTTATTTTGAGAGAGAGAGAGAGAGAGAGAGAGAGAGAGAATTCCAAGCAGGATCCGAGCTGTCAGCACAGAGCCCAATGCAGAGCTGAATCTCAGGAACTGTGAGGTCATGACCTGAGCCGAACTTGCACACTTAACCGAATGAGCCAACCAGGTGCCCCATAGTCACGTATAAAATAAAGTAGCGTTGTTGTAACAACCAAATAACTTCTGTTCAAGTGTCAGAACATAAAAATCTTAGAAGTTGCTAAGAGAGTATATCTTAAAAGTTCTCATCACAAGAAAAACAAATTTGCAATTGTGTGGTCATGGATATTAACTAGACTTACTGTGGTGATCATTTCTCTCTCTCTCCCTTTCTCTCTCTCTCTCTCTCTCTCTCTCTGTATATATCAATACAGTTATACTGTGTGTGTGTTTGTGTGTGTGTAGAAGAGCTCACCAGTAATTGACATGCAATATAATAGTTATTCAGAGCACAGCTTAGGAGCCAGAATGTCCAAGTTTGAATTCTGGTTTTATCCACAACCAGCTGGGTGATTTTAGTGATGTGCTAACTTTCTAAGTTTTAACATGTGTAAAATGTAGATAATAATTTCACTTTCACAATTTTTTTTTGGGGGGGGATTCAATGGGCATACACATGTGAAATTTGCACCTCATACTTGTTAGGACCTCAAAGCTTTAGCTGTTTTTATTACTGATAACTGATTTAGTGGAATATTTTTTAAATTCTTTATAATATGCGAGGAAGAGAAACATACTGATATATCTACCATCAATACTATGCTAGTGCATAATCTAAAACTCACAATCATAATCATAATCACCATCACAAATCTTAGAAAAAATGTACTTCAAATCAAAGTCTTTTTTTTTTTCTTGGAAAGGAGCTTAGTATAATCACATAGTATGTCTCATCTTCCCAGTATGGATAGTAGGAAACTAGAAGTTCAGAAAGAAGACTTGTTTGAGGCTGGGGATTGGAGAGCTAATGCAGACTAACATTTTAACTTTTACTGTTGAAAAGGAAATAAAAAGCAGGGCGCCTGGGTGGCTCAGTCAGTTAAGCCTCCGACCTCGGCTCAGGTCAGGATCTCACTTCCAGAATTCAAGCCCCACATCAGGCTCTGTGCTGACAGCTCAGAGCCTGGAGCTGCCTTCAGATTCTCTATTTCCCCCTGTGTCTCTACCCCTCCCCCACTCACACTCTGCCTCTCTCTCTCGCTCTCTCGCTCTCTCAAAAATAAATAAACTTAAAAAAAAAAAGAGAAGGACATAAAAAGCAATAATTTAACTGTTGAAGCACTGGGGAAATTTTTCTGTGGGAGAAGGAAGAGAAAGTGAAAGAAGCTCAACATGGCTAATTGCTTTACAAAAATAGTACACCTGGGTAGACTGCTTCTAGTGGAATTAAAAATAATATCAAATAAAAATTGTCAGTTTTAGCATGTTTGACTTGTATTAATTTGCTTATACTGGGCGATGTTTGGTATCATATTATACCAATCAAAAATCTTAATAATGTTGTTCTACCATTGAGAAGAAAAGATGAAGTCCTGAAAAATTAAAACAAGTCAATTGTGCAATTTTACTTAATAAACTGCTTATATAGTATTTATAGTTCCAGGAATTGTGTATGTTCATTGTGAATAATAACTCATTATCTTCTGAACTCTACGAAGTAGTTAATGTCACTCTCCCACTTTTACATATGAGAAAACCGAAGCAAAAAAGGGTTACAGGGGCAGGGCACCTGGCTGGCTTAGTCGGTAGAACAAGCTATCCTCGATCTTGGGGTCATGAGTTCAAGCCCCATGTGGGGTGTAGCGTTTGCTGTTTAAAAATAAATAAATAAAATGAAGAATAAAAAAAAAAAGGTTAGGGAACTTATTCAAGGTCACATAGCTACAAAGCGATAGAGAGGGACTCATGGTCCCAGGATTCTTGACTCCACAGTCATACTCTTAACCACCTCAGCATTCTGCCCCTCCAGGATAGTCTTCTCCTAATTCTTAAAATTAAACTCTTAAATACATCATCTTAGATAATTCAAAACACAGTCCAATAATACACTCTGGAGCAGTGGCTTATAAATTTTTTGACCATGACAACCACTAGGATATATATTATGCATAGAGACCAATTGCAAAGTCACCTATATTCATTACTGGATAGCAAAAGTTTCATAGTAGAATTATTTCCTTTATTACCTAAGATGGAATTCAATATTTTCTATTCTAGTCTATTTAAATCTATACTGTTTTCTTCCATTTTTAAAAAAATAAATAGTGGTTTCATCATTCCAAGTTGATTTCATGGATTATAAACTGTGGTTTGAAAAACACTACTCTGAAGAAAGCAAATCAGGGATAAAATCAAGTTCTAAAACAGAAGTAAAAACACAAGATGATGTCAGAAACTGAGTAATCCAGAATCAACTATGGGTTGAAAAACTCATTTTTTTTTTTTTCAGTTTATTTTGAGAAACAGAAAAGAGAGCAAGAGAGAACACCCACGTGTGCACATGTATGGGGAGGGGCAGAGAGAGAGGGAGAGAGAATCCCAAACAGGCTCCACAGTCAACATAGAGCCTGACGCAGGACTTGATCCCACGAACCTGGAGATCATGACCTGAGCGGAAATCAAGAGTCTGATGCTTAACCAACTGAGCCACCCAGGCGCCCCAAATTCATTTTTAAAAATAGAGATTTAAGCTGTCATTCTTCCTAAATATATGAGTTCCTTATTCCTTCCTAATGACAAGCTTTACACTTGATAAAACTGTAATGCAGCTGATTAACAATGTCTCTGGAAAAGCAATGTATCAATTTAGAAAGAATGCAGAGTTGGAGTGGACACTGATCCCACCACTCATTAACTTTGTGACCCTAGACCTTTCTGAGCTTCAGTTTCTTCTTCAATAAAATGGATTGTACACAATATGCCTGTAAAGAAAAATCCCCTTTCCTTTCCTTTCCTTTCCTTTCTTATCCCCTGGGATCCCAATACCTTCAACCAACCCTTTCTTACTTTTCCAGCTTATTATGAACACTCCATCCTTTCATGTCAGCTCCTATGGCTATTTTATGAAATAATAAAATATGGTTACCCTGTATGATTTGCAAAGATGGCTCTTCACTCCTCATTCCCTGGTTCACACTGGAGTCTGGGAAGCCCTCATGTTCCTCATTTTATGTCCCCGGCAGTTTTGCCCACCCAAGTGCCTTCTAAGCTTTAGAGGTACTCACTGGAAAATAGAAGCAAAGTTTAAGGGAGAATATATATATTAGATGACTATGGAGGTCCTTTCCTGTAACTCAGTTATATGATCTTATAAAATCATAAGCTGAAAATAATGATTTCAAGTTTAATTTTGCCCATTATGGGTTCCTCATATTAACAACTATTATTTTTTGAGTTTCTGTGCTACATAGTTATTCTCTAAGACATTAAAACCTAAAATTAAGCAGGTCTAACAGTTTGAATTTATGTGTTTATATTTTTAAATATTTTACCTGTCTCCACAGAGGGAAAAAAAAAAAAACCCAAACACTTGGAAAACCTGAAAATGTGAAGGAAAAAAATTACCAATAATCCTTGCACCCAAAGATAACTATTGTTAACATCTTTTTCAACACCTTTCTTTTTAGAGCAGTTTTAGGTTCATAGCAAAATTGAGCAGAAAGTACAAAGAGTTCCCATATTCCTCCTGTCCCCACACATGCATAGCCTCCCCCGCTCACAACATTCCACACCATAGTGGTACATTCGTTACAATGAATGAACCTACGTTGATATATGGTATTCACTCAAAGTCCATAGACTACATCACTACATCTGTTCGCTCTTGATATTGTGCATTCTATGTGTTTTGCTAAATGTATCATGACATGTATCCACCATTATAGTATCATTTAGAATAGTTTCACTGCCCTGAAAATACCCTGCTCTCCATCTATTTATCCTTCCCTGCCCCTTAACTCATGGCAACCACTGGCCTTTTTACTTAGTCCATAGTTTTGCATTTTCCAGAATGTCATATAATTGGAATCATATGTTAATGTAGCCTTCTCTAACTGGTTTCTTTTACTTAGCTATAAGAACTTAATGTTTCTCCACGTTTCTTCTGGCTTGGTAGCTCATTTCTTTTTGGCACTGAATAATATTCCATTGTCTAGATATACCACAATTTATCCATTCACCTACTGAAGCACATCTTGGTTGCTCCCAAAGTTTAGCAATTATGAATACAGCTGCTATAAACATCTATGTTCAGGTCTTTGTGTGGACGTCAGTTTCCTGATTCATTTGGATAAACACAAGAAGTGAGATTGCTGGATATGACTATAAGAGTATGTGCAATTTTATAAGAAATTGCTAAAAGTCTTCCAAATTGGAATTTGGCATTTCCACCAATAATGAATGAGACTTCCTGTTGTTGGACATCTTCACCAGCATTTGGTGTTATCTGTGTTTTGGATTTTCACCGTTCTCGTAGGTGTATAGTGGTATCTCATTGTTGTTTTATATCGTTGACATGTTGACATACCAATATTTTATGACTTTATTTTTCCACAGGAAAAAAAAGTTTTAATCTTATTTGAGAGAGAGAATGTGTGAGGGGAGGAGAGAGAGAGAGATAGCGGGAGAGGGACAGAGAAAGAGAGAGTCCTCACAACCCCACGATCATAACCTGAGTCAAAATCAAGAGTTGGTCCACAGACTGAGCCACCCAGGTGCCCCCTTTTCCACAAAGTTTAAAAATATTTATAATGCTCACAAAACTATCTCTTGGTAACTTTTTTATGATGTGGCATAGACATGAGGAAAAGTTTCTCTAAAGAACTGGTGAGATCAGAGGAATAAAATTGCCTGTGAAAATACAGTCATCATCTTCATTTTGCTTTTGTCAGACGGGTAAAGAGACTTTAAGAAGAGATGCGTATAATAGAGACTAATATGAAGCTACAAAAAGAATTGCACTTTAGCTTCCTTCTACCAGTAAATTTGGGGTAAGAAATCAGGTTTAGGGATCCACCCATGAAAAAGTGGCACTTTGAGATACGCCACATACTCATAATTGGTAGGAAGATAAAAACACTAGACATACTTATTTACTGTGTGATGTGATACAAAATAGTTTGTGGAAAATCCTTTTGAGACTATATCTTTGGTGGGAAGGAACTAATTTTGGATCTAATTTTTTTTTTTTTTCTTAAGGAGATAGAAATTCATTGAATATACTGCAAGGGAGTAGAGGGCAGGTCAGCAAAGGAGAGGCTGTCTGCCTGATCATCATTTTTTAAATGTAACAAGGAAGAAAGAATTGTAATCAACATTAGAGTTATCAAACTTGATGTGACAGAAAGGTTTTATCAACTGGTGTTTAGTGGTGGTAATAAAAAGTTATCATTGTTACTAGCTTAGTGTGGAACTTGTATTAAGATCTTTGTTCATTCATTCCACAAATATTGAGTGTCTATGTCATGTCAGAGATGATGAAAAGTACTGGGCATAGAACAGTGGATAAGATGTAATCCCTACCCTCATGGAATGTACAGCCTAGACTAGAAGGAGACAACAAGCACAGAACCTGCAAAATAAATAAAATAATTACACTTGAGTGCTAAGAAGGAAATAAACAGAACTTCTTTTTTTTTAATTTAATTTAATTTTTTTATTATGTGAAATTTATTGTCAGATTAGTTTCCATACAACACCCAGTGCTCATCCCAAAAGATGCCCTCATCAATGCCCATCACCTACCCTACCCTCCCTCCCACCCCCCATCAACCCTCAGTTTGTTCTCAGTTTTTAAGAGTCTCTTATGCTTTGGCAAACAGAACTCTTTATAGAGAATAACAGTGGAGACTCATGGTCATAAGGAAGATCTTTCTGAGGCAGTAACATTTAAACAGATCTGCCAAAGGAGCGGCTATTTTGAATAACCAAAGGAATATTGTCCTAAATCGCAGGAAAGGCAAGAATTAAACTCATCTTAGGAACTGGACGATCACAGAATGCAGAGTGGTAGATGGAGGGAAAAAGTGACCAAAGATTAGGGTGAAGAGAAGAGCTTTTAAATATTCAAAAGAGAAGTAGTAAAGACCCTTGTCTTCCAAGGCTGCCCAAAGGATATAAAATCCAAAGTTCTTTTAATGGCCATAAATGCTTCACAATGCTGCCCACTAATCCACCCTCAACTCCCCTCTGGTTCCTCTCGAACAGCCATCATGTCGGGGCGCCTGGGTGGCCCTGACTTCGGCTCAGGTCACGATCTCACGGTTTGTGAGCCCGAGCCCCACATCGGGCTCCAGCTCGGAGCCTGGAACCTGCTTCAGATTCTGTCCCCTCTCTCTCTACCCACCCCCCTCTCTCTCTCAAAAGTAAATAAACATGAAAAAAAATTTTTTACACAGCCAGCATGCTAAGCACCCTAGATGATTTATTCTTCCCCAACCGTTCCGGACACTTCTAATAGACACTGACTTTGTTCTATATCCTCAAACTAGTAAAAACTTGACTTCCACTCAGTCTGGTGAGCTATTTCATTTTTAAGTCAGAAACTTCGTATTTGGGTACACATACCCCTGGGATTTACAAACACTCTCCAAATAGTACAGGGGCAAAAACAGCTTTACCAGATCGGTTTCCACATCCTCAAGTTCAGCAGTACTCTTTCCTAAAATTGACCCGCCTGAGAACTCCTTAGGGTAAAGCTGTGCTTTCACATCCACCTTCCCCCACTTGAAAACAAAAGGCAGGCATGGTGCCCAACAAAAGGGCAATTTGAAATACTGGTGTGAGTTTTAATGTAAATTGATGGCTCTTACGACTGAGTAACAACTTTTTAAAGATTCTTTATTTTCAACAAAACTTAGGGATGTCAGCTGATAAGTCCTTAAAATAACTTTTGATAACAGGTGGTGTTTTGAGTTGAATTTTGTCCCTTGCTCCTAAAAGTGTACAGAAATCCTAACCCCCAGTATCTTACATGTGACCTTATTTGGAAATAGGGCCTTTACAGAGGTAATCAAGTTTTTAAAAGCTCACAAGGGTGAGTCCTAATCCAATAAGACTGCTCTCCTTGTCAAAAGGGGAAATTTGGGCACAGAGGCACACACAGAGGAAAAGGCAATGGGAAGACACAGAGAAGATGGCCACGTGACTGGGATGCAAGGCAAGGAATGCAGAGGGTTACCAGCAAACCACAGAAGCTGGAAGAGGCGGGGAAGGATTCTCCTCTAGAGTCCGCAGAGAGCTTGGCTCGGCCAACAACTTGATTTCAGATTTCTAGCCTCCAAAACTATAAGATAGAAAAATTGTGTGTTGTTTTAAGCCACTCAAGTTTTAGCACTTTATTAAAGCAGCCCTAGGAGGGGCGCCTGGACGGCTCTGTCAGTTAAGTGACTGACTCTTGATTTCGGCTCAGGTCGTGATCTCATAGTTCTTGAGTTCAAGCCCTACATCAGGCTCTGTGTGGATGGTACAGAGCCTGCGTGGGAATCTCTTTCTCTTTCCCTCTCTCTCTGCCCCTTCAGAGCTCTCTCTCTCACACACTCAAAATAAATAAATAAACTTTTTTAGAAAGTTAAAAAAAAACAGCCCTAGGAAATGAACACAGATTTGTATGTATAGCTTTTAGCAGGTAATTTCCAAAGAGTTAAAAGTAATTGAGAAACTGCATTAAATGAAACTCCTACTTTTTTTATATAACCTATTTTATTTTATTATTTTTTTAACATAATTTATTGTCAAATTGGCTAACATACAGTGTGCACAGTAAGCTCTTGGTCTTGGGGGTAGATTCCCATGATGTGTTGCTTATAGACAACACACAGAGCTCATCCCAACAAGTGCCCCCCTCAATGCCCATCACCCATTCGCCCCTCTCCCCCTACTCCTACTTTAATCTACTTATTTATGTTAACCAGGTTTCTCATCATTTACATCCATAAAACTGAAAGGGGGGAAAATAGAATCTGGCCCATTAGAGCAAAAATTATATTCATCCAAAGATTCATGAGCTACTTTTAAAATTCCTTTCTATGCAATCAAGTGAGATATTTTTATGAAATTCAACTTTTCAAAAATTGTTAATTGAAAATGTGTAATTGTTAATTGAAAATGAGCACTTGGGTGGCTCAGTATGTTGAGCATCCAACTTCGGCTCAGGTCATGATCTCACAGTTTGTCAGTCTGAGTCCCATATCTAGCTCTCTGCTGTCAGCACAGAGCCTGCTTTGGATCCTCTGTCGCCCTCTCTCTCTGCCCCTCCCCTGCCTACGTTCTCTCAAAAATAAATAAACATTTTTAAAAATGTGTAATACGTCATGTTGGTTTAGTAATTTATTAATAAAAATTTTTCAATTTATTTCATATTCACTGATACAAAATGTTTAATACTTAGTTTTATGGGCCTAGAAAATTTTTAATTTCAACTATTTATTCACATATTTTTGTGTTTTGTTGCAGAGCAATATAATAGGATGATCAGTAAAAGACTTTTAAGAATGTGGAGCCTGCTTCAGATTCTGCATCTCCCTCTCTCTTTCTGTTCCTCCCCTGCTCTCACTCTGTCTCTCTCTCTCTCAAAAATAAATACAAATTAAAAAAAATTAAGAAACAAAATCTTTTGGGGCACCTGGGTGGCTCAGTCAGTTAAGCATCCCACTCTGGCTCAGGTCATGATCTTACGGTTCCTGAGTTCAAGCCTTGTGTTTGGCTCTGTGCTGACAGCTCAAAGCCTGGAGCCTGCTCTGGATTCTGTGTCTCCCTCTCTCTCTGCCCCTCACACGCACACACTCTCTCTCTCAAATATAAATAAACATTTAAAAAAATAAAATATTTTGTTGTTGTTTTCAGAGAAAAAAACACCTATAGGCTAGTACTGCAAGTAGAGAATGGGAAGAAAGTGGTGCGGTGATTAACAATTTGTAATGTAGCAAATATCAGACCATATAATAAACAGCAAGTTTGGGAGAACCTTAGTGAGTTTGTTTAAGCAAACCAAAGAGGTAAGTTTGCTGTGAATGCTTCCAAATTCAGAGTAGATTAATAAATCACCCCTCCATCACTAGGTGGAAGAAAAGGACTGTTTACTACATTGTCTAGCCCCTATTTCGGTTCACCATTGAGGATGAACTCTATTTCTTCTTCTTCTTTTTTTAATGTTTATTTATTTTTGAGAGAGAGAGAGAGCGCGTGAAGGGCAGAGAGAGGGAGACGCAGAATACGAAGCAGGCTCCAAGCTCTGAGCTGTCAGCACAGAGCCCATCCCAGGGTTCGAACGTCACCGACCGTGAGATCATGATCTGGGCTGAAGACAGTCATTTAACCGACTGAGCCACCCAGGCGCCCCATATAAACCTTTATATTCCTGAGTTCCAGCCCCGTGTCGGGCTCTGTGCTGACAGCTCAGAGCCTGGAGCCTGCTTCCGATTCTCTCTCGCTCTGCCACTCACCTGCTCCTGCTCTGTCTCTCTCTTTAGAATGAGTAAGACATTTAAAAAAAATTAACTTTTGGGGAAATAATTAAAAATAGATCTACGTCATTTTTTTTCATGGCAAAGAGTAGGTATTCCATAATAAGTATATTCCCTAATTTGTAACTATTTGTATATTGATTAATGTTTAGGACATTTCCAATTCTTTGCTATGACAAATTTAACTGCAGTAATTATCTGAAACAAAAATTCTACAACTTATCACTTCTTAATAATTTTTTACTTCTTAAATAACAACAAAAAATTATAAACAACCCGTACTGATGAAGTATGAGAAAAGATTTACTCTCATATATCAAGAGTTGTAGTATAAATTAGTAAATGAGTATAAGTATTAAAATTAAAATTAGCATGTACTGTGATCTATCATTTTAACTTTAGAACTCTACACAAATATATGTATTTTTTTCAAATGTTGGATAACTATTATATTTCATGTACTAAATTAAATATCTATAAGAAAAATTCTCCCAAATGTATTTTTTTTCTCTTTCCAAAGTAGAACAGTAATTTAGGTTATTTGCAACCACATATGATCTCAGTTTTAAGAAATTGCTTTTCTGGAAAATTTAATTAGATTTCATATTACCAAAGCTACTAATTGAAAATATTACACCTTATTAAAAGACTCAGTTGAAAAATTATTTAGATCAGAAAATCTTGACAATGTTAATAATCTTTGAATGAGTGTCAAATTCTAAGTTAGTTCATTTATAACCTAGTATACCATAAAAACTAAAATCCAAAATTACTATTTACTTCCTATAACACATTCACCAACCCACTTATAATATTTTAGTATATCTATGAAATTGTAGCAATTGGTAGATACTAGGAAAGGAACTGAAGGGAAACCTCCCTTCCTTGATTACTCATCAATTCTTTCAAAGTTTTTTTCCTTTTGGGGCACATGGGTGGCTCAGTCTGTTAACCATCTGACTTAGGCTCAGATTCCTGAGTTTGAGCCCCGCATTGGGCTCTGTGCTGTCAGCCTAGAGGCTGATTCAGATCCTCTGTCCCCCTCCCTCTCTGCCTCTCCCCAACTCACACACCCTCTCTCTCAAAAATAAATAAAAACATTAAAAATATAAAAAATAGTTTTTTCCTTTTCTTTTGAAAAAAATTGTATACCTTTTCCTGACTTAAAAAATCCCTCATCTGTAAAAATAAGCTTCTAATTATTAGTAATATTCATGGTTAAAAAAGCAGACAAGAATAAAATATTTTATGTAATAAAGCCTCAAACTGTTCTTCCTAAGGTCTATGCCATGAGGTTCTTTAATGGAAAAAATTACAGAGACCACAACCCTTTAATTCTGGAAAAGTCTGAAACAGAACTCCTCATGACATAGTTTACTCTTCAGAAAATAGCGTTTCAGGGGTGCCTGGGTTGCTTAGTTGGGTAAGCATCTGATTCTTGATTTCGTCTCAGGTCTTGATCTCACGGTGGTGACTTGGAGCCCCGCTTGGGGCCCCTGTGCTGAGTGTGGAGCCTGCTTGAGATTCTCTCTCCCTCGGCCCCTGCCTCCTTTTCCTGCACACACATGTGCACACACACTCTAAAATACATGAAAAGAAAATAGTGTTACAGAGAAGTTCTTCTCTTCGTATGTTATATCCTTTACATGTTGGACATGAAGAATTAATTAAAGGCCTAGAAAAGAAAACAACTTTCAAGAATTTTATTGTTGCTAGCTAGAGAGGCCCTTATTCTACATAACAAGTATAAATCATGCTTATAATTTTAAAGACTCTTGAAACCCTCCTCATAATGTTTTTTACTTACTAACATAGATGCTGAAAAGGGTTATGGGGAGGTTAAAACTCTTGCAGTTCACATAGCTAAGTGGTGTTTGCTAATAGAGTCATTTTTTTTTTTTATTTCAATAAAGCAGAACGCTAGGACAGATAGCCTAGACTTGTATATTACTTGATAACCCTTCCTGGGATGTTACTCTATATACTATGTCAGACAAAGTGGCTGCAGATTATGGAGTAGTGACTCTCACCCAGAGAAATGAGATGGAAAATCTCAATCTAACTGTCATTATTTATAGCTGAGCTGGAGACAATATGACTTAGGGACCAGGGGGTAAAGAAACTTATTGTAGAATGGATTTCACATAATAGCAGAGACATCATTCCCTTAAAAAGGATGTACGATGGAGAGGTACTACAATGCTTGACAAAATTAACAAAGACAGGATCTTGTTAGCCAGGAATGTCTCTACATGGAGACAAGTAAATTGTGTGGTAGATTATCAGCATTTGATTGATCTGAAAATACCTGCACTTGAACTTGGTACTTTCTTGATGCCAAGAAGCTGGAAAGAGACAACAAATCATACTTGGGTTTCTGTTAAGATGGGGAACTATCATGGGATGCTGGCTTCCCTCACCACCAAAATCAATTTTGGAAGAACTCTAAGCCACAAAAAATTGTCAGATATTACTGGGATAGGGGCACCTGGGTGGCTCAGTTGGTTGAGCATCCAACTCTTGATTTCGGCTTAGGTAATGATCCCAGGGTTTCGAGATGGAACCCCCTCATCAGGCTCTGCACTGAGCATGGAGCCTGCTTAAGATTCTCTCTCTCTCTCTCTCTCTCTCTCTCTCTCTCTCTCTCTCTCTTTCTCTGTCTCTCTCTCTCTCCCCCTCTGCCCCTCTGTCCTGCTCCTTCCCACTCTTTCTCTCTCTCTCTCTCTCCCTCTCTCTCTCTAAAATAACAAATAAAATGAAATAAAAATTACTGGGATCATCTTGCCACCCTTATAAATCATTTGACAATTTAAGAAAGGGTTTATTTTTGGGCTGTCTACTTTATTCCATTTGTTTATGTCTGTATGTCAGTACCACACTGTTTTAATTATTTTAATCTTAAGTGAGTTTTAAAAACAATTAAGTGTGAATGCCCTACTTTTCTTCTTTTTCTATCGTAATGGCTATTTGGGGTCCCTTGAGATTATATATGAATTTAAAATGGGTTTTTCTATTTCTTCAAAAATATTGGGTTTTGATGAGGATTGTATTGAATCTGTAAATCACGTTGGGTGATACAGTCATCTTAATGGTATTAAGTCTTCAAATGCATGAACATTGGATGTCTTTTCATTTCCTGATGTGTTCTTTAATTAATTCCAGTGAAGTTTTATAGTTTTCACTATAAAATTCTTTCACCTCCTTGATTAAGTTAATTCCTAATTCCTTAGTATTGTATTTTTGTTGATGCTATTGTAAATAAAATTGTTTCTTAATTTCCTTTTTAGATTGTCAATTGTTAGTGTTTAGGAACATAAATTATTTTTGTGTGTGATTTTGTATCCAACTACTTTCCTGAATTTGTTTATAAGCCTTGTTCCTGATTGGGGAGGGAAAATTGTGAATATTTCATCATTAAGTATGAGGTTAACTGTGGGTTTTTCATAAGTGGCTTTTATTATGTTGAGATAGTCTCCTATCCCTAATTTATTGGGCTTTTTTATCATAACAAAGTACTGAACTTCGTCAAATGTTTTTTCTGCATCATTTGAGATAATGAATTGCTGTTTTTCCCTTCATTCTCTTAATGGAATGTACGGCATTAATTGATTTTCACATGTTGAACCCTTCTTAGTTTCGGGGATAAAATCCTAGCTGGTCATTTCATTACTCCTCTCAATATGTTGTTGAATTCAGTTTGCCAGTATTTTGTTGGGTATTTTTGCATCGATAGTCATAAAAGATAATGGTCTTTATTTTATTTTCTTGTAGTGTCTTTGTTTGGCTATGTTATCAGGTTATGGTAGTCTTACTGAGTGAATAAATTAAGAAGTGTTTCCTCCTCTTCAATTTTTTGGAAGAGTTTGAGAAGCACTGGTGTTAGCTCATCTTTATTTATTTTTTTATTTTAGAGAAAGAGAGCATGAAAGTGGGGGGGGAGGGGGAGAGGGAGTCACCCCTTCTGCATCTTTCAAGTCCTTGATTATGTCACTAATTCCTGTAATTCTCATAGAAATGCAGTATCACTTTAGATTTATAATTTTTGTCCTAGATAGGGACAATTCTAGTAGCTCTCCCTTGTTCTTTCCTACCAAAATAGCTCTCACTCCACAGGTCAGAGAACCAGTAAGGGGATTCAGCCAGTCACTAAGTATGTTATTCCAGTTATGTATTACAGAACTGGAGGTAAAACATAGGATGTGCTTGGGAACCCAGTGGGTCTGCAGTGTCACAGACCTGAGCTAAAAGTCCATTGATCATTTGACTTCCACAAGCCTCTGCTCTGGCTGACAGACTACAGTGACATTCTGGCTTTCTCAGGATTAGTGTCCATTCAGAGCCAGTATCCAGTAGTCCCTGAAGGGTCTGATTATTTCCTTGTCCCCAAAACAGTTATTCTGGTAAAAAGCTGTAGGTCCCCTTGGTGAAGCCTGGGAGAAATATTAACAGTATAAATTTCTGGCGGTGTACTAGGATCCTTCCTTACAAGGACCTGGCATCTCCCTTATTTAAGAGGTTAGGGTCTGTAATTAGCTCAAGTGTGAGAATTGATTAGGGCCTATGACTCTCTGATTTTATGATTCAGGTTAGACTTTCTACAATCGACCTAAAATTTTTCCAATTATACATATGGAGTAGGAATTTAGTAGGTTTTCTCTCTATCTCATTTTTAGGAACACCATGATCAGCTAGCCAATTCCATATGTCTGCTAACTACATATGAGTTAGACTATTCTGACTGCTGCTTTGATTCTGTAGCCCATTACAGTAAACAAGTTCATCTTGCCCTTAGCAACTGAATGCCACCGCTTGGCCCCTCCCACCCAGGATCCAAATATTTCCATTGCATTTAAGTTTCCCCATGCAGTGACTACAGATCCCACTGGAGGGTCTGGCCAATAGAGGAAAGTGATCAGAGAGCTCTTCGAGGATGCCAGAGCTCCCTTCACAAATATATTGTGAAATCATAGTATAGGTGAAAGGTCTGTTTTCTGGGCCCTCCCAGTGTTGGTGAGTAAATCTTAATAGACAAATTCACTCTAGCATTCTAATCTCCCTAAGTCTTTGTTGTTGTTGTTTTTATTAATAATGTATTTATTTTTTAATTTACATCCAAGTTAGTTAGCATATGGTGCAACAATGATTTCAGGAGTAGATTCCTTAGTGCCCCTCTCCCATTTAGCCCATCCCCCCTCCCACAGCCCCTCCAGTAACCCTCAGTTTGTTCTCCGTATTTAAGAGTCTCTTCGGTTTTGTCCCCCTCCCTGTTTTTATATTATTTTTGTTTCCCTTCCCTTATGTTCATCTGTTTCGTCTCTTAAAGTCCTCATATGAGTGAAGTCATATGATTTTTGTCTTTCTCTGACTAATTTCACTTAGCATAATACCCTCCAGTTCCATCCACGTCGTTGCAAATGGCAATATTTCATTCTCCTTGATTGCTGAGTAATACTCCATTGTGTGTGTGTGTATATATATATATATATATATATATATATATATATATATCACATCTTCTTTATCCATTCATCTGCCGATGGACATTCTAATCTCCCCAAGCCTTCGAATCCCCTCCTTTACATTAAACTAAGGCAGAGCTGGTATTTCCAACTCACTCACTATAGACCACCTTTGGGTCCATGTTTTAGCCGAGCCACAAAACAGAGCCTTTTCTAACTCCCCAAGCTGCAACATTAAGTGCAGAATCTCTGCTTAGAGCCTACATCAATAAATTAAGCCTGATCCAACCTGATGTTCTTTCCACAATTTTCCCACACTCTTAGTATCCATTCTCACACTTTCCCCCGGATTTCTGTCTATGTAAATTAGAAAACTCAGGGAGTTCTTTTAGAGTGCAGTGCACCTCCTCAGGAGTCATGCTTTGTACCTCCCCAGGTGCTGGAACTTGAGTCCAGTTACGGGTCCAGAAGCAAAGAGTGGCCTTGGGGGTGGGTCCTGAGAAGCAGCACTGGCTTACACGGCAGCTGTCTCCGGGGAAGCCACTACAGTTTCCGCAGGCAATGCAGGTTTAATTCTCTCAGACAAGGAGTGAAGAGTCCAATTCTACTGTGGGCGAGGAGCCTACATCCCCTGGGTGTGTGAGGTCTCCATGGGTCGAAAAAGACTCATCGTCCTGTCCCTGCCTTCACCAGGTCTTCCCACACATCCTTATTCCAACCTGCAGTATCCTGTTCTTCCCAAGCGGTGACCTTGCTTTAACAGCAGACACACTGCAAGGCTGGAGGTTCGACTTGTATTGTAGTTCATCCAGTCACAGGATGAGATTGTACATTTCAGTAATCTCACCCCTGTGGCTACAAGAGACAAGGGTCTCCTTCAGGGCATGTGTAGAAGTCTTCAGGTTATTACACAGCTCTTGAGGTAGGGATGTGAGTCCCTGAACTCATCCTTTTCCTTCACTACTTTGTCCAGTGACATTAGGAGCAACGAGTCAAATCTCATTGTACCCATTGGTTTTTCAAAAATTCTCATAGATATCATACACACAGTCACCTACCTCCTTGCTTCTCATAAGCAATTGATTAGTTACAGTATCCAGTGGAGATATTTTGTGTATCTGTATTGGCAGATCGCACCTTGAACTGTTAGTAAGCTCTTTTTAGTGATTAGCATCTTTATATCTAATTAGATAAGAGAGCCATTTTCAGAAAACCCAGAACCAATTCAGAAAACTCTCCCTTGGGGCACCTGGGTGGCTCAGTCAGTTAAGTGTCTGACTTTGGCTCAGGTCACGATCTCACAGTTCATGAGTTCAAGCCCCGCGTCGGGCTCTGCGCTGACACCTCAGGGCCTGGAGCCTGCTTCACATTCTGTGTCTCCCTCTCTTCCTGTCCCTCCCCTGTTCACACTCTGTCTCCCTTTCTCTCAAATAAACATTAAAAAAGGAAAAAGAAAACTCCCCCTTAACATTCTGTTCCTCTAGAACCATTCTTCGTCCCAAAATCTGTATTAATCAGGGTTCTCTGGAGAAACAAAAGCAATGGAACGTATGAAGAGAAAGATTTTAAGGAACTGGCTTATGCGACTGTGAGGGCTGTTTAAATAAACAAAATTCAAAGAAAATTTAAAGATCTAATAGGTTTTCTTCAAAGACTCATAAGTTGGGCAGCATCCCATCCAAGGAGATGTACAAAATGAGAGGATTTTATAGGCAGAAACAGGCTGAGATAAGGAGATTAATTAGCAAAAGAAAAGATTGTTTCGGGCGGGGTTACCTTCTTTTAGGGGAAAAAACAGGGAGTCTTGTCATGCAGATTACCTCACTAATGCTATCAGTACCTTCCAGGTTGATGGGTTTAAAACTCCACCCCTGGGGCGCCTGGGTGGCTCGGTTGGTTGGGCATCCGACTCCGGCTCAGGTCATGATCTCATAGTCTGTGGGTTCGAGCTCCATGTCGGGCTCTGTGCTGACAGCTCGGAGCCTGGAGCCTGCTTTGGATTCTCTGTCTCCCTCTCTCTCTACCTCTTCCCGCTCACACTGTGTCTCTCTCTTTCTTTCAAAAATAAACATAAAAAAATTGTTTTAAAACTCCACTCCTGGGAGAACCTGAAAATGTAAGTCTTAAACCTTGTGGGGCTTAGCAAAAATGACTCCACTTTGGACCTGTTGTTTCATTTTAACAAGGCGGAAAAGTTCCAAGATCTGCAGGAGGCAAGCTGGCGATGCAGGAGACCCCATAACATAGTTTAAGTCCAAGTCTGAAGGCCTAAGAAGCAGAAGAGACCATGGTGTAAGTCTAACCCAAATCCTAGAGCTGGAGAACAGGCAGAGCCGATCACGCGAGATCCAACCAGAGTCCTAGTCCACAGACAGGTGAAGACCAATATCCCAGCCTGAAGATAGGCAGGTGGATCAAATTCTCCCTTACTCTCAGCCTTTTTATTCTATTCAGGCCTTCAATGGATTGCATGGGACCCACCCAACTGAGGAGGGCAACCTGCTTTACTCAGTCTACTGTTTCAAATATCAACCTCAGGGCACCTGGGTGGTTCAGTTGGTTAAGCGACTGACCCTTGATTTGGGCTCAGGTCATGATCTCATGGTTTGTGTGTCTGAGCCCCGAGTCAGGCTCCATGCTAGCTGTGCAGAGTCTGCTTGGGATTCTCTCTCTCCCTCTCTCTCTGTGTCTCTTAATTAATTAACAAAATATCAACCTTATCTAGAAACACCCTTAAAGATGCATTCAGAATAATGTTTAGCCAAATGTCTGGGCACCCTATGGCCGCAACGTCGATACATTAAATCATCACACCCTAGCTTCCACCCCCCCAAACACTTCTGATGATGTGAAAAGCATCTAATTCCTTGTACTGAATCCTGTATCAGTGACAGTTCTGATAAGAAACATGGAACATTGAAATTCAGTAACTGGAGGATGTTTTATAAAGGTAATATTTTAAAAGATGAAGAGAGGGGTGCCTGGGTGACACAAACCGTTAAGTCTCGGACCCTTGATCTCAACTCAGGTCATGATCTCACAGTTCACGAGTTGGAGCCCACATCAGGCTGTGCCCCGATGGCACAGAGCCAGCTTGGGATTCCGTCTTGCCTTCTCTCTGCCCCTCCCCTGCTCGCGTGCGTTCCCGCGTGCATACACTCTCTCTCTCTAAGTAAATAAACTTAAAAATGAAAAGCAAAAGATGAAGAAAAACTACAAGGTAAAAGAAAACCAGGAAGGATCGTGTAATAAATAGAGCTAGGCACTACGTGTGCCCTGAAGAAACTAGCAGAAGGGGTAGTCGCTGTCACTAGCTCGACCCCAAGACCTGACCTCTACTGCCCACCCGTTTGTACTCACCAACCTTTGTCTTACATTTTTCCTTCAGCTCTTCCTTCCAGCTCATCTCTTAACTGAGGCAGAGGACCCTACAGACATGGAATGCCATGATAGAAACTGAAACGACCCCTCAAGCAATACTGACTGCCCCAAGGAAGAACTCCAGGGGCGCAGACTACCCAGAACAGTTTGAGCTTAACCCCTAACTCGTGCCTGCGCAGATGGACCTCAGTAAGCTCTGGAATAACCAACCATAATCTCTACCTCGTTCTAACACTAACATCTCCTGTGGGACCCAAGGAATTTAACAAAAATCCCCTACCCCTGGACAAGCAGAGCAAGACTAACTCCATTTTGTGCTACACCCACCAGCTCCTGTATAACCCCCACATGACCTACTTATTGCTTAAGACACTCCCCCACCCTAGTCAAGCCACTGAGCACACCCTTACTGGAAACTGGCTCATAGAGGAATGCGGAACCCCTAACCGCCAAAGAATGTAAACCCCGCTTTTTGCCCGCCAAACTTGCGCGCCAATTCTGACCAGAATGATAGGCTAGTTCAAACAGTTACTATAGGGTAAATTGTAATTCAATTGGCCACCTGCGTGTGGACTGACATGACTATGCAACTTTTCTGTGTGTGTTACAATCTCATTGGCCACTGGCCCCTATAAAACTGCTACGCCTCTTAACCTAGAGGTCCAAGTCCCTGCTCTGCTGTGTCGGGTATACTTGGGCCCAAGCTCGAGCTTGCAAATAAACCCTCGTGCGTTTGCATCGGTATCGGCTCCTTGGTGGTCTCTCGGATTCGAAATTGGGGGCATTACACTCCACCCAAGGGGAAGCACAGGCCTCATTTACCTAACGTGCTATGTATTCATAGGCATGTTTCTTTAAGGTGCACGTGTGACCTTATGTCTGCCTCTACATGTGATTACAAGGCTTTTCTGTCTAAATATTCATCCTAACCCTACATAAAAGAAAGTTATTTGGGATGTCTGGGTGGCTCAGTCAGTCAAGCATTCTACTCTTGATTTCAGCCCATGTCATGATCTCACCAGTTCATGAGTTCAAGCCCCATGTCAGGCTCTGCGCTGACAGCATGGAGTTTGTTTGGGATTCTCTGTCTCACTTTCTCTCTGCCCCTCCCCTGGTCATGCTCTTTGTCTCTCAAAAACCAATTTAAGGGGCTCCTGGGTGGCTCAGTCGGTTAAGTGACCGACTTTGGCTCAGGTCATGATCTTACAGTTAAGTGGGTTTGAGTTCTGCATCGGGCTCTGTGCTGAATGCTTGCTCAGTTCCTGGAGCCTGCTTCAGATTCTGTGTATCCTTCTCTCTCTGCCCCTCCCTGCTTGTGCTCTGTCTCACTCTGTCTCTCAAAAATCAATAAATGTAAAAAAAAAAAAAAAAAGAATTAAAAAAACTCTCTCTTCTTTTGAAAACAAACAAACAAACAAATAAATAAATGAATAAATAAATAAATTTAAAACGTTTTTTTTAAAAAGGAAGCCATTCTCCATTGCTCAAGGAGTCACGGCTTTGGAAGTTGTTCCCTGTGACCTCATTTGCTGCAAATAAATTTACTTTGTGTGATGACTCCACTTGGAGTTGTCTGTGACTCACCAGAGAGTGAATTCACGTTAGCTCGGTTGCATTACTAGAACCCTAAGAAAGAAGGCTGAATGGAGAAGTTCAAATGGTAGTACTGTGATAAGGGACACAGCCACACACAGTGACCCTACAGAGATATTCCCACTTCACTTTCCTTTCTCCGTAGGGTTGTCGGATTTAGCAAATAAAAAATACAAAAAAAGCCTTGTTAATTTTGAGTTTCAAGTTAAACAACAAATGATACTTTAGCTAAGGTGTGTCCCAAATTTTGCCTGGGTCACAGTTACACTAAAAAACAGATTGTTATGTATCTGAAATTCAAATTTAACCAGATATTTTATCTGGCAACATTTTTCTTCCCTCCAATTTCCTTTGAAACTTGATTGCAGGTTAGAGGGCATGGGGCCTGTGTGATGCATTCCATATAAGTTCACCTACCCAGGTCATGGAATAATATGGGAAAAAAGTGGAAAATGGATGTTAAGAAGCAAATAGATGTACAGCAGAATCTTTTCATGACTACAATTCCTAGAAGGGTACCTGTTACCTTCATTAAACCCTGAATAATAAACCCTTTATTACATTAAGAAACTTTCTTCTTTTTAAACCTTTATTTTTTCAGTTTTAGATCCACAGCAAAATTAGGAGGGGGACAGAGATTTCCCATACACCTTCTGTCCCCTCACATACATATCATCCCCTATCAACATCTCCAACTGGAGTGGTACATTTATTACAATTGATGGACCTATATTGACACATTATTATTACCTCAGATCTGTAGTTTACCTTAGGGTTCACCCTTGCTTTGAGTATTCTATGGGTTTGGAAAAATGTATAATTATAGTATCATACAGAGGATTTTCACTGCCCTGAAACGCTGTGCTCAGGCTAATATTCATCCCTCTCCCACCTGACTCTGGCAACCACGGATCTTTTTACTGTCTCCACAGTTCTGCCTTTTCCAAAATGTCACATATTTGGAATCATACAGTATATAATCTTCTCAGATTAGCTTCTTTGGCTTTGTAATATGCTTTAAGTTTCCCCCATGTCCTTTCATGGCTTTCTAGTTCATTTATTTTTAGCACAGAATAATTTTCCATTGTCTGTATGTACCAAAGTTTTATTTACTCACTTACCGACCATAGGACATCTTGGCTGTTTCCTAGTTTGGCAATTATGAATGAAGCTACTATAAATATCTGTATGTAGGTTTTTGTGTGAACATAAGTTCTCAAATCACTTGGGTAAATGTCAAAGAGCATGGTTGCTGAATCTTATGGTAAGAGCGTGTTTAGTTTTGTAAGAAGCTGCCAAACTGTCTTCCAAAACAATGAGTGGGAGGTCCTACAGCTACCCACTCTTGCCAGATTCAATATTGTCAGTGTTCCATATTTTGGCCATTCTAATAGGTGTGTAGTGATATCCCACTGGTTTTATTTGCATTTCCATAATGACATATGATGTGGAACATCTTTTCATATGGTTATTTTCCACCTATATACCTTGTTTGGTGAAGGGTTTGTTAAGACCTTTGCCCACTTTTTTAATCAGGTTGTGTGTTTTCTTATTGTTGCGTTTTAAGAATCCTTTGTCTGTTTTGGACAACATTCCTTTATCAGGCAAACCTTTTGCAAATATTTTCTCCCAATCTGGGTACTCTTCTCATTCTCTTCACATTTCCTCTCCCGGAGCAAAAGATTTTAATTTTAATAGAATTCATTTTATTTATTATTTTTTTCCTAGATTGTGCCTTTTGTATTATATCTAAAATGTCATCTCTGTACCCAAGGTATCTAGTTTTTCTGCTACATTATCTTCTTGGAGTTCTATAATTTTGCATTTTACATTTAGGTCTGTGATCCATTTTGAGTTAATTTTTGTGAAGTGTGTAAGGTGTGTGGATAGCTTCTTTTATTCTTATTTATTTATTTTTTTGTATGCGGATGCCTAGTTGTTTCAGAATCATTTGTTGAAAAGACAATATTACTCCATTGCACTGCTTTTGCTCTTTGTCAAAAGTTAGTTGATCTATATTCATCAAGGTCAATTTCTTTTTTTTTTTTCTTGTAAGATTTTATTTTTAAGTAATCTCTACATCCAACATGGAGCTCAAACTTACAACTTCAAGATCAAGAGTCACGTGCTCTACCAACTGAGCCAGCCAGGCACCCCTATTCATGAAGGTCAATTTCTGGGCTCTATATTCTGTTCCATTGATCTCTTTCTCTATTTTGTTGCTAATACCACATTGTTCAGATTACTGTGGTTTTGTAAGTGTTGAAGTTTAGTATCAATCCAACTTTGTTCTCTTTCAGTATGGTGTTGGCTATTTGGGGTCTTTTTGCCTTTCCGTATAAACTTAATCAGTTTGTTCATAGGGTGCCTGGGTGGCTCAGATGTTTAAGTGTCTGACTCTTAATTTTGGCTCAGGTCATAATCTCACAGTTCATGAGTTTGAACCCTTTGTCGGCTGTGTTGGAATCTACACTGACAGTGCAGAGCCTGCTTGGGATTGTCTCTCTCTCTCTCTCTCTCTCCCTGTCTCTCTCCTCTCTCCTACTCACACTCTCTCTCTATCTCAAAATAAATAAACCTTTTAAAAAAGAATCAGTTTGTGGGGCGCCTGGGTGGCTCGGTCGGTTAAGCGTCCGACTTCGGCTCAGGTCATGATCTCACGGTCCGTGGGTTCAAGCCCCGCATCGGGCTCTGTGCTGACAGCTCGGAGCCTGGAGCCTGTTTCCGATTCTGTGTCTCCCTCTCTCTGTGACCCTCCCCCATTCATGCTCTGTCTCTCTCTGTCTCAAAAATAAATAAACTTTAAAAAAAAAAAAAAGAATCAGTTTGCTCATATATACAAAATAACTTGCTAGGATTTTTATTGGGATTGCATTGAATCTATAGATCACATTGGGAAAAATTGGCATCATGATGGTATGAGTCTTCCTATTCATGAACACTGAATATCTCTCCATTTATTTCATTCTTCTTTGATTTTATTCATCAGAGATTTGTAGTTTTCCTCATGCAGATCTTGTACATATTCTGTTAGATTTATACAGAGGTATTTATTTTGGGGTTGTGCTAATGTAGATGGTGTTATGTTTTTAATTTCAAATTCCACTTGCTCATTGCTAACATATAGGAAATCAACTGACATTTGTATATTAACCTTGTACCCTGCCACCTTGCTATAATAGCCTATTGGTTTCAGAAATTAGAAACTTCTTTTTTATTACAAATTGATGGGATTTAAAAAATTATGGCAATACAGTGAACTTTTAAAAATACTTACTTTAAATCTATTGAAATGATTGTAGTTTTTTCCTGTTAAATTCACTCAATTTACTGAATGTGCTAAGCTTTTCTAGGGGCTTGGGTTATTCTAATACACAAAACATAAAAATTTCAGCCTTTCTTTCCCCTTGGAGAGCAAGAAGGGGACTCTTCCTGCTCCTCCCCAGCTTAGGGACCATGGCAAGACCATGGCAGGCCACACGGCTCCTGCTGGCCATTCTGGTGATCCGGTGGTCTGATTTATAAAGCAAGGAAGAAAACTTTTATGAGTGTCAAGGTGTCAGCAACAAAAACTACTGTGACTATCATGATGCTGTTTGTAACCAACAAGTACAACAGAGAAAGTAATACAAAGTACAATTTCCACATGGTCCAAGTCTTAGAGCTTCAGAAGCAGACTGCTGATTATATGGAGCATCATATTTACACTGACAGATTATGGTCCACATTTCAAAAGGTGGAGACTGCTAATTGTGTCTTTCAGAAAGGATAACTTCACAGGCAAATCAAGTGCTACTTTTCAGTGGTTTGGAGACTACAAAATTCTGAACAAAAACTGCACTACCAATGGGTAGCTGTCCTGGAATGCACACCTGTGATTGTTCGAGAGTGTCCTACAATAGCAGTAATTCTCATTATGGTTTATAAATGTTTGTCAACTAATTTAAAAAAATCCTGCCTTCCAAATTAGAGACATAAAGTAGAATAGTGGTTACCAGGAGCTGGAGGTGGTTATTGGTGGAGGAGAGTTATTGCTTGATGGGTGTAGTTTCTCTTTGGGATGAAGAAAAAGTTCTGGAGGTAGATATTGGTAATGGTTTTGGATGTACAATCCAGTGATAATGTAGTGATAATGTGGATCTACTCAATACAACTGCAGTGTGCACATAAAAATGATTAAAATGGTAAGTCTTATATATATTTTACCACAATAAAAATATAATAAAAATAAATAGAAATTAAAACTTCCTGCCTTCAGAGTATTTACATTCTATTGAAGAAACTTTGGATTTAATTTTAAGAGCAATGAAAAGCTATTTCTATGTTCTGAGTCTTTAGATTACAAAACCTGATTTTAAAAATATACTACTTATTTATTTATAATTCAGGCTGTTTTGTAGAAAGCTGTTTGTAAGGGAGCAAGAACAGAGACGGGCGGAGAGATACATGTGGCTTTACCCAGCAGGACAACGGTGGTGATGTACTAAAGTGGGTATGTTGAGGATTTTAGATAAATGGAGCAGATCTACGTTACTCTCAGGGGGAATAAAAACCTCGATGATAAAAGGATAAAAACAAGATGCAGAATATTACGAAGTCTGAATTAGCAGTTAATGTCCAAAAGAAACAGTGATGTCCGAAAGAAGCATGTATGTACTAAAAGTTTCATATAGGTACATATACATGTATGTAATGCACAGGAGATAACTTGGTGTTATAGAAAAAGATACATAAATAGAGGGTAGGGGTTAGAGGGGTGATCAAAGGCACTTCATCTTTTTGTTTTAAAGCTTTTTTTGACGAATAGAATATATTCATATATTTAATGTGTAAGTAAGAATTAACTTTAAGAAAACTTCAGAAGGACTTTTGAATAACTGGTGGTAATGGTGACATACTTTTTTATTCTATCCATATCCGCCTTAAAACTACACACGGTGTTCAAGAGAATGAGAAGACAAGACACAGACTTGGTGAAAATATTTGCAAAAGGCATACCTTGTAAAGGACTGTTATCCAAAATATACAAAGAACTCTTTAAACTAAAAAACTAACAAACCAATTTAACCCCTGAAAAAATACCTTACTGAAGAAAACGTACAGGTGGCAATTAAGCATTTGAGAAGGTGCTCACCATCATCTAAACATCCTATGTCATTTGGGAATTGCAAATTAAAACAGCAATGAGATCTTTTAGAATGGTCAAAATTCAAAAACCTGATAGCACCAAATTCTGGTGAGGATGTGAAGCACCAGAAATTCCTATTCATTGCTTGTAGGAATGCAAAATGGTACAGCCACGTTGGAAGACAGTTTGGCAATTGTCTTAGTCTTTTTCAGGCTGTCACAACAGAATAAAATAGACTGGGTGGCTTGTAAACACAGAAAATTTTTTCTCACAGTTCTTGAGGCTGAGAAATCCAAGCTCAAGGTATTGTCAGATACGGTGTCTGGTGAGGGTCTTTCCTGTTTTATAGCCAGCAATCTTCTCACTGTGTCCTTACGTGGCAGAAGGGGTGAGGGGGTTCTCTCGGGTCTCTTTTATAAGGACACTAATCCCATTCAAGAGCACTTGACCTTCCAAAGGCACTATCTCCTAATATTATTGCATTGGGGTTTGGGATTTCAACATAAGAATTTTGGGGGGACACAAACTTTTAGTTTCTGGCAGCAGTTTCTTACATAATTGAATATATTCTCTCTCTCTCTCTCTCTCTCTTTTTTTTTTTTTTTTTTTTTAGATTTTATTTTTAAGTAATCTCTACACCCAACGTTGGGCTTGAACTCACAATCCTGAGATCAAGAGTTACACACCACTCCACCAACTAAGCCAGCCAGGTGCCCAGAACTAAACATACTCTTATCATTGGATCCAACAATCACCCTCCTTGGTATTTGACCAAATGAGTTGAAAACTTACAACCACACAAAAAGTTGCACACTGATGTTTATAGCAGCTTTATTCATAATTGCCAAAACTTGGAACCTTCTCCCTCAGTAGATGATAAATAAACTGTGCTACATCCAAACTATGGAATGTTATTCAGTGCTAAAAACAAATGAGCTATGAAGCCATGAAAAGACACAGAGCAACTTTAAGTGTATATTGCTAAGTGAAATAAATGAACCTGGAAAATGACGTGTTTTATGATTCCAACTATATGACATCCTGGAAAAGACAAAACCATGAAGGTAGAAAAAGTAAAAAAGTAGTTGCCAGGGGATTGGAGAAGGGAGAGGTGAACAGGAAGATTTTGGGGGCAGTGAAACTATTCTGTGTGATTCTGTGTGGTATGTGCATGTCTTTATGCAAATATGGAAACCCACAGAATGTGCAACACCAAGAATCAACCCTAATGGGATAAACTATGAACTTTGGGTAATGAGGATGCATCAGCAATGTAGGCTTGTTGATTGACTGTAACAAATACTCCACTTTGGTTTGTGTTGTTGATAGTGCCGAAGACCGTGTGTGTGTGCATGTATGCACACATGTATGTGTTGGGGCTGGAAGCATATGAGAAATGTGTGTAATTTCCACTCAATTTTGCTGTGAACCTAAAACCGCTCTAAAAAACAAAGTCTATTAAAACAAATTTTTTTAACATTTATTTATATTGAGAGACAGGAAGACAGAGCACGAGCATGGGAGGGGCAGAAAGAGGGGGAGACACAGAATCTGAAGCAGGCTCCAGGCCCTGAGCTGTCAGCACAGAGCCCAAGGTGGGGCTTGAACTCACGAGCTGTGAGATCATGACCTGAGCCAGTTGGATGCTTAACTGACTAAGCCACACAGGAGCCCCGAAAAGGGCAAGTTTTAAGTTAAATATATTTTACCATCATTTTCTAAAAAGGGAATAAAACCACCTATATCTCAAATTAGTGAAAACAAAATTTTCATGTCATATAGTATAACTAAAGCAACGAGTTAATGAAGGCTCACAAATGAGCAACACTCCTCATTGAGGAAAACAAAAAGCTGTTGTCGACAAGCGACAGCACACACACACAAAAACGAAAAGAACTGTGTAAAAATAACTAACTGTGTTCCCATATTTTTTGAAGTCGCTTTACAATGGGATGATATGCACATGATCTTGCTGCAAACTTGCCATACAGACTTGTAATACATGTAGTCTAGACAAACGATTCAGTCCTATATTTCATATAGGACTATATGAAATTTTCATATAGTCCAAAATTTTCATATACTGAGCACATGTCAAAAATGTATTTGAATCATTAATGTGAAAACCAGCAGAATGAGAACTCTGGTTAGCTTCAAATGCGAGAAACCTGGATTTGTATCAACGACGATAAAAGGAATGCTGTAAGAAAATTGCTAGATTAAATAGAGCTGGCTTTTTTTTTTTAACATTTATTTATTTTTGAGACAGAGAGAGAGAGAGCATGAACAGGGAGGGTCAGAGGAAGATGGAGGCATAGAATCCGAAACAGGCTCCAGGCTCTGAGCTATCAGCACAGAGCCCGACGCAGGGCTCGAACCCACAGACCGCGAGATCATGACCTGAGCCGAAGTTGGACGCCCAACTGACTGAGCCACCCAGGCGCCCCACAGCTGGCTTTTTAAAAAAAGTTTATTTAGGGAGATAGACAGAGAAAGAGAAACAGGACATGATGCAAGCAGGGGCATGGCAGAGAGAGGAAGAGAATCCCAAACAGGCTCTGACCGTCAGCACAGAGCCCGATGCAGGGCACGAACTCCCAAACTATGAAATCACGACCTGAGCTGATACCAAGAGTTGGATGCTTAACCAACTAAGCCATCCAAGAGTTGGATGCTAACCAGGTGCTCCACAGTTGGCTCTTGACCACCGTGGGGGTTAAGGGTGCCAACTTCCTACACAATTGAAAAATCCATGTGTAATTTTTGACCCCCTCAAAACTGAACTGCTAGTAGCCTACTGTCAACTGGGACACTTGCTGATAATATAAACAGTCAATTAATACACATTTTATATATGTCTTATATACTGTATTCTTATTTATAATAAAGTAAGCTAGAGAAAAGAAAATGTTATTAAGAAAATCATAGGAAAAGAAAATATATTTATAGTACTATAGAGTATATTAAAAAACCTGCATATAAGTGGACCTGTGCAGTTCAATTTGTGTTGTTCAAGGGTCAATTGTATAAAATCAATATCTTATAGCAAAAAAAATCATAACCTTGGGGATTATAGTCTTCAGTAAACAAAACAATAATCACATTGTGTTATTATTCAGCTCAGGCTATCAAAACAGAATACCACAGACAGGGTGGCTTAAACAACAGAAATCTATTTTTTTATAGTCTGGAGGTTAGAAGTCAAAGATCAAAATGCCAGTAGGTTTGGTGTCTGATGAGTTCTCTCCTCCCGGCTTGCAGACAGCCACCTTCTCACCCTGTCCTCATAGTATCTGTTCTTTGTGCACGTAGTGTGGGGGATGCTCTCATGTCTCTTCTCTTGTAAAGACACCAGTTCTATTGGACTAAGCCCCTACCCAATTTCACCTAACCTTTATTACCTCCTTATAGGTCCTATCTCCAAATGCAGTCACATTAGGTGTTAGGGTTTCAACGTATGAATTTGATACAGGGACACAATTCAGTCCATATGACACATCTTACTAGTGTTCTACAAGTTAGCCTCTAACTTTGCAATGTTGTAAAATATCTGGGCCCTATTCATTTGTAAACAGTAAGTCAAGTTACATTTCCAGAAGAACTAGAAAGTGCTATAACAGGATATTAAATCATGTAATCATCTTTTGTTGCTTCCAAACTTTGCAAAGTATCCCTAAACAGAATAGATTATGGATATTCCTCAAGTGAATTAACATGACTCTAATTGATTTTAATAGCTGCATAATCAATCCATAGTGTCAATGTTCTACAGATAATCTATTCCCCACACTGGGTTTTTTTCCCCCAACTTTTTACACTAAAAGTGATACTGTTTTTATATCTTTGTATATATGTTTCTTGATACTTATGATTTTATTACTGTAAGATAGAGTCACAAAGCAGGGATATCTAAATCAAAGGAAATAAGATATTCCAATTTAAATGTTGTTGCCATGTGCTTTTAATAAATTTTGACAGTTTTCGGTGTAATCCCTTGTGTATTCTTTTTTTTTTTAATGTTTTTAAATGTTTATTTTTTGGGAGAGAGACGGACAGAGTGTGAGCAGGGGAGGGGCAGAGAGAGAGAGGGAGACACAGAATCCGAAGCAGGTTCCAGGCTCCGAGCTGTCAGCACAAAGCCTGATGCGGGGCTCGAACTCACAAGCTGTGAGATCATGACCTGAGCTGAAGTCAGACGCTTAACTGACTGAGCCACCTAGGTGCCCCATCCTATGTGTATTCTAATCTAGTTGGGTCAAAACAATCCTAACGGGGCACTTGGGCAGCTCAGTTGGTTAAGTGTCTGACTTTCAGTTTCCGATCAGTCACGGTCTAATCGGTTCATGAGTTTGAGCCCTGTGTTGAGCTCTGTGCTGACACTGCAGAGCCTGCTTGGGTCTTTCTCTTTCCCCCTCTCTCAAAAGAAGCAAATAAACTTTAACAAAAATTCAAAAAAAAAAAAATTCCAGCAGGATTGAAAATACTGATATCGGGGCACCTGGGTAGCTCAGTCGGTTAGGCATCTGACTTCAGCTCAGGTCATGATCTCAGGTTCAAGAGTTCAAACCCCACGTCAAGCTCTGTGCTGACAGCTCAGAGCCTGGAGCCTGCTTTGGATTCTGTGTCTCCCTCTCTCTCGGCCCCTCCCCCACTCAGGCTCTGTCTCTCAAAATTGAATAAAAGTTACGAAAAAAATTTTTGAAGAAAATACTGATATCCTATTGATAGCTGTTGACATTCCATGAAAAGATGACAAGTATATTGCATGCCAAGGACTTAATGACAAAGACTGTTCAAGCCCTGAATTTAAAAAACAAAGCAAAAACCATATTTTCATTGGTTCAGAGAAAATGTTAATGTTAATATTTTTCTGTTAAAAAAAGCCCACACAGAACTAGAATGAATAAAAACAACCCTCGAATAACATCTACAACAAAATGAGGTGATATAGCAATGCCATGAATGCCAAAGCATAAGCAAATAGCAACAAACCACCGAAAACTGTTGGAGATAAACAGTATCTGCATCTGTGCAAGAGGAAACAGGGAAGAAATAGAGGACCAGAGAGAACTAAAATCTTCAGTTACTAATAGGTATTTATTGGGAAGTCCCCATGAAACAGTTTGAGAATAAAATCTGCAACTCCAGTATTTTGCACAGGTGTCTTCCGAAAGATAAAAAGGTACTGAGAGAGATGGTCTCATAAACTCTCAGAAATAACCAGCTAAATCTCTCTTCCTGGGAATGTTAAAGATTTAAGCAGTTCATAGACAAAGAACACAGAGGAAAAAGAGGATACAGACAAAACAAGTTACAGTGCAGAGACAGGATCAGGATATCTCAAAAAGCAAGCTGCTCTGTAACTTCTCATAAAAACAACAGAAGATGGCACTATAGAGCTGTAAAATTGTCAAAACCATTAAATTCTACCTCTTCTCTTAAAGTTTTCAAAACTAATTTAAAGTAAAAATAGAAAACAAAGATAGATCCATGTTAAATCTTGTACATAGTTAGTGTACTTTGTTAAATAGAGATTAAGAAACCAGATAAGTTCCCAAAAGAAAATAAAAGGACATCAGGAACCTATGCTTGTAACAAAAGATAGAAACAACACCTTAATATTTTAAAACTCGTTAAAAGACATTAAAAACTATAAAGAATTGAAAAAACAACATAAGAACCAGAAAAAAATCAGAAATGAGGTAGCAATTCAGAAAAGAATCACTTCAGAAACAGAAGAAAAACTAGAAGAAACATAAAGTGAAGAAGCTCTGTAAAATGTCTTAAGAGGAAAAGAAGAAAAGGGGGAAAATCAAACGGAAATGAACAAAAATGAAAAATATTCAAGAGAAAGAGCAAATATAGAAGACAGGCAGGGAAGATTTTATACGTATATAAATATGAGTACAATAAATAATATGTAAATATTTTTTTTTTTTTTAATTTATTTTTGGGACAGAGAGAGACAGAGCATGAACGGGGGAGGGGCAGAGAGAGAGAGGGAGACACAGAATCGGAAACAGGCTCCAGGCTCCGAGCCATCAGCCCAGCGCCTGACGCGGGGCTCAGAGCCTGACGCGGGGCTCGAACTCACGGACCGTGAGATCGTGACCTGGCTGAAGTCGGACGCTTAACCGACTGCGCCACCCAGGCGCCCCTAAATAATATGTAAATATTATAAAACAATAAAATATAATACATAGTATAATAACATCTATCTCTCATAAGAGTCATCAAAGAAAAAAATCGAAGCAAGGAAAAAGAATAAATACTTTAAAATATAATTCAAGAAAATTTTATACCAAAATTAAAACATTGAAAGGACACCTACATATCTTGGAAAACTGACCCTGAATGACAAATACTAAAACATATTTTTCAAAATTATTAGACTCTGGGAGTGCCTGGCTGGCTCAGTCAGTAGAGCATACAACTCTAGATCTTAGGGTCGTGAGTTCAAGCTCCATGTTGATAGTGGAGCCTACTTTAAAAAAACAAATTATTAGACTTTTTAAGAAATAGAAAAAGAAAATATTCTTTGGAGATTCAAAGTACAAGTGATAAAATAAAATGTATTGGAGCACCTGTGTGGCTCAGTCAGTTGAGACTCTGACTATAGCTCAGGTCATGATCTCGCGGTTTGTGAGTTCAAGCCCCACATCATGTTCACTGCTGTCAGTCCCTTAGTGCAAAGCCCGCTTTGGATCTTCTGTCCCCCCCTCTCTGCCCCTCTCCTGCTTATGTTCTATCCAAAAAAAAATATTAAAAAAAATTTATTGTCACTGTTCTTGATAGCAGTGCTTTATGCCAATAGACAACAAATAGATTTAAGAGAGTCACAGAAAAGAATGTCAGCTAGGAATCTTATAGCCAGCAAATTTAATTTTCAGATCTAAAGGATGTAGAGTAATTGTCAACAACTTGTGGAAAAAACTCAAGGAATATTGTTGCTATGAGCCCTTATTTCCAAATCTACTAGAGAATGATCTTTGGACAACCATAATGGCTGGAATGACATTAACTGACCCAAAGATTAATGAGAATTGAATTCAATGGAGAACTAAGAATATATTGGGGATATAAGGAAGAGAATATAGTATTTCATGAATATATGCTCTAAAAATTAGATACAACAAAATGTAGAAACAATGGCTAAAGGAAATCTTGAAGTCTGGAATTGTGATGCTTTCAGCTTTGCTTTGCTTTTTCAGGATTGCTTTGTCTATTTGTGGGCTTTTGTGGTCTATACAAATTTTACGATTGCTTGTTCTAGCTCTGTGAAAAAGGCTGTTGGTATTTTGATAGGGATTGCATTAAATGTATACATTGCTTTGGGTAGAATAGACATTTAACAATGTTTGTTCTTTCAATCCATGAGAACGGAATGTTTTTCCATTTCTTTGTGCCCTTTTCAATTTCTTTCATAAGTGTTCAGAAGTGTTCTATAGTTTTCAGAATACAGAACTTTTTCTTCTTTGGTTGGGTTTATTCCTAAATATCTTATTGTTTTGGGTACAATTGCAAATGGGATGGATTCCTTGATTTCTTTTTCATTATTGGCATATAGAAATACAACAGATTTCCGTAAGTTCATTTTATATCCTGTGACTTTGCTGAATTTATATATCAGTTCTAGCGGTTTTTTGGTGGAGCCTTTTGGGTTTTCTACATAGAGTATCATGTCATCTGCAAATAGTGAATGTTTTACTTCTTCCTTGTCAATTTGGATGTCTTTTATTTCTTTTTGTCGTCTGATTGCTGAGGCTAAGACTTCCAGTATTATGTTAAATGGTAATGGTGAGAGTGGACATCCCTGTCTTGTTCCTGACTGTAGGGGAAATGCTCTCGGTTTGTCTTCCTTGAGGATAATATCAACTGTGGGTCTTTCGTATATGGCCTTTATGATGTTTAGGTATGTTCCATCTCTCCCTACTTTTGTTGATGGTAGTTATTGAGAATGGATGTTATATTTTTGTCAATTGCTTTTCTTGCACCTATTGATAGCATCCTATGGTTCTTATCCTTTTATTAATTTGGGGTATCATGTTGATTGATTTATGAATATTGAACCACCCTTGCAGCCCACTGCAATAAATCCCACTTGATCATGGTGAGTAATTCTTTTAATATACTGTTAGATTTGATTTGCTAGTATCTTGTTGAGAATTTTGCATCCAGTTTCATCAGGAATATTGCCTTGTAATTCTCTTTTTTAGTGGACCCTTGGTCTGGTTTCGAAATCAAGGTAACACTGGCCTCATAGAAAGAGTTTGCAGGTTTTCCTTCCATTTCTATTTTTTGGAACAGCTTGAGAAGAATAGGTATTAACTCTTCTTTAAATGCCAGGTAGAATTCCCCTGGGAATCGATCTGGCCCTGGACTTTTGTTTGTTGGGAGGTTTTGATTACTGATTCAATTTCTTTGCTGGGTATGGGACTGCTCACATTTTCTATTTCTTCCTTTTACAGTTTTGGTAGTGTGTGAGTTTCTAGGTATTTGTCCATGTCTTCCAGATTGCCCAGTTTGTTGGCATATAATTTTTCATAGTATTCTCTTCTAATTGTTTATATTTGTGTAGTGTTGGTTGTGATCTCTCCTCTTTCATTTGTGATTTTATTTATTTGGGTCCTTTCTTTTCTTGTCAGTAAGTCTGGCTAGGAAATTATCAATTATATTAATTCTTTCAAAGAACCAGCTCTTAGTTTCATTGATCTGTTCTACAATTTTTTTGTTTCTACATCATTTATTTCTGCTTTAATCAGTACTATTTTCATTCTTCTGCTGGCTTTAGGCTTTATTTGCTGTTCCTTTTCTAGCTCCTTTAGGCATAAAGTTGGGTTATGTATTTGAGACTTTTCTTGCTTCTTGATTTAGGCCTATATTGCAATCTACTTATCTCTGAGGACTGCCTTTGCTGCATCCCAAAGGTGTTGGAGTGTCGTGTTTTCATTTGCTTCCCTGTCCTTTTACATTTCTTCTTTAATTTCCTGGTTAATGCATTCTTTTTTTTTTTTTTTTTTTTTTTTTTTTTTTTTTTTCATTTATTTTTGAGAGGGGTGGGTGGCTCAATCAGTTAAGTATCTGACTTCGGCTCAGGTCATGATCTCACAGCTCATGAGTTCGAGCCCCATGACGGGCTCTTTGCTAATGCCTCAGAGCCTGAAGACTGGTTCACATTCTGTGTCTCCCTCTCTCTGCCCCTCCCCCACTCACACTCTGTCTCTTTCTCCTTCAAAAATAAACATTAAAAATTTTTTTTAATTTATTTTTGAGAGAGCACAAGTGGGGGAGGCGCAGAGAGAGAGGGACAGAGGATCTGAAGCAGGCTCTGCACTGACAGCAGTGGGCCCAATGTGGGGCTTGAACTCACGAACTTTGAGATCATGACCTGAGTCAAAGTCAGATGCTCAACCAACTGTGTCATCCGGGGATTCCCCCACACACACACCCACCCCCCGCTTCGCCATTCATTTTTTAGTAGGATGTTCTTTAAACTCCATGTATTTGTGGTCTTTCCAAATATTTTCTTGTGGTTGACTTCAAGTTTCATACTGTTGTGTCCTGAAAATATGCATGGTATGATCTCAATCTTTTTGTACTTGTTGAGGGCTGATTTGTGATCCAGTATGTGATCTATTCTGGAGAATGTTCCATGTGAACTTGAAAAGAATGTGTATTCTGCTGCTTTAGGAGGAAATGTTCTGAATATATCTGTGAAGTTCATCTGGTCCAGTGTGTAATTCTAAGCCATTGTTTCCTAGTTGATTTTCTGCCAATAAACAGAATTCTAAACAAGAGTCAAAGAGTGTCATTTGGGAAGCAATGGCAAACAAAGAATATGGGTATATATGTCAGAAAATATAATAACTCTGTACTATATAAATAAAAGAATAATAAGGATCATGTTTAGATCGAGAAGAGTTAAAGTTAAGGCAACTCCTTCTGAAATAAAGGACCTAGGCGATTTGGCCTCAGCAGATGATAAAGCCACTAGGTAAATGTGGACTTTTATCATGGATGACGTAAGCTGACATCACCTATGTTAGTTACCAGTTTGTTCCTTCTCAGCTTCAAATCTACCCTTTGGCCTACTCTGTGAAATGGATCGGGTCCCTTGCTTTTCCTTCTCCAGCCGGCTTAATGTTAAGATGGGTCTGTAGAGGTGCTTCAGGAGTTCATTGCAGGAGGAGAAGGTTTTGTGTGTGGTCCAAGTGTTTGCTCACCAGACAACTCCAGTGCCCGCTTCCTGCAACATAGGCAGTTTCTCCAGAATCAAGCTCTTACAGTGCTTGCAACTTCTAGAGGGCCTAGGTCCTGGAGTGAATGGTGACCAGCAGCTTCCAACTGGGCCCATACCCCAATAGCTTATTTAGCTGATCTTACTGTAGAATATGGTGTAATAAGGTAGCAAGATTTTTGAATTCTTAGGATTAGGTTTGAGTCCCATTAATTCTAGAAATAAGAGGATTTAAACCTCTATTATTTACTCTATCAAAGTAACTCTTTTATCAGACATATTTCTTTCTTATGTTTGGGGTGGAATACTTGCTGTGATGATGGGCAGAGATACATGTCATGTGCATAGGGGTGAGGGGTAGGAAATTTTTTCATAGAAGATGTATGAGTGGGTCATATCAGAATCGTGGGTAGGATGCTCGAATTCATAGGAAGGAGAATGTTAGGAATAGGGTTTTGACGGTAAAGTTAATGGTATATAGTTCTGGTATGTATGGGTTGTGAAATGCTCTGAAGAATAAGATTGTTGTGAGAATATTTATTATGACGATATTAGCATATTCCACTAGGAAAAAGAGGGCAAAGAGGCCTGCTGCATATTCAACGTTGAATCCGGAAATGAGTTCTGATCCTCCCTCTGTTAGATCAAATGGGGCTTAATTGGTTTCTGCTAATGTTGAGATGAATCATATTATGGCCAAGGGTCATGTGGGAGGATTAGTCATATGTGTTCTTGGGTGGTAACTAGTGTGGCTAATGTGAAGACCCCATTTATTAGCAATACTGATGGGAGAATAATGGCTAATGTAACTTTGTATGAGATTGTTTGGGCTACAGCCCGTAGGGCTCCAATTAAAGCATATTTTGAATTTGAGGCTCATCCTGATCAGAGGATTGAGTAGACAGCAAGGCTTGACATAGCTAGTGTAAACAGTACTCCTAGGTTTATGTTGATGAGTGGATATGGTATGGGCAGAGGAATTCATATGGTTAGGACTAATGAGAAAGCTAAGATAGGTGCTCTAATGAATATGGATATAGAGGATGTGAGGGGTCAGAGGGGTTCTTTGGTGAAGAGTTTTACAGTGTCTGCAATAGGTTAGAGTAGACCACATGGCCCATATGGCCTTACAATGTTTGGTCCTTTGCGAAGTTGTATATATCCTGATAGCTTAGGTTCGACTAATGTTAGGAAAGCTATGGTGAGGAGGATAGGAATAATTAATGAAAGATTGTTGATTATAAACATTTTGTTAGGGAGAGGAGTTGAACCTCTGATTATAAAGGTTTAAGTTTTATGCAATTACCGGGCTCTGCCACCCTAATGAACGCAAACTCTCAGGCAATGTAGATGGGTGAACCGTTTAGATTGAGATTAAATCATCTATTGGGTTGAAGGAGCTTTGGTAAAGTAGGCCTCATTTCTCTTGTCCTTTCATACTGGGAGAAATTGTTTGATAGATAGAAACCGACCTGGATTGCTCCTGTCTGAAATCAGATCACGTAGGACTTTAATCGTTGAACAAACAAACCTTTGATAGCTGCTGTACTATTGGGATGTCCTGATCCAACATCGAGGTCATAAACCCTCCTGGCGATATGGACCCTAAAATAGGATTGTGCTGTTATCCCCAGGGTAACTTGTGCCATTGATCAAGTATTTTGGATCAATAAATGATGTTATACTTTTGACTGGTTAGTCTAGATCTAAATCCCTCGGAGGTTATTTTATTCTCCGAGGTCACCCCAACCTAAATTGTTGGCCCATGGGGAGATTTGTTGTCCCTATTGGTTGTATTGGTGTAGTCTCTTTGGGCCAGTGAATTAAAGCCTCTTAGGGTCTTCTTGTCCTACTCCCCCCTCTTCACAGGAAGATCAGTTTCAAGGATTAGAAGTAAGAGACAGTAAAACCCTCATGTGGCCATTCATACTAGTCCACGGCCGTTTAACGAGCGTCCTTGGGCGGGCAGGGCCTCTCATACTAGAAATGCTAGAGGTGATGTTTTTGATAAACAGGCGGGGTTTGCATTTGCCAAGTTCCTTTTACTTCCTTTAATCTTTCCTTAGTTGCATGCCTGTGTCAGGTCAACAATTGGTTTGATATTTAGTTTATAGTTAGATTATTTTTATCTTGTTGTGAATTATCAGTGTTATCTGCTCTGATATGAGCTTATGCAAGGAGAAATATTTCTTGTTGCTCACACGAGCATTATTGCTTCTATTGTTAAATAGATTAACCCAGTATTAAGTTAGGAGTTGGTTGCATATTTTTGACATTAAGATGTTTTAATTGTTGAGCTTGAATGCTTTCTTAACTGATGGCTGCTTTTAAGCCAACTATAGTTATGTTTATGCTTACTCTCTAAAGAAGGTTGTATCCTAGTTCTAAAAAGCTGTACCTTTTTGGATTATATTTTAAACTTACATTAGAATTTTGGGTTTTTTTTTTTTTAATTTTTTTTATTTTTGGGACAGAGAGAGACAGAGCATGAACGGGGGAGGGGCAGAGAGAGAGGGAGACACAGAATCGGAAAGAGGCTCCAGGCTCCGAGCTGTCAGCCCAGAGCCTGACGCGGGGCTCGAACTCACGGACCGTGAGATCGTGACCTGGCTGAAGTCGGACGCTTAACCGACTGCGCCACCCAGGCGCCCCAGAATTTTGGGGTTTTTAAGGTAGGTTTAAAGTTGAACTAAAATTCTGTTCTGGGTAACCAGCTATTACCAGGCTCGTTAGGCTTCTCACCTCTCCCTACAGATCTTCTCACTATTTTGCAACATAGATGAGTTCATCCTGTAAAGATTGTTCATAGGTAGCTCGTCCTGTTTCAGGGGGCTTAGCTTAAGTTCTCTTTGTTAGGTTGGCTAATTCATTATGCAAAAGGAATCAGGGGTAATCTTTGCTGTATAGTGCTTTTAATTTTTCTTTCATCTTTCCCTTATGGTACTCTCTCTATAGCGCCAAGTTAAATTTCTGTCTCCTATACTTTTAAGAATTACCGAAATGTTTTGATTTGTTATTTTATGTTAGTTGAACATATGGTTGTTTGGGCTAGTTTTGGCTCAAGATGGTCAGTTTGATGTGAAATCTTCCGGGTGTAGGCCAGATTCTTTGTTTAAGCTACATCTTGCTTTATCCAAGCACACTTTCCAGTATGCTTACCTTGTTACCATTTGTCTCCTCTTGTGTTTTTATAGTTTGAATAGATGGTCTTTGGGTTTTGTCACTTGAGGCAGGCACGGGCAGTGTGAGGCTCTCTATTCTCAATTCACTACTAAATCCTCCTTTGATTCTTAATTTCCTAAGGGCTTCGTGGAAAGTGTTCTAGTACAGAAAATGTAGCACATTACTTTCCACTTCATAGGTTACACCTTGACCTAACTTTTTTATGTTAAGATACGTGTGCTTACTTTGCTTCCTTTTTAGGGTTTGCTGAAGATCTCGGTACATAGACTGGATCAGCAAGGGGTGGTGAGGTAGATCGGGGTTTATCGATAATAGAACAGGCTCCTCTAGAGGGATGTAAAGCACCACCAAGTCCTTTGAATTTTAAGCTGCTGCTAATAGTTGTCTGGTGGATAGATTTGTTTAATTAGCTGACTTTAGGGCTAAGCATAGTGGGGTATCTAATCCCAGTTTGGGTCTTCGCTATCGAAGGTGATCGGAGGTGTTAAAGTTACTTTCGTGCTATATTTTTATGTTAACTGTAGCTTTTTACAGACTAGTTAAAGTTTAACGTTAGCGTGGGGGTCCTCTATAACACGCTTTATGCCATGGGTCTATCAGTTCGGTTTAACCGTGTGACCGCGGTGGCTG
Organism: Panthera onca; assembly: GCF_046562875.1. Taxonomy (NCBI): domain Eukaryota; kingdom Metazoa; phylum Chordata; class Mammalia; order Carnivora; family Felidae; genus Panthera; species Panthera onca. The sequence goes on from NC_138339.1 coordinate 239,665,483, forward strand.
GTCCAAAATTTACCAATCCTCATTTAATATGGCTTAATTGAGCTTTCATTCACGGCTTAATTTTTATCGCTGCTGTATCTCGTGGGGATGTGGCTAAGCAAGGCGCCACGAGCTCCATTGTCGTGTGCTCGATACCCGCTCCTTTAGATCATTAACGATTTAGAGGGCGTTTTCACCGGGGTGCGGAGGTTTGCACATGCATTCCTATTTACCTAATGGAAAGGCTAGGACCAAACCTTTCTGTTCATGGAGTCTGATGCCTAGATGAGCTAGGCATTTTCAGTGCCTTGCTTTGTGTATTTAAGCTACGTTAACAGGGAATATGCTGGGTTGGTCGATTGATTTATGGGATTAGTTGTGAGAGAATATTGCTCAATAGGGACGAATTGGAGCTCAAGGTTGTGTATCTATAGATAGCTGTGAATCAAGGTGTCACACTGGTATTTGCGCCTGATGTTTAATTGGGATTTTTGGAGCGTTCATAAAGATTTGTACTTGAGCCTTATGTTTGGATGCGAATTTAGTCTTGTTTTTGGAGTTTGGCAGGACAATAATAAATACATAGCCTCATCATAAGGTTACGGGGGGTAAGGGGAGTTTGGTTAAGCTAATTATCGGTCGGCTAAAAACGTGTGTACGTGTACGTATGTGTACGTGTGTGTGCGTGTACGTGTACGTACGTGTGTGCGTGTGTGTACATGCGCGTGCGTGTGCGTGCGTGCGTGTGTACGTGTACGTATGTCCGGTTGAAGCGTTGAAGTGTATGTCCTGTGACCATTGACTGAATTACACCTTGTTTGTGTGAATGTGGAGACGTAGCATAGTGAATAAGCCCAGCTGCAAGTTATTTGACTGCCTCGAGACCTTTACGGCCGTAGCTGAATCATAGCAAGTCCCCCCCCCCCCCCCCCCCGCCTAAATTTAAAAAAATACCAAATGCGTGACACCACAGTTATGTGTGATCATGGGCCGATTAGTCATTAGTTCATCGAGATGTCCTGTTTGAGATAACTGTAGGATTGGAGTAAATAATTGGATGGCCCTGAGGTCAGAACCAGATGGCCGGTATAGTTCCAATACAGAAACCCCCACGTTGAAACGGGCCCGGAGGAGAAGAGGTACGCGTTCAAGCAAGGATTGCTGGTTTCTCGAGGCTAGGTGATGAAGCTCTTATGGACAGTTGAGGTCCATAGAGGAATTAATCGTCCACGAAATCAGTTAATGCCCAATTATACATAGTGTGTTTTATGTAATATGAATAGATATATTGTACATGCTCAGGTCTGCGTCCTCACCGGGAAATGAGGCCATACTGGGCAAGCACAGTACGAGAGTATGCAATACGTGAATTACGAAAGTTACCGTGTCGATTTCTGGTATTGCAAGGAACAGTTTAAAAAGAATTTCAGCTTTGGGTGCTGATGGTGGGGCTGCTGTTTCTTCCTGGAAGTTTTGGGAAGGGCAGATATTCTCCTTTTTTGGTTTACAACACCCAAGGTATTTTATATCCTGCAAAGACTCTTCATTTTGAAAGATGATTTTCGATAATGCCAGAAATAGGTATGAAGATTAGGAGTTGACAAGTATAGGATGGAGGCTAATTGACCAATGGTGATGAAAGGTATTCTGCTGGCTGTCCTCCAATTCATGTTAGGGTTAGTAGGTCCACTACTAAGAATCAGAATAGGCATTGGCTAAGTGGCCGGAATGTCATTTCTCGTTTTGAAGTGTGAAGTAAGGAAATGATTGCTAGAATTAGGATAGAGAGGATTAGGGCTAAGACTCCTCCTAGTTTATTACGGATGGATCGTAGGATTGCATACGCGAATAGGAACTATCATTCAGGCTTAATGTGTGGGGAACGTTTAGGAGGCTGGCGGAGGTGTAGTTGTCTGGGTCTCCTAGGTGAGGTGAAAAATAGGACAAGTAGGATTCGGATTAGGAATAAAAGACCCAGGATGTCTTTGATTGTGTAGTATGAGTGGAATGGGATTTTATCCAAGTCAGATACTATTCCTGAGGGGTTGTTAGGTCCTGTTTGGTGTAGGAATGAAAGGTGGACTGCTGCTAGGGCTGAAATAATAAATGGGAGAATAAAGCGAAAGGCAAAGAATCGTGTCAGGGTGGCTTTGTCTACTGAGAATCCTCCTCAGATGTATTCTACTAAATTAGTTCCGATGCAGGGGATTTCTGATAGGAGGTTGGTGATGACAGTAGCTCCTCAGAAGGATATTTGGCCTCATGGTAGAACCTAACCTGTGAAGGCTGGAGCCATCACTGTAAATAACAGTACGATTCCGATGTTTCATATTTCTGAGAAGGTATAGGAGCCATAGTATATGCCTCGGCCTACATGCATAAATAAGCAGATGAAAAATATAGAAGCCCCGTTGGCATGTATATATCGAATGATTCAGCCGTAGTTTACATCGCGGCAAACATGGGTTACCGATGAGAAGGCGGTTGCTGTGTCTGATGTATATAATGCATGGCTAGGAATAGGCCTGTCAGAAACTGTAGGATCAGGCAGAAATTTCATCATGCTGAAATGCTGGATGGAGCTGGGAGGTCGATGAATGATTCATTGATGATTTTGATGAGTGGGTGATATTTTCAGATGTTGGGCATTAAGTTCTTATAGTTGAAATACAACGATGGTTTTTCATATCATTCATCATGGTTAGATTCCATGTGGGAGTAATGGTAACGTACGTTGTATTTATTTAAGCACTATTTTTGTGATTAGGTCTGTCAGTTTTTCTTCAAAGCCTTCTCCAGTTTATGGTGGATTTGGTTTGATTGTGGCTGGTGGTATTGGTTGTGGAATTGTATTAAATTGGGGGGTTCTTTATTAGGCTTAATGGTCTTTTTATTTGGGGGGTATGCTTGTGGTGTTCGGTTATACTACGGCTATGGCTACTGGACCATACCCTGATGTTTGAGCATCTGATAAGACTGTGTTAGGAATATTTATTACAGGGGTATTAGCAGAATTGTTAACGGCTTGTTATATTTTGAAAGAGGTTGAGGCTGTATTTAAGTTTAATGGTGCAGGTGATTGAGTTATTTATAATACAGGTGATTCAGGATTTTTTAGTGAAGAAGCTATAGGAATCACAGCTTTATATAGCTATGGAACCTGATTAGTTATTGTCACTGGTTGATCCTTGCTTACTGGTATGTTAGTAATTATGGAGGTTACTCGTGGAAATTAAGTAGGAATGGGCCAAGAATTAGGATGATCATAAAAGAAAGGAAGTATAGTTTAATTAATCCTTTTTGGCCAGATGCAGCAGGTGATGTTTTTATAGGAAAGTAGGAGATGGATTTTGGTAATACATTTTCTGATCAGATTATATCTAGTAGCACTGATGCAGATTTTTGGCTTATAGTTAGGTTTGCTATTGGGGGGAGGCGGTGCACATGACTGGGAAGTATCCTAGAAGATTAGAGAATTTGAAGAGGTTTGAAGGATATTTAAATTTTAGGCTTTTAGTTGCAAGGTTTATTTCTAATGCCAGAATGAAACCTATAATAGTCATGGCAAGGGCAGTTAATTTCAGATAATTAGGCATAGTTATCTGTGGAATTGTTGGGAGGATATTGTAAGTAATTAGGTACTCCGCAAAAATACTTCCGATTAAAAGACGTTGGATAGAGTTGATTAGGAGGGGATTATTTTCATTGATTAAAATTAAGGAATTGAAACGAGGCTGTCCTAGAAGTGAGAAGAATATGATTCAGATACTAATATGATTCGGTAGCTGTTAGAGATGTGGTGATGAGAGTTATTAGTAGGGCTTAGGCATTGGCATACCATGTGTTGGTGGTCTCAATGATTAGGTCTTTAGAGTAAAACCTGTTAGGAAAGGTATTCCTGTGAGTGTGAGGCTTCCAACAATGAGGGATGTAGCTTCCTTTGGAATTCATCCTCTTAGGAGATTTTGTAGGAATTACCCTGGTAAGACAGATCCCTGTTAAAAACTTTCCCCTTGGGTCAGTGGGTTGAGCGTCCAACTTCGGCTCACCTCATGATCTCGAGGTTTGAGTTGGAGCCCCATGTCAGGCTCTGTGCTGACAGCTCAGGGCCTGGAGCCTGCTTCAGATTTTGTGTCTCCCTCTTTCTGCCCCTTCCCCTCTCATACTCTGTGTGTGTGTGTGTGTGTGTGTGTGTGTGTGTGTGTGTGTCAAAAATAAACATTAAAAAAATTTTTTTAACTTTCCCCAGCACTCTGAAGATTGAATCTCAGCAAGTTCAGAGAGAGGACTCCTGTAAATTGCACTTCCACAACACTGGGAATTCTAGTTAAGTTCCAGGAAAAAGATTTCCAGAAAATTCCACCTCCGCACCACCATAGTGCATTCTCTGCCATTCTGTGAGTTATTGTCACACTCCACCCAATAAGGTCTGGCAGGGTGGGTAGAGGTATCTTTCATGGGCACTCTATCTTAGTCCTGAAGGTGGTAACTACTCGTGACATCTGATATTCCTGTGTTTTCTAGCATTCTCTTCACTTTTAACTAGCTAATCCCTTGTTATTCCAATCTCCTGTGGTAAGGAGAAAGTCAAATTGCAAGGTCTGAGGAAACAATTCCCACAAGAACTGTCCTCACTTCTGAAACCAAATGTAAGTTCAGGGGGTTCCCAAAACCACCCTCAGTTTCAATAATTTGCTGAAGGATTCACAGAATTCACAGAGAGTTATTATATTCATAGATTATTACAGGGAAAGGATATAAGTGAAAAACCACCAAGGGAAGAGACATATTGAGCAGAGTCTGGGAAGGGTCCAAATGCAAATCTTCTGGTTGTTCTCTCCATATAGAAACATGATTAGTATTACCTTTCCCTGGCCATGAGGTGTGCACAAAGTATTGTCAACCAGGGAAACTCATCAAGCTTTTGGTGTCCATAGTTTTTATTAGTGATCAATCACATACTGCCCATGTGGCTGGCTTTTAGTCAAGAACCCCTTCCAGTAGTCAGGCTAATACCTGTAGTCTCCATTTCTTCCTGAGATTGGAACTGATGTGGCACTGATATGCCGCTTAAGATAATGTCTTTTATTTTGAAATAATTTCAAACTATAAAGAGTTGTATTCACACAAAAATTTCCTGCTTAACTTTTCTACTCAGATTCACTGATTGCTAACATTTTGCATCATCTGCTTTGTCGCTTTCTTTCTTTATACGCACATACTTGTGTTTTTTTTTTTCCAGAATGATTTGATTTAGTTGCAGACATAATGCTGCTTTGTCCTTAAATGCTTCAGCATGTATTAAATTATACAGGTATTCTCTTTCATAAATATAAGTGAGGTATTGAAGACATACAGATGGCCAATAGACACATGAAAAGGTGTTCAACATCACTCATCATCAAGGAAATGCAGATCAAAACCACAAGGAGATATCACCTCACACCTGTCAGAATAGCTAAAATCAAAAAAGCGAGAAATAACAAATGTTGGCAAGTATGTGGAGAAAAAGGAACCCTTGTGCACTGTTAGTGGGAAGGTAAACTTGTGCAGCCACTGTAGGAAATGTTAGGGAGGTTCTTCAAAAAATTGAGAATAGTCATGATGAGCACAAGGTGGTTATGGAAACGAATTGCTATATCATACACCTGAAAAATATAACACTAAATATTAACTAAGAGGAATTAAAATAAAACATAAAATTATTTAAAATAGAATTACCAAATGATCCAGTAATTCCACTACTGGATATTTACACAAAGAATACAAAACACTCATTCAAAAAGATATATGCACCCCTATGGTTATTACACCATTATTTACAATAGCCAAATTATGAAAGCAACCCAAGTGTCTATTGATAGATGAATGGATAAAGAAGATGTAATATATGCATACAATGGAATATTACTCAGCCATAAAAAAGAATGATGTCTTTCCATTTGCAACAACATGGATGGATCTAGGGGGTATAATGCTAAGTGAAATACGTCAGAGAAAGACATACCATATGATTTCACTTATTTGTGGAATTTAAGAAGCAAACGACAAAAGACAAAAAGGGACAAACTGAACACCAGATTTGTTTTATTTATTCATTTTGAGAGAGTGAGAGACAGTGAGCAGGGAGAGGCAGAGAGAGAGGGAGAGAGAATCCCTAACAGACTCCATGCTGCCAGAGCAGAGCCCAAGGTGGGGCTCAAGCTCACAAACCATGAGATCATAACCTGATTTTGAAACCAAGAGTCAGTTGCTCAAGCGACTGAGCCATCCAGGTGCCCCCCCGCAAAAACAGACTCTTAACTATAGAGAACAAACTGATGGTTATCTGAAGGGAAGGGGATGGGAATGGGTGAAATAGGTGAAGGGGATTAAGAGGACACTTACCATGACGAGCACTGAGTAATATTTGGAATTGTCAAATCACTATATTGTACACCTGAAATTAATATAATACTGTATGTTAACTAACTGGAATTAAAGACTTAAAAATATATTAAAAAATATTGATCAAAAAAGAAATTTTCTCAACATTCAAATATACACTAAAAAGTGTACAATCTTGTGCTATCATGATTTTCATGATTTATTCAGCTAATAAATCAGTCTGTTAAAATATGCATAAATATTTAAATATATACATATTTATATATAAATATGTATATATTTATATATAAATATGTATATATTTATATATAAATATGTATATATTTATATGTATATGTAAATATACATATAAATATACACATATATATACACATATATGTATGCATATGTGTATGCATATGTATGTATGCATATATATGTATAAATTTATATATATATATATATATGAAGTATCAAATTCCACTGTTAGAATACGATTCCTAGAATCCAAATTTTATTAATTGTCTTAATATTTTCCATTATGGCAATTCTCCCTTTCCCTGCCCCCAGTGGGGATCTGGTCTGGAAGCAAGTATTGTATTGATTTGCCATGTCTCTTGTCTCCTTCAACTTGTGAAAGCCCCTTAGCCTTTTTTGTCTTTCATGACCATGACAGTTTTCAAGAGCTTGAAGAGCCAAGGCCAGTGATTTGGCAGTGAATGAATTTTAAAGATGTTACCCTGGTGATTCTGATGCCCTCTGTAATTTAAGAATCACTAACTCAGAGAGTTCTTTCTGCCTGAGCTGCCCATTCTTCCCCAGCCACAGAGATGTGCTGGATCCTGTTCTCAAGGAGATACAAAGGTACTGCTGGGTCCACATTCTACTTATCTGTGTCACTCACACTGGGCTCAGTACCTGGCATCCTGTAGGGGCTTAATGAAAATTGGACTTGGGAGCTGTATACACCGGGGCTTCTGGCCCGCCTATACCAGTGACTAACTTGGGCAATGACTTAACCTCTCCAGATCATGTTTCCCTTCTGCCAGCCTAATTGTGGGGGTTGAGGGTAGGTTGGACTACATGCTCTTCAAGGGTTCTTGCAGATTTAAAGCTTGGTTGTTGACCTTCAGAAGGTTTGGCCCAGGACCCTTTTCCTCCCCTCCAGGAGCTGGATTGGAAGTCACAGGTCTTCAAAGTCAGTCACTCATTCTTTTATCATATACCTATGGATCATCTATGTGGGGGAACCTCTGACTCAATTCTTACCAATGGAATATGGCAAAGGAGATGGGACGTTATTCTCTCGATTAGGTTACATTATGTAAGGATCCCTTTCAGCAGATTGGAGAGAGATACTCTTTGCTGGCTCAGTGAAGTAAGTGGCCATCTTGAAGATGCCTACATGGCAAGAAACTGTGGACAACATCCAGGATTTTCAGTCAGCTTCTAAGCTGACCGCCATCAAAAAGCTGGGGCACTCAGTCACACAGCCTCAATGAAATGAATTCTGTAAACACCTGAATGATTTTTGAAGCAGATTCTTCCCCATTCAAGCTTACAGGTGAGAATATAGCCTGGCCAATATCTTAATTGTAGCCTTGTGAGGTTCTGAAACAGAGGACCCAGCTAAGCCATACCTGCATTTCTAGCCTTCAGAAACTAGGGAATACAATAATTGCATTAAAAATAGCAAGAAGGGGCATCTGGGGGGTTCAGTTGATTAAGCATCTCACTTTTTTAAAAATTGTTTTTAAATGTTTATTTATTTCGAAGGATAGAGAGAGACAGAGCATAAGCAAGGGAGGGGCAGTGACAGAGAGAGAGAGAGAGAGAGGGAGACACAGAATCCAAAGCAGGCTCTAGGTTCTGAGCTGTCAGCACAGACCCCAAGGTGGGGCTCAAACTCAGGAGCCTTGAGATCATGACCTGAGCTGTAGTTGGATGCTTAACCTACTAAGCCACACAGGCACTCCAAGCATCCCACTCTTGATTTTGGTTCAGGTCATGATCTCACAGTTCCTGAGATCAAGCCCCGAGTCAGGCTGTGCACTAACAACATGGAGCCTGTTTGGGATTCTCTGTCTCGCTCTCTCTCTGCCCTTCCCCCACCCGCATGCGCACACTCTGTCTCTCTCAAAATCAATAAATAAACATTAAAATATTAGCAAGGAAAGAAATGTATTCTTTCACTGTGCTGAAGGACAAAAGTCCAAAATCAGGTTAACTGGTCCAAAGCAAGGTGTTAGTGGGGCTGTTCTCCCTATGGAGGCTCTAGAAAAAAATACATTCCTTACCACACTTATAACTTCTGATGGCTACCACATATGTTAACTTGTAGTGATACCATTCCAATATTTACTTCTGTGGTCACATTGCTTTCTTCTCTTCTGTGTGTCAAGTCTTATAAGGATCCCTCTTAGAAGAATATGTGTGAATGTGTTTAGGGCCAACACTGATTGTCCCATACTTTCCCTAACTCAAGATCCTTAATTTAATCACATTTGCAACTCTTTGCCGTATAAGAAACATTCATATTTCAGGGACTGATATCTTTGGGAGACATAGTTCAGTCTACTACAGTTAGTGAGTAGTATTTAAAGTTGGTATATATATGTACATATATATATATATATAAATATACATTTACTTACTATTTTTTTCACAGTATTCAAATTGCCTATTCTTGCATGAGTTTTCCCAGACTGTACTTTTCAAGGAATTAATCCATTTCAGCTAGGTTATCAAAAGTGTAGGCATGGAGTTGTTAATAGTATTCCTTCGTTATCCTTTTGATGTCCAGAAGAACTGTAATGATGTTCCCTGTTTCATTTACTTTTTTAAAGTTTATTTATTTATTTTGAGAGAGACAGAGACAGTGCAAGCAGAGGAGAAGCAGAGCGAGAAGGAGAGAGAGCGAATCCCAAGCAGGCTCCACGTTGTTAGCACAGGGCCAGATGTGGGGCTCAGATTCACGAAACTGAGATCATGACCTGAGCTGAAACCAAGAGTCAGATGCTTAACCCACTGGGCCACCCATGTGCTCCACCCTGTTTCATTTCCGATGTTATTAATCTGTGTCCTCTATTGTTTTCTTAGGTTGCCTGGCTAGAGGCTTATCAATTTGACGGAACTTTGCAAAGAACCAGCTCTTAACCAGCTTTTAATTTCATTGATTTCTTGTTTTCAACTTAAATGATTTCTGCTCAGATTGTTGTTGTTTTTTTTTCCTGCTTACTCTGGATTTAATTTGCCTTTTTTCCTAGTTTCCTAAGGTGGAAACTTGGATAATTAATTTTATTTTATTATTTTTAAGTTTTTAAATTTATTTTGACAGAGAGAGGGAGAGAAGGAGATGGGCAGAGAGAGAGGGAGAGAGAGAACCCCAAGCAGGCTCTGTGCTGTCAGTGCAGATCCTAATGTGGGGCTCGATCCCACAAACCGCTAGATCATGACTTGAGCCCACATCAAGAGTCAGATGCTTAACTGACTGAGCCCCTCAGGCACCTCTTAGATAAATAATTTTAGGTCTTATTTCTTTTTAACATATGAATTCAGTGCTATAAATTTCCTTCTAAGTATATTTTCACTATATCCACTAATTTTCATAAGTTGTACTTTCCTTTATTTCAAAACATTTTGTTTCTCTTGAGATTTCTTCGTTGACCCATGTGTTTAGAAATGTGTTGTTTATTCTCCATGCAGTTTTTAATTTTCCAGTTCTCTTTCCAATATTTAATTTTAGCTTATTCTACTGGGGTCTGAGACAAGACATTGTATAATTTCTATTCTTTTAAATTTGTTAAGGTATGTTTTATGATGCAGAACATGATCTATCCTGGTGAGTGATTCGTGTGAGCTTGAGAAGAATGTGGATTCTGCTATGGTGGGATGAAGTAGACTATTGATTTCTGATCGAGTGATGGTGTTGTTGAGTTCAACTACGTCCTTAGAGATTTTCTGCGGCTGGATCTATCCATTTCTGACAGAGGGGTGTTGAAATCTCCAACCATGATACTGGATTTATCTATTTCTTTTTGCAGTTCTATCAGTTTTTGCCTCATGGTTTGGTGCTCTGCTCTCAGGCACATACATGCAGAGGACCGTTAAGTCGTCTCACAGAATTGACTCCTTAGGTCACCTGGATGGCTCAGTCAGTTAAGGATCTGACTTCAGCTCAGGTTATGATCTCACAGTCCTTGCATTTGAGCCCCACATCAGGCTCTGTGCTGTCAGCGCAAAGCCCACTTTGGATCCTCTGTCCCCCCTCTCTCTTCACCTCCCCCCTCACTCTCTCTCTCAAAAATAAACAAACATTAAAAAAAAAAAGAATTGACTCCTTTATGAATATGTAATCCTCTTCTTTATCTCTGATAACTTTTTGCATTGAAGTCTGCCCTGTCTGAAATTAATACAGCTATTCTCACTTTATTTTGATTGGTGTTAGAATGATATATTTTTCTCTATCCATTTACTTTTTTTAAATCTTTATTTAAATTCCGGTTAGTTAACATACAGTGTAACATTAGTTTCAGTTGTACAGTATAATGAGTCAACACTTCCACACAACACCTGGTGCTCATCACAAGTGAAAAAGTACAGCATAACTGTTTTTAAAGTAAGCTCTGTGCCCAACGCAGGGCTTGAACTCAAGACCCCAAGATCAAGAGTCTCATGCTCTACTGACTGAGCCAGCAGGCACCCCATATCCTTTTAATCTATATTTACTTTTACATTTAAAGTGAGTTTTTTGCACACAACATGCAGTACAGTTTTGTTTTCTAATCCACTTTGACGGTCTCTCTTTTAATTGGTACAAATTAGACCATTGACATTCAAAGTGATTATTGACGTATTTGGGTTGATATCTACTCTATTTGTTATTGTTTTCTATTTGTTGCCCTTGTTTGTTCCAACTCCTTTTCTGTTCTGTGTGGTTTTAATCGAGCATTTTATATGATTCCCGCTTCTCTTTCTTTTTTTCTTTCATCTTAAGTTTATTTATTTATTTTGTGAGAGAGAGAGAGTGCAAACAGGGGAAAGCTGAGAGAGAGGGAGAGAGAGAATCCTAAGCAGACTCTACATTGACAGTGCAGAGGTTCAAACTCCACAATGAACCACAATGAGGGGTTTGAATTCACGAACCATGAGATCATTACCTGAGCCAAAATGAAGAGTCAGACGCTTAACCAACTGAGCCACTCAGCAACCACTGCCCACCCCCACCCCCCCGCCCTTTTCTCTTTGAATATTTTAGACATCAGGTCTCATTGAATGTGCTGGGCAAAACCACACACATTGATTATAGACAAAGTTCCACCTCTACCCAACACAGGGAGTTTGACCTGTTCTATGTCAAGCCTTGGACTTGGGGACTGGGTCCCCCTTGCCTTAGACAACATGGTACACCTCAGGAGCACCTTGTTGGTGCCATACTTGGTGCAGATGTCTACGCAAGATGTCTTGCAACACTGTGTCCTGGCTCTCATTTCTTTTTTTATTTTTTTTAAACGTTTATTTATTTTTGAGACAGAGAGAGACAGAGCATGAACGGGGGAGGGGCAGAGAGAGAGGGAGACACAGAATCGGAAGCAGGCCCCAGGCTCCGAGCCGTCAGCCCAGAGCCCGACGCGGGGCTCGAACTCGCGGACCGCGAGATCGTGACGTGAGCTGAAGTCGGACGCTCAACCGACCGAGCCACCCAGGTGCCCTCGTGTCTCTCACTTTAAATCAAAAGCTAGAAATTATTAAGCTCACTGAAGAAGGCATGTCGAAAGCCAAAGTAGGCTGAAAGCTGGCTCTTGTGCCGAATGGTTAGCCAGGTTGTGAATGCAAAGGAAAAGTTGTTGAAGGAAGTTAAAAGTACTACTCTAGGAACACGTGAATGGTAAGAAAGCTAAACCATGAGGCTAATATGGAGAACCTTCAGTGGTCTGAATAGAAGATCAAATCAGCCACAACATTCCCTTAAGCCAAAGCCTAACTCAGAGGAAGCCCTGTGTCCAATTCTGTGAAGGCTGAGAGAGGTGAGGAAGCTGCAGATGAAAAGTTGAAGCCAACAGAGATTGGCTCCTCAGGTTTAAGGAAAGAAGCCGTCTCTGTAACATAAATGTATAAGGTAAAGCAGTAAGTGCTGATGCAGAAGCTGCAGCAATGTATTCAGAAGGCCCAGTTAAAATAATTGATGAAGGTGGTTACGCTAAACAACAGATTTTCATTTTAGACAAAACAGACCTCTACTGGAAGAAGATGCCATGTAGCATTTTCTGACTTAAGAGCTTTAAAGTTTAGGCTGACTGTCTTGTCAGGGGGTTAATGCAGCTGGCGCCTTTAAGTTGAAGCCAATGCTCTTTGACCCTCCTGAAAATTGTAAGGCCCTTAAGAATTACGCTAAATCTACTCTGCCTCTGCTCTGTAGATGGAACAACAAAGCTTGGATGACAGCACATCTGTTTACAACGTGGTTTACTACACATTTTAAGCCAACTATTGAGACTTAACGCTCAAAAAAAAGATTCCTTTCAAAATACCACTGCTCACTGACAATGCACTTGGTCACCTAAGAGCTCTGACGGAGACACACAACAAGATGAGTGTCTTCATGCCTGCTGACAAAACATCCATACTGCAGCCCACGGATCAAGAAGTAATTTTGACTCTCAGCATCCATTCTGGAGTCTGTGGATCAAGGAGTAGTTTTGACTTTCAAGTCTTATTCCAAAAATATATATGGTAAGGCCATAGCTGCCATAGACAGGGATTCCTCTGGTGGATCTTGGTAAGGTGAATTGAAAACCGGGAAAAGATGCATCATTCTAAATGCCATTAAGAACGTTTGTGATTCATGGGAAGAGGTCAAACTATCAACATTAAAAGGAGCTGGGAGAAGTTGGTTTCAACCCTTATGGATGACTCTGAGTTGAAGGTTTCAAGACTTCGGTGGAGGAAGTAAAGGCAGATGTGGTGGAAACAGCCAGAGAACTAGAATTACAAGTGGACCCTGGAGATGCATTGCTGCAATTTCATGATAAAACTTGAACATATGGAGTGGTTGCTTCTTATGGATGAGCAAAGAAAGTGTTCCTTGAGATGGAATCTACTCCTGATGAAAATTGTTGAAATGACAACAAAGAATTTAGAGTATTACATAAGCTTAGTTGATAAAGCAGCAACAGAGTTTGAGAGGATTGACTCCAGTTTTGAAAGAAACTGTGGGAAAATGCTATCAAACAGCATCACATGCTATGGAGAAATCGTTCATGAAAGAAAGAGTCTACTGATGTGACAAACTTCAATGTTGTCTTATTTTAAGAAATTGCCACAGACAACCCAGCTTTCAGCATCCACCACCCTGATCAGTCAGCAGCCGTCAACATCAAGGTGGGACCCTCCACCGGCAAAAAGATTACAACCTGCTGAAAGCTCAGATAAAAGTGAGCATTTCCTAGAAATAAAGTATTTTTTATGTTTATTTATTCTTGAGAGACAGAGAGAATATGAGTGGGGGAGTGGCAGGGAAAGGGGGAAAAAGAGGATCCGAAGGATCCGAAGGATGCTGACAGCAGAGAGCCCAATGCAGGGCTCAAACTCACAAACCATGAGACCATGACCTGAGCTAAGGTTGGACACTTAACCGACTAAGACACCCAGGCACCCTTAGCAATAAAGTGTTTTGAAATTAAGTATGCAAATTTTGGCGGGCATAATTCTATTGCACAATTAATAGTCTACAGAATAATGTAAATACAACTTTTGTATGCACTGGTAAGCCAAAAACTTAATTTGACTCATTTTATTGCAATATTTGCTTTATTTTACTGGTCTGAACCTGAACCCACAATGTCTCCAAGATATCACATTTCTATATTTATCTTTGGTCTGGTTGTTCTACACATTAGTGTGAACAGGTTCCACTATTATTGTGGAACTATTTCTTTTTTCAATTTTGTCAGTTTTTACTTTATATATTTTGATGGACTGTCATTGAGTGCATAAATGTTGATAATTGTTGAATCTTGGTGCCGTATTGAACCTCATATTTATATATAACATTCTTCTTTGTCTCCTATAAACTTTTGATTTACAGTCTATTTTGACTAAAATTAGTTTAGCCACTCTTTCTCTCTTTGGGTTACCATCTTCATGGAATATATTTTTCCATCCTTTTACCTTCAACCATTTATGTCTTTGAACCTAAAGTAAGTCTGTTGTAGAAAGCATATACTTGGATCATGTGTTCTTTTCCATTCTGCCAATCTCTGCCTTTTGAGTGAAGAGTTTACATTTATATTTAAAGTAATTACTGATACAGGCGCCCTGACAGTGTGAAGCCTCCTTGGAATTCTCTCTGTCACTTCTCTCCTTGCCTCTCCCCCACTTGTGTGTGCTCTCTCTCTCTCAAATAATAAATAAATTTGAAAAAAAAAGAATCGCCATTGAAAAAAAAATAACTGATAAAGAAGAACTAAATTCTGATAATACTGATAAATATTGATAATACTGATTAAAAAAGTACTAAATTGTACTATTTGTTTCCTATTTTCCCTTTAGCATTTTTGTCCCTCATTTTCTGTGTTAGTGCTTTCTTTTTTGTTTAATTAATATATGTAGTAAAATGTTTAATGTTTAACTTTCTTTCTCATTGATGTGTATGTATTCCATAGTTATTTTCTTTGGGGTTATCATGAGGCTTACATCAATTCTAAAGTTATAATACTCTAAGTAGAATTTATACTAGCTTAACTTTAGTAACACAAAAACTACTCCTCTACAGCATCATCCCCACCCCTTTCAGTTGTTGTCACAAAATTACATCTTTTTACATTGTGTGCTCCAAATGTAAACTAATAATCGTGTAAAATGCATTAGTCTCCTAAATTATGCTTTTTAAATTTTTACTTAAATTCTAGTTAGTTAAAGGTGTACCTGGGTGGCTCAGTTGGCTAAATGTCTGACTTCAGCTCAGGTCATGATCTCACCTGGTCAACTAATCTTCGAAGCTACAGAGAATATCCAATGGGAAAAAGATAGTCTCTTCAACAAATGTGTTGGGACACTCAAGAGCAACATTCAAAAGAATGGCCCTGGACCACTTTCTTATACCACACCCAAAAATAAAATCTGAGACCTGAAACCATCAAAATCCTAGAGGAGAACATAGGCAGTAACCCCATTGACATTGGCTGTAACAACTTCTTTCTAGATATGTCTCCTGATATAAGGGAAACAAAAGAAAAAATAAAGGAACAAAGGGGAAAAGAACAGACAGGCAAACCAAGAAAGAGACTCTTAACTATAGAGAACAAACTTGTGTTTACCAGAATGGAAAATTGGTGATGCGGATTAAGGAGTGTAGTTGTGATGAGGAACAGATGATGGAATTGTTAACTCATTATATTTTACACCTGACACTAATATTATACTGTATTTTAACTAACTGGAATTTATTTTATTATTATTATTATTTTTTAAATGTTTATTAATTTTTGAGAGACAGAGAGAGAGAGACAGAGTATGAGCAGGGGAGGGGCAGAGAGAGAAGGAGACACAGAATCTGAAGCAGGCTCCAGGCTCCGAGCTGTCAGCACAGAGCCCAACGCGGGGCTCAAAACCACAAACCGTGAGGTCATGACCTGAGCCAAAGTCGGATGCTTAACCAACTGAGCCACCCAGGCGCCCCATGATCATCTTTAATATGATTGTTTTAAAGTTTTGTCTACTATAGCAGCCATTATATTAGCAGTTAATATTGATTAATTTTTTTTCCTTTGGTCTGTATTTTCCTCTTTCTTGTGTGCTTTGTGATGTTTTGTAGTATGCTGGACATTTCAATCTGACTATGTGATAACTTTGGGGATCAGATTCTCCCCCTTTGTCAGGGTTTACTGGGCTTTGTTATTGCAACTGTAGTTTTTAATTTTTTTAATGTTTTTGTTTATTTTTGAGAGGGGAGGGAGCAGAGAAGGGGCAGAGAGAGGGAGGCACAGGATCTGAAGTGGGCTCTGAGCTGACAACAAAGAGATGAGGCAGGGCTTGAACTCGCAAACCATGAGATCACAATCTGAACTGAAGTTGGACGCTTAACCAACTGAGCCACCCACATACCCCTGTTTATAATTTTTGTAGTCTGTGTGCCAAGAATCAACTTGAGGTCAGTTAAAATGCTTAAGGTCTTTTCACATTTTTTTCTGAGCCTTCCCGTGGGCATACATGGTCACTGTCTAATTTTTCTCACATATGTGGTTGTTTTTTAATAGCTCAGTCTTTTTTTTTATAATTTTTTTTTACTGTTTATTTTTTATTTTTGAGACAGAGAGAGACAGAGCATGAATGGGGGAGGGTCAGAGAGAGAGGGAGACACAGAATATGAAACAGGCTCCAGGCTCTGAGCTGTCAGCACAGAGCCCAACGCGGGGCTAGAACTCACAGACCGCGAGATCATGACCTGAGCCGAAGTCAGATGCTTAACCGACTGAGCCACCCAGGCGCCCCAATATCTGTCTTTAATGTCTGGCTTCCAAAAGGTTAAATGTGAAAAATGAAGGGGGTGGAGGACAGTGTGCATGGATATAACATAATTCTAAGAACTGGTTCCCAATTTATTGATATTTGGTTTCCTTTATTGTTTGCTATTAGAAATAAAGCCACAATCTTGTGCATCAGTGTGTCAGTATTTTGTTAGTATATCTCCAAGACAGATTCCTAGAAGTGAATTTCTATTTTTAAATGTAAATTTTGAAACACACCTAGATCAACACCAAACTATTTTGAACACCTAGGAAATTGATCTCAGGATTAATGCAACAATCTGCATAACTTGAGCCACATGGGCACTGGGCAGGTACATGGTGTGGAGAGGTGAACTGGGGGAGAGAAAAGCCACAGAGGGTAAGGTGCCATTTTTGCAGAGAGAGAACATAAAGAGAAGGAGAAAGGGGGAGAGTGAGGCACATAGGGATGTTGCAAGAAAAACATTCCCCCTGAAAGTAGCTAGAGAGAAAGAGAGAGTAAGAGTGAAAACACTCTCAGGGGACTGAATAAGAAATCTGTTCCCCAAAACCACTGACAAGGAGAAAGGAGAAAGTTTCAATACCACCAGGATTCTATAAACAATGGAGCACAGAGTCTGAAGGTTTGAAGCTGAGTGCCTGGAGGTGCTCTGGTAAGGAAGGAGGGTGAATCCCCAGGAGTAGGCAGCAGAGTCTGAGGGTTCCATGTGCGACATGGGGAGAAGTGATTCCCCTGCATGGAGTGCATTTGGTAGAGACCATAAGGGCTCCTCACAGGGAAAGGTCCCAGTGGATCCCAGAGAGCAGCCATATTTGCTGGTATTGAAACAAAGATGCCAAAGCATGGCTAAACCTGGTGGGGACTGTGTGTTGTGATTTGCCATAATCTCTGAACCTCTGCCACTGCACGATCACATGAATATTTTCTGGGGCAAGCTGGCACCTGGCTATTGCTCAGTGAGACCCTCCCGCAAGAGTCGGCATGGGTCCAAGTCGTGGAGGTTTCTGAAGTGTGGGGTTTGAAACACAGCTCCATCTGAGATAAAACTCTGGAAGGAGGTGCTGCCTGATAGGCAGGCAGCTTGGACATGGACAGGGTAGAGGTCAGGTGTGGACAGAGGCATGAAACTAAAAAGGGGTGCTTGATCACCAGTCAGTGAGAGACTGTCGTTCCTGTGTCAGAGACTAGGGTGCTGGGTGAAGCCATTTCCACCTCTGCCACACATGCACGCACGTGCATACACGCAGGCACACTAATCCAGCCCAGTAAGCTAAGCAGTGCCACCTAGTGGTGAGCAGAGCCATTACACTAAGCCCGGCCCAATTGTACTCTCCAAAGCACATTCTCCAGAAGACCAGCACAACTCACTCTACCTGCTTAGTGTACAGACTATAGAGTGCTACATAGTTTCAGTTCTAGGGGAAACTGGATGTAACTTCATCCAGGCTTCATTGTGTTTGTTGATTCATTTATTTCCTTGTTTTCTTTGCTTCTGTTTTTGCTTAAATTGTTTTCTTTATTCTTTGTTTTCTTTCTCTTTCTTTGATACAGAAAGAGAAAATTTTATATTTTTTCACTTTATTTTTTATTTCATAAAAATTTTTATTCTATTTCATTTTCTTTATTTTATTTAATTCTATTTTACTATAAAATTTTTTTAATTTAAAAATTTTTTCTTACCTTTTTTTTCTTTCATTTCCCTTTTTAATCTATTCTATCAAGCTTTTTTCAACAAACAGACTGAAACACACCTAGGATCTAATTTCCTTTATTTGATTTTTTTGTTTTGTTTTTAATTTTTTAATTTTAATTTTTTATTTTATTAATGTTTCTCTTCCTCCAAAATGATAAAATGAAGGAATTCACCCCAAAAGAATTAACAGGAAGAAATGACAGCCAGGGCCTTAATCAACACAGATATAAATAAGATGTCTGAACTAGAATTTCAAACCATGATAATAAGAATACTAGCTGGAGTTAAAAAAAAAAAAGCATAGGAGACACCAGAGAATCCCTTTCTTCAGAGATAAAAGAAATAAAATCTAGTCATGCTGAAATTAAAAATGTTGTAACTGAGATGTAATCTTGAATGGTTGTCATGACGGCAAGGATGGATGAAGTAGAGCAGTGAATCAGCGATATAGAAGATAAATTTATGGAGAATTATGAAGAGGAAACAAAGGCCAAAGATCACAATACAAGACTTAGAGAACTCAGTGACTTATTAAAAAGGAGTAACATCTGGGGTGCCTAAGTGGCTCAGTTAAGCGTCCAACTTCAGATCAGGTCATGAGCCTCACAGGTGATGGGTTTGAGGCCCACATTGAGCTCTGTGCTGATGGCTCAAAGCCTGGAGCCTGCTTCAGATTCAGTATCTCCCTCTCTCTCTCTCTCTGCCCTTCCCCATTTGTGTCCTCTCTTTCTCTCTCAAAAATAAATAAATAAACAGTAAAAAAAAAAAAAAAAAAAAAAAAAAAAAGGAATAACATCTGAATCATAGAAGTCCCAGAAGACAAAGAACGTGAGAAGGGGGCAGAAGGTTTATGTGAACAAATTATAGCAGAAAACTTTCCTAATCTGGGGAAGAACACAGACATCAAGATCTAACAAGCACAGAGAACTCCCATTAGATACAACAAAAATCGACCATTACCAAGGCATATCATAGTCAAATTCACAAAACACACAGACAAGGAAAGAATTATTAAAGCAACAAAAGAAAAAAAAGTCCTTAACCTATATGAGAAGACAGATCACGTTCACAGCAGACCTGTCCACAGAAACTTGACAGGCCAGAAAGTGTGGTAGGATATATTTAACATGCTGAACTGGAAAAATATGAAGCCAAGAATTCTTTATCCAGCAAAGCTGTCATTCAAACTAGAAGGAGAGATAAAGCGTTTCCCAGATAAACAAAAACTAAAGATGTGACTACTAAACCACCCCTGCAAGAAATTTTAAGGGGGACACTTTGAGTGCAGAAAAGACAAAACAAAACAAAAAAGACCAAGAGAAACAAAGACTAGAAAAGACCAGAGAATACCACCAGAAACTCCGTCTCTACAGGCAACACAATGGCAATAAATTCATATCTTTCAGCACTCACTCTAAATGTAAATGGACTAAATGCTCCAATCAAAAGACACAGGGTATCAGAATGGATAAGAAAAGAAGACCCATCTATATGTTGCTTACAAGAGACTCATTTTAGATCTAAAGACACCTGCATATTGAAAGTAAGGGGATAGAGAACCATCTATCATGCTAACGGTCATCAAAAGAAAGCTGGAGTAGCCATACTTATATCAGACAAACTAGACTTTAAAATAAAGACTGTGACAAGAGATGAAATAGGGCATTATATCATAATTAAGGGGTCTATCTCCCAAGAATTTCTAACAACTGTAAATATTTCTGTCCCCAACATTGAGCACACAAATACATAAATCAATTAATCACAAACATAAAGAAACTCATTGATAATAATGCCATAATAATAGTAGGGGACTTCAAAACCCCACTGACAGGAATGGACAGATCATCTAAGCAGAAAATCAACAAGGAAACGGTGGCTTTGAATAATACACTGGACTGGATGGGCTTAACAGATGTATTCAGAACATTTCCCCCTAAAGCAGCAGGATGCACATTCTTCTTCGGTGCACATGGAAAATTCTCCAGAATATATCACAAACTGGGTCACAAATCAGCCCTCAACAAGTACAAAAAGATCAAGATCATACCTTGCATCTTTTCAAAACACAACACTATGAAACTCAAATCTACCATGAGAAAAAATTTGGAAAGACCATGGATACTTGGAGATTAAAGAACATCCTACTGAAGAATGAATGGCTTAACCAAGAAATTAAAGACGAAATTAAAAAGTACATGGAAGCCAATGAAAATGAAAACACGACAGTCCAATACCTCAGGGATGCAACAAAGGTAGTCATAAGAGGGAAGTATATAGCAATTCAGGCCTTCCTAAAGATACACAAATACACAATACACAATTACACAAACTAACCTTACGACAAATAAAACCAAAAACCAGCAGAAGAAGGGAAGTAATAAAGATTAGAGCAGAAATCAATGATATCGAAATAAAAAAAAAACAACAGTAGAACCAATCAATAAAACCAGGAGCTAATTCTTTGAAAGAATTAACAAAATTTATAAACCCATAGCCAGATTGATCAAAAAGAAAAAGGAAAGGACAGAAATAAATAAAAATCACGAATGAAAGAGGAGACAGGGGCGCCTGGGTGGTTCAGCTGGTTGAGCGTCTGACTTCGGTTCAGGTCATGATCTCACAGTTTGTGAGTTCGAGCCCCGCGTTGGGCTCTGTGCTGTCAGCTCAGAGCCTGGAGCCTGCGTCAGATTCTGTGTCCGTCTCTCTCTGCCCCTCCCCTTCTTGTGTTCTGTCTCTCTCTGTCTCTCAAAAATAAATAAATGTAAAACTAAATAAAAAATTAAAAATAAATAAAAAATAAAAGAAAGAGGAGACATAACAACAATGCAGAAATACAAATAATAAAAGAATATTATGAGGAATTATATGCCAATAAATTGGGCAATCTGGAAGAAATGGAAAAATTCCTAAAAACATGTAAACTACCAGACTTAAACAGACTTAAACAGGAAGAAACAGAAAACTTGATCAGACCCCTAATCAGGAAAGATATTGAATCAGTAATCAAAAATCTCCCAACAAAGTAATGTCCAGGGCAGATGGCTTTCCAGGGGGAATTCTACCAAACATTTAAGGAAGAGTTAAGACCTATTCTTTTGAAGCTGTTCCAAAAAATAGAAACGGAAGGAAAACTTCTAAACTCATTCTATGAGGCTAGCGTTACATTGATTCTAAAACCAGACAAAGATCCCACTAAAAAGGAGAACAACATACCAACTTCCCTGACAAACATGGATGCAAAAATTCTCAACAAGATGCTCACAAACCGGATCCAACAATACATGAAAAGAATTATTCACCATGATAAAGTGGGATTTATTCCTGGTATGCAGGGCTGGTTCAATATCTGCAAGTCAATCAACGTGATACATCACATTAATGAAAGAAAGGATAAGAATCACATGATCCTCTCAATAGATGCAGAAAAAGCATCTGACAAAATACAGCATCCTTTCTTGGTAAAAATCCTCAAGAAAGTAGGGATAGAGGAACATACCTCAAGATCATAAAGGCTATATATGAAAGACCCACAGCTAACATCATCCTCAAAAAAAAAAAAAACTGAGAGCTTTCCCCCTAAGTTAGGAACACAAGAGGGATGTCCACTCTTCACCACTGTTATTCAATATAGTGTTGGCAGTCCTAGCCTCAGGAATCAGACAACAGCAAGAAATAAAAGGCACAAATTGGCAAGGAGGAAGTCAAACTTTCACTCTTTGCAAACAAGATGATATTCTATGTGGAAAACCCAAAAGATTCCACCCAAAAACTGCTGGAATGGATACATGAATTCAGCAAAGTTGCAGGACATAAAATCAACACACAAAAATCGGTTGCATTTCTATACACCAATAATGAAGCAGCAGAAAGAAATATCAAGGAACCAATCCCATTTACAATTGCACCAAAAACCATAAAATACCTAAGAATAAACCTAACCAAAGAGGTGAAAAACTTATACACTGAAAACTAGACAAAGGTTATGAAAGAAATTGAAGAAGACACAACAAAATGGAAAAACCTTACATCCTCAAGGATTGGAAGAACAAATATTATTAAAATGTCAATACTACCCAAAGCAATCTACATATTCAATGCAATCCCTATCAAAATAACACCAGCATTCTTCACAGAGCTAGAACAACAATCCTAAAATTTGTATGGAATCAGAAAAGACCCCAAATAACTAAAGCAATCCTGAAACGAAAACCAAAGCTGGAGGCATCACAATTCCAGACTTCAAGCTGTATAACAAAGCTATAATCATTGAGACAGTATTGGACTAGCACAAAAACAGACACTAGATCAATGGAACCCAGAAATGGACCCACAAACCTATGGCCAACTAATCTTTGACAAAGCAGGCAAGAATATCCAATGGAAAAAAGACAGTCTCTTCAGCAAGTGGTACTGGGAAAACCTGACAGTGACATGCAGAAAAATGAACCTGGACCACTTTCTTACACAACATACAAAAATAATCTCAAAATGGATGAAATACCTAAACATAAGAGAGGAAGCCATCAAAATCCTAGAGGTGAAAACAGGCAACAACCTCTCTGACCTTGGCTGTGGCAACTTCTTCTTTCTTTTTTTTAATATTGTACCATGTTTTATTAGGCATATTTGAACACTGATATGACATCTTTGTTTTGCATCTATTTCTCATTTCAGCACAGCTTTCTTAACTGTGCTGCACCAAAGTGTTTCAGACCACAGTCATGCCTGGTTCTCCAGAGTTCTCCAGCTATATAAACTGGGAGAAAAACTGAGTCACAATCTCTTGAGATGGAAAAAAGTGTGAAAGGAAATTTCATATCCAAAATGCAATCAAATTCAGTGAATGAAACTGATGCTAGACATTGTTTTTCTCTTTGAAACCTCCCCAAATAAGTTTTGCATTGCCAAAAAATATAAATAAGATGGGAATTTTTCAACCATTGTTATACTAGTACGGTAACATTTTATTTTATTTTATTTTATTTTATTTTATTTTATTTTATTTTATTTTATTTTATTTTATTTTGTTTTATTTTATTCTACATCCAAATTAGTTAGCATATAGTGCAACAATGATTTCAGGAGTAGATTCCTTAAGGCCCCTTACCCATTTAGCCCGTTCCCCCTCCCACAACCTCTCCAATAACCCTCTGTTTGTTCTCCATATTTAAGAGTCTCTTATGTTTTGTCCCCTCCCTGTTTTTATATTATTCTTGCTTCCCTTCCCTTATGTTCATCTGTTCTGTGTCTTAAAGTCCTCATATGAGTGAGGTCATATAATATTTGTCTTTCTCTGACTAATTTTGCTTAGCATAATACCCTCCAGTTCCATCATGTAGTTGCAAATGACAAGATTTCATTCTTTTTGATTCCCGAGTAATACTCCATTGTATATATACACCACATCTTCTTTATCCATTCATTCATCGATGGACATTTGGGTTCTTTTCATACTTTGGCTATTGTTGGTAGTGCTGCTATAAACATTGGGGTGTATGTGTTCCTTCTAAACAGCATACCTGTATCCCTTGGATAAATACCTAGTAGTGCGATTGCTGGGTCATAGAGTAGTTCTATTTTTAATTTTTTGAAGAACCTCCATACTGTTCCCTAGAGTGGCTGCACCAGTTTGCATTCCCACCAGCAGTGCAAAAAGAGATCCTCTTTCTCTTCATCCTTGCCAACATCTGTTGTTGCCTGAGTTGTTAATGTTAGCCATTCTGAGAGGGGTGAGGTTGTATCTCATTGTGGTTTTGATTTGTATTTCCCTGGGTGTTGAGTTTGATAAGTTCTTTATAGATTTTGGATACTAATCCTTTATCTGATATGTTATTTGCAAATATCTTCTCCCATTCCGTCGGTTGCCTTTTAGTTTTGCTGATTATTTCCTTTGCTGTGAAAAATCTTTTTATTTTGATGAGGTCCTAGTAGTTCATTTTTGCTTTTGTTTCCCTTACCTTTGGAGACGTGGTGAATAAGAAGTTGCTGCGGCCAAGATCAAAGAGGTCTTTGCCTGCTTTCTCCTCTAGGATTTTGATGGCTTCCTGTCTTACATTTAGGTCTTTCATCCACTTTGAGATGATTTTTGTGTATGGTGTAAGAAAGTGGTCCAGGTTCATTCTTCTGCATGTCGCTGTCCAGTTTTCCCAGCACCACTTGCTGAAGAGACTGTCTTTATTCCATTGGATATTCTTGCCTGCTTTGTCAAAGATTAGTTGGCCATATGTTAGTGGGTCCATTTCTGGGTTCTCTGTTCTGTTCCATTGATCTGAGTGTCTGTTTATTTATTTATTTTTTTGCCAAGCCACAGTAACTTCTTATTCAACACATCTCCAGAGGCAAGGGAAACAAAAGCAAAAATGAACTATTAGGACCTCCTCAAGACAAAAAGTTTCTGCACAGTGAAGGAAACAATCAGCAAAACTAAAAGGCAATCAACAGAATTGGAGAAGATATTTGCAAATTTCATATTAGATAAGGGTTAGTATCCAAAATGTATAAAGAACTTATCAAACTCAACACCCAAAAATGAAAGAATCCAGTGAAGAAATGGGCAAAAGACATGAATAGACACTTCTCCAAAGATGACATCCAGATGGCCAACCGACACATGAGAAGAGCCTCAACATCACTCATCATCAGGGAAATACAAATCAAAACCACGAGATACCACCTCACCCCTCTCAGAATGGCTAAAATTAACAACTCAGTCAACAACAGATGTTGGCGAGGATGCAGAGAAAGAGGAATCCTTTTGCACTACTGGGGGGAATGGGAACTGGTGCAGTCCCTCTGGAAAACAGTAAAGAGGGTCCTCAAAAAATTAAAAATAGAACTATTTCATTTGCAACAATGTGGATGGAACTAGATGTATTATGGTAAGCAAAATAAGTCAGAGGAAGACAAATATCATATGATTTCACTCATATGTGAATTTTTAGAAACAAAACAGATGAACATAGGGGAAGGGAAACAAAAGTAAGATAAAAACAGAGAGAGAGAGAGACAAACTATAAGAGACCTTTAAATATGGAGAAAAAAAGGAGGGCTGCTGGCAGGGTGTCGGGTAGATGGGCTAAATGGTCTATGGGCATTAAAGAGGGCACTTGTTGGAATGAGCACTGAGTGTTATCTGTAAGTGATGAATCACTAAATTCTATTCCTGAAATCATTATTAGTGCTATATGTTTACTAACTTGGATTTAAATTTAAAAAATAATTAAAAGGAAAAAAATAAAATAAAATATAAATTGTATGTGATTTTGCCTGTTTTGCCAATTCTTCTCTTATGTTGTATCAGAGAAATATATATTTCTGCCAGTAGAAATATATATAAAATACGTTTTTCCCTGTAGTGATTGCATTAACATGTTTCTAACTTTTTTCTCATCCCTTACCAATAGTGTCCTCAAAGTCCAAATTTCTACTAGGAGTAATCGGTGAAACATTTAAATAAGTAAGTAGAAAAGGTCAACAGAGAAAATGCAAATAAATAAAAAGGAAGATATTAATAAGGATAGTTCATAAATTAGCAAACTAAAGAAAAGATAAACGAAACAAGATTTTGGCGCCTGGAAGGGGGGTGATGCTGTTATAAATTCCTAAAAATGTGCAAATGGCTTTGGAATTTGACTGTGTGAAGGCTGGAAGATTTTGAAGAGGAAAAATTTCCCGATAAATACATTTTAAGTTACAACTTCCCTTTATATTTGCTTCGGGTTTTCTCATATATTTTAACATTTTGTATTCTAAAAAAAAAAATTTTTTTTTAATGTTTATTTATTTTTGACAGAGAGAGAGACAGAGCATGAGCAGGGGAGGGGCAGAGAGAGAGGGAGACACAGAATCCAAAGCAGGCTCCAGGCTCTGAGCTGTCAGCACAGAGCCCAACATGGGGCTCAAACTCACAGATTGCGAGATCATGACCCGAGCTGAAGTCGGATGCTCAACCGACTAAAACACCCAGGCGCCCCTAACATTTTGTATTCTTACAACCATTTCATTCTTAAGTATTTCTTCATTTTCTTGATAATTTCCTTTTACCCCAATAGTATTTAATAATCATTTATTTAGTATTCAAATATCTAGGGCTTATTAATTTTGTTATTAATCCTAAATATTATTAGATTACGGTTGGAGAATATGGTATCTATGATATTGATTTTTAGAATTCATTAGGGATACTTTAGGGCCAAATCTGATCTATTGTTGTAAATATTTTTAATGTAAAAAATATCTATTTTCTCTTTGCTAATTCTTCATATACACATTAACTGGGTTAGTCAGATCCTTTTTTTTTTATCTCATCATATTTTTTAATTTCCTCGATGTATCAGGTTTTGAGAGTGGGTATGTTAAAATCCTCAAATAATAACTGTTCATTGATTTATCTAAGTCTTACTTCATTTCCTTGTTTTGCTTTATAGCTATATTGTAGCTATGTATTAGTTTTTAAGAGCTACCATAACAAATTGCTACAAACTTAGTGGCTTAAAACTACATACTTTTATTCTTTCACAGTTCTAGAAGCCAGAATTCTGAAATCAAGCTGTCAGCAGGGCCATGCTCTCTCCAAAACTCTAGTTTTGGAGTTCCCTCCAAAATTCAAGAATTATTTCTTGCCTCTTCCGGCTTCTGGTTTCTCAGGCATTCCTTATATTGTGGCAGCATAGCTCCAATCTTTGCTTCTGTCTTCACATGGACTTTTCCTTTGTGCGTTCTGTTTTAAGATCCTTAAGTATATGTACAGAGACCTTTTTTTCCAAATAAGATTACTTTTGCAGGTTCTGGATGAACATATCTTTTGGGGAGGGCAGCCTTCAAACAACTGAAAGTGCTATAGTGAAGGTACATGTATGTATATGACAGTTGTACCTTCTTACTTGACTGTATATAATATGCCCATTATTTTACTTATATGTATATACATAACTATATAAAATGCATATACACAAATGTATACAATTATATACGTCTTATATCATGCCATGGAGGGGTAGGCAGCAGTGGGAATTTTTTGTTAGAAATTTTTTTTTTTAATGTTTATTTATTTTTGAGACAGAGAGACAGAGCATGAACAGGGGAGGGTCAGAGAGAGAGGGAGACATAGAATCCGAAGCAGACTCCAGGCTCTGAGCTGTCAGCACAGAGCCCGACGCGGGGCTTGAACTCACGGACCATGAGATCATGACCTGAGCTGAAGTCGGACGCCCAACCGACTGAGCCACCCAGGCTCCCCTTGTTAGAAAATTTTTAAAGCTTATTTATTTTGAGAGACAGAGAGCATGTGCAAGAAGGGGAAGGGCAGAAAGAGAGGGAGTGAGAGAGAATCCCAAGCAGGCTCCACAGTCAGCATGGAGCCCAACTCAGGGCTCAAACTCATGAACCATTAGATCATGGCCTGAGCTGAAATCAAGAGTTGGACACTTAGCTGACTGAGCCACCCAGGTACCCAGCAGTGGGAGTTTTCAACTGGGAGTTGCAGTGTCTGTAGGGAATTTAAAGACAATGATAAAATCTAAGAATTAGTCTGCATTTTATTATCACTATGGTCAGGCAATTTTAAATAATATCAGTGGTAAAATATTCTTAAAATGATCTCTTTTGTTGGCCTCGGTACAAAATAATTACTGCAGGTACTGTTGAGTATTAATAATAAACATGTAAATTCAAATTAACATGTTTTTATTGCTTTTCATTTAACAAACATTTTACAAACAGGTTATTTCAGGTTTTACATACAGGTTATTTTACATACAGGTTAATTCAGAAAACTCCCAATACCACTATTACCCTATAATACACATCAACTTATTTATACATCTTTGTTTTAAGAGTGAGTTTATAATAATTCTAAACCTTTAAAGCTTGCTTCATGTGCCGTTCAGGTCTGCAACCCTTTGGGGAACTACATATTACTTCATTTAAACAACAGGTTATAAATAAGTGATAATAACACAGTCATTGTAAAAAAATAAACAGAATTTGCGTAACCTTAATTCTGTTATCATATGTGACCACTTGGGTCTTTTGTCTCTGTTTAATAACTGCTTAATAAGAACAACAAAGCAATGTTACTAAATATTGATCTTTTGACATACTGCTCATGGAAAGGCAAACATTGTGACTGAGAATATATTCCCTAGAGCCAGATTGCCTGTTTGATCTTAACTTTGTCACCAGGTAGCTGTACGATCATGGGCAAGTTACTTAAACTCTCTCAGTCTCAGTTTCATCATCTTTTAAATGTGGGTAATATTAAAATATGGATTAATAAAAATACTTTAGAGCATTTCCTTGTGATTTAATGAATTATCACACATATTGCAGTTAGAATTACACCTATAACATTGTAAGAAATTGATAAATTTTAGCTTTTATTATTATTAATTCCCAAGTGGCTCAGTGGTACATCAAGAAAAAAATTCTCTGGGGTGCCTGGGTGGCTCAGTTGATTAAGAGACTAACTCTTGATTTCAACTCAGGTCATGATCTCATGGTTGGTGAGATTGAGCCCTGCATCCCTGCTTGGGATTTTCTCTCTCTTCTCTCTCTGCCCCTCCCCCACTCCCACCTGATGGTTGGCTCTCTCTCAAAATAAATAAACATTAGAAAAAAGAAAAAAAATTCTTCATAACAATACTTTGATGAAACAAAAATATCTTTAATGTAAAATTAATGTATATTATTGTAATATAAAAGAAAAGATTTGGGGTGCCTGGGTGACTCAGTCGGTTAAGCTTTTGACTTTGGCTCAGGTCATGATCTCATTGTTCGTGAGTTCAGGTCCCTCATCAGGCTGTCTGCTGTCCACACAGAGTCCGCTTTGGAATCCTGTTTCCCTCTCTTTCTCTGTCCCTCCCTATCCCCTGTCCCCACTAGCTCTCTCTCTCAAAAATAGATAAACATTTGAAAAAAGAAGAAGAAGAGATTTAATGCTTGGAATCAGTACATAAAACGAAGAAGCTTTGAGAAAATAGACTTGAAACCAAAATTTACTCCTGGAAAGTGGCTTAGTATATAATTCTAAAATCATGATCAACAACAACAAAAAATCATGATCCAAGTATTTCATAGAATATTGGATCAAAACACTTGTGGGATGAAGGATAGATGAGAAAAGTGACTGAGGGAATAAATGCTTATCCTGCTAAGCCACCACCAACAAAACAAAAATATATTTTAGGCAATAAAATAAGGAAGACTAGGAAAGAAGGAACAAAGATTGGAAGCTTAAGATGGCCGATTGATTTTTCTGTCTTTTCCCCCACTCTCCCAATATTTAATATTGCAGTGATTTACTATAGAACTTTATATATGCAGTGATTATATGCAAAACATATGCAGTGATTTACTATAGAACTTTATGTAATGGTGGAAATATTTCTTATCTATGCTGTCCAATATAGCAGCTACTAAGAATGAGAGAGTTTAAGTACCTAGCTAGCTGATGATAGTCAAAGGCAGGTGATCTGGCTGCAGAAAGTGTACTCTTAATCACAATGTCTCTCCGCCTTTCCATGGGCAGTCAGTCTTTAATTATCAAAAGATCCATAATAAACAGCATTGCCTTGTAGTTATTTATCAGTGTCACAATTTTTTTTTATTTGGACCTTACAACATCCTGCATTATTTAATTACAAAATAGCAAGTGAGGTGGAAGTGAGGATAGTCATGGGTTTGTAATTAGTAGCAGACAAATAAGAATTTGAATGCAACTCTTCTGTCCTCGGAAGCTCGATGTAATTTATCATAGAGGCTCTTTGGTTTGCTCTTGTGGTCTGTATAGGAATCATTGTGTCCACCTTTAATAATGAAAAGTTATTCAGAAAATACTTTAAATGTATTGAAGTAAATATTATCACCAATGTCGACTTCTGTTGTTCTAATTCAACATTCCTTGAAATCACGGCAGCATATCAAGGAAAGAATCTATGGACCTCTTACTCTTGTCATTATAGAGAAACAAATATTATCATCTTTTCATCTTTGAACAGTATCAGTGCCAGAGAATTGTGAGCAAGATAATGCCTCCAGAAGTACGTGACGTGTGACTACTGAATCTAGTATCTAACGTCTCTGACACAGACCTTACTTTAAATTGTCTATACAACTCTACCCTGTTAATCCAACGTACCTCTCTGGCTTGCCTTTACCACGTGCTTAAACAGGATAGGGATGGTTATAATTTGCACAGTTATTGAAATGTTGGTAATACATTTTGTTGCTTCATTTATTTCCAAACAATACTTGAGGAGTTAAAACATAAAAATCTCGGTGACATTAGGGATGTCCATGCAATCTAGCACTACATATAAAGACT
The DNA here is from genome assembly GCF_046562875.1 of Panthera onca. Lineage (NCBI taxonomy): Eukaryota > Metazoa > Chordata > Mammalia > Carnivora > Felidae > Panthera > Panthera onca. The sequence goes on from NC_138339.1 coordinate 239,696,355, forward strand.
CTCGTCCATCTATGACCGTGCTTTTGCCTTAGATGATTTGTGTCTGTCACTCAATAGGCCTGTGTCTTTACCATATCCCAGAAAAAGTACTGAGGGGGTTCAATCGGTTTTTAAAATCCGTTTGTGGGGGCGCCTGGGTGGCGCAGTCGGTTAAGCGTCCGACTTCAGCCAGGTCACGATCTCGCGGTCCGTGAGTTCGAGCCCCGCGTCGGGCTCTGGGCTGATGGCTCGGAGCCTGGAGCCTGTTTCCGATTCTGTGTCTCCCTCTCTCTCTGCCCCTCCCCCGTTCATGCTCTGTCTCTCTCTGTCCCAAAAATAAATAAAAAACGTTGAAAAAAAAAATAAAAAAATAAAAATAAAAAAAAAAAATAAAATCCGTTTGTGTCATCTGTAATGGTTTTTTACCAACTTGTAAACACCGTCAGTGGTAATCCCACGAACAACCGCTAGGGTGAGACGAAAGAGGCCCCGCTTTCATCTTTACATGGAATCTTGGATGTCGCACGGCACCCTGACGTGCGCCGAAGACGTAGGTGTAGACGATGAACAAAAGAGAAGCCCCAGCGTCGATGTGGCTTCTCCGGGCACACCCGCCCCGGGGCGCGCCGCCACGCTGCGCACCGTCGCCCGGCTCCCCGCAGCCAGGCCGGCCCCGGTCGGGCGAAGCGATGGAGCAGGCGGTGGAGTGGAGACCCCATCGACCGTTGAGGACCAGCAGATGGTGGAAGGCAGTGGGGAGGCCGGGTAGAGGCTGGGGGAGGGCGACCGAAAGGGGCCGCGGAGGAGGACGACGGCAGCGGCGAGGGACGCACCGAGGGGAGGCTCCGGCCCTTCCAACAGGCGGGAGCCCAGCTCCAGGGGAGCCCGCAGCTTCCTCCATCTTGGTTGATGGAGGCGGGGAGCGGCGTCTGGGTCCCTCCACCGTGGCGCCCGTCCCCCAGGGCCCCTCAGACGCAGACGCCGGCATCAGGGGCCGTCCCCCCGGCCGAATGGCGGAGCCCAGTTGGGGCTTCGCGGGAACAAGTTTCCCAGCCCCACGGGGTCTGGTTTTGAACTGGTCCCAAGTTCCCACAGCAGTCCCGACAAAATGGAGGACGTCGTCTCCTCCTGCAGCCATGACGGGAGGTGGGGGGACTATTCCCCACGGGGGTGAGGCGAGGGTGGAGGCGCTCCCACTCCCCCGCGGCACGTTCGGGAACCCACTTCACCCGCTGCCCCGACCTCCCACTTTCAATCGCTCCAGCCCGTGCCCGGGCTCGCCCCTCTCGGGGGGCTTCAGGAACTGGACAGGGAGGGCGTTGGGGACATCGAGGCCGCGTCTCTCCTCGGGCAGGGTCGTTGGGAGCGGCTGCAGCAGCCTGGGCGCCCAGGCCCGAGCCAGGGCAGGCGGCCACGGCCTCAGACTCGCGGGCTGTCCCGGGCCCTGGAGGGCACCCCGGGCGCCCAGGGCCGGAGCCCGCGGCCGGTGCAGCGGGCGGCGAAACTCGGGCTGCCTGACCCTGACGGACCCGGGGGTGGGGGCGGGGTGGGAGGCGGGGGTAAGGAGGGGAGGGGACGCGGCCGAGGGCCGGGAGCGGGCGGAGGGGGGGGAGTGGAACGGCGACGCCGGGGGGTGTGGCCTGCGCCTGACGGACAGCCCTTCGGACCACCCCCCCGAGGGGGGTCCTGAAGGAAGGCAGATGTGGCCAATGGACGTGCCCGAGGCGCCGCGGCCCGCCTTTCCGGCCGGCCAATGAGGGTGCGGAGGGCGGGGCCTCTCCGGGCTCGGCCGCACCGCCGCCTCCTCCGTCTCCTCCGCCTCCTCCTCCTCACCAGCGCTAAACCCGGGACTGGACCGAGCGGAGTTGTGCGTGTGGCCGATGGCGGGGTGGGACTGGGAGTGGGTCAGGGGAGTGGGGGTTCGTTCCGCGGAGCCGCAGCCAGAACCGGGTGAGGCTTATCCCCGCTGTCTTTGCAGTCCAGATTCGCCGGTAGTAGGGGTGGCTGGGTGCAGCGCAGCCTCGGGAGGAGGAGATGCGTGAGCCTCCCCCCGACCCGGGATTAATACACCGCGGCGCGGCCGCGTCGGGGCCTCGGGGTCTGCTCCGGGCTCTGCTCTTGTCACAGGCGTCTTCGCGTGCGGCCCGAAGGGCTGCGAGAGTGAGGGCGAGGCCGGGAGGGCTGGGTGAGGAGGACGCCAGAGGCGGGGGTCGCTCGGGAGGCGGGGGTTTTCCGGGCCGGGGCGGTGGGAGGTCGCGGGGTATTTTTCCTTTTCTTTATTGCGGGGGGCGGGGGGCGGAGGAGGTAGAAAGGTGGGGGGAGGGGCACCTCAGTTCGTTCTCCCGCTCTCGGGGCTGCGCTCCCACTGTCTCCGCGGCAGCCCGAGGTCCCCAAGTTTTTCGGGGCGAGGGTGCTGCCTCTTCCCCCACCGGGTCCCCTCCGTCCCTCTTCTGTTCCCTGGAGTTTCTCGTCTTGTCTAATTTGGGCGAGTTCTAATGGCGGACAGGGACTGCAAAGGCTCCGAGTCAGAGCAACTGCTTGGGGCAAATGTAGGAGATTTCACCCGGCGGTGACGTGAGCCGCTCCTTACCTCCGAACTGGTGTCCCGATTGACCGGGATAGCGCTGGGTGGGCAAATTTAGGAGGGAATACACTTCTCTTGCTGGCGTCGAGGGAACCTTTTGCCTTCCACCAACCCCGCCCTCCCCTTCCCTTCGAGCAGGCTTGTTCTCCACCTCCCGTTCTGTAATTTGAAGAACGAGATTTAGCTACATCTCGTCGTTTAGATCCCTATAGTAGTTGTTGTGCGTTTTTTTTAAACCTCGCTTCTCCACCGCTCTGGGTTGGGGGAGGGAAGAAGAGCACGGAAACTCCTTGACTTCTTACCCTTTGCTTCCTCCCTCTGGTGGTTAGGAGTTGGTGCTACGTCCAGATGGGCTGTAATTAAATAGTTTCGCAGCTCTCTCTCCTGTCATTCTAGGATCAGGAATCACCTTCAGGCCAGTCTGGTTCGGCTTTGGCAGAAATTAAGGAAGAAGACATACCATTTGTGAGTAATTTTACCCTGCTTTTTTAATTTAAATGCACTTAGTGCAATAGTCGATTTATCTTTCTGTTATCTTGATGGCAGAGAGCTAGTTGCTTAGATGGACCCTGTCCCCAGAGCCAAGTCAGGGTAATCCCTGGGAAAGCACTGGGAATGTATGCTGATACTTACACCACTGGATAGGATTTAAAGTAGGTTTCACTTTAAATGCTTTGGGTGTAACTTTTTTTCCCCACCTTCTCAGTGGATAAAAATATTTTTTTTCTTTGCTGTTGGATTAAGAAAGAGCGTAGGGGCACCTGGGTGGCTCAGTAATTGAGCCTCCGACTTTGGCTCAGGTCATGATCTGGTGGTTTGTGTGTTCAAGCCCTCCATCGGGGTTGCTGCTTGTCAGCCTGTCAGCACACAGCCTGCTTGGGATCCTCTGTCCCCCTCACTCTCTCTGTCCCTCCCCCATTGGTGCTCTCTCTCTCAAAAATAAACATTAAAGGGGCGCCTGGGTGGCGCAGTCGGCTAAGCGTCCGACTTCAGCCAGGTCACGATCTCGCGGTCCGGTCCGTGAGTTCGAGCCCCGCGTCAGGCTCTGGGCTGATGGCTCGGAGCCTGGAGCCTGTTTCCGATTCTGTGTCTCCCTCTCTCTCTGCCCCTCCCCCGTTCATGCTCTGTCTCTCTCTGTCCCAAAAATAAATAAAAAACGTTGAAAAAAAAAATTAAAAAAAAAAAAATTAAAAAAAGAAAGAAAAATACTCTGAATTTTCTGTTCTTTTACGGTTGATGAAGAGAGTATTTTTTGTATGTTTGTCTTACATCTGAGAAAGCTTTCTATTTAAGTGCCCTGATAGTCCTCCAGCCAGCATCACATCAGGAGGTACATAATCTAGTTGTCACACTACTTTTAGTTCTGAGATTGACCACGAATTGGTAGTGACAGCTGGATCTCTCCATTATGATGTTAATGTATTTTTCTTTGTATCAGGAAGTAATCTATGTAATGTTTCATTTTGGTGCAATAAAATGCCCAATTCTCTGTCAGTTAATTGTTTTTTAACACCAATCCTTTCCTGAATCAGTAATTTTATTAGGAGTCTGAAGATGATGATTTTTTAATGTTTAGTTTTGAGAGAGAGAGAGTGTGTGCGTGCACGCGTGCGCAAATGGTAGAGGGACAGAAAAGGGGAGACAGGATCCCAAGTGGGCTCTGTGCTGACAGCAGAGAGCTTGACATGAGGCTCGAATTGGCGAACCCCAAGATCATGACCTGAGCCACCCAGTCGCCCCTAAAGATGATGACTATAAAAAAAGAATCACTGATTCCACATCTATTATCTGGGATTCAGTACAGTTTTAGGTCCTGCCTATTTTGTTCTTTAAAGCTGTTCCAACACCTTACAGTTGGCGATTGAAATGAAACTTGTGATTAGAATAACTCACATGGTAGTACTCCTGCCTTCTCTTTGGCCTTGTTCTCCTTACCAGTCTTGTCTTTGCACTTAATGCTATTATTCTTCACAGTACACCTTTTTAGTTAGTTAGATCGAGGACACTGTGTCAGGATGTAGACTGCTGTCTAGCTTTTAGGAATGGATATTGTTTTAATTCAGTAATTTTTCTATAATCCCTGCGTGGTGATATTTCACATTCCCTGGAGTTTTGTGAGGTGATGGGATGTAGGCACGGTTCTAGAGCTCTGCTGGGTATTCATAGAAAAAGGGAACCAGTGAGGGGTGAGTTTGGCAGGGTAACAAGTCACTGACTCAGTTATTATCACTTAGAAAAGCCATTTTTCTCAGAGTATTCCTAGGTATTTGCAGCATGATGTAGTATAAAGAACTAGGCTTTAGTGCCAGCCAGATTGGAGTTAAAATTGCTGCTATCTTGGGGTGCCTGGCAGGCTCAGTCAGTGAGGCATATTTGACTCTTGATCTCAGGGTCATGAGTTCAAGCCCCATGTTGGTCATAGAAATTACTTAAAAAGTGGGGTGCCTGGCACTTGTACCCCAATGTTTATAGCAGCACTCTCAACAATAGCCAAATTGTGGAAAGAGCCTAAATGTCCATCAACTGATGAATGGATAAAGAAATTGTGGTTTATATACACAATGGAGTACTACGTGGCGATGAGAAAGAATGAAATATGGCCCTTTGTAGCAACATGGATATAACTGGAGAGTGTGATGCTAAGTGAAATAAGTCATACAGAGAAAGACAGATACCATATGTTTTCACTCTTACGTGGATCCTGAGAAACTTAACAGAAACCCATGGGGGAGGGGAAGGAAAAAAAAAAAAGAGGTTAGAGTGGGAGAGAGCCAAAGCATAAGAGACTCTTAAAAACTGAGAACAAACTGAGGGTTGATGGGGGGTGGGAGGGAGGGGAGGGGAGGTGATGGGTATTGAAGAGGGCATCTTTTGGGATGAGCACTGGGTGTTGTATGGAAACCAATTTGACAATAAATTTCATATATTAAAAAAAAAAAAAAAGTGGGGTGCCTGAGTGGCTCAGTCAGTTGAGCGTCTGACTTCAGCTCAGGTCGTGATCTCACGGTTCATGAGTTTGAGTCCCATGTCGGCCTCTGTGCTGACAGCTCAGAGCCTGGATCCTGCTTTTGATTCTGTGTCTCCCTCTCTCTCTGCCCCTCCTATGCTCATGCTCTGTCTCAAAAATAAATAAACATGAAAAAAAAATTTTTTAAAGAGAATACTTAAAAAGTAAATAAAATTTAAAAGCATTAACAACAAATTTCTGCTATCTTATATATTTGGAAAGTGCAAACTAAATAAGGGTAAATAAATGAACATTTATTATGGGCATTTTATAAATGAGTAAATTATGTATATCTTCCCAAGATTGCTGTTAAGATTTAATTGACTATACAAATAGGTAAAGTGCCTGGTCCATAAGTTTTGGGACACACACATATACACATACATACTGTTAATGGTAACTGTAATTCTTATCCTCTAGGTTTTTGTGTTTTTGTTTTTTTTATTACGTGAGATTTCCTCAGGATTATCTTTCAACTTAAAACTAAGTTTCCCCTTACTTTTGTTTTATTTTTAAAATATTTATTTATTTTTGAGAGAGAGTGCACGTGCACACATGCTAATGGTGCAGAGCTCCACGTGGGGCTTGAACTCATGAACCACAAGATCATGACCTGAGCTGAAGTCAGATGTTTAACTGACTGAGCCACCCAAGCTTCCCGTAAGTTTTTCCTTTCTGCTAAGCTTTTAATATCTGCAGGCTCTTTATTATGTTAGAAATGTTAATTTGGGGGGTACCTGTTGGCTTAGTTGGTAGAGTATGCAACTGTTGATCTAGAGGTTGTAAGTTCAAGCCCCACGTTAGACATAGAAACCACAAAAAAAAGTTAATTTTCTATGATCTTTACTCATCACCCAGATAGAGTACTGATAATTTTGTAGTTTTTCATTTTACGTTTGTTTTTCCTGCATTTATCTATCGTTCTTTTTTTTTCTCTTTTAACTATTCCTATTAGAAGCTTTCCTCAGATATTTCATAATTCTTGACTGGTCTACTTGTGATTAAGAATTCGGAACTAGAAAGCAAATCAGAAAAGTGTGGTTGGGCTTTCAATTTGGGAACTTCACTGTAGAATGGTTCTTTTGGCCAATTGATGGAGAATCTCTAGAGTCATTATCTTTAGGTCTTTTCCTGTTTTTGTTGGTTCCTAATTTCATAGAGAAGAGTGTTTCTGACGCACCTGTGTGGGTCAGTCGGTTTAGCGTCTGACTTCAGCTGAGGTCGTCATGAGTTTGAGCCCCGCATCAGGCTCTGCTGTCAGCACATAGCCTGCTTCGGATCCTCTGTTCTCCTCTCTCTCTGCCCTTCCCCTGCTTGTGCTCTTCTCTCAAAAGAAATAAACTTAAAACAATTTTTGTTTTTAAAACATAGGTGAGTGTTCCTGAGAAAGAAGTCTTCCAGGCAAGAGTCAGGTCCTGAAAGATAAAGGTCTGGATGCCACCTCTGTGGGAATCAAGTGGGAGGAAACATTTCGTATGCATGATACTGAACCATTCATCCATGCTTGGTGAACCCCAGACAAAAATCTTCTGTTCTATCCAAAGAGTAAAAGTCTAGAACCTTGTGCCAGGGTAGGGAAGAACCTGTCATCGTCAACATGGAGGGAGACAATAGTTCTAGGATCTCCCAACCTCATTTTAGCTCCCCTATCCCCTGTTCCAGAGATATCTGCACCTCCTGGTTTCTGAGCCTTTTGAAGATTCTATGGCATAATCAGGAAGTTTCTCTTAGCTTGTTCCATCACTATTTTAGTTTGGCTGTCTCAGATCCACTGAGGTAGTTACTCATCCATTTGCTCTTCAGCTTACAAAATCTTGTTGCTTTTTTTCTTGTTCTTCCTTTCCTTGTGTGTAGGAACCTTACCATTGTTTATGGGGGTTTTAGAAAGGAGTGAAGTTAGTTGTGTGTGATTAATCTACCGACTGAATCCCTACCAGGCTATTGATTTCTAGATAGTAATTTTGTACTTGGACACTTTACTAATTCTCTTGCTATTTGTTGTAGTTGTTCATTTGAGTCTTCTTTATCCTATCTGATTACATTTTTATACCTCCAGAATCATAGCACACCTTTATTTTGTTTCTGATCTCAAATGGGAATGCTTATAGCAGATACTCACTAAACATGAGTTGGCTTTCGAGTTGAGATTCTTTTTATGTAAATATATAAATATTTGTATAGTAAGACCTGTTCTGTGACAATATAAGTCCACAAAGATGCAGTAGGACATGTTCTAGGACTAATTAATGATTAACAACGGTTTTTGTGGGGTGCCTGGGTGGCTTGGTCAGTTGAGCATCCAACTTTGACTCAGGTCATGATCTTGTGGTTCACAAGTTCGAGCCCCACGTCAGGCTCTGTATGGCAGCTCAGAGCCTGGATCCTGCTTCAGATTCTGTCTCCCTCTCTCTTTGCCCCTCCTATTCTCATGCTCTGTCTCTCTCTCTCTCTCTCAAAAATAAATAAACATTAAAAAAAAAATTCTTAACCGTTTTTGTAACCTACGTCCTAATTATCTTTTATAGAGCCTACAGAATATAGATGGCCAAAAAAATGAACCTTTGAAACCATAATTTTTTTTATGGTGTGATTTTTTTTTTTCCCTAAGATTTTATTTTTAAGTAATTTCTATACCCACCATGGGGCTCACACTCACAACCTTGAGATCAAGAGTCTCATGCTCTAGTGACAGCTAGCTAAGCACCCCAATAATTATTTTTAAATACTTTACTGTTGATTTTAATTTTTGTAGATTCATAGAGCAAGTTAGTTTACCTTTCTTACATGTGCTAATCTTGTCATATTAACATCTCAACGTTTCTATTTTAGCTTTAAACCACTGACAGATTCTTTGTAATAATGTAAATTTTGTGTAATTGTATGTAAACATTGAAAATTGAATGGCTATTAAATCACTCACTTATAAGAATATAACAAAAACTTTTGCAACTTTTAAAAAGCATATTTTAAAAACTGACCATGTATGCTTAAAAATGGTTAAAATGGCAAGTTTTATGTTATATATATTTTGCCACAAATTTTTAATTTCCTTCAGGAAATAAAAACAACTGAGATGTCACTAAAGGTAAATACAAAAGGGCAAAACACTCTTGTCTTTGTTTTAATAAGTCTTATCTTTACCCCTAATTAAATACCCTGTTAATTTTACAAAGTTGTTACCAATTATCTAGAGATAGTCTGCATTTAACATTCTTATTTGGTCTGCAGCCTAACTTTTTTGCATGGTGGTGTTATAATCTTTTATCAAATTTCTCTGTGCAGATTTTCCTTTCCTTTTCCATTACTTGAGATTACATTAATTTTCATTGTATCAAAATGAAAATATGTTAAACATTGGTTATCAGTTGTAGATGATTAAGATACCAAAGGAGACTAGCTAAATGTTTAAGATTAGACACTTGTTGAAATCCCAGGATGTAAGCAAAGTATTTGCCTGAATACCTTCTCATAGGAGAGGGATTTAACTTTTTTTACTTTCTTTAATATGATCCAAGCAGACGCCAGGGACTTACATGTCCAGTTTTCTGAATAAAAACCTTGGAATTGTATATTATCCCCATTTACAGTTTATAGTTTAGAAAACTCAATGAGGTGAAGTAATTTGCTCAGTGCCACACAACTAATTGCTAAAGTGTAACTTTTTCTGTTTTTGGATATTATAGAAGTAGTCAAAACTTTTCTGTAGTCTTCTGTTTCTGAAATTAAAGTATTTGGTCAAATTATATGCACAGTGAGTTTTAGCAGTAGTTTAACTTTTTTATAATCTGTGATTTGAGAGTAGATGAATACTTAAATCTTTTTTCAGAGATGGAGGACTGCAGTGAGCAAAGCATGAAGAATGGTCTTTCTTTTATTTTCTTTGAAAAGATTAAGACATGTCACCAGAGGATACTGTGGTGTCAGCAATAGCCCTTTTCCAGAAGTTGTTCTTCTCTGTTGTAGGTTTATTCAAATATAGATAGAAAGGACTAAGAGAATTCATGTATAACAGCTCTTATATGTCATAATTCAGTTTAGGCTAAATTATTGCCTCTTTCCTTTGAAAATCAACCATGTAACCAGTTTACTGGATGAATGTTAATCATGATCCCAACTTTTGTGGTTTTTATAACCCTTTTAAAGTGGTCTCTTAGATTTGTTATCTTTTCTTTAAAATAGACTTTCTGAATGTTGATTTTCATCTTAATAAAAGATAAGTAATTTCTAAAAATTGTTTTATACATTAATTGCATATAATATACTGGCTATGAAATCAATTCTAGAGTCAGATTTCTTAGATTTCAATCCTAACTCTATCCTTTGGACATTTGAACAGGCTATGCTGATTACGTATCTTCTGAGTCTTCATTTCCTAATGGGTAAAATGGGAAAAAGAATAGTTTCACTTCACTTTTATAAGCATTAACTGAGTTAATATTTAAAGATATAACACATACTAAGAATAAACTTTACTTATTGCATGACTTTATTATCAATTAAAATTAGTTGGGAAAATTTTTGAATAGAAATGTTATGCAGCATATTTCAGTATGAGTTGTTTAAAATGGAATGAAGACTGCCATATGAAATGAGTTTTCTTAATAATTTAATACCCATACAGTTCCCATGTTCTTTATTCTTGAAATTCTAAGAACATTGAGGCTGTCATATATAAACTTACCTCAGCTTTTCATTTATCATTTCTATGTACTTACAAATATTCCAGTTATACTTAGCTTTTCCTTGTCTTTCAGATAGAGGTGATTTTTTTACTCATAATCAGTTTCATTACCACCTGTGCACATACCTCCTGTCTACTTTTAAGATCCTTGCTTCATCGGTTATTTACTTTTCCAGAGTCTTCAATTATGTCTGTCTGCTGGATCCTTTCCTTTGTCATACCCTAGTGCAGAGCAGGTTCACAGAAGTATTTGTTGAATATAAATGAATGCTAAGAATTTGAGGCCTAGAGTTAGGGCCTGGGGTTTAAGTTCTACTCAGTCTTACCTAGAACAATTTAGTTGGTTTTCCTTTCCTGATTTGTAAAGTAGATTAAGTTATACCTATATTATGGAGCTCTTTTCAGAATTTTACATGAAAAACCTGTAGCATAATGTCTGGCAATTTCTGGACAAGGATAAGGAAGATTTAATCAAAGTTATGTTAGAAGTGGAGAATTTGAAAAACAGTGACAAAGACGCTAGAGCAATAAGGATTAGATGATAGTCACTTTAGTAGACAAAAGTATAGTATAGTGATTGTATTTGGATCCTGGGTGATTGGTATTTGATAGAATGATTTTGTTACTATTTCCTATTTCAAAAGAAGACTTAGATTTTTTTTTTTCATTGTAAAGGGTAAGTTAAATTGAGTACTATGAGTGCATTTTTTTAAGGACTACTACAAATTGGATGATTAATTTCCATCAAACTGAGGTAGGCATTAAATGGTTAATGAGAGAGGAAAAACAAAATGAGTAACAGTATTTTCCTTGAGGGTTGGATAAAACTCACCAGAATTTAAAATTTCATTGCAATAAAACACAATGATCATAATATACTAGAACTTTTGTTATTTACTTTCCTCTGTTACAGGTTCTTTGGCATGGATAAACGTTCAGTGAGAGGATTAGACTTGGCTGAACAGACTCCTGTTTTATTAAAGAGTAAAGCCATGGCAGCTAGCCTCATGGATGTTGGAAATTCATTTGGTGGCCCAACTAGTTCTTTAGTCAATAGATCTAGAAACTCATCAGTGGAAGATGATGATGATGATGATGATGATGATGATGATGATGTTGTATTTATTGAATCTATACAACCTCCTTCAACTTCTGCTCCAGCAGTAACTGATCAAAGAAATTTTATATTTGCTTCATCAAGAAATGAAAGTCTACAAGGAAATTATTCCATAATTCTTCCTTCCTCAAGAGATTCAGCTTCTCAGAAGGGAAATATAAGTGAGACGATTATTATCGATGATGAAGAGTACATAGAAACAAATGGAGAAGACAAGAAAAATTCTTCCAATTATATTGAATGGGGACTTCCTGGAACTAAAAATAGAACCAAAGATTTGAATTTCTCCACTTCCAGTCTTTCAAGAAGTAAGGTAAATGCAGGAATGGGTAATAATATTATCACTACAGAATCGACTCTGAAATTCCTATTGCTAATGTTACAACCTTAGAAACAGGTATAAGCTCTGAATGCTGGGCGAGATATGAACTTAATGATTACACGTATAACATCACTGTAGAATACCAACTTGGGAGATGTCGCTAAAGGACTTCAGTCAAGTAATTTTGGTGTTAATATACAAACATACGCCCCATCTTTGACTTCACAGACCAAGACTGCAGTAGGACCTTTTAATCCTGGTAGAATGAATGTGGCAGGAGGTGAATTTCAGAATGGAGGATTTACAACTCATCATAGTCCTGGTAAGCAGTAAGTGATTTTATTGATTTTCTATACATGAAATACTTTTTTTTCTTGACTTTCATATTAAGATAGAATATTTTACTTGCAATCTACTTGGTCCCTGATTTTTCAGAAATTAAATCTGTTTTACCCACTGCGATTTATATCTGAAGTGTTTTAATTGAAAACCTCCATAATTACTACAACCACCTACCTAGTTTCTTTTTTTTTTTTTAATTTTTTTTTTAACATTCATTTTTGAGAGAGACAGACTGAGCATGAGCGGGGGAGGGGCAGAGAGAGAGGGAGACACAGAATCCAAAGCTGGCTCCAGGCTCTGAGCTGTCAGCAGAGAGCCTGATGTGGGGCCTGAACCCATGAACCGCGAGATCATGACCTGAGCCGAAGTCAGCCGCTTAACTGACTGAGCCATCCACGTGCCCCTAGTTTCAAATCATAGAATTAAAAAATGGATAGTGAATTGAAGAAATAAAGTAATATGTAATAATTTAATTTTATTTAACTTGTAATAACATAACTTGAAATTTCAATTTTTGCATTTCAAATGTTTACTTTTGGACTGCTTGTCTCTTTATTTTTGTTTTTAAATCAGCATATTATGCCTTTATTTTAAAAGTTATTTTAAAAACCCTATATAGTTTTTTAATTTTTTTGTCTATTTATTTATTTATTTATTTATTTATTTTTGAGAGGGAGCAGGTCAGCATGTGGGAGAAGGGTGGGGCGGGGGGCGGGTGGAGAGAATCTTAAGCAGGCTCGACAATCAGCACAAAGCCCAGTGCAGGGCTCATACCCATGACCCTGAGATCATGACCTGAGTTGAAATCAGGAGTTGGACACTCAACCCACAGAGCCACCGAGGCATGCATAGAGGCCTACATTTTTAAAGCTTATATGGGCAGTCTTTTTCTGATAAAGTTAAAATATAATGAAAATTATTTAAAACTTAGCAGATCTTTTTGGCAGCTTTGTCATGATTTAGTGTGGTGTTTGTTTGAGAGTTAAAATTTTTGTTTTGGTATTGGTTTTTGGTCATTTTAGTGCTTTAAGCTATTGACCAACTTAGAAGTTTAGGAAAGGACTGAAAAGGAACTAGATTTAAGAGCCTCATTTACTGCTTTTAATGGAATGCCAGAATTTTTTTTCTTTTTTTAAATTAATCTTTTTCTCTGGTTATGAGAATACTACATGATTATTATAGAATATTTGTAAGAAATTATGGCTAGAAATAAAGTATCTTTCACCTTATCCTACCAACTAGCAAGGACTACTGCTAAAATTTTGTTTTCAGTCTTTTGCCTCCATGGTTTTAAAAAATATAATTTAGGGGCGCCTGGGTGGCTCAGTCGGTTAAGCGTCCAACTTAAGCTCAGGTCATGACCTCATGGTGCGTGAGTTCGAGCCCCGCGTCGGGCTCTGTGCTGACAGCTCAGAGCCTGGAGCCCGTTTCAGATTCTGTGTCTCCCTCTCTCTCTGCCCCTCCCCTGTTCATGTTCTGTCTCTCTCTGTCTCAAAAATAAATAAACATTAAAAATATATATATATATATATATATAATTTAGAGCACATTATATATAATTTTGTGTTTCTGTTGGTTTACTTAATCTAAATTTTCACATCATTTTAAAAATAGAATTTTCCATGTGTATAAGATTTTTGTCTGAGATAACACATTCCTCTACCTTTTTATTAGCATTTGTATAGTATCCCATTTTTTACTGTTGAAACTGTCCACTAAATTTCTTTGTCTACATTGTTTATTATTTCTACAGGACATTTCTCAAACATTTTGGGCTCAGTTTCACTCTCAAAAATAATCGGGGACCCCCAAGATTTTTTAATTTATATCAATTATGTTATTAGAAATTAATGTGTAAGAAATTTTCTTAAGTATTTAACAATAATTACATATTATATGACAAAATATAATTTTTAATGAAAACTATTTCAAAATTTAGTGAACAGTGCCATTTTTTCACATTTCTGCAAATCTCTTTAAAGTCTGGCTTAATAGAAGATAGTGAAGTGTATGGTATCTCCTCGCATCTATTTCTACATTGAATCTGTTGCAATATCTTGTTTTGTTTGAAGTATAAAAAAATCTGGCCTCACATAGGTATTTGGTTGTAGGAGGGAGTACTGTTTTGGTGATCTTTTTAGAGAATTATGGATAGTTACGGGTTTTTTTTTTTTTTTAATTTTTTTTCAACGTTTTTTATTTATTTTTGGGACAGAGAGAGACCGAGCATGAACGGGGGAGGGGCAGAGAGAGAGGGAGACACAGAATCGGAAACAGGCTCCAGGCTCCGAGCCATCAGCCCAGAGCCTGACGCGGGGCTCGAACTCACGGACCGCGAGATCGTGACCTGGCTGAAGTCGGACGCTTAACCGACTGCGCCACCCAGGCGCCCCTAGTTACGGGTTTTTTGATAACAGTCCCAAAACTTGATAAGTGGCAGTTTCTTACAGGTTCTTAACAATGTGGAATCTGAAATCATATAACGAAGTTTTCATACTTATTACATTAAGATTCATTGATCTGTGGATGGATCTTTTACCTTTGTATGATTCGGTTACATTGTGCTTTGGTCAAATAAAAAATATATATATTTTGAAAATATCCATTCATTGAACTTCTAGATGTTGATGTGTTATTTTAAATGTTGACACTTTAGAAAGCTGTCAAGGTGACAGTGGTGGATACAGGTTTTCAAAGATGTTGATTTTCACTTGAAAGCTCAAATTTTCTCTTAGCAACAAATACTGTCATTTTTCTTGAAGTGAATTTTTCTTGATTTGTTTTCAAGAAAATGTCAGTAATCAGTTTGTTAGTTATTCTTTTAAGTAAAAATGGTATTTCGTGAAAAAAGCCTAGTTTAGCTTGCAGTGTAACTATTTTATAAGTGCTTTTCCACTTTGCCTTCAGACAACCATTGTATTTTGGTATGAAACTTTAGGCATGCTTCCCTGTTCATCACACAGAATATTAAGATGTAGTCAAAGGCTGAAATCTAGTAAAATCGATACCAATTTTTATTATTTCATCGTGGACATCTGTTTAATAAATAATAACACTGGCCTTTGTCCTTAGGTCTTAGGACAGAGACTAAGTCCTTGGAATTTCCCAAGGATTGGGATTGTCTTTTCTATTTACGAGCCCTTTGGATCACATCTGAATTTGTTTGGGCTAAGACTTTGACCAGAGAAAGGCTGAGAGAGGGTCATCAGAAAGACCCATCATGTGATTAGAGTGTTGGAGGTTTTAGCCAGTCCAGCCTTGAGGGAGGAGAGGAAGGCTAGAGATTGAGTTCAGTCACATGCAGTGAATAAGTCTGTCAGTCATACCTATGCAATGAAACACCAATAAAAGCTAGACACTGAAACTCAATGCAGCTTCCTGGTTGAGCTTATCAATGTGCCAGGTAGGTAACACACCTGATTCCAGAGAGAGTAGGCACAGAAGCTCTGCATTTGGGACCTTCCAAACTTTACCCTTCTTTATCTCATTTGATTGCTCCTAATTTGTATCCTTTATATTAAAACTGTGATTGTGGGGCACCTGGGTGGCTTAATCCGTTAAGCCTCTGACTCTGGATTTCAGCCTAGGTCATGATCTCACTGTTTGTGGGTTCGAGCCCTGCATTGGGCTCTACGCTGACAGCACAGAGCCTGCCTGGGATTCTCTCTCTCTCTCTCTCTCTCTCTCTCTCTCTCTCTCTCTCCCTCCCTCCCTCCCCCCCCCCTTCTCAAAAATAAATAAAACTTGGGGGAAAAAAAACTGTGATTTTAAGTATAGAGCTCCTCTGAGTTCTATGAGTCATTCTAGCAAATTATCAAACCCGAGAGGATAAATAAATCAGGAACCTCCTTGATTTATAGCCAGTTGGGCAGAAGTATGGGTGGCATCTGAAATGACTGGCAATCTTGTTGGGGGCTATGCCATTTAAACCTTTGGGGTCTGATGCTAACTCCTGGTTAGTATTAGAATTGTATTGACCATTTGGTGTTGGAATAACAACCATAAATAAGTGAAGGTGATACTTTTTCTTTTCTCAGATATGTGGTAGTGAAGAAATACAGTTCAGTTCCACTGCCAGCAGTTATACCCATCGCTGCTTTTGTTACCATTATTGTAAATGCCAACAGTGAAAAATGCAAATAATCTTAGTATTATTATGGAAATAGTTTGGCCTCACAGATCCCCTATTATTTCTTTTTCTAATACAGTGTTGAATAGAAATGGTGAGAGTATAGAGCCTTGCTTTGTTCTTGACCTGGGGTTAGGGTAGGGGGGCATTTGACATTTCATCATTATTAGTTCTTGTCAGATATAATTATCTTTTTTATGTTTATATAATCATTTGTTATTTGAAGTTGTTTCTAGTCTTTGCAATTGTAAACAGGTTTTTCATGAATATCTCTGTAAGTTGACACACTTCTTTAGAAAAGTTTCTGTAGGTAGAATTGTTAAGTCAAAGTGTCAACATATTTTTATTTTTCATTTAGTTTAATAATTTTAGTTGGGTTTTTTGAGAGCGAAAGAGAGCACATGTATGGGGGAGGGGCCAAAGTGGGAGAGAGAATCTTAAGCAGGCTCCTTTCCCAGCGTGGAGCCCACAACCTCAGATTATCACCTGAGCTGAAGTCAAGTGTCAGACGATTAACTGACTGAGCCACCCAGGTGCCTCCTCATCAATGTATTTTTAAAGGTTTTGATGGTTAATGTAAAATTGCCCCCACCAAAAAATGGTATTACTTTCCTTACAGCATACATTTTTTCTCCATATTGTAAGCTCGGGGGTAGGAGTGTTAATGTTTGCTGAACTGATCATTAAAAGGTGGTGTCATCTTAATTTACACATCATTGAATTTTAAAAAATATATTTGCATACTTTTTATGAATTTATGTTTGCATCTATTTATTATTATGTACATCTTTTGTTTATTGAATAAGAATTAAACCTGAGAAATCATATCATGAAAACTTGTGATCTCTTTGATGAAACAATTGAAGATGTTGAAGACTTGAAATATTCATGTCCATTGAAAATCATCCTTTTGGATCTGTGTATTTCTTTTACTTACATTTTGTTTTAGAATTATTTATTAAATTTTAAATAGCTATTTGTGTAAGCATGAATTCCATCTTATGTATATATAAGCTCTTAAGTGCAGTTAAAACCAGAAACCTTGCCATGTATTTTTTTATGTTTCAACCTTGGCCATTTTTCACCTTCTGAATAAGTTTAAGTTGTGTATTTATTGGTAAATGTGGATAAGTAAGATGCTTTTCAACTTAAAAGCATAGCATAGACTGATAATATAAAAAGCATCCTGTAGTTAGATGCTATACCATCATTCCACTGAAATCATGGCTATAATTGAGACTTGCAAATGTTATTTGGAAGTGGTTTTGATTACTCTTGGCTTGTCATCCCTTTATCTCACTAATTCAAAGTGTATTTTACATTTTTATATTTTCTTATCATTTAAAGTATCAGTGATTTTAAAATACAACAAAGAAAACATTACATGGCTCAATTGACACTCATTCATCTAAATGGAGATGTTCTTAACTACATATGTTTAAACTGTTTATGATATATGACAACAAATTTCTATTGTTTATGAAGGGTGGATGAATTTACAGTGTTCCTGAGCTCTCTAAAATTCTGTTTTTGGGGACAAAAGTGACAGAACTATATCCTTTAAATAATAACAGTGTAGAATTCTAAAAAGAATGTTTACCAAGTTGTCAAGTGAAGAGTGATGTTTGAAGCTGGGGTTTCTGGATGGCTCAGTTGTTGGAGTGTACAACTCTTGACCTAGGGGTTGTGAGTTCAAACACCACATTGGGCGTAGAGATTACTTTAAAAAAATAATAAATTAAAAAAATTTGTAAATGTTTGAAGCTTTCTTAAGTGTTAAGTCAACTGTGAAAAGGACAGTCTTTTTGTCATTGTTGCTATTTTTCCTCTTTAACTTGAATATAGCAAGCATAGTAATAGTTGTCTAATTTTAGTATTGGCCCTAGGTTTTGTTTTTGCTTTTGCTTGCTATTAGCATTAGTAAAACTAATTTCTACCGGACTTCTAGAAGAAGATGGCACCAATTACATTATTATTATAATTTTTGTTACTTAGAGCTTCTCCAGAGTGTCTTATTTTAGTTTAGCTGTGCGTTCTATGTCTAAAAATTGAAGGATTTCCAAAAAAGGAAAAAGAAAAAAAAATAAGAGCAAGATGAAGATTTTTGGAGTTGAGTTACATAAAAATCCAGGGCTTATAGGTTCAAATTTCATCATACAAAATTATGGCTTTGCATAAAGTAAACATAAAATTTTGCATTTCATCTTATAAAAATAAGATTATTGTCCATTGACTGGACCTTTGAATCATTTAATCCTTACATTAACTTTTAGTGTTGACTCTATTTCAGTGAAAGTTATATATTCATCACCTATCTTTATATAAACAGCAAAAATCTCATCACAGAAAATACCTATAATGTAGAAATTGCTCTTGCATCTGTTTTATTTTTTATTGCATTATAAACATTTCTGGCCATTATTCTGATTTTAGGGCATTATATTTCTGCTCATATAGTGGGAAAATGAGGGCTCTAAGATCTAAGAGAAGGAGCCTCTGAGAAGTAATCTGTTACTTGTGGCTGCTTTTCTCTTGTGGGTGTGTGTTCAGTTCCAGAAAAAACTGCAGAGAAAGGCTGAAAATCTAAGTGGAACTTTCAGTAGATTCACAGAGGCCCGCAAAGAGGGATACTGGTAAAAAACAAACATGGGGCACCTGGGTGGCTCAATTGCTTAAGCATCTGACTCTTGGTTTGGGCTCAGATCATGATTTCTCTGTTTTGTGAATTCGAGCCCTATATTAGGCTTGGTGCTAGCAGCACAGAGCCTGGCTGGGGTTCCCTCTCTCTTTCTCTCTCTCTGTCTCTGTCTCTGTCTCCCCACCCCCCCCCCCGCCACTTCTCCCCAACTCGCATGGTCTCTGTCTATCTCAAAATAAACTTTAAAACATTTTTTAAAAACAAACAAAAAAACCCCAAACCAACAAACACAACCTTTCCAACCTTTAGTTTGGGATGCTGACCTAATCCAGAGCTTCAAATTTTTTTCAGTTTTTTATTTGTTTGTTTATTTTTGAGAGAGTACAAGTCAGTGAGGGACAGAAGATCTGAAGTGGGCTCTGCGCTGACAGCAGTGAGCCTGATGTGGGGCTCAAACTCAGAAACTGTGAGATCATGACCAGAGCCAAAGTCAGATGCTCAACCAGCTGAGCCAACTAGGTGCCCTTCAGTTTTTCATACAAACAATGAAAAGCAATCAGCAGCATGAAGATCCAAGGCCATACGCCAGAAATCAAGAGGAAAACAGACAATAGAAGCAAGGTTTGGGGATCCAGATAATAGGATTATCAGACAAAGATTCTAAGGAACTAATCATTTTAACTGCAGGCTGGGCAAAGCTGAAGAGTTGTAAGTGAACTGGAAGAAATCTCAGAGAAAATCATCCAGATTGAATCAGAGAAGTCAAAAGGGTGGAAATCCAGAAAAGAATGTAAAAGATGTATGACACTTGATGAAGAGGACATGTATTTAATGTTCTGGAAAGAAACAAGACAGAAGAGGTACAACTGAGAATTTTCTAAAATGGAGAGAAAGCATTAACTTACAAATTAAAGAACATTTACAAATCCAAATCCCAAGCAGGATAAATACATTAAGAAACTATTAGAAGACATATGTAGAAATCATAGTCAAAATTGGAAGCAATCCAAATGTCCATCAACAATCGGATGGATGGGGTGCCTGTCTGGATCAGTTGGAAGAGCAAGCAGCTTGGGATCTTGGGGTCGTGAGTTTGAACCCCACAACGGGTGTAGAGATTACTTAAATAAATACAACTTAAAAAAAATAGGGCAGATAAATAGTACTAGCCACATAATGGAATTTTCAACAGCAGTGCAAAATAATGAACTATATATTCAGTGTGAATGAAATTTACAGACAAGATGTTGAGTTAAGGTAATCAGGCACAAAAGAGTACATACTGTATGATTTTATGTATGTGAATTTCAAAAAAAAAAAAAGAGAAAACTAATCTTTGAGGTCATAATATGGATGGCTTGTGGGAAAGGCAGGAAATTATTCAGTGAGAAAAGACCAGGCTTCTGGATGGTAGTCATGCAAGTATATTCATTATAAAAAATTTAATTGAGCTCCACACTTAAGATTTATAAACTTTATGCATATATGTTATTCTTTAACATGCAAAAACAAACAAACCCCACTGAGACACCAAAAGAACTTTTCACTAGCAGACCAACACTAAAGAAATACTAAAATATTTTTTAGGCAGAAGAGTTTAGATGCAGGAAGAAATGAAGAACACCTGAAAGTCAATAGTATGTCTAATATTTATTAGATTTTTGGATAAGTAATGTAACTTCTAGGTCTTAATTTTCCTTACATATAATGAGGGATTTGTACCAAATAATCTACTTGGCCCCTTTTCTTAAAACATACTTAGGGTAGGATATGGAAGAATTTGATTGAGAGGTTAAGTTTAACCTGTAGACACGAATACCAAAAATAAAATGAAATAAAATAAAAATTTGATGAAATAAGAAACTCTGAAATTTCCAGAAAACAAATAGTTGTGGTATTAACAAAGGAAGCATTTGCTTTATGCACCAAAGCTAAAGTGAAAAAGAAATTTCAGAATCTAATTATTGTCCTGAGCGTACATTGATGTCTCACATTCCATAGTTGTATATAAATATGCTTCCCTTAAGTATGGATAACTCCCCAAAATTACAAAAACCAGTATTTTTTCTTTGGGGTTCTTATTTCTCCCATATTAATGGTAATAACAAATCTTGTAATGGTTCCTATCCTTTGTTTCTGTCATTTATTAAATCTAGTTTGGTATCTAGATGATACGCAGGGAAGTTTGATCCCAGAAGAAGATGATACACAACCTATATTTGTTATATAGATGAATATGTAATTTTTGTTTTCTTTGGAATGGTTCAGAGTAGGAAAATTGAGTAGTAATGAAACTTCTGAGTACTAGGTGATAAAAAAAAAAGTTCATTGTACTACATTCTGTATTTGCCAGCATGTCATCCTATGGTCTGAGAGAGTTGCTTTTGTTACTTGTTCCATTCTACTTTTGCTTGTAAGATAAAGGTATCTTGAAATAGGACAAAGAAAATTAGAAGCAGTAGGTGGGTAATTTAAAACTGAAAGTATAGTTGTTAATGTTAGTAGTACTTTGAAAGGCCTTTGAGGATGTGATAGGTGGAGCGGGGCCATAGACCTCTTGTTAATGACCAAAGCTATTTTTGAAGAGAGGTGACAGAATAATTCAGTACTCTAGGGCCTCAAAGCTTCATCATCATGCAAGAGTTAGTTAGAAAGGCAGAACCTTGGGGCACCTGGGTGGCTCAGTCGTTTAGGCATCCGACTTCAACTCAGGTCATAATCTCACGGTTTGTGAGTTCAAGCCTTGCATCAGGCTCTCTGCTGTCCGCACAGAGCCTACTTCAGATCTTCTGTCTCTCTCTCTCTGCTCCTCCCCTGAGCTTGCGTGTGTGCACGCGCTCTCTCTCTCTCTCTCTCTCAAAAATAAACATTAAAAAAAAGAAAGAAATGCAGAACCTCAGGCCCTTCCCTAAACCTGTTGATTTAGAATCTATATGCATGTATGTATGTATATATTTTTAAATATTTGACTTTTAAGTAATCTCTACACCTATTGTGGGGCCCAAACTCCCAGCCTCGAGGTCAAGAGTTGTATGCTTTACTGACTTAGCCAGCCAGGCACCCTTAGAGTCTCTGTTTAAACAAGATTCTTAGGTGATCTCGTGAATGTTAAAGTTTGAGAAACATTACTACCTGTACATAATATTGTACCATTTTGAAGCTAGCAATAATATATGATGGAGGAGTCCGTGTGTGAAGTTAGGAAAACTGAGACTTTGCAGAATAATCCATCACCTATATTAATGTTATGAAATAATATTTAGAAGGCTGAGAAGAAACTGTAGAAAGAGTTGCTTTAAAAAGTATTTTGGAAGGGTGCCTGGCTGGTGTAGTTGGTAGAGCATGCAGCTGTTGATATTGAGATCATGAGTTCAAGCCCCACATTGGGTGTAGAGCTTACTTAAAATGAATAAATGAAATTTTAAATAAATAGTGGTGCCTGGGTGGCCCAGTCAGCTGAGCATCCGACTTAATTTTGGCTTATGTCAGTGGTCTCATGGTCGTGGAATCGAGCCCCACATTGGGCTCTGTGCTGAGCATGAAGCCTGCTTAAGATTCTGTCTCTCTCTCTCCCTGCTCCCCACCCTCTGTCCCTCTCTTCTGCTTTTGCTCTCGCTCTCTAAAATAAAATGAATAAGAAGTATTTTAGAGGGGAGTATAATGATGTTCTGCATTTGCTTGAAATACACAAAACATATTGTTTAGAGGGATGAATAGATGTTGATAAAGCAAAAATAGTAAAAGAGGAGAGAATAGACTTGGTGGGCATATGAGTGGTCACTGTAAAATTTTTTCTTTTCTATGCTTTATATTTTTCGTATTAGGGAGGAAGTGGTTATGAAAATGTACATCACATACCAGATTCTGTACTTATCTTTGATTTGCATATTTGCTTTATTTTGTAATATATTAATACTTTCCTCTTTGAGACAAAAAAGTGGCTAAATATTTTTTTTGCAAATGCCCTGTGTACCAAACATACTGCTTTACTATATGCATTATCTCATTTAGTCTTCATAACACTCTGATGAGTTAGATATCATTTCCAGTTTGTAGTTGAGAAAAGCAAAACACAATTTAATGTACTTGCACCATCTAGTAAGTCAGGAAATGCATTTTGAACCTAGGGTCCTTAAGAATTGATAACTACCGCATTGCACGATTCAAGGGCCACCATTTACAGTTTGGGCACAATAGAGTATCATTCAAATACAAAGTGGATAGGGGCATCTGGATGGCTCAGTTGGTTAAGCTTCTGACTTCGGCTCAGGTCATGATCTCACAGCTTGTGAGTTCGAGCCCTGCATCAGGGTCTGTGCTGATAGCTCGGAGCCTAGAGCCTGCTTTGGATTCTGTGTCCCCCTCTCTGGCCCTCCCCTGCTTACTCTCTCTCTAAAATAAACAAATGGCACAAAAACAGATATTCAGATCAATGAAACAGAATAGAGAACCCAGAAATGGATCCACAAACGTATGGGCAACTAATCTTTGACAAAGCAGGAAAGAATGTCCACTAAAGACAGTGTCTTCAGCCAGTGGTGCTCAGAAAACTGGACAGCGACATGCAGAAAAATGAGCCCAGACCACTTTCTTACACCATATACAAACATATTCAAAATGGATGAAAGACCTAAACATAAGACAGGAAGCCATCAAAATCCTAGAGGAGAAAGCAGGCAAAAACCTCTTTGACCTTGGCTGCAGTAACTTCTTGCTCAACACGTCTCCGGAGGCAAGGGAAACAAAAGCAAACATGAACTATTGGGACCTAATCAAAATAAAAAGCTTCTGCACAGCGAATGAAACAATTAGCAAAACTAAAAGGCAGCCAACAGAATGGGAGAAGATATTTGCAAATGACATATCAGATAAAGGGTTAGTATCCAAAATTTATAAAGAACTTACCAAACTCAACACCCAAAAAGCAAATAATCCAACGAAGAAATGGACAAAAACATGAATAGACACGTCTCCAAAGAAGACATTCAGATGGCTAACAGACACATGAAAAGATGCTGAACATCACTCATCATCAGGGAAATACAAATTAATACCACAATGAGATACCACCTCATACCTGTCAGAATGGCTAACAGTAACAACTCAGACAACAGCAGATGTTGGTGAGGATGCATAGAAAGAGGACCTCTTTTGCACTGCTGATGGGAATGCAAACTGGTGCAGCCTGTCTGGAAAACAGTATGGAGGTTCCTCAAAAAATTAAAAACAGAACTACCCTATGACCCAGCAATTATACTACTAGGTATTTATCCAAGGGATACAGGTGTGCTGTTTCAAAGGGGCACATGCACCCCAATGTTTATAGCAGCGCTATCGACAATAGCCACAGTATGGAAAGAGCCCAAATGTCCATCGATGGATGAATGGATAAAGAAGGTGTGGTATATATACAATGGAGTATTACCCAGCAATCAAAAAGAATGAAATCTTGCCATTTGCAACTATGTGGATGGAATAGAGGGTATTATCCTAAGCGAAATTAGGGAAAGACAAATCTCATATTACTTCACTCATATGAAGAATTTAAGATACAAAACAGCTTAACATAAGGTAAGGGAAGCAAAAATAATATAAAAACAAGGAAGGGAACAAAACATAAGAGACTTTTAACTACAGAGAACAAACTGAGGGCTGCTGGAGGGGTTGCCTCCGGGACGGGGGACAGGCTAAATGGGTAAGGGGCATTAAGGAAGGCACTTGTTGATATGAGCACTGGGTGTTATACATAGGTGATGAATCACTGGTATCTACTCCTGAAGTCATTATTGCACTATATGCTAACTAACTTGAATGTAAATTAAATAAATAAAATGAAATGAAAAAAGAATTCAAAGTGGATAGTTCCCCTGGGATTGTGCCACAGGGTTGCCTGGCTCTGACCATTTGCTTATAGGGCTGCCTCACTATTCTGTTAAGCTTGCAAAATGAAAATTTTAAAATATTTTTCTGATGTGAATTTTGAATTGTTCCATGACTTTTTCTTGTATGTTTTATTTTTAAGATTCTTGGATCTCCCAGTCAGCATCATTTCCCCGTAATCAGAAACAGCCAGGGGTGGATTCTTTATCACCAGTGGCCTCCCTTCCTAAGCAGATTTTCCAGTCTTCAGTCCAACAGCAACTTACTAAACCAGCTAAAATCACTTGTGCACACTGCAAAAAACCTTTACAGAAGGGACAGACAGCTTATCAACGAAAAGGATCAGCTCACCTCTTTTGTTCTACCACCTGCCTTTCTTCCTTCTCTCATAAGCGCACTCCAAAGAAACGCAATGTAATATGTAAAAAGTAAGCTGTACTTTTCAACCTGGCTCCATATAATTGAAAACTGGCAGTATAGATGTGTGTTGAATGTAATTGAGAGCTGTATAGATTCATGGATACAGTTGTTGCAGAGATATCTTCAAGTTTATTGAGCTTGAGTTATCCTAGAGTGTGTCAGAGCTGTGAGTTCATCTGTGCTGTCCTTACTCTTGGCAGGAAAGGAAAATGTAAAAATTGACCCTCTCTCTGCCACTGACTTTGCCTTGCTCCTTCCCATCTTTTACCTTCGTTCTACCAAGTTGCTACCACCTTTTTTGAGTCCTTCAAAAATCATAATAACCTGTGAGAAGGTTCTTGTGCTACAAAATGTTTTTACCTCCAAATCATCTCTTGCTGTACTATTTAGGAACTCTTGACAGTGAAACCAAAGGTGGGTTTTGCTAGATCCAAAAATTAGAGTTGATTCCTAGGATTAAATCATGAGAAAATGAAAAATGTCATTTCTTGTTCATATATTTGACTTTTATTAAAATGTAATATTCTTAAGTTTCATCTGTCCCTTGTGTTTCAGAGATGCACCTACAAAAAAAGCTACTACTGTTCAAGTTGAGTCAAAAGAATCCTCCCAAGAATTTTGTCGTACATCTTTGCCTCCCTGTGAAGACAACCAGAATCTTAGAAAAAGAGTTAATAAATCAAGATGTATAATCTGTAGTAAACTAACAGAGGTCTGGATTTTTATATCATATTTAAGCTACTATGTAGGTTAACAAGGATAATTTTAAGTGTTATTATATGTTCTGCCATCTACATAATACGCACGTCCTGGATCTACACGATGAAGTTAAAGGAAAGGATGAGGATATGTTAGAACTGTTTTGTGAACGAATATCCCATTTGCATGCTATGGAAAGTACACAGCTATTTCCATGGAAGTGGATATACTCCTAAACAAAGTAATGGTGAATTTTGTTCTTACTAGCCACTCTAAATAATAAAGTGTAGTTTCAGGACATGAAGGAAGCAACCAGTCCTGGTACAAGAATATGTAGACCGAGTGGAGTGTAAGTGTGTTGAAAACTTCTCGTTTCTTAAGTGGTATTGTCATCTTTCCAGTTGCCTAAAGAAGAAACATGCATACAGGCAGTCTTTACGTAACAAACGCCTTGGCAACTGAATTTGGTGTTCCTTGGAGCCATGCAAATTGAGGGCATGATTTTATCTCAGTTACCGCGGAGCTGAGCAAAGCGAGAACCATCTTATTTATGCATATACAGACACCATCCTGAATATAGTAATACTGATTCTTTTAGCACCTTCCATGAATTTTCTAGGGCAGTGAAGTTTATAATAACAAAAATTACCAATCCATTTCTTTTAATTAGGTCGTATCAAAATCTTCTAAACAGTTTGTTTCCTCTAGTTTTTAAGTGTCTCTGGGGAAGTTATTACTGACCTTATAGCTTTTTGTTCCATGAATCTTACTTTAGTGTAAGATCAAAGATAAAAATGAAAGAATAACAAAATGTAATTTTTACTCTTTTCCCTGAATATTTCTTCCACTGAGAAATTATTAGAGATTGTTTCTTTTGAAGAAACTAGTTATCTCCTTGCTTACTGTGCTAATCTGGCTCATTTATTTAATAACTTCTGGCTTTTCTTTTAGATTCGTCATGAAGTCAGCGTTAATAATGTAGTACATAAACTGTGCAGTAACCAGTGCTTTAATAAGTACAGGTTAGCCAATGGGCTAATAATGAATTGCTGTGAACAGTGTGGAGAGTACTTGCCTAGTAAAAGTGCTGGAAACCATGTCCTGATGATTGAAGGTCAGCAGACAAGATTTTGCTGCCAAAGTTGTGTTAATGAATATAAACAGGTAATTATTTTCAATGCATTTTAAATGATTAAGTATACAATAGCTTTTCCCTGTTAGCTTACATTAACCAGATTTATCTTAGAATCTCATTTAGTTCCGTTTTTGTCAGTCACTGAGCTGTCGCATCTCAAATGAGTATTGAAATCAATTGATTGTTCCAAGCTAGTCTTCCTTCCTCTTCTGTGGTTTAGAATAGCTTGAAAAGAATAGGTATTAACATAAATGCTTGGTGGAATTCACCTGTGAAGTAAGTCCGAGACTTTTGTTGAGAGTTTTTTGATTGTTTATTCAATTTCAGTACTGGTTATTATCAGTCTGTTCAAATTTTCTATTTCTTCCTGATTCAGTTTTGGAAGATTATATATGTTTCTGGAATTTACCTGTATCTTTTATGTTGTCCGTTTGTCAGCATTTAATTTTTTATTATTGTATCTCCTTATAATCTTTTGTATTACTGTAGTGTCATTATTTCTTCCCATTTCTGATTTTGAGTATTTTTTTTTTAATGAGTAGCTAATGCTTTATCAATTCTGTTTATCTTTCATAGAACCAGCTCCTGGTTTCATTATTCTTTTTTTGTTTGTTTGTTTTGTTTTTTTGGAGAGAGCACGTACAAGGGGGTAGAGGGGCCAGGGGGGTGAGAGAGAGAGAGAGAGGGAGAGAATGAATCTCAAGCAGGCTCCATGCTCAGAGTGGAGCCCAGCACAGGGCTTTATTCCATGACCCTGGCATCATGATCTGAGCCAAAATCAAGAGTCAGATGCTCAACTGACTGAGCCACCCATTGTTTTTTTTTTTTTTTCCTATCGTTTTTCCAATCCTTATTTAAATTTATTTGTACTCTCATCTTTATTATTTTATTAGCTTTCAGCTCACTGTTCTTTCTCTAGCTCTTTTATGTATATGGTTAAATTGTTTTAGATTTGGCTTGTTTCTTGAAATAGACCTGTATTGCTGTAAACTTCCCTCTTAGAACTGTTTTTGCTGTATCTCAAAGATATTGGACTACTGGCATTTTGTCTCCATGTATTTTTTTTAATTTCCTCTGATTTCTTCATTGATCCATTGATTGTTTAGTAGCATGTTGTTTAGCCTTCATGTGTTTCTGTTTTTTCCCATTTTTTTCTTATAATTGACTTGTAGTTTCATACTGTTGTTGTCAGGAAAGATGCTTCATACGATTTGATTCTTCTTAAATTTACTGAGACTTATTTTGTGGCCTAACATATGATCTGTCCTGGAGAATGTTCCATGTGCACTTGAATGTGTATTCTGCTGGTTTGGGATAAAATGTTCTATATATACCTGTTTGATCCATCTGGTCTAATGTGTCATTCAAAGCCACAGTTTCATGTTGATTTGCAGTCTGGATGATATATCCATTGATGCAAGTGGGGTGTTAATGTCCCCTCTATTACTGTGTTACTGGCAATTTCTCCTTTATGTCTGTTAACATTTGCTTTAAATATTTAGGTGCTCCTATGTTTGGTGCATAGATATTTACAATTGTTACATCCTCTCTTGCTCTCTTTCCTTGTGGTTTGATGGATTTCTTTCATGTTATGCTTGGATTCCTTTCTTTTTTATTGTGTATGGATGGTTTTGAGTTGTGGTTGCCATTGGGTTCATATATGACATCTTATGTGTATAGCAGTCTGTTAAGTTGATGGTTGCTTTATTTCAAACACATTCCGAATGCACTACATTTTTACTACCTTCTTCACGTTTTATGTCTGTGTCATATTTTATATCCTTTTATTTTGTGTATTCCTAGATAAATTTTTGTAGATCTAATAGATTTCCTACTTTTGTGTTTTAACCTCCATACTGGCTTCATAGTGATTAATCCTACTGCCTTTACTGTATGTTTGCTTTTACATGTGAAATTTTTCTTTTCATAATTTTCTTCCATTTATGGCCTTTTTTTTCCAGTTAAAGAATTCCCTTTAACATTTCTTACAAGGCTGGTTTAGTGGTGATGAACTCTAACTTTTGTTTGTCTGGAACTGTTTCTTATATTCTGAATGATAGTCTTGCTGCATAAAGTCTTCTTGGTTATAGATTTCTTCTTTCAGCACTTTGAATATATCTTGTCACTCTTTTGGTCTGCAATGTTTCTGCTGAAAAATCAGCTGGTAGCATTATGGGGTTTCCCTTGTATGTAACTGTTTTGTTGTTTTAAAAGTTCCGTATTTATCATTACTTTTTGCCATTTCGATTATGATGTGTCTTGGTGTGGCCCTTTTTGAATTTTTTTTTTTTTTAACGTTTATTTATTTTTGAGACAGAGAGAGACAGAGCATGAACAGGGGAGGGGCAGAGAGAGAGGGAGACACAGAATCTGAAACAGGCTGCAGGCTCTGAGCTGTCAGCACAGAGCCCGACGCGGGGCTCGAACTCACGGACCGTGAGATCATGACCTGAGCCGAAGTCAGACGCTTAACCGACCAAGCCACCCAGGCGCCCCAATATCTGCCCCTTTTTGAATTCATCTTGTAAGGGGCTCTTGGTGCTTCCTAGACCTGAGGGCTCTCGGTGCTTCCTTCCCCCAGATTAGGGATGTTTTCAGCTATTATTTCTTGAAATAAGTTTTCGCTCACCCACTCCCCTTTCTGGCATCCCTATATTGCAAATGTCATTACCCTTAATAATGTTGCAGAATTCCCTTAAATTTTTTTTTCATTTTTTATTTTTCCTTTCTCTTTTTGCTGTTTAGCTTGAATGATTTCCATTACTTTGTCTTCCAGATCACTGATCTGCTCTACTTCCTCTCATCTCCTATTGATTCCCTCTATTGCAATTACTAAAT
The DNA here is from genome assembly GCF_046562875.1 of Panthera onca. Taxonomy (NCBI): domain Eukaryota; kingdom Metazoa; phylum Chordata; class Mammalia; order Carnivora; family Felidae; genus Panthera; species Panthera onca. The sequence goes on from NC_138339.1 coordinate 239,726,126, forward strand.
TCTTCAGCTCTGAGTCCATTCTTTTTTATATTCTCTCTTTGTTGAAGTGCTTACTGAGTTCATCCACTCTTATCTCAAGTCTAGTGAGTATCTTTATGACCATTCATGAATTCTTCATCAGGCGTATTGGTTATCTACATTTTATTTAGCTTTTTAATTGTGATTTTGTCCTATTCTTTCACTTGGGCCATGTTCTTCTATCTCCTTATTTTGTCTAATTTTCTGTGTTTGTTTCTATGTATTACAAAGGTCAGCTACATCTCGTCTTGAAAGTAGTGGCCTTATATAGAAGAGGTCCTGTGGTGCCCTGTAGCACAGTCTTTTCTGGCCACCAGAACCAGGTGCTCCAGGTGTCCCTTGTGTGGGCTGTGTGTGCCCTCCTGTTGTGACAGAGCTGCGATTGCCTTTGGCCCAACCATCTGTAATGACCTACTTTGTTTCCTATGGGCCCAATGGGGAGGGTTTGCTTCTGATGCCATTGAGAAGCCTGTCATAGTTGTTATGGGCTCATTTGTGGGTGGGGTGGCATTCAGCCTAGCAATTTGCAGTTAGCCTTTCTGTCACAACTGCAGGGCAGGGCTTGCTCCCTGTGCAGCCAGGTAAGGATCCCAGTTGCAGAAACTGTAGGCGTGTTATTTCTCCCGCTTCCCTAGGGCAGGAATCACTTTAGAGTGGTGCCAGTCCTGGCTGGGGCAGGGCAGACGGTGCTAGCAAGTTAGAGGGAGAGTGTTAGCGTTAACTTTTGCAAGCAACCAGTTATCTAGGCTGGGGGCGGTGGGGAATGCTACCCATCAGCACTTTTCCGAGAGTAATCTGCAGATTATTCTGGCACACTTTCCAAGAGGAGTCAGTAAATCTTCATGTATTCCTCAGATGCTTTTCAAACCGCTGCTTCTCTGGTGTGTCTCAGGTCAAGTTTTTTAGTATATAGACTCCTTTAAGGGGGTGGACTTCATTTCCTATCATCTTCTTGCTATCCCAGCATTAAACCCACTGGTTTTTGAAGCTCCCAAGGCTTAAGCCCTACTGAATTTTTCTTTCTTTTTTCTTTCTTTTTTTTTTTAGGCAGAGGCATTACTTTATTCAGGCAGGGATGAGCCAGACACAACATGGCAGGAATACAGGGGGTCAGGACATGGAAGCACACCCTCACCCAGTCACCCCAAGAGGGTGCAGTGAGTGGAGAGGGGGTTGGCAAGCCCTATCACAAGGACCACCACAGCCCCCTCCTCTGGGAGGAGCCTTTCCCAGCTGACAGGAGGGAGAGAAAATGGGGTGCAAGTAAAGGAGCCTAGTCTTACAGTGGTTCAGCTAAGCTCCATTGATTTCTAAAGGTTTTGGAGTTAAGCCCTGCTGGTTTTCAAGGCCACACGTTATAGTGACTCAGATCCTCGGTGTCAAGAGTGCACAGTGTGGGGTCTGAGCCTCTCTTTTCTCCATGCTTGTGTTGTCCCTCTTGTTTGTGGTTAGTTACACCAGGTATTTATTTGGTTCCCAAGCACATCTCGTCAGTGTGGACTTATCTCTGTGATTAGCTGCGGTCTTTAGGTCATTTTCAGAGTTCGTTGTGTAGATGTAGTTGTTCTCTTGTTGTGTCCATGGAACGAGGTGAAGTCAAGATCCTCCATCAATTGGTACCAAATCATTTTTATGGGAAATGTAAGATCTTTCTTGTTTTTATGTTTTTTTTGAGAGAAGTGGGGCTTGATCTTACCAAGTGTGAGACACTTAACCAACTTAGCCACTCAGATGCCCCTTTGATCCCATAGTTTTAATTAATATATTTTGATGATTTCTAAAATATATCTGTAGATGATATTTTTTCCTCTTTTTTTATTTGAAGGTTGTTTTGTGTGTAGATATTTCTTTCAATTTCAGACTATTCTATCCATCTGTAATCTCCATTTTAATGTTCCACAGATACCTCATATTCCATGTCTAAAGCTGAAACTCCAAACCTGCTTTCATTCTGTTTCCCATATCCTTATCTCACCATTCAGTCAGTGCCTAGGCAGAAACTTAGGGCTATTCTTTACTCCTCCTTCCTTAACCTCCAGAGTCACTCAGTTACCAATAATCCAGATTCTACTTCCTAAATATCTCTCAACTCTATCCTATCTCTATTCCTATAATCTTACACGAAGCCACCATCATCTTTTCCAGAATGACTACCACAGTTTCCTGGCTGTCTCTGTACCATTTCATCTTCCTTACAGTTAGAAATGATAATACCATCAGAGCAGTCTAAGTACAAACTTGGTTATGTTGCTCCTGCTTTTTTTACTTCAGTGCCGCCAATATTGCTTTCAGGATTAAATCAAAACAAAATTCTTATAAGTTTTTTAAACTTGAACTCAGTGTTCAATTAATAGTATAGTGTTCAAAAAATAGTATAGCCAATAGGATGCATTCACATTATATACATCTTTGTTATTTTTGATTTTTTAAAATTTTATTTTATGGACTCTAAAATCAGTTCTATGTCTTTATTAAATGGAATCATACAATATGATACTTTGTGGCTGGCTTTCACGTATCGTACTGTGTCCAAGTTTCATCCAGGTTGTAGCGTATAACTTCACTTGTTTTTATTGCCAAATACTATTTAATTGTATGGATAATACCCACATATAAAAAAAATTTTTTTTTAACGTTTATTATTGAGAGACAGAGCATGAGCATGAGCATGAGCATGGGAGGGACAGAAGCGGGGAGACACAGAATCCGAAGCAGGCTCCAGGCTCTTAGCTGTCAGTACATAGCCCAACGCAGGGCTCAAACTCAAACCTCAAGATCATGACCTGAGCCAAAGTCGGATGCTTAACTCTTGAGCCACCCAGAAACCCTTTCCCACATTTCTTGTTTATCCATCAGTAATGGACATTTGAATTATTTCTACGTTTTGTCTGTTATGAATAATAACATTGCTGTGAACACTTTGTACAAATAGTGTAGACCTGCATTTTCACTCTGGCGTTGGTGGGTCATATGGTAACTCTTCAACTTTTCAAAAATTGCCAGGCTGTTTTCCAAGGTACCTGTACCATTTTACATTTGCACTATCACCTTAGGAAGGTTTCAATTTTTCCACATCTTTGCCAACACTTGCCATTATATCACATATCTTTTATTATAGTCACCCTAGTGGATGTGAAGTGGGATGTGGTGGTTTTGATTTATATTTCTTTGATGACAAATGAGCAACTTTTCATGTGCTTATTGAGCATTGGCATATGCATTAATCTTAACAATTCTAACATAAAATTGTAATCTGTTTCTCCCAGATGATGGAAACAAAATCAAAAAATTTATCAGCATCAGAAAACAGAAAAAGGAATGCTATTAGAGAAGAAAATGAAAGGAAATTATATGGATCATTGAATACTCTTTTAGAAAAAAAAGAGGGAATACCAGAAAAAAAGGAAAAGACTTCAGAGCTACAGGTATTGGCAGAATGTAGGACAGATGATACATCACTGATCAAACAGGATGTGAATTTACCTTCTATAACCATAGCTGATAAATTTCAAGAGCAACTGGAAGAGAAAAAATCAGAAGACTCCATTATATCGGTTGTACTTTCTGCAGACCCAGGTACATGGCCCCGTGTTTTAAATATTAAACAACGGGACATTCTTGTTGAAAACGATCCACCTCAAGTAAGAAATTTTAACTTTCCAAAAGACAATACAGGGAGGAAGTTTTCAGAAACTTATTATACACGAATTCTTCCAAATGGTGACAAAACCGCTAGATCCTGGTTACTTTATTCAACCTCAAAAGATTCTGTGTTTTGTTTGTATTGCAAACTCTTTGGGGAAGGAAAAAATCAATTGAAGAATGAGAATGGGTGCAAAGATTGGCAGCATTTGTCACATATTCTTAGCAAACACGAGGAAAGTGAAATGCACATTAATAATAGTGTTAAGTATTCAAAATTAAAATCTGATTTGAAAAAAAATAAAACTGTGGAAGCTGCAGTACATGGATTACATAAGAATGAGAAAAATGATGGTGTGCTCTTGTTGTACACATAATATACCTGATGTGGTTTTGACATAACAAGGTCATACATTTATTCAGAAAAGATCTGTAACCCTAACAGTACCATTTGTTGTTGTGAAGCTCCTATAACTTTCAACAGTTCATTAGCAATAAGTATAATAGCAAATAGTAAAGAATGTTTCTGTTTCAAATTCTAAAGCTAATTGGATTCAATAGTAATGCGGGTTTCAATAAAGGCAATTGTTACTTTTTCATTCTATCAATTCACACTTTTTAAAATTGGCATTTGAGGGCTAACATTTGACAGGTTTGGTTAATTTTCTGTTCTGATTACTTTGAAAAAAGGAGAGAAAGGCTTAGATTTAACAGTAGTAGTTTGAACAAGATACTATGTGAACATTCTCATTATTATTAAAGTAAAAACATTTAGAAACAGTTTGAGAGTAGAATGGAATCCGAAACTGCAGCTTTTTGCTATTAAACCAAATACCTGCGATTTCTTTCTTTTGGGCAAAACATTGTTTTATTATTTGGGCAAAATGGCATTATTTGTTACTTCATATTAAGGTGATTACTTTGCATTTTATTTACTTTAATTTAATTTATAAATATTTTAGATTTTATTCTTGTGTGAGAAGTATAAGAATAAAGAGTGTATACCTATTTTTATGTTAGTACAAATATAAGAAATATTAAAAATATATTAAGTTAACCTTTAGGTTTTGTGGCAATTTTTTTTTTTCTTCAGACTACATGCTTGAAATTTGAGAAACACACTAATGAAAATTAAGGCTGTCCACTTTTTCAAATGATCAGTGCTCCCATTACTATATATTTAGTAATTCTCCCTTTATATCTGATTTCGGATACCGACTTTATCATATATTAAATTCTTACATATACTGGGCTTTGTCTCAAAGCTTTGAAACAGAATGACAAATGAACAATGACTAGAGCAGAACTAGGTGTATTCTTTTTGGTGGGTGACACTAGGAGTACTTGGAGACTGTCACTGATGCCAGTGCTTAAAACTATTATTAGAGGACCCACAAAAATCATTATCATTAATGTATTATAACCATTTTGTTTTTTGACAGCTTGACCATTTCAGTCTTTCAGAGTTGGATCTGAATGAGGCTTTGGGACGTTACCAAAAATCCAATTTACTCTTAAAGGCCTAAGAGAATACTCTAGAGAATATAACACAGGATTTGAAGTTCCTTTCCAAATGTTTAATGTGCCCATTATTTCACTAAAACTTACCGCTAATTGAATGACATTATATGGTTATATTCGATAGACGCTTGGTATCAGTGGTATCTGAGCAAACTAATTAAATCAACCAGTGGCTACTTAGGATAATTTGCAAAAACATCAAATTTATCCATTGAGAAAACAAAATTAAATCCTGTCCTTTAAATTCTTATTTTATTTATTTATTTGTTTGTTTATTTATTCTTATTTATTTTTTCACCATACTATGAGGCACCATAAGCTCTTGATGTAGTAATGAATTAAATGTGAAAAATTCAGGGGAGCCTGGATGGCTTAATTGGTGAGTGTCTGACTCTTGATTTTGGCTCAAGTCATAATTTTGTGATCATGAGTTGGAGCCCTGCATCAGGCTGTGCCAATAGCACAGAACCTGCTTGGGATTGTCTTTCTCCCTCTCTCCCTGCCCTTCCTCTGCTCACATGTGTGCATATGTGTTCTCTCTCTCTCAAAAAAATAATAATAAACATTAAAAAAATTCAAAAGACGTAGATGCTTGGGTGCCTGCATGGCTCAGTCAGTTAAGCGTCCAACTCTTGATTTCGGTTCAGGTCATGATCTCATGGTTCGTGAGTTTGAGCCCTGTATGGGACTCACACTGATGGTGTGGAGTCTGCTTGGGATTCCTGCTCTCTCCCTCTCTGCCCCTTCAGCTCTCTCTCTCTCTCTCTCTTCCAAAATCTTAAAAAAAAAAAAAAAAAAAAAAAAAAAAAATTAGGGGCTGGGTTTTTCCATATTTACTGTAAATTTCTCATTCAACTTTTTGCTGTGTAAAATTTTCATAATATTCATAAAATGTTGAGGGAAAAAATCAACTAAATTCAGAACATAATAAAAACAAACATCTCCAGGCAGGGGAATGATTTTTTTCTGCCTTATCAAGTTTTTGTTTTTTTAAGTTTATTTATTTATTTTGAGAGAGAGGGGGTGGGGAGGGAGAGACAGGGGGAGAGAGAGAATCCCAAACAGGTTACGCACCATCAGTGCAGAGCTGGACACAGGGCTTGATCTCAAGAACCATGAGATCATGACCTGAGCCGAAGCCAGATGCTTAACCAACTGAGCCATCCATGTGCCCCAAGTTTTGTTTTGTTTTGTTTTGTTTTTTTATAAGATGAGTATGTTCTCACTATAAAAGGAAGGAAGAGAACAGTTCAAGTCTTGTTACCATCTCCTACTTTCCCTACAGTAGAATTTGTCAGCAGTGATCTGGACTATACCCAGCATTTGTTTTCATCTTTTTAATTTCATTGAGAACAGGCATTAGGAAATATTATCTCCTGCCACTAATTTAATATCAAAAATTAGTAAAGACAAGTCAGAATAACAGTCCATAAGAAGTGGCAGGGGCACTTGGGTGGCTCAGTTGGTGAAGCGTCTGACTCTTGGTTTCAGCTCAGGTTATGAACTCCCAGTTCATGAGTTTGCTTAGGATTTCCTCCTCCCCCTCTCTATCTGCCCTTCCCTACTTGTGCTGTCTCTGTCTCTCTCAAAATAAGTAAACTTAAAAAAGAAAAGAAAAGAAATGGCAATCTATTGGTTTTCTCATTTCACAGAAGGCAAGTGAAAATATTTTTGTAAATTTTTTCAGATTTTGTCTTTAAGATTCTTACATTTTGCCATTTTCTTCCTGTGATTCCTAGACCCACCCCTGCCCCATCTCAGTGCTGAAAGCCAGTAAGAGCCGCTAATAGCTATTTTATATATACAAGGTAAAATTTGCTACATAGGATGGAAAAGTGGATAAGTGATTGAAGTAAAGACGTCAATAAAGAGTAATGCTTTATAATTTCAGGTCATGTCACTCTTCTGTTTCAAAGCTTTGAAGTTCCCCATTGCTTTTATTTTAAAACTGCAACTCCTTGGCACATCATGTATTGGTAGCTGCAATCATGAGTGGCAGATAATAGGGAAAAGTTGTAGACAAAAACAACATGAAGTACAAAATTGTAGAAATGGAATAGTGTTCTATAATTTTGAATTATAAAGTATGCCCGTGCTAGGATGAGATTAAGAATTTGAGAATATAACTATGGCTGAAAGAAGAATCTAAGCCAAGTACCCAAGTCTTTGTGTTTAGAAAATTAGGTTAGGAAAATAGTGGTGTAATATTGAGGACAATAAAAGGTTTTCAAAAGCTTGTAAATGATTTTTTTTTTTTTTAAAGCAACAGTGATTTTAAATCTAGAGCGTTCTGGAAGTCACATCTAGAATGAAGAGCAGATAATCCGGTTTGCTTCTACAGATAAATAAAGCAAGGGAGACCTAAAACCTGGGAAATCAGACTCATCTCACACATGTAGATACTAAAAGACTTTCATGGGACACCTCACTGGCTCAGTTGCTAGAGCATGTGACTCTTGATCTCAGGGTCATGAGTTCAAGCCCCACATTTTAAGCTTACTTAAAAAAAAGACTTTAATAATTCATGTGCCTACAAATTAATAAAAACCAAATTAATAGGGGCACCTGGGTGGTTCACTTGATTAGGCATCCGACTTGGTTTTGGCTGAGGTCATGATCTCATGTTTTGTGAGATCGAGACGAGCTCTGAGCTGACAACATGGAGCATTCCTGGGATTCCCTCTCTCTCTCTGCCCATCCTCTGCTCATGTGTGTGCAAACACTCTTTCTTTTTCAAAATAAATAATTTTTAAAAAGTAAAAATAACCAATATCAAGAATCAGTGGAAAGACAACTAGCTGGCTCAGTGGAGTGTGGAATCCTTGATCTTGGGGTCATGAGTTTGAGCCCCATGTTGGGTCTGGAGATTACTTAAAAAAAAAAAAAAAAAAAAAAGAATCCTTGAGATCCCATGGACATTTAAAACATAAGAAGGTATGGTGTACCTGGGTGACTCGGTTGAGTGTCCAACTTCAGGTCACGATCTCATGGTTCGTGGGTTCTAGCCCCGCATTGGGCTCTGTGCTGAAGAGCCTGGAGCCTGCTTCAGATTCTGTGTCTCCCTCTCTCTCTCTGCCCCTCACCCTCACCCTCTGCTCTGTCTCTGTCTCTCAAAAATGAATAAATGTTAAAAAATATTTTTTAATTCATAAAATAAAAAATAATAAACTTTAAAAAAAGCAGTCATTACTGTAAAAGGAATTAGCCTAGGGAGGTATATGAAAAGTTTAAAGACAAATACTATGTCATCTGATGCAAAGAATGGCCAAGGTGCCTTAGAAGGGGTGATCAGCTGACTTAGTGCAGAGTGGGAGGACCTGTGAGACCCTAACTTAGTGCATATTCAGAGAGCCAAGACATGGAAAACACAGAAGTTAGGAAGCAACAGTTTGTACAGGTGTTCATTATTCCTACCTTCATTCTACATTTTGTTTGTCAGAAAACAAAACAAAACAAAAACCAGGCCTTTAGTGAAATTGAGTTGATTTAGGAAAGGAATACTAGGACAAGGGATACATTTGTTATATCCTGGTCTTTTTTTTTTTGGTTTTTGGTTTTTGTTTTTGTTTTTTTTTTGGTAGGAAGAACTGTTTCATTCCAAGAAAACACCTTTTCTTTACTAAACAATAAGTGAGTTTATATCTTTGATATTTTTTCATCAAAGCCTAAAATATTAAAGTGAAAAACATAATGTTTTTAGACGATATAATCTCAGAACATTAAATAAGTTACCATCCTTAGTTTGCTGATACAGACAAATATTTCCCATGGCTTTCTCAGAAAAAAACAATTGTTTTCAGAGATTTGGAGAAGTGTTCTTAAATTTTAGAGAACCTAAGACCTTGGGAGCTTATTTAAACTGCAAATGTCTGACATGTGGCTCTGGAACCTTCACTTTTACCGTATTTTAGGGGATTCTGGTTGGTGCAGGCTGTTGCCAGATCACACTTTGAGAAACACTGCGCCTGGGAAATGGATTCCTTCCAACTGAATTCAGCATATGTGTGCTTCTGTTTTTGCTGCTGCTGGTGACAACAAAATCCTACCTGCCACTGCTGAATTTTTGTGTTCTACAGATGCCATAGCCATGTTTCACACGTACCTGATTCATATACTGTGTTTCATCACCTTCCATTCTCTATAGGCCTTAAATTTAATTTGGAAATGGATTTTTAATTATATGTATATAACAACACAATACATCCCTATTTCCGTTTACCTTCTGAATATGAAGTGGGACATATTTTTTCCTAATTTATCTTGTAACCAAACCAACCAGTGTAGTTGTTTCAAAGCAACAGTGTTTTGTAGTTTTCAATGTACAAATCTTTTGTCTCATTAAGTTTACTCCTATGTATTTTATAATTTTTGATGCTGGGATTGCCTTTTAAAAATTTGTTTTTAAGTTTATTTATTTTGAGAAAGAGAGAGAGCAAGCACTAGGAGGTGAGAGCAGAGAGAGAGGGAGAGCGAGATTCCTAAGCAGGCTCTGCACTGTCAGCAAAGAGCCCAGTGCAAGGCTCGAACTCACAAACTGTGAGATCATGACCTAAGCCCAAATCAAGAGACAGACGCATAACCAACTGAGCCATCCAGGTGTCCCTAAAGATTTTATTTTTTAAGGAACCTCTACATCCAACATGGGGCTTGAACCCACAACCCCAAGATCAAGAGTCACATGCTCTTATAAGTGTGCCAGCCAGGCACCCCATATTGATTGATTTTCTGATATTGAAACATCCTTTCATCCCTTGAATAAATTCCACTTGATATGTTGAATGGTTTCTTTTCATGTATTGTTGAATTTGGTTTGCCGATATTTAGTTGAGGATTTTTGCATTTGTATTCATCAGGTATATTGGCCTGTAATTTTCTTTTTTGTAGTGTCTTTGTCTTCTTTTGGTATTAGGGTAAGGCTAGACTTGTAGAATGAATTTGGAGGCATTCCTTCCTCTTCAGTTTTTTGGAATAGTTTGAGAAGGATAGATATCAACTATTTTTTAAATGTTTGTTAGGGGACGCTCAGTCGGTTAAGCATCTGACTCTTGGTTTCAGCATAGCTCATGATCGTGTAGTTAGTGGGCTTGAGCCCCATGTCAGGCTCTGCACTGCCACTGCTCGGGATTCTCTCTCTCCTTCTCTCTCTGCCACTCCCCTGCTCTCTCAAAATAAATAGATAAAAACTTTGAAAAAATTAAAAAATAATAAATATTGGGGCACTTGGGTGCTCAGTTGGTTGAGCGTCCGACTTTCACTTGGGTGGTGATCTCATGATTTGTGGATTTGAGCCCCAAGTCGGACTTGCTGCTGTTACAGTGGAGCCCACGTTGGAACCTCTGTCCCCCTTGCTCTCTCTGTCCCTCCCCTGTTTGCACACTCTCTCTCAAAAAAAAAAAAATTGGTAGAATTAACCTATGAAGCCATTTGGTCCTGGGCTTTTGTTTATGGAGTTTTTTGATTACTGATTCAATTTCACTACTAGTAATCAGTCTGTTCAAATTTTGTATTTCTTCCTGATTCTGTCTTAGAAGAATGTATGTTTGTGGAAGTTTGTCCATTTTTTCTATACTGCCCAATTTGTTGGCATATAATTTTTTGTAGTGGCCTCTTACAATCTTTTTTTTTTTTTTTTAATTTTGTTTATTGATATTTATTTTTGAGAGAGAGAGAGACAGAGCCTAAGCAGGGGAGGGGCAGAGAGAGAGGGAGACACAGAATCCGAAGCAGGTTCCAGACTCTGAGCTGTCAGCACAGAGCCCGACACGGGGCTGGAACCCATGAACCATGAGATCGTGACCTGAGCTGAAGTCGGACACTTAACCGACTGAGCCACCCAGGCGCCCCTCTTACAATCTTTTGTATTTTCATGGTCTTGGTTGTAACTGCTCCTCTTTCGTTATATTTATATTTCATTATATTTTCATTATATTTATTTGGGCCCTTTATCTTTTTCTCTTGATGAGTTTGGCTAAAAGTTTATCAATTTCGTTTATCTCTTCAAAGAATCAGTTTTTTTTTTTTTTTTTTTAAAGAATCAGTTCTTAATTTCCTTGATCTTTTCTTTTTTTATTTTCAGTCTCTGTATCACTTATTTCTGCTGTGATCTTCATTATATACTTCCTCCTACTTTGGGCTTTGTTGTTCTTTTTGTAGTTACTATAGGTGTAAGGGTACATTGTTTATTTGAGTTTCTCTTGTTTCCTGAGGTAGACCTGTATTGCAATAAACTTTCCTCTTAGAACTGCTTTTGCTGCATCCCAGAGATTTTTGTTTGTTTGCTGTATCCCAAAGATTTTGGAATGTGTTTCAATTTTTGTATGCCTCCATATATTTTTTGATTTCCTCTTTGATTTATTTGTTGCCCCATTGGTTGTTTAGTAGCATGTTCTTTAGCCTCTAAATGTTTGTGGTTTTTTTCCATTTTTTTTCCTACCTTCTTATTACTTTAGTCAGTGAAGATGCTTGATATGATTTCAATCTTCTTACAAAAAATTTTTTTGAGACAGAGGGAGCACAAGCAGGGGAGAGGGAGAGAGAGAGAGAATCTCAAGCAGGCTCCCATACTCAGTGTGGAGCCTCATGTGGGGCTTGATACCACAAACCTGGGATCATGACCTGAGCTGAAATCAAGAGTTCGCCCAACTAAGTCCAACCAACTGACCCACCTAAGTGCCCTTCAGTCTCCGTAAATTTATTGAGATTGGTTTTGTGGCTAACATGTAGGTCTATCCTGTGGAATGTTGCTTGTCTACTTCAAAAGAATGTGTATATTGCTGGTTTGGGGTGGAATGTTCTATATATATTAAGTCCATATGGCCTAATGTTCAAAGACATTGTTTCCATACTGATTTTTCTGTCTGGCTGATCCATTGATGTAGGTGGCCTGTTAAAGTTCCCTACTATTATTACTGTTGATTTCTACTTTTATGTCTGTTAATGTTTGTTTTATATATTTAGGTGCATTTATGTTGGTTTGTTTTTTTTTTTTAATATTTATTTATTTTTGAGACAGAGAAAGAGCATGAATGGGGGAGGGTCAGAGAGAGGGAGACACAGAATCCAAAGCAGGCTCCAGGCTCTGAGCTGTCAGCACAGAGCCCAATGCGGGGCTCGAACTCACGGACTGTGAGATCATGACCTGAGCCGAAGTCGGACGCTCAGCTGACTGAGCCACCCAGGCGCCCCTGCATTTATGTTGGGTTTATAGATATTTACAATTGTTATATTCTCTTAGTGGCTTAATTGCTTTATCATTATGCATTGCCCTTCTTTGTCTCTTGTTATAGTATTTTTTTATTAAAAATTTTTTTTTAACATTTATTATTGAGAAACAGAGAGAGACAGAGCATGAGCATGGGAGGGGCAGAGAGAAGGGGAGACACAGAATTCGAAGCAGGCCTCAGGTTCCAGGTAGTCAGCACAGAGCCCAACACTGGGCTTGAACTCACAAAACGTGAGATCATGACCTGAGCTGAAGTCAACCGCCATACAGACTGAGCCACCCAGGAACCCCATTGTCATATTATTTTTTTAAAGTCTATTTTGTGTAAGTAGGGGTTCCCAGCTTTATTTTTTCATTTCTGCTTGCCTGGAATATCTTTTTCTATGTCTTTACTTTCAGTCTCTTATGTGTGTGCCTGAAGTAAATCTCTTTTAGGTAGCATACACGAGTGGTTTTTTTTCTTTTTTCCTTTTTTTTTTTTTTTTTTATTCATGTAATCACCCTATGTGTTTTCATTGGAGGATTTAGTACATTTATATTGAAAGTAATTACTGATAGTTGTTTTTTTGTTTTCTGGTTGTTTTTGTAGTTCTTCTCTATTCTTTTCTTTTCTTGCTGTCTTAGTGATGTGATGACTTTTTTATTATTATACTTGGATTCTCTTTATTTTTTGTGTTTCTATTATAGGTTTTTGATTTGTGGTTACCATGATGTTTGCAAATAGCACCCTTTAAAAAAATGTTTGTTGGGGCACCTGGGTGGCTCAGTCGGTTGAGCGTCTGATTTCGGCTCAGGTCATGATCTCGCGGTCTGTGAGTTTGAGCCCCGCGTTGGGCTTTGTGCTGACAGCTCAGAGCCTGGAGCCTGCTTCGGATTCTGTGTCTCCCTCTGTCTCTGCCCCTCCCCTGCTCATGTTCTGTCTCTCTCTCTCTCTCTCTCTCTGTCAAAAATTAATAAACATAAAAATTTTTTTTTAATGTTTATTTATTTTTGAGAGATAGAGTGAGAATGTGTGAACAGGGGGAGAGGGCAGAGGAGAGAGACGCTCAAGCAGGCCCTGCACTGACAGCACAGAGCCTGATGTGGGGCTCGAACACACAAACCATAAGGTCATGACTTGAGCCAAAAACAAGAGTCAAGATGCTTAACTGACTGAGCCACCAGGCGCCCCAACATCCTTTGTTTATAGCAATCTGTTTTGTTAATGGTCATTTAAGGTCAAACACATTCTAAAAGCACAATTTTACTTCCCTCACAACACATTTTCTGTATTTGACATCAAGTTTCACATCTTACAGTTTTGTGCATCCCTTAACTAATTATTGCAGATATAGTTGTTTTTACTACATTTGTCTCTTAGCCTTCATACTAGCTTTATAAAAGATTACTACATTCACTATGTGTTTGCTTTTACCAGTGAAATTTTTTCTTTCATAATTTTCTTCTGGTGGTATGGCCTTTTCTTTTTGACTTAAAACAATCGTTTAATATTTCTTCTAAGACCAGTTTAGCAGTGATGAACTCCTTTAACTTGTATTTGTCTGGGAAACCCTTTATTTCTTCAATTCTGAATGATGATCTTGCTGGGTAAAATATTTTTGACTGTAGGGATTTTTTTTCTGTTTGGCATTTTGAATATATCATGTCACTCCCTTCTGGCCTGCAAATTTTCTGCTGAAAAATCAGCTGACAGTTTTATGGGTGATCCTTCTATGTAACTAGTTGCTTTTCTCTTGCTGCTCTTAGGATTCTCTCTTTAATTTTTGTGACTTTAATTATTATGTATCTTGGCATGGATCTTTTGGTGTTCATTTTGTTTGGGGTTCTTGATGGCTTCTGAATCTGGATGTCTGTTTCCTTCTCCAAGTTAGGGAAGTTTTCAGCTATTATTTCTTCAAATAAGTTTTCTGTCTCTTTCTCTCTCTTCTCTTTCTTGGACCCCTGTAATGCAAATGTTAGTATCCTTGATGTTGTCATAGAAGTCCCTTAACCTACCCTAATTTAAGAAATTCCTTTTTCTTTTTGTTGTTCCACTTGAATGATTTCCACTACCCTGTCTTTAGATTACTGATTCATTCTTCTGTATCCTCTAATCTACTATTGACTCCTCTAGTGTATTTTTAATTTAACTTATTGTATTCTTCAGCTCTGATTAGTTTGTTTTATGTTTTCTATGTCTTTGCTAAAGTTCTCACTGAGTTCATCCATTCTTCTCCCAAGTTCGGTAAGCATCTTTATCCCCATTACTTTGAACTCTTTATCAGGTAGATTGCTTATCTCTCTCTCTCTTTTTTTTTTTTTTTTTTCTTTTTCTGAGGTTTTGTCTTGTTCTTCTGTTTGGAACATATTTCTCTGTCTCCTTGTTTTATCTGACTCTCTGTGTTTGTCTTTATGTATTAGGTAGGTCAGCTACGTCTTGTGGTCTTAAAGGTAGTGGCCTTATGTAGAAGGTACAATTTCTCTCTGGTTACAAGAACCAGGTACTCCAGTGGTGTTCCCTGTATGGGCTGCATGTGCCTTACTGTTGTGATTGATTGGGTCATGACTACTGCAGGTGTACTGGTGGGCTGTGAGACCTGGCCATGAGTGGTGTGGGTGTGCTGGTGGCTGGGTTAGCCTACACCGAGTGTCTCACTTCCAACACATGGCTGCAGGTGTTGTGGACATGCTGGTAGGTGGGATTTTCCCCCACCCCCGCCCCTGACTATTGAGGGTGTGCTGTTGGGCTGAGGTGGCCCTCGTTCATTGGGTGTGGAGTTACTTGGAGGGGTAATGTTCCCTGATGAGGCTGCCTGCTGGGTATTGAAGGGCAAAAACTCCTTTTGGAGGCATGAGTAGTGCTAGCAACTTAGAGGTAGATGGTCAGAACTGGTGCTTATCAGCATTAGGGCAACTAGGCTGAAAGAGGGCAAAAACATGACACTCATCAGTCCTTCCATGCCCAGAGAAAGTTTCTATAGATCCCTGCCCCTCTGGCACATGCTCTAAATCAGTCAATAAATTTTCACTTTTGGCCCAGGCTCTTTTCACACCGGTACCTCTTTGTTGGGCCTTGAAGTGAGTGAAATTGTGTGCAAGGCCTTTAAGAGTACTGTTTTGTTTCCGCCAGCCCTCTGGCTCTCCTGGAGGTAAGCCCCACTCATTTTCATAGACAGACGTTATGGGAGCTAATCTACCTGGCTCAGATCCCCCAGGGCAGGGGTTGCCCAATGTGAAGTTTGAATTCTTACTCCTTAGGGAATACCTCTTTGCAGGTGACATACCTCTTGCTTATGGGTTGCCATGCTAGGGGTTTGGTTCCTGATTAGACAGTGTCTTTGCCCATCCTCCCTGTGGCTTTTTGTTTATATCTTCAGCTGTGGAAAAACTGTTCTGCTAGTCTTCAGGTCATTCTCAGAAAGAGTTTCTCTTTGTGTACTCACAACCATGGTGGATTCATGGGAGGAGGTAACCTCAGGATCTTACTACTCTGCCATCTTTCCCATTTTTCCTTGGCATTCCATAATTGTAAAAGGGTCAATTTTCCTAGAAGACATAATAATCTTTAACTTTTAATGTGCCTAACAACAGAGTATCAAAATTCATGATAGATACAGTTGCATGGAGAAATAGATGAATCCACAATGACAGTTGGAAATTTCAACACCTTTATCAGAAATGGACAGATCCAGCAGGCAGAAAATCAGTAAGGACACAGTTGAACTCTACCATCTTTCAACTGGATATAATTGACATCAATAGACTACTTCACCAGACAGTAGCAGAATACACATTCTTCTGAAGATCACATGGTGATCACATGGTGAATGCACCACAAATGATCACATTCTCAGTCATAAAAAATACCTTAACAAATTTAAAAGAATAAAAATTATATATGTTCTCTCAGATCACAGTGGAATTAACATAGAAATCAATAACAGGAAGATAACTGGAAAATCCTACAATACATGGAGATTGAATAACACATGAGCGAAAGAAGAAATCTCAAGAGAAATTTAAAAATATTTTGAAGGGGAATGAAAATGCAACTTATCGAAATTTCTAGGATGCAGCAAAAACTTCTTAGAGAAAAATTTATAGCCTTGAATGCATAAATTAAAAAATAAAGTCTAATCTATAATCTAGGTTTCCATGTTAGAAAACTGGAAAGAGAAAAGCAAATTAAATCCAAAGTAAGCAGAAGAGGGGCACCTGGGTGGCTCAGTCAGTTGAGCGTCTGACTTCGGCTCAGGTCATGAGGTCACAGCTTGTGAATTCGAGCCCAGTGTTGGGCTCTGTGCTGACAGCTCGGAGCCTGGAGCCAGTTTCAGATTCTGTGTCTCCCTCTCTCTTTGCCCCTCCCCCACTCACATTCCTCCCCAACCCCCCGGCAAAAGAAACATTAAAAAAATCAAAGTAAGCAGAAGAAAAGAAATAAGAACTACAGTAGAAATCAATTAAAATGAAAAGTAGATATTTTAAAAAATATTTTTTAATGTTTATTTATTTTTGAGAGAGAGAGAGGAAAACACAGAATCTGAAGTAGGCTCCAGACTGAGCTGTCAGCACAAAGCCCAAAGTGGGGCTTGAACCCATGGACTGTGAGATCATGACCTGAGCCAAAGTCAGACACTCAACCGACTGAGCCACCTTAAATTGAAAAGAAGATATTATAGGAAATCAATAAAACCAAAAGTTAGTTCATTGAAAAGCTCAGTGAAATCAATAAGCCTCTAGCCAGGCTAACTAGGAAGAAAGAGAAAGGACACAAATTACTAATACCAGAAATGAAGGAGGGGACATCATTACAGATCCCATGGATATTAAAAAGATAATGAAGATATACCATTAACCCTTCTATGCCCACATATTCGATAGCCTAGGTTTTTTTTAAAACTCATTTATTTTGAGAGAGACAAAGACAGTGCAAGTAAGGCAGGGGCAGAGAGAGAGAGAGAAAATCCCAAGCAGGCTCTGCACTGTCAGCACAGAGCCCAACATGGGCTTCGAACTTATAAAACCATGAGATCATGACCTGAGCCAAGACCAAGAGTCAAAGAGTTGGATGCTTAACTGAATGAGCCACCCAGGTGCCCCTAGGTGGGTTTTTTTTAGATTTTTTTTTTTTTTTTTTTTTTGAGAGAGCAGGGGAGGGGCAGAGGTGGGGGGGACAGAAGATCTGAAGCAGGCTCTGCTCTGCAGCAGTGAGCCTGATGCAGAGCTGGAACTCACAAATCGCAAGATCATGACCTGAGCTGAAGTGGGATGCTCAACCAACTGAGCCACACAGACCCCGATAGCCTAGATAAAATGAACTAATTCCTGCAAAGGAACAGTCTGCCAAAAATCACACAAAAACTAATAGGCGATCTGAATAGGCCTGTATTTTTTTTTTTTTTTTTTTTTTTTTTTTGAGTGAGAGAGAAAGAGCATGAGCAAGGGAAGGGCAAAGGGAGAGGGAGCGAGAGAATCTTAAGCATGCTCCATGCTAAACACGGAGCCCAATGTGGGGCTCAATCCCATGACCTTGGGATCATGACCTGAGCTGAAATCAAGAGTTGGAGACTCCACTGACTGACCTACCCAAGCTAGTATAATTAATAATCTTCCAAAAAATAAAGCACTAGTCCCAGTTGGGTTCACTGGTGAAGTCTACTAAACAGGTAAGAAAGAAATTATACCAATTCTCTATAATCTCTTTCAGAGAGTAGAAGCAGAAGGAATTCTTCCTAACTCATTCTATGAGGCTCACATTACCTTAATACCAAACTAGACAAACACATTGCAAGGAAAAAAAAACAAAAACACTACAAACCAATATCTCACAGGAACATAGATAAAAACATCCTTGACAAAATATTATCAAATTGAACCCAACGATGTGTAAAGAGAACGGTACATCAGAAGCAAGTGGGTTTATCTCAGGTATGCAAGCCTGGTTCAACATTCAAAAATCAATTAATGTAATTCATCACATCAACAGGCTTCAGAATAAAATCACATGGTCTTATTAATAGATGCAGAAAAGGTATTTGACAAAGTCCAACATTCATTTTTTAAAAAAATTCTCAGTAAACTAGCAATAGATGGTAACCTCCTCAACTTGGTGAAGAATATCTACAAGAAACCTATAGCTAGCATCATGCTTTATGGTAAGAAACCCAAGTGTTTCCTGCTGAGATGAGGAACAAAGAAAGGATATCCTCTCTCTCCACTGCCATTCAACATTGTTCTAGAAGTCCTAGATATGCAGTAAGACAGAAAAAGGAGAAACAAGGCATAGAGATTGGGAAAGAAGAAAACTGTCTTTGTTTGCAGATGACATGAGTATAGCAAGGTTGCAGGACACAAAAATGATTTTAAAAGTCAATTACTTTTTTTAATATACCAGCGATGACCAAGTGGAATTTGAAATTAAAAATACAATATCATTTACGTCAGTGCCTGAAAACATGGAATACTTAGATATAACAAATTACAAGATCTATATGAAGAAAACCACAAATCTCTGATAAGTGAAATCAAAGAAAAGCTAAATAAATGGAGAATTATTTCATGTTCATGGATAGTAAGACTTAATATTGTCAAGATGTCAGTTCTTCCCAATTTGTTCCACAGATTCAATGCAATCCCAATCAAAATGCCAACACATTTTATTTTTGATACAGACAAACGGATTCTTAAGTATACATGGAGAAGCAAAAGACCCAGAATAGGCAACACTATATTGAAGGAAAAGAATAAAGTTGGAGAACTAATGCTACCCAATTTCAAGACTTACTATAAAGTTACATTAATCAAAAAAATACCGTACTGGAGAAAGAATAGACAAATCAATGAAACAATAGAGAGCCCAGAAATAGACCATCATAAAAACAATTCAACTGGTCTTGGGCAAAGAACAAAGGTAATACATACTATGGAACAAAGATTGTCTTTTCAAAAAATGGTGCTGAACAACTGGACATCCACATATTTCTACAAAGGAGAGAATCTACACACAAAAACCTTACACTCACTCTTCACAGAAATTAACTCAAAATGGATCACAGACCTAAATTAAAACACAAAATTATAAAAACCGTGGAAGAAAAACGGAAGAACATTAAAAAAAAATGTTTAATGTTTATTTTTGAGAGAGAGAGCAGGGGAGGAGCAGAGATGAGAGGGAGACAGAATTTGAAGCAGGCTCTAGGCTCTGAGCTGTCAGCACAGAGCCTGACGCGGGGCTCAAACTCAGGAGCCATGAGATCATGACCTGAGCCGAGGTCTGACACTTAACTGAGCCACCCATGTGCCCCTGAAGAAAATTTAAATGGCTTTTAGTTTGGTGATGACTTTTTAGATACAACACCAAACCAAAGGCATAATTTATGAAAGAAAGAAGAATTTATGATTAAATTCATTAAAATTAAAAATTATGGGGCACCTCGGTGGTTCAGTCGGTTAAGCATCCGACTCTTGGTTTCAGCTCAGGTCATGATCTCATGGTTCGTGAGTTCGAGCCCCACATCGGGTTTCACACTGACAGTGTGGAGCCTGCTTGGGATTCTCTCTCCCCATCTCTCTATGCCCCTCTCCTGCTCACTCTCTCTGTCTCTCTAAAATAAATAAATAAACCTAAAAAAATTTTTTTTTAAATTTCTACTCTGCAAAAGACACTGTCATGAGAATAAAAAGACAAGCCATAGGTTGCCAGAAAATATTTGCCAAAGACATCTGATAAAGGACTGTTATCCAATGTATACAGATAACTTTTAAAACTCAACAATAAGGAAACAACCTGATTGAGAAATGAGCCCATGGCTTTAACAGACACCTCAGAAAAGATCTATTGATGGCCAGTGAGCAGACAAAAAGATGCTGCATGGGCACTTGGGTGGCCCAGTCAGGCATCTGACTCTTGATTTTGGCTCAGGTCATGGTCTTACAGTTTGTGGGTTTGAGCCCCATTTCAGGCTCTGCGCTTACAGTGAGGAGCCTGCTTGGGATTCTCTCCCCCTCTCTCACTCACACTCTTTTTCTCTCTCAAAAATAAATAAATAAACTTAAAAAAGAAAAGAAAAGAAAAGAAAAGATGCTCCATATGGATATTATCCGGGAAATGCAAACTAAAACAAGAGGGAGATACCACTACACCCTGAGCAGAATTGTCAGAATCTAGAACACTGACATCACCAATGCTACTAAAGATGTGGAGAAACAGGATCACTCATTCACTGCTGGTGGAAATGCAAAGTATAGCCACTTCGGAAGACAGTTTGGCAGTTTCTCAAACATTAAACATACTGTTAACATGATCCAGCTATCTCACTGCTAGGTATTTACCCAAAAATGTTGAAAACTTATATCCATACAAAAACCTGCACACATATCTATGGCAGCTTCATTCATAATCGCCAAACTTGGTAACAACCAAGATGTCCTTTAGTAAGTGAATGGATAAATCAACTGTGGTATATTGGAATGGATAATGGAATATCAGATAATGGAATATTATTCCATACTACAAAGAAATGAGCTATTTGGCCATGAAAATACATAGAGGAACCCTAAATGCATATTACTAAGCGAAAGAAGGCAGTCTACAAAGGCTACACACTGTATGATTCCAACTATATGACTTCTAGAAAAGACAAAATTATAGAGACAATAAAAAGATCAGTGGTTGCCAGAGGTTGGATGGGGAGAGGGATGTAGGTGGAGCACAGAGTTTTACTTTTTACTTTTTTTTTTTTTTTTTTTTTTTAAGAGAGCAGGGAAGGGGCAGAGGGAGTGGGAGGGAGAGAATCTCAAGTAGGCTCCACACCCAGCACTGAGCCCAATGTCAGGGTTAGATCTCATGACTGTGAGATCACCACCTGAGCTGAAATCAAGGGTCATATGCTTGACTGACTAAGCTACCCAGGTGCCCCCACAGAGGAGTGTTAGGGCATTGAAAGTACTCTGTACAATACTATAATGGTGGATACATGTCATCATAAATTTTTCCAGACCCGCAGAATGTACACCACCATGTGAGCCCCATTGGACTCTGTGTGATCACGATGTGTCAATGGAGGTTCACCAACTGTAACAGAGGTGCTATTATTGTCCGTTAGGCTGATAATGGAGAAGACTGTGCATATGTAGGAGCTAGGAATATATGGGAAATCTCTGTACCTTCCTCTTAATTTTGCTGTGAATCTAAAACTTCTCTAAAAAATAAAGTCTAAAAAAATGACAATAATATCTACCTTCAAAGATCGTTATGAAAATTAGTCAGTTAATAACTGCAAAGCAATTAGAATAATGCCTGGCAGATTTTGCCTGGCATCTAGTTGGTAGAAGCCAGTGATGCTGCTGCACATCAAATAATTATTTGGTCCAAAATGTAAATAGTGTTCAGGTTTAAAAAACCTGCTTTAATGCTTCTGAGGTACCTTGATGTGGATGGTCTGACTAGGGAATGAGGGTAGCTAAAGAAGAGAGAAGGACTCAGACCTGTGTTCTTCAACAATTGAAATGAAGATTCCTAAGAAAGACATAATGACTGAGGAGTGGCCAGTGAAGTATAAGAATACCAGAAGAATATGATTGTACAGAAGACAGAATTGTGTTTCAAGAAGGTAGAAGAAAAGTGGCCAATAATAATAACATTTATGGGGTCAGAATATTTTCCAAAGATTAGACCATAATTCATTTACTATGCACAATAACTGTCAAGTACGTATTTCCCATGGTGGAACTCGGGCACGGATCTACAATGTCAAATGCTGCTGAAAAGTCTGAGATTTAACTATTGCATCTGATAAAGTAGAGGCTGTTGCCCATTGTGTCAAGAGAGGTTTCAGAGGAATGGAATGTGGGGATAGACATCCAATTAATGTGGTTTAAGGAAAAATAAAATGATGAGCAAATGGAGACAGAAAATACAAACAGTTCTTGGGTTTCCTTCCTTCCTTCCTTCCTCCTCTCCCTTCCTTCCTTCCTTCCTTCCTTCCTTCCTTCCTTCCTTCCTTCCTTCCTTGTAAAGAAACAGCTAGAGAACAACATGGGTCTAAAAAGGATTTTTTTAAAGTTTATTTATTTTGAGAGAGAGGGAGAGAGAGAGAGAGAGAGAGTATGAGCCGGGAGAGGGGCAGAAAGAGAGAATCCAGCACGGAGCCTTACACAGGGCTCAATCCCAGGAACTGTGAGCTCATGACTGGAGCCTAAATCAAGAGTCAGACGCTTAACTGGCCGAGCCATTCAGACGCCCCTTTCCTTTTTTATTTTTAAGGTGATAGTTATTTCAACAGTTTGTTTTGTTTTGCAAATGGAAATAGTTCAATACAGATCAAGTGACTGACTAGATAACTGCAGAAGCAAAGTGCTTGGAAAGAAGATGCTATCCAGTGGGTTGGCCTTAAGAGGGGATCATTGGCAATTCATTCTTGTAATAGGAGGGATGGGTAGGGCGGGTAGAGGTAGGGAGAAGTGTTGGTTTGAGGAGAGAGAAAATAGTCTGAAATTGTTAGGTGAGAGAAATAACTAGGGGCTGAGGTCTTACCTGACATTTGTGGTTGTAAATTTAGAGTGGTGAGAAAGCTATTACAGGGAGAAGGGAGAGTGAAGAAGAGGGAGAGTGGGAGAGGGAGCATAAACTCATGCTTATGTGGTCACGAGCTTTTTGGAGCTAGGTTTTTTGTTAAAGGAGAGGGAAAATGTTCTCCAACTTGCAAGGGGTCATGGAAAATGTATCCCATCCTCAAGTCTGGTGACCCATAAATAGAGGAAAAAAACCCATCCCCTTCTAGGGAGCCTTCTTGGCTGTTAGGGAAACAGTCCTCAGAGGAAAACCATGTTCCAGTTAAAGCAGGAAGATGAAGATATTCAGAGAAAAAAATGAAAGATTGAGGATTTTGCTGATGACTTGGAGTGAGATTCCAAGCACTCAACAGAAGGCTTTGGAGCAACTGAGAGGGCTGCGGGGAATTGGGTTAGACTCAGGAATTTACAGAGCTATACGGGGATTAG
The DNA here is from genome assembly GCF_046562875.1 of Panthera onca. NCBI lineage: Eukaryota > Metazoa > Chordata > Mammalia > Carnivora > Felidae > Panthera > Panthera onca. The sequence continues at coordinate 239,749,509 of NC_138339.1, forward strand.
AGTGTGGATGATTAGAATTTGGGTGGCAACTAAGGTAAATAGAGATTAGTCTTGATGGTATTTTATTTTTATTTCTTTGGATAGTTTGAAATTTTTTGTTTAAAGTATAATTTATATACAGTAATGCTGAGCCTTTTAGTGCACAGTTTACCAGGTTTTGGTAAATACAGTTGTGTAGCCACCACCTCAATAGTTTCAACATTCCAAAAATTTCCCTGTGTCTCTGTGCAGTTAACCCCTCACCCCTCCACACTCTTGGCAACCACTGATATATATTCTATAGTTCATTCCTTGTATTGGTGAGTATATTCTATTAGGCGAGTGTACCATTGTTTACCTATCACTAGTTGGACATTTGGATTGTTTCCAGTTTTTACTAATTACAAATAAAGCCCCTATAAACACTTGCATACAGTTTTTTTGTGTGAATGCAAATTTTCACTTCATTTGGATGGTTAGGAGTAGGATTGCTTTTCTAAAGTAAGCATATGTTTTTTTTTCTTTTTTTTTTAATGTTTATTTTATTTTTATTTTTATTTTATTTTTATTTTTTTTATTTATTTTTGGGACAGAGAGACAGAGCATGAACGGGGGAGGGGCAGAGAGAGAGGGAGACACAGAATCGGAAACAGGCTCCAGGCTCGGAGCCATCAGCCCAGAGCCCGACGCGGGGCTCGAACTCACAGACCGCGAGATCGTGACCTGGCTGAAGTCGGACGCTTAACCGACTGCGCCACCCAGGCGCCCCTTTAATGTTTATTTTTGAGAGAGAGAGAGAGAGAGAGAGAGCGCGCGCGAGAACGCACACAAGCGGGGGAGGGTCAGAGAGCGATAGGGAGAGATAGAATCCGAAGCAGGCTCCAGGCTCTGAGCTGTCAACGCAGAGATGGATGTGGGGCTCCAACCCATGAACCTTGAGATCATGACCTGAACCCAAGTTGGAGGCTTAACCAACTGGGCCACCCAGGTGTCTTTTTTCTTGTTTTTTCTTGTTTTTTGTTTGCTGTTGTTTTTAAGATTTTGTTTATTTGAGAGAAAGAGTGAAGGGAAGGGATGGGGGGGAGAGAGAGAGAGAAAGAGGGGGGGGAGAGAGAGAGAGAGAAAGAGGGGGGGGAGAGAGAGAGAGAGAGAGAGAGAGAGAGAGAGAGAGAGAGAGAGAGAATCTTAAGCCGGCTCCATGCCTGCTAGAACTCACCACCCTGCTATCATGGAGATCATGACCTGGGCTGAAATCACCGCTTCAGGGACTGGGCCAACCAGGCAACCCTAAAGGAAGTATATGTTTAGTTTCACGAGAAACTACTGAAATGTTTTTCAGAGTGTGAATTCATTTCTTTTTAACACTCACTGAAGAGTACCTGCCCGTGTGCCAGGAGAGGTACTGGGCAGAATCGAGTAGTTTGGCACACGCTGTATGGCTCACAAATCTTAAAATATTTGCAGTCTGGTCCCTTATAGAAAATGTTGACCCTTCTCACAGAATGGGGTCCGTAAGGGTTCAGAATTTCATAAGCAATTTCATGGAGTCCTTCTCTGAGGTGAATAATCAATACACAATTATTTTATAGTCTCAGTAAATATAATAAAAAGCTTGCTGTCGAAACGGGCTGAAAGAAATGTGTTTTTACGTGTTTCAATTAGTGGGAAACATCTTATTCAAGGCTATGCATACAATCCGCAAACTTTCATTTTTTTCATAGTCACTGAAAATCGAGCAGGATATTTAAAATATGGATGTTCCCCAATCACCGTGTTTTCACACACTGCTGCACACACCGCACAGATTTCCACCCGACGCAGTCCGACACTCGGCTAACTAACTTAGGTCAGGAAACCGCGTTTCTGCCAGCCTGGGAGGTGGCTTGAACCCGCAGCTCTAGTAACGTCGCGCTCCGGCGCATGCCAGCTACCGGGCCGGTTAGCGCCGATACTGCGCAGGCGCGTCAGCTCCGGCGCCGGCCTTTGCGGTGGGGCGGGACTTGCGGCCGGCGTCTCTTCTTGTAACTGCGGCTTGTGGCAGCGCCATTTTGAACGTGCAGCCGCCCCGGGCGTGAGTCCTTCGGGGTAGGGCAGCCGGCGCGGCGACCCGGGTGTCTTCTCTGACTTTGTGCTTCCCTATTCCGTTTCTGTAGGTATATATAGTGATACAGCTCTAGATCTAGAATTCTGTCCGGCATAAGTGAACTCACTAAGATGATGTTAAGAGGAAACCTGAAGCAAGTACGCATTGAGAAAAACCCGGCCCGCCTTCGCGCTCTGGAGTCTGCGGCAGGCGAGAGCGAGCCGACGGCCGCCATGGCGCTCGCGCTGGCTGGGGAGCCGGCGCCACCGGCCCCGGTGCCCCCGGAGGACCACCCCGACGAGGAGATGGGCTTCACCATCGACATCAAGAGCTTCCTCAAGCCGGGCGAGAAAACGTACACGCAGCGCTGCCGCCTCTTCGTGGGGAACTTGCCCACAGACATCACGGAGGAGGACTTCAAGCGGCTCTTCGAGCGCTACGGCGAGCCCAGCGAGGTCTTCATCAATCGGGACCGTGGCTTCGGCTTCATCCGTTTGGTGAGTGTCGGGCCCCGGCCGCAGCGTTGTCGGGGGAAGGGGGCGTGAAGGGAGCGGGGCGCCGCGGGCAGCCTCCACGCCGGACGCCTCGGCGAAAGCCCTGGGCGCCGCCGCGGCCCTTCCTGTGGCCCGTGAACGTCGCGGCGCCCGTCGTCCCGGCCTCCCCCCGGCGCGGCGTTGCGGGCCCGGGCTCCCCGGCCCTCCGCGGTGGCCGTCGCCCACGTTTTCGGCTGTGCGCGCGGCCGCGGCTCCCCCCGCCTAGGGGTTCCCGCCGCCCGCTTCCCGCCGGCGGCAGGGGAGGGGGCCGCCGTGTTTTGGGGTGAGACTTCTGCCGGCGAAACTGTGTCGTGAGGGCCTTAGATGGGAATTTGGAAGGGAAGCTCCGGTCTCACCGGAAATTTCGCGGGGCTTGGAAGAGCAGCCAGCGGCCTCGCTTCTTAAAAAAAAAAAACGTTTTCCCAACGATCTCCCTGCTTTCAGCCAGACTCGGAAGCGTTTAAAGGTAAACCGTATCGTTTCTCACCCCGCTTAGCGCAGCACACCTTAAACCGCCTAGTTCTGAAACGCTGCAGTATCTGGATGGTGTTGGGTTATTGGATAGCTAAGGTAATACGCTTCCTCTCCCAAACATTCTGGAAGTTTCTACGTTGTTTTGGGGGGGGGGGGGATGAATTATACATATAAAATCATATATAAATGTATTTTATATTTTATGGGCATGTTTTGTTGCTGGAAGAGTACACATTTTGCCTTTTTTTTAGTCCAGATCTTAAAAAGTTTTCCAGTATCATGCAAAAATTGTGCCTCCCTTACATCGAACAAAAAAAAATCATCAAACAGCGAGGGTATACTCTTCTTAACAGGGCAAATATCTATTCAGTTTTCCTGAGTGCTTTGTGGTGAATCAGTGTCACTTACACAGCTTCATTGTAATTCATATTTAGATGCTAGATGTTTTCCCCAAGAAAATAACTTCGTTGGAGACATTTTTACACAAGTACTTTTTCTGCATGTGTTGCCTTTCTAGTTTGACCCTCAAATTTTATGTGCTTTGCAGTTTGTGGAAGCTTCTTTTTGGAACTTTCAAAATTGCGTTCTCTTCATGATTGACCCAGGCAAAATTTTAATATGTAGACAGAATTGATTGTAATTTTGTGACATTGTATTTTTTTTAGGGAGAACATTTGAACATCTAAAATCTTAAATGGCTTCAAGAGAAGGGTAAATCTTCATGGAATATTAATGAGACCTGAAAATGTCCTTGAAATTCAAGTTAAATAATCAGTGCGTTTTAAACATAAAATTATAAATCATTACCTTTAGGACAGTAGGGAAACAGCCTGTCATTTGGTAAAGTTATTTTTAATATAAATCCAAAAGTTATTTTAAAAGAAGTGAGTTTAGGCAACTTTTAGTAAACTTTCCAAAAGGATGTTATTTAACATTTTCATAGTCTTTAGCTTCTGGCACCTTGTTGGTCTGTTCTAAAGTTTACATTCGGGAGGAAGAATGGGAGGACTCCATTTCCCTTTGTTTTGGGAGCCTTGCACTTAAAAATAAGTCAATAGTAAATATCTTAACATGGAAAAATCTTTTTCCTTCCTGTCTTTAAAGCTACTAAGAATCCTTTCTCCTTTAGTGTATTATTAGCCCTGCCAATAGAACTTTCTGTAGTGATGGAAAATGCTATGTATATGTGCTGTCCGGTGTAGTAGCTACTAGCCATATGTGACTCTTGAGCACTTGAAATGTAGCACTTGTGCCTGAGGATTTGAACTTTAAATTTTACTTACTTTTAAATTTAAATAGCCACCTGTGGTTGGTGGCTACTGTGTTGGACAGCACAACTCATTGCTATTAGTTTCTTTTTTTTTTTTTTATTTTTAATGTTGATTTATTTTTGAGACTGAGAGAGACAGAGCATGAATGGGGGAGGGGCAGAGAGAGAGGGAGACACAGAATCGGAAGCAGGCTCCAAGCTCTGAGCTGTCAGCCCAGAGCCCAACGTGGGGCTAGAACTCACGGACCGCGAGATCGTGACCTGAGCCGAAGTTGGACGCTCAACCGACTGAGCCACCCAGGCGCCCCTAGTTTCTTTTTTAAAAAAAGTCTTAATGGGATTATGAAATGGGGAGGTGAGAGGGGCTGCTGTTGTCTGCTCCTTTGGGATATGCTCCTCTAAACCTGTCATGTTATTTTTTGGTGTAGGAATGTTAAAAATTTGCCAGTAGGAAATTAGAATTTAGCTTAAAAGATTTGACTTTATGGATAACTTTACTGTTTAATCTGAGCTCTATGATAAACAGGTAAATTTAAAAGCTTTAAATATTTCTGAGTTATGTATCTTTCTGCTTAGGAAAACAACATAGTGTATACCTGATCTGAACGTAAGTAATGATATAGTGGCTGTTGTGTGTAGTGGTGGTGTAGTGGCTCTAAATAGTGGCGTAATTTTATCTGATATATATTTTTAGATTATATTTTGATTTAAAAAACAATTAAAAAATTTTAATGTTTATTTTTGAGAGAGAGAGAGAATGGGGGAGGGGCAAAGAGAGAGGGAGACACAGAATCCAAAGCAGGCTCCAGGCTCTGAGCTGTCAGCACAGAGCCCGATGCGGGGCTTGAATCCACAAACTGTAAGATCATGACCTGAGCTGGAGTCGAACATTTAACCAACTGAGTCACCCAGGTACCCCAAAACAATTTTTTTAATGTTTATTTTTTGAGAGAGAGAGAGAGACAGAGCCCGAGAGGGGGAGGGGCAGAGAGAGAGGGAGGACACAGAATCCGAAGCAGGCTCCAGGCTCTGAGCCATCAGCACAGAGCCCCATGTGGGGCTGGAACTCAAGAACCTAGAGATCATGACCTGAGCTGAAATTGGAGGCTTAACTGACTGAGCCACCCAGAAGCCCCTGGAAATACTAAATGCAAATAAATTTTCTTACACTGTTAGTTGTCGTTTTCCAGTTAATTGGTAAGGTGAGACAACATTTTTGAGCTGTTACAGGGTCAGCATTGCTAATATGGTTGGGAAAAAGAATTTAAGTGGCATTTCCTCATAAGATCATAAAGCCGTATTATGATGTGAGCCTGTGGTACTTTAGGGTTGAAATAGACTGTTTATTTTGGATACATTTTGTGGAATTTTAGACCTAAAAGCTTCTTTTTAGGTTTTGGCTTGTTACTGACAATTTAGATTGGATAAATTAACTGAAAAGTTGTAGTGCATTTTTTTTTTTTAAAAGATTATTTATATATGTATATATGTAAGTAATCTCTATACTCAGAGTGGGGCTTGAACTCACGAACTCCAGAGCCGCTCACTACTCAGACTGAGCCAGCCAGGTAGCCCCTGTGGTGCATTTTACAGCTAGTTTAATGTTGTTACAATTGGTATTAGTTTGATCTGAACTCAGTTTCTGCTTTTATCTTTTTCTTCCCTCTACTTTTAACTTTAGTAAACCAGACTTCTGGAGTGGTGATTTATAGACGTGTGTTCCCTGTCCAACAGATTCAGGTACCTCCCAGTGTAAGCAGAAGGCCACTTATATTCCCTACTATTCATGCTAGCAATGCTGACTACCCCATCTAAAAATTGCCTCACCTCATCAGTTAACTGGGTATTTGTTGGAAATGCAAATTCTCAGGCCCAGCCAGGATCTACTGAATCAGAAATTGTGGGTTGGGGCCCTCAATCTTGGGTTTTAGCTAGCCCTCCATGTTATTCTTATGTTTGCTAAGGTTTGAGAACCACTGTTGTAATTAAAGAGTTAAAAATCAACTGAATTTAATATAGTCATCGCGGATTAAACCCTTTCCCCTCGTGCTCTTTGTTTCTAAGTATGAAATGCTGTGTGTTTCTTATGGAATGTCAAACATTAGAGAAGATGTTGCACAATCTCCTTAGTAGGCCTGTCTAGCATATAATTTCAAATGCTCTTTTAGTTCAGGGAAGTTTTCTTACTACAGTTTTAATTTTAGTGAAAGATTGTCCCCTAACACATTAAATGTAATCACTGTTAATCTTTCATTTTTCCATAAAAAATCAAACCATACTATATACTCTGTTTTGTTTTGAGGTTTTCATTTAATATATCTGATATCTTTTATGTCATGAGATTGATTTTTAATGACCATATTGTATTTCACAGTATGAATGGACTGCCATTTACCCGATCAACTTTCTATTGATTGACTTGAACGCTGTTTCCAATTTATCTCAGTGGATTAGTACTATTACAGTGGGAACTTTTAACTATTAGTTGAACAATGAGAAAAATGTCAGGTGCTTTGGAATGAGCCTTTGGAAAGGATCCAGTGTACATCATTTGACCATATTACAAGCAATCTGTAACTTGGGATAATCACGTAGTTTCTTGATACTTTTTGTATTATTTTTAGTTAAGAACCTGTACTTGTACTTTTTATACAGAGTAATGCTGGGACACTAGCTGAAAGGAGGGATTTATGATGTATTTGGTAGAGATTATGAATTTTGTATAGATCTTTGGCAAGTTATTTCTTTTGTTTGTTTTTATTAAATATAATTTATTGTCAAATTGGTTTCCATACAACACCCAGTGCTCATCCTCACAAGTGCCCTCCTCAGTGCCCATCACCCACTTTCCCCTTTCCTTCATCCCCCATCAACCCTCAGTTTGTTCTCAGTATTTAAGAGTCTCTTATGGTTTGCCTCCCTCCCTCTCTGTGACTTTTTTTTTTCCCCTTCCCCTCCCCATGGTCTTATAAGTTTCTCAGGAACCACATAAGAGTGAAAACATATGGTATATGTCTGTCTCTGACCAACTGATTTCACTTAGCATAATACCCTCCAGTTCCATCCATGTTGCTGCAAATGGCCAGATTTTTTGGCAAGTTGTTTCAACCTTTCTAGGCCTGTTTACCCATAAGTGAAGTGGGGATAGTAATAACCCACTTTATAAGATTGTTGATGAGACCAGTAGAAGATAATGCATACATATTTGTGAATATATATAAAATAATGAAGAGCTGGAATATACTACCTGCTCAGTAAAAGTTACCTCGTTATCATTATTCTGAGTCATGAAGTAAACAAATATTTGGTTTCATTTCAAACACATAATTTTAATTGATTTTACAGATACTTTAGTACAGATTTACAGCAGTGGTTTTTGAGCACATGCATGCCATGGGGGAGGGGCCTACTGAAAGGGAGAGAATCCCAAGGAGGCTCTTTGTCCTTCCATCTCACAAACCTTAGAAACAGTGAGATCATGACCTGAGTTGAAACCAAGAGTTAAGCGGAGGCTTAACTGATTGAGCCACCCAGGCATTGCAACCCCCCCTTTTTTTAGTAGGCTCTGTACCCAGCATGGAGCCCAATGCAGGGCTTGAATTTACCACCCTGAGATGAAGACCTGAAGCTTAATCAGCTGAGCTACCTGGGTGCCCCAACAGCAGTGGTTCTTACATGGAGTGGTTCTGCTTCCCAGGGGACATTTGACGATGTCTGGAGACATCTTTCATTGTCAGAAGTGGGGGTTGTTTCTTTTGGCTTATTAAGTCTCCTGTAATGCACAGACCCCCCCCCCCCCCGCCCCCCCCAAAGAATTGTCTTGCCCATAATGTCAATAGTGCTAAAGTTGAGAAACTCCGGTGTGGAATTATTTAAAACCATGAAGAGTATAAACTTTGAAGAAGGATCATGGCATTGAAAATTCCTGACAGCATAAACATTTCATTTGGCTCAAAAGTATTAAACATTGAATTCATTGCCAACTGTAAAAAAAATTACTTGATTTAACATAAAAATTGGGGATTTTCTGCTTCCTCTGTGGAAAAACAAAATATATGACATTGTGATTATACTTGACTGAATCTGAAGAGGAGACATCCTCTGGAAGCACTTTTCACTTTTAGAAAGTCCTCACCAAGTTCTCTTTATCCTTCTACCCCTAACATTTTATTATGAAAAATTTCGGATACATAGAAATGAACATCCATAGATCCACCATCTAGATTCATAATTAAGTTTTCTTATAATGTGTTTTTCACATATCTATCCACCTTTTCATCCATCAGTTCTTGACTCTTAAACACTCCAGCATGCTTATTATTAAAATTTTTTTTTTAATGTTTATTCATTTTTGAAAGACAGATCACAAGCAGGGGTGGGGCAGAGAGAGACGGGGCAGGGGACACAGAATCTGAAGCAGGCTCCAGTCTCTGAGCTGTCAGCACAGAGCCTGATGCGGAGCTCGAACTCACGAACCGTGAGATCATGACCTGAGCTGAAGTCGGATGCTCAACCGACTGAGCCACCCAGGCTCCCATCAAGCATGCTTACTAGTAACTAGAGTCCAATATTATTTTTGAGGTATTTGACATCTGCATACAGCAAAATGAACAAATTTTCAGTGTACAATTTGGTGATTTTAGATAAATAACATTTGTTTAATTCAAACTATCAGGATAGAGAACGTTATCATCTCTTGAAATTTCCTCCTGTCCCTTCCCATTCCCAATTAAACTTAACAGCATTATTATTATTATTTTTAATATTTGTTTATTTTTGAGAGAGAGTGAGCAGAGAAAGGGCAGAGAGAGGGGGAGACAGAGGATCTGAAGCACGCTCTGCACTGTCAGCACAGAGCCCGACGCGGGGCTCCAACTCACAAACTGTGATATTGTGAACTGAGCTTCAGAAGTCAGGTACTTAACTGACTGAGCTACCCAGGCACTCCATACCTAACAGCATTTTAATTCAAGACTTCATTCTTAAAATCTACCTCTTAAGAGTTGTTGGGTCATATGACAGATTAGGTGCAAAGCGCCTATCCCCTGTTAGATATTTATTAAATGTTTGCTGGTATAACTATGTTAAGAGTCATTTTAATTAAAAATTTCTGAGAGTAATTTTTTAAAAATAGCCATTTTGAGGGGCACCTGGGTGGCTCAGTCGGTTGAGCATCCAACTTCGGCTCAGGTCATGATCTCACAATCCATGCATTCGAGCCCTGCGTCAGGCTCTGTGCTGACAGCTCAGAGCCTGGAGCCTGCTTCAGATTCTGTGTCTCCCTGTCTCTCTGCCCCTCCCTTGCTCATGCTCTGTCTCTCTTTGTCTCAAAAATAAATAAAAACATTTTTAAAAAGTAGCCATTTTGAGTATCTGTAAAAAGGTTAGATTTGTTGGGGCACCCCGAGGCTCAGTTATTTAAGCATCTGACTTCGGCTCAGGTCATGATCTCACAGTTGGTGAGTTTGAGCCCTGTGTCGGGCTCTCTGCTGTCAGCACAGAGCTTGCTTTGGATCCTTTGTCCTCTCTCTGCCCCTCTTCTGCTCGTGCTCTTTCTCTCAAAAATAAATACACATTAAAAAAAAAGGTTAGACTTGTCTTTGTAAAATTAGTTCTATAGATTTTTGTGTAAGTTGTAGTAATTTAAAGTTGTTGTATTTTAGGTATTAAATAAAGATCTGGTGTGACCTTAAGACTTTTTTCATAAGACAGTACATTTTTACTCTTAACTACAAATGCATATAAAACCTGTTTAAATTCTCACTGTAGAGTTCTCACAACACAAAGGAAAAGAACATACTTATATTAAACTTGTTTGTTGATTATGTTTAGATGTCTGTATTCTATACCAACTTTGAATTCTTCAAGAAGGAAGTTCTCTTGTGGTTTCAGCATTGAACATATTTTCTAGTTCATAAACGGGTGTGCACTTGATTTTCTGTATAATGGAGATAACTCTTACAGCCCATGAATGTATGTGTTTGCTTCTCTCAATATAATGGAGAAATGTGTAGCCCATGAAAGTATTTCAGGAGACCTGGTTAACAACATCTAATAGTGGTTTTCATAGGTAATGTAAAAAATGAAAGAGGAAAGGGGATTTGTGTAGCATTGGAGAGGTGGGTTGTTTTAATAAAAGATATAAATATCAAAAAACAGTATATACTGAAAATTATTCTGTTCAGTAATAGCTTCTAGTAACCGGTGCTTGGTCTCAAAAAGTAATTATGATTTTCTTTTAATATATGTAAGAGATTTAAAAAAGATACTGCTGTGAATATTTAATAGCTGGTAATTTGTGTATGAGTAGACCATCTTTGATGACTTGGGACATTGGGGTTGGGATTTTCTAAATAAAATGTTTACAGTTATTTTTTGAACACTTAATAAAATGCATGTGATACCAAAATTGAAAGACACAAAAACAAAGTGACCCTATCAGCCATTTCCAAAAGCTACCCAGCTCTTCTCCCTAGAAACCACTGTTTAAAAGTATTTGTGTTATTACTATCATCTTTAAAAAGTGATTTTTCCTCCTAAAAAGGAATCCAGAACACTGGCTGAAATTGCAAAAGCAGAGCTGGATGGCACCATTTTGAAGAGCAGACCTCTCCGAATTCGTTTTGCTACACATGGAGCAGCCCTAACTGTCAAGAACCTCTCGCCGGTTGTTTCCAATGAGCTTCTAGAGCAAGCATTTTCCCAGTTTGGTCCAGTAGAGAAAGCCGTTGTGGTTGTGGATGATCGTGGTAGAGCTACAGGAAAAGGTTTTGTAGAATTTGCAGCAAAACCTCCTGCACGAAAGGCTCTGGAAAGATGTGGTGATGGGGCATTCTTGCTAACAACGTAAGTTTTAAACATCTCATCATCCTGTGCAGTTACATATGGGCTTCTCTCTCTGTGCTGAACTTCTGTCTTTCTTTATACAGTTCATACTGTCTTGTCGTATGGTAAGTAGGTGTTGAATAAGTATATAGTGAATATAAACAGGAATTTTTGTGTGAGATCAAGCATTATACTTCAGACTTCAGTGTATTGATTCATACTTGAAGCTTAGAAATGATTTGTACTACGATTTTTATTCAGTTTACTGAATGTTATATGCAAAGTAAAATTTTATATTTAAATAATGAATGGATGAATTACATTTTACTCAGGTTTTTTTAAGGCATAATTTGCATGAATTAAAATGTTCCCAATTTTAAACATAGAACTCAAGGAGTTTAACAGATGTATGTAACCTAGCACCACAGTCAAGATCTAGAACATTTTCATCATCCTGACGAGTTCCTTTATGCCCTTTTGCAGTTTCTTTCTACCCCTTAACCCTGTCCTAGATAGCTATTGGTCTTTCTGCTCTTATAAATTAGTTTGTCTTTTGTCTTTTCTGGTTATTTCATGTAAGTGAAATAATCTGTACTCTTTTGTGTCTCATATCTTTTGCTTAGCATAATGTTAATGAGATTCCATCCATATCATTGTATTAGTATTTTGCTCACTTTTATGGCAGAGTTTCATTCCACCATATGGACATAATTACAGTTTGCCCAGTGACCTAAGGGTGGGTGAATGTTCAGGATGCTCTCAACTATTAGCCATTGTGAATAAAGCTACCATGAACATTTCTGTACAGGCTTCTTGTGAACATTATACTTTCATGTGGCTTGGGTAATTAGGGATAAATGGCTGAATTTTCAACTTCATAAGAAACTGCCAAATTGTTTTTCAAAATGGTTGTATCATTTTACATTCCTACAAGCAATGAGTGAGAGAGTTCTAGTTGCTCCATACTTTCACCAACACTTGATAGTTTTAGTCTTTTGGATAGTCTAGTATAGGAGTGTCTCCTGGTGAGTTTAAATTTTATTTTCCAAACAGCTAATGATTAGCATCTTTTCATTTGCTTTTTGTCTATTTTTATATCTTTTGTGAAGTATCTTGAAATTTTTTGCCTATTTTTTAAATTTAGTTTTTATTTTTAAAAAATATTTATTTTGGAGAGAGAGAGAGAGCACAAGTGGCAGAGGGGCAGAGAGATAGAGGGAGAGAGAATTGCAAGCAGGCTCCATATGGTCATCGTGGAGCTTGACCTGGGGCTTGATCTCAACAGACCGTGAGATCATGACCTCAGCTGAAATCAAGAGTCAGATGCTTAATTGAGCCACCCAGGTGTCCCTGTCTATTTTTTAATTGGGTGGTTTGCCTTATCGAATTAAAACATCTGGATACAGGTCTGTTTTAGGACTATTTCTCCTAGTATGTGGCTTGCTTTTTAATTTTCTTAGTGTTCTTCAGAAAGCAGCAGTGAAGTATAATTTACATTTTTTTCTTTTATGTTTTTTGGATCCTTGTATGAAAATTTTTTCCCTTCCTAAGGTAGCAAAGCTTTTCTTGTCCTTTCTTAAGACATTTTATAGCTTTTTTTCTTCTTTGTTTTTCTTTTTTTTTTTTAAAGTAGGCTTCATGCCCAGCGTGGACCCCAACGTGGGGCTTGAACGCATGACCTTGAGATCAAGATCCAAGCTGAGATCAAGAGTTTCACGCTCAACTGATTGAGCCACCCCGGCATCCCTAGCTTTTTTATTTATACCTGTGATCCATTTTGAGTATGCTGTGAGATAGTAGATTTTTTTTTTCCATATAAGTGCCATTTGTTGCAGCACCAGTAATTGTAAAGATTATGATTTCTCCTTTTTTACCATTTGTCTTTATCAAAAATCGAGGGGAAGAAAATCTGCACTCTTTCATTTCACCAATTGGTGTGTCTTTTACACCAGTACTGTCTTTCACTCTTTTTTTTTTTTAAGCTTTTATTTTTAAGGGGTGCCTGGGTGGCTCAGTTGCTTAAGTGTCCAACTTTTGGTTTCGGCTCAGGTCATGATCTCACAGTTCGTGAGTTTGAGCCCCACATCGGGCTCTGCTGACAGCATGGATCCTGCTTGGAATTCTCTCTTTCCCTCTCTCTCTCTGCCCCTCCCCTGCTCAGGTACTGTCTCTGTCTCTCTCAATATAAATAAATAAACTTTAAAAAGAAAAAAAAGAAAGATTTGATTTTTTAGTGATCTCTACCCAGTGTGGGGCTCGAACTTAAAACACTGAGATCAGCATTTGCATGCTTTACTGACTGAGCCACCAGGCACCCCACACTATGCTAAGGTTTGAAATCAAGTAGTATCAGCCAACTGAATTGTTTTGTTTTGCTTTTTTTAATTGTTCTGGGTGTTGTGTTTTTGTTTTTGTTTTTGTGTTTTGTTTTTTTTTGGTATAGCCTTACTGATTTTATTTATTTCCCAATTTGAGTGTAATTAATGTACAATGTTACTTTAGTTTCAGATTATCTTTATTGATTTTATTTTATTTATTTATATATTTTTTAAAGTTTATTTTGAGAGCAAGCAGGAGAGAGCATGAGTGAGGGAGGAGCAGAGAGAGAGAATCCCAAACTGGCTGTGGGGCCAAACTCACGAACTGTGAGATCATGACCTGAGCTGAAGTCGGACGCTTAACTGACTGAGCCACCCAGGCACCCCCTGCATCTTTACTGATTTTAAAATCACCTTGTCAATTGAAAAAAGTTCTTCTGGGCTTTTGATTAGAATCGTGTTGAGTGTTCAGGTCATTCTGAGGAACATTTTGACATCTTCATAATACTGACTTTTTTCTAGTCCGTGAATGGTGTATCCATTTACTTAAAAATATTCGTAAGTAATTATAATAGTCATTCAACCTGTTGCCGTATTAACATGCCTTTGCTTTCAATTTGCCCAGGGTGGTGTTCTTGATGTTCATCCTTAGTGTTTAGACTGGATTTGGTAGAAAAGTTCCCTAGTTGATTGCTGCATTGATTCCTTTATCTCTGTTAGAGATAAAGTATCCATTTACTTTACTATTGGTTGGGAGTATTCAAATGTTTTAAGGTTTGGGGAATTGGACACAAGGTCAGTGTAAAACATCTCTGCCCCATGGAGCATAGTTTGGTGATACGTAAAGCGTTTTTCAATTTGTTTGGGACTGTCAGGTGTTCATGCTAAAGCTGTAATTCGTGTTACATATGTTTTACAGCACTGCCAGTTCTCAGAGATTTTGGTCTTACACTCTGTTTAGAGAATGCTTGCTCTCCTTGTTCCACTTTATTCATATTTTGCTAAGAAACATCTTAGAGAAGCTGTTTTATCTTCATTTATTCATCCCCTCTGCAGTATCAACTGATACTCTCCAATTTATTTTTTGTCATAGCATTTACTGTTTTAATTTGTAGGTCTTTCTCTGCAGGAGAATGCCAAGTTCCATTGAGGGCAGGGACTTGGTCTTGTTCAGTATAATCCTAGCACCTGTGTTTTTTTTTTAATTTAATTTTAATTGCAGTACAGTTAATATATAGTTTTATATTAGTTTCATGTGTACATACAATACAGTGATTCAACAATTCTGTATATTACTCAGTGTTCAGCAAGATGAGTGTACTCTTAATTCCCTTCACCTATTTCACCCACTTCCCCTGCTTTCTGTTGTTAAGATTGTTTTTTGGTTTTTCTTTTTTTTCTTGTTTCTTAAATTCCACATGAATGAAATGCTATGGTATTTGTCTTTCTCTGACTTACTTCATCTACCACGATACTCTTCTAGCACCTGTATTTTAATAATTCCTGGCTACAAATTAAGCTAATAATAATAATTTTTTAAAGTTTTTTTGTTTATTTCGAGAGAGAGAGCGCGATCAAGTGGGTGCATGGGAGGGGCAGAGAGAGAATTGTAAGCAGTCTTTGCATTGTCAGCATGGAGCCTGTTATGGGGCTCAAACCCATGAACTGAGATGATGACCTGAGCAGAAATCAAAATTCATGTGCTTAACTGATTGAGCCACCCAGGTACCCCAGCTAATCAATTATTTAATGAAGGAAGGAAGGAACTAAAAATACTCAAGGCATGTGATTAGTATTTTTTCCATTGCAAGCTTTGATTAATTGGTATTTTTTAAAAGTTACAGCCAGGCATTGGAAAACAATTAACCATGTCTTACAGGTAGCTTTTAGAATAACTTAAAAACAATTTTGAGGGAATGGGCAAGTGTTGACATTGTATTATCCATTCTGTTTCATAATCATGATCATAAACATAAGCATGTTGGATTTTGTATTTTTCAGATGAGAAAACTGACCCAGAGATGTTAAATAATTTGTGTAAGATTGCACAACGAATAAATGGTGAATTTTAGCCTGATGCCACATCCCTTTTTTTTTCAAAAAATTTTTTAACATTTATTCATTTTTTGAGAGAGCAGGAGTGGGGGAGGGGCAGAGAGAGAGGGAGACACAGAATCTGAAGCAGGCTCCAGCCTCAGAGCTATCAGCACAGAGCCCAACATGGGGCCCGACTATGAGATCATGACCTGAGCCAAAGTTGGATACTTAACCGGTTGAGCCACCCAGGCGCCTCATCCTTTCTTTTCATATTGTGCTATAGGTGGAGTGATTTATTTTTTTTAGAGACTCTTCCTTGCTCAGGAACTTTGTTGTTAGTTAAGCCTTCTAATGGAACTCATGAGATCATGACCTGAGCTGAAATCAATAGTCAGATGATTGAGGCACCAGGTGCCCCTATTTTTTTTTTTTTTTTTAATTTTATGTATTGGCAAAGGTTTAAAAATACCCAGTGAGTGAAAGTGAAGTCACGTGAGTGTTTTATGACTCCTGGTGCTGATGGAAATTGGTCACTTGGAGGTATTTAGTTACTGAGTATAAAAACCTTAAGGTTGTTTTACTGTTATAATAGAGGTATATTTTAAGTAAGTATTTGACTCAAAACTTTGGTGTATCGCTTTATATCTGGTTTATCATGATTGGCTACATCTAAATTTCTTAATAGAGAATTGAGTAAGTATATCATATTTATAGTGGATTAGTGTGTATTTTTTCAAGAATATTTCATGACATCAGGAAATGTAACTCATGAAAAAAATTCCTTTATTATTTTTTAAGTAATCTCTGTGCCCAGTGTGGGGCTTGAACTCATGACCTTGAGAAGAAGAATCACATGCTCTATTGACTGAGCCAGCCAGGTTCCCTGAAAAATTTTTTTAAAGGGAGTATATACCACAGAGAAGAGAGTAGACTAGAGGTTCAGGGAAATAGGGAATTCATAGCTAATGAATTTGGGGTTTTTTTGGGGGCGATAAAAGTATTCTGGTATTAGATCATGGTGATGGTTACACATACTAAAACCCATTGAACTGTACACTTTAAAATGGTGAATTTTATGGTATGTGAGTTATATCTCATTAATGATGCAAACAAAACTATAAACACATTGCAAACTCCACATCTGTTTATGGCAGGGCCTTTGGCTATGCATCTGTGCTAACTACTGCTCAAAAACTTAAATTCATGTAGATAAATATATATAGGGGTGCATGACTGGCTCAGTCCATAGAGCATGTGGCTCTTGATCTCGGGGTCATGAGTTCGAGCCCTCTGTTGGGCGTGGAACCTATTTAAAAAAAATGTGTATTTATTTTCTATAAATAAAACAATGTAGCAAGTAAAAAAAAAAAAAGGGACGCAAGACAAGACTAGATGTATACTACGATCCAAGTTTGTGTTAAGAAACTGATCAGAAAAAAAAAGACTGGAAATAAAAATGTGAGTATGTCAGCAAAAGTTATATTTGATAAGTGTGCTTACAGGTGTATCTTGGAAGTCTCCTTGGTTTCATGATTCACTAGTTGGACTCAGGCCTAGCGTATAGTTTTACGTCTAAGATTTATTACAGCAAAAGAATACAGAGCAAAATCAGTAATGGAAAAATGCACACCAGGTAAAGTTTGGAGGAAACTAGGTATAAGCTTTCCAAGAGTCCTTTTCCAGTTGAGTTGGAAAAGTACTTGGCTTAATTCTGCCAGCAACTAGTTGAGACAATAGAATGAAGTGTTAACTACCAGGTGAAGTTTAACTGATCCTAGTAGCCATGTCCATATATAAGGAGTGGGGTGGAGGGTGGTTGGTTTTTTAAGTTCCCACTTACCTGGCAAAATACCAGAATTTAGGACTTCATGAAGGAAAAAAGCTTAGATGGTTTGTGTTCAACATAAACCACATTGTTTGCACAGTTTTGGCACAGAAAATCAGCCTTATCTGTTAGCATGGTGGGATAGCTGTTTCAGGCCTATTTTGTTAACTCTTTAAGCAGATAAGGGATTAATACATTAATTTTTTCATACCTTTCCTATCTTATATTCCTACTTTCCAGGGATTACTTTTCCATCATTTTATTTGCTTCATCACATCTTTCCGTTAAATGGGGTTCTTTTAGATTCAGAAGAAATACTTTAATAAAAACAATACTGTAATATTGCTTTTGCTTATATAAATTGGAAACACAAGAGGTATCTAGCCATACCTGCTGATGGTGGAAGTATGAATTACTATTTATTTACCTTTCCAGAAAAGCACCTATAACTTTTACACCGTTGGTGTCATTTGGGTCCAGTTTTAGTTTTATACTTTCGTTTTTGAGAAGTATTTATAAAGGTTGATATTTTATTATTTATTAGAGGTTTTCAGAAGAACAAAAAGAATATTAAATAAACTTTTTTTCCCCATAAAATTTACCATATGGGTCCATTGGGTTATTTTGTAATCTGAGATCATATAGGTCCTAGTGATTTTATTTTTCCTCTGTCATAAAACTTATTTTATCATCCTAAGAATTGTTTATCATTACTCTTCAATTCTCAGCTATATTAAAGACTAAAATTGACAAAACCCTGCAAAAATGCTGTATGTGTGTAAGAATTTAGTAGTGAACCAAATTGTCCTTACATAATCCTTTTTTTAATTGCATACACAAAAGGTTGCGTCATCTTTTAAGTCATCATGTTTTTAGTAATATATATAATACCTTGTTCTCACCATTCTGCTTCTAAAGAGATACCTGAACAAGTGAGGAAAGATCAGTCACAAATATATATTTTTTCTAAGTTTATTTATTTTGAGAGAGACAGAGACAGGGTGAGTGGGGGAGGGACAGAGAGAGGGAAAGGGAGAATTCTAAGCACTGCCAGCGCAGAGCCCGATGCCTCGAACTCACAAAACCATGAAATCATGACCTGAGTTGAAACCAGGAGTAGGATGCTTGACTGACTGAGCCCCCCAGGTGCCCCAGTCACAATTATGTTAATCATTCTGTTTCATTTCAGAAAACATAGAAACCTTGAATGTCCACCAATAAGTATGGTTAAAAATTATGGTGCATGCATACATCTGAAATGGTGCCATTTTATATTGAATGATAAAGGATGTCTGAAGAAAACATGGACAGGTGAATTATTCTGTGTAAAATTATATGTATCTAGCAGAAAGGAAAATCTGAAGAGATGTTCATGAAACATAATCAGAGGTCCTTTCCAAATGGTAGGATTTCACAGGACTCACTGACTTCTATAAAACGTACTCTGGACAATTATCAGTATTATAGCTAAACCAGTGATGGATTAGTTTAGAGCAGAGTGAGGAGAAGAAGAAACTCTACACATAAGAACCTCCAGATTGAGCATTAATGGTTGATCACTGATTTGTTTCCTTTTAGTCTTTATACCTATGAAATATTTTTCTACACTACTAAAAAGAGTAAATTTAGTAATTATACCTATAAACAGAACTTATGTTAGGTTTTAAAAACTTTTGGGGTGCCTGGGTGACTCAGTCAGTTGAGCGTCCGACTTTGGCCCAGGTCATGATCTCCCCATCCTTGAGTTCGACCCTTGCAGTGGGCTCTTAGTTGTCAGCGCCAAGCCTACTTCGGATCCTGTGTCCCCTTCTCTATCTGCACCTCCCCTGCTCGTGGTCTCTATCCCAAGAATAAATATTTTCAAAAACAAAACAACACAATCCTTTTTTTTTTTTTTTAACACAGAAAGATCAAAGTGAAATAAATAAGATGTGTGAGATAATGGACAAAAGGAATTTTTACAGGCAGTGGTGCATACAGTGAAACCATAAATGTTCACATTTTAACATACAGCCCAATGAACAAAAGTAAGAGTCTCTTAAGGACGTCTTTTGAACACTACATATGGTCTTTTTGTTTTATGTAATGTGATGAACGTGGTTGTGACTGACTGATCTTTGCTCACTTATTCATGTATCTCTTTAGAAATGGAATCCTAGGTGTAGGTATAAATATATAACATTTGTATGTATTGGTTAAGTTCTGTCTCAGAGAGCTGTATTCACTCTGATGTCTTGTGTCTGGTGGCCCATATTTGTATGTTGAAAATTGAAAAATTTTTGTTACAAACTCAGCATTATTTCGGAGTATAGTAGAGATGTCATTATATTCTCTAATTTTGTTCATCATTTCCTTGACTTCATAAAATTAATTTTGTCATTTCTGAGTAATTCTGTCATGTTCTGAGCGTGATGATTTGCTTAGTACGTTTTCCTTCTTGAGTCTCCTTTTCTGATTTTTCTTTTGGATGGTAGAGGCCTTCTGGTATTGAAATAGGGGGAGTGTGAGTTTTCTTTCTTTGTTGGCCTTGCTCAGATGTAGTCTTACCCGGCCGCATTATTTTTCTGGTGTGTGTGGTCCTGCAGTGGCTTCCAGTGGGTAAGTGGTCCATATAGTGCATTTTGTTCATTTGTCCCTGGGCCTCTTTGGGTCCTCTTAGAAGTAACACATCCTCCCAGGGGCTCAGGAACTCTAAGCTGCTTTCTCATACCTCGTTGGCTTGCATATGATCTATGAGGCTGTATTTACTCATTCTTTTTTTTTTTTTTTTAAAGTAGCTTCAGTGTGGAGGCCAGTGTGGGACTTGAACCCACAACCCTGAAGTCAAGACCTGGGCTGAGATTAAGTCAGACATTTAACAAACAGCCACCTAGGTGCCCCTGTATTTACTCATTTTATTTATTTGTTAGAGACAGAGAGGGAGACAGAGTGTGAGCAGGGGAGGGGCAGAGAGAGGGGAGACACAGATTCTGAAGCAGGCTCCAGGCTCTTGAGTGGTCAGCACAGAGCCCGACATGTGGCTCGAACTCACGAACCGCGAGATCGTGACCTGAGCTGAAGTTGGACGCTTAACTAACTGAGCCACCCAGGCCCCCCACTCGTTCTTTATTACACTTCTGCTTTTAGATGTTAGAGATGAGGTCTCACCCTTAAAATTGAGGCCTGTAAGGCTCTTTTCTTTTGGGTTCCCACTTAATTTATCTGCGGTTTTTATAATCTCATTGTCACCCCAAGGTATTCCGCGCTTGCTTCTATTTCTTATTCTGTCTAAAATGTCTTCATTAGTCCCGGAATAATTTTTTTAAATAAAGATTTTAAGTAATCTCTACACCCAGTGTAGGGCTCAAAACTCACAACCTGGAACCAGAGTTGCATGCTCCACCAACTGAGCCAGCTTGGTGCTCCCCAGGAATCATTTTTAATAATCGTTTTTAATAACAGTTTAGAATTTGAAGTCTTTGTTACTCTCAGGATCTTTATTTGTAAAGGGAAGCTTTTAGAATCCAGAAAGCCCTTTTACTTCTTAGTTCTTATGTTAAAGCTGCAAAAGTTAAGTGATTTGTTTTTTTCTGAAGGCAGTATAGATTTTACTGTTACTTACATGGTAAGAGACTGATAGGAACAAAATTTCTTTCTTTCTTTTTTTTTTTAGACTTAGGCAAAGATTTTTTATTTGTGGTTAGGCCTACCTAGTTCCAAAAGGTGAACATAATCAACAAAAACATCTGCAAGTACCAGAGGAGGTGCTCTGTTATCAGTAGAAGGCACTGATCATAAGAAAGATTGATGTGGATTTTCATGTACAGATGATGGTTCAATCCTGTCACATGAATATGCTATATTTTGAGTGTGATAATTGGGAGGCAGGAGCAGGAAGAACCAAAGCCTCTTCTCTACTGGATTAGGCAGCCAGGCCCTCCAGAGGTATTATTAGAGATGACATGTAGGGGACTGTGATGGTAGCAGTGACAACATTTCAGGTGTGCCAATGATGATGTCATCACCAACAGTTTGACAGGATCTATAAATCCTTAGGGTGCTTCTCAGCCAGCTGATGATCTGTAATCCATTCCTTGGACAGGCCATCAAATACACTTTCACAAAAATGAATCCAGTGCATTCAGTTATCATTGAAAACAAATCAGTCCTGGTATTTGCTAATTTGGAAAAAATGGTAAAAATACTGTTGGATCATTTTAGAAATGAGTCCAGTCAAAGCTACAAGAAAATGTTTGTACCAAACACAGATGGGTACTTTCGGTGGTATAGTTTTTAAATCTTGCTCTTGGCTATAAAATCCTTACAAACAAAGTTAATAGCAAGGAAAATTTTGGTGTCAGCATATCATCCATTCTATTTCCTTTCCCTGTTTTGTCTTCCTCAGTGAACTTTCCCATCCTTTTGTTTTACTTAGGAAAGTAGTAAAGAAGGAGGGTTTACAAGTCATATCTTTGATCATCCACTCTTGTCTCTTCTTTCCCCCAACCTCTACCTTGAATGTGTTGTGTCTTCTGGCTCTCTCCTCTTTTTGCTTGGCTGCTTGGCCAGTGTGTTTTAGATGTCATTTTAGGTTTTAGAAAGACTTTTCTGAACAAGACTGGTTAGATGCAGGGAGGCTGGAAGGTGGTTGGATATGGGAGTTTGGGATGGTGGGATATGGGGATAATAATTCCACATACATAAAATATGAATCAGGTGCTCATTCTTTTCCATCGTGCTGTGTAAAAATTACAGTGGTTATGTAGGTTCACAGTTGTTGATTTACTCCTCTGTCATTTTGAATAGGCAGTGCTCTAAAAACAAGCGTTCATTTTTGTTTGACTTTAACGTTCATTTGTATCTGGTGCAGCAAATGTTTATTGACTAATTTTAAGAGTATATGGGGGGGGGTGGGAGCACCTTGGCTCAGGTCCTGCTCTCGCGGTTTGTGAGTTCGAGCCCCGTGTTGGGCTTTGTGCTGATAGCGCAGAGCCTGGAGCCTGCTTCGGATTCTCTCTTTCTGCCTCTCCCCTGCTTGTGCTCTGTGTCTTTCTCTCTCTCTCATAAATATTAAAAAAAAAAAAAAAAAATAGAGTATATATGGTAACTTCTGAGACATTTTTCTCAAGAAATTTCCCAAGTATGTATCTTGGAATTATTATTATTTTTTAATGTTTGTTTATGACTTTTGAGAGAGAGAATGAACAGGGGAAGGGCAGAGCGGGAGACACAGAATCTGATGCAGGCTCCAGGCTCTGAGCTGTCGTGGGACATAAACTCATGAGCTGTGAGATCATGACTTGAGCTGAAGTCGGTCGCTCAACTGACTGAGCCACCCAGGCGCCGCATGTATCTTGGAATTAGTATAAAGAATTTCTAGGAGGATGTTAATTCTAGACGTTGTATTAATTCTTATGCTTTTTACCTATCCAGGACCCCTCGTCCAGTCATTGTGGAGCCTATGGAGCAGTTTGATGATGAAGATGGCTTGCCAGAGAAGCTAATGCAGAAAACTCAACAATATCATAAGTAAGATTTTACTAATAAAGATATTTTTAGATATGTGCTTTCAAGGATGTTACATGACATTTATTATCAAGTATTGTTGGATTATAAGGTTTTCTGTTCAGTCATATAATCTGGTTAATAGAGTGGCCTGGTCTACATGGAATGCTCTTCTTGTATATAATGGGCAGAACATTAACTTAGGAAAGTCTGCTTTTATAACTGGGACCGGAGTAGGTAGCTAGATGGATACTATCAGTAATTATGACAGAGACACAATATAATTTAGATACCATGAAAATATTTTTTAAATTAGTATGCTTTAGTTACATTACAGGTTAAAGGGAGACTTTTGGTGGGGGTAAAGCAGGGGAGATCTTAGTTAGATAATGTGGCACAAGATAAGCACTCCTAGTGGTAAAAAAGAAAAATAGCCAGTTTTCAAAATGTGTATTATTCTTGTACTAGTTGCTTTTTGCTCGATATGTTAGAAATACTTTTACATAAGTTGCCTGTATGAATATATTTTATTATTTTTAACCAATCACTTGTTCATTATGGTAGATAAAACATGAGCATGCATGAATTCAGCAAATAATGGAGTGCTTTTGTGCTAGACACTATTCTAGGTGCAGTCAGTGCAACTCTGAACTGTTTCTGCCCTCCTGGTGCTGACATTTCTTGTGGTGGAGTCACACAAGAAATAAGGAATCAAAAATTACAAAACCTGTATTAAAGGTTAACATATGATGTATAGGTATATGTATGGTCTAAAAGCTTAGATCAAAGGGTATGCATATTTAAAATTAATACTGGCAAATGGTTTTCCAGAAATAACATACCAATTTATACTCTTTGGTATGTATAAAGGTGTTTTTCTTTATCATGACAAAAAATGGATGTTATGATTTTAGGATTTGATAGCTGATGTTCAAAATGGTATTTTATTCATGTTACTTTAATTAGTGTTCTTTGATTATAGGGCAGTTGAATGTTTTTCTTTATGGTTGATTTAAATGAGAAATATGAGTGCTTATTACATGCCTGGTACAGGAGATGTTTCAGTGAACAAAATAGGCCAGAAATTCAGGCTGTGTTGGGGCGGTAAGGAAGGTAAACAGTAAAATTAGTAGAACAAATACGGCAGGAAGACAGGGGAAAGTGGATGCTGTGAGCAGAGTGGTGTGGCTCTTTGTATAGGTGGTTGGGGAGCCTACCTGAGAGGGTGACGTTTGATTAACAGCTTGAAGGGGTGGGGAGGAAGCTAGCTATGTAGGTATTAGACCTGGATGGAATAGAGAATAGTGATCTCAGCACAGGAAATAGTTAACTATAAAGTCCAAGAAGGAAGACTCTGGAGAGATTCTAGGAACAGTAGAGAGGCCCATTTAGTTGGAGCATAGTGAGTAAGGAGGGAGAGATGAGGTAGAGATAAAACCTGGGGAGGAGTGCAGATTGTTGTGTCTTGCTGGGTACTGAGCTGATTGGGCTTTTTGTATTGTATGAGAAAGGAATGAGCAGAGTAGTGACTTAAACCTAAATTTACCAGAAGCTTTTTGGCTACCGATTGATTTAAGAATAGATTGCCAAGGGTGGAATTGGGCAGATAAATGAGTTAGGAGCTCACAGTGGTGATGGTGAAAAGTGGTCAGATTCTGGATAGATATAGTTTGAAAATAGACTTTGGAATTTGCTGATGGATGTGGGAGAAAAAGAGTTAAAAAGCATGATTACATGGTTTTTGGCTGAAGTAACTGGAAATAAGGAAATTGCTAATGATTGATCTGTAGAATCCTGTAGGAGGAGCAGTTTGGGGGGAGGAAGTTCAGGAACTTTGTTTTGGACATGTTAAGTTTGAAATGGTTTTGAACACCCAAGTGGAGATGTCAAGTTAGTAGTTGGATTTGCATCTGGAATTTAGATGAGCTCTCTGGGCTGCAGTTACCACATGTGATAGAAAACTGTGTCAAAGGATTGAGCCCTGGAATACTCCAATATATAGAGGTTTGGAATATCAGAAGGAATTAGCAAAGACAGGAGTGGGAACAGTCATTGGTGTAGGGGGATCAGCCAGCAGTGTGTCCTTGAAGCAAGGAAAGAACGTATTTTAGGAGAGAAGGATCAGTTATAATTCAGAACCCATTTGATTTCTCATATGTTTTTTTTCCAAAGACTGATTTCCTAGATGCTTGACTTTTTTTTCTGGTTATAGTTTACCATTACAAATTTGAACTAGAGCATACTTTCTGGATTCAGGGTTTAGAGAACTGGAATTGTAAGGGTGTTACAAAAAGTGGAGTTTATATGCATATAGGAAAATTTGCTTATATAATGGTTTAATTAACCCAGCAAACCTTACAAGATCTCATTATATTTCCAGTTTTACTACTAAAGAGTTGTACTTAGAAGGGAATGTTCACAGCATAAGAGCCATGATTCAAATTTAGTTTAACTCCCCAAATCCATATTGTTTCAGTAGTGTTTCCCTGGAGAAAATTAAGATTTTTTAATATTTACAATTATAGTCCAAGTGTGACCTAGGAACTACTGAATAATAAATAATTCTTTCAGAAAAATTAGTGCATGGTTGATTCCCCCAATTTTCCCCTTTCCCAGTCCATGTTTAAAAAAGAAAAAGTATTTTTTAGGTATAGAATACCTAGATCATAGTTAACTTTGTTTTATTTTATGTGCCTCTAAAAATATTTGAAGCTGTTTCTTGTGACTACATCTTTACCTCTGACGACCTCCCCCTTTATCTCCCAAATTTGTCTTACCTACCCATCTTTCCCTCCCCACCCTAAAATGAAAGTTAAAATTTAGGATTGCAGGAAATGTATATTTTTTGTCGTTGAGACATCTATACTTTATTGGTGGGGTACGGATTATGTTCTTACCAATGTTTTAAATTTTATTTATTTATTTTCAAAAGTTTATCTATTTTGAGAGAGTGCACATGAACAGGGAGAGATGGAGAGAGAGAGAATCCCAAGCAGGCTGTGCACTAACAGTGCAGAACCATGAGATTGTGACCTGAGCCAAAATCAAGAGTTGGACACTCCATTGACTATGCAACCCAGGCACCTTACCAATGTTTTTTAATAGAAGCTATTATAGGCAAGAATAATTGAAAAAATTCTTTGAATTTCAGGTACATTCATAGGTCATTCTTTTTTTTTTAAATTATTTTTGTCATTTGCTCATCTTTTATGCATTCATTCAAGAAATAAATACTAAATATATACAGTGTGCCAGATAACGTGCTAGGTATTTGAGGTATAGCATTTAACAGACATTTCACATCCTCATTGAGTTCATAGTCTAACAAGGAAAAACAAGTATTAAATAACTACAATTGTAATAAGTTTAGGCCTTTATTTTTTGGTGTAGCCAATTAATCTAGCACATAACACTCAATAAACTATTCGCTTTTATTACTATGCCTAAAAGTTACTTAAAAAAAAATTTTTTTTTAACATTTACTTATTTTTGAAAGACAGGCAGAGCATGAGCGGGGAAAGGGGGGAAAAGAGAGAGGTACAGAATCTGAAGCAGGCTCCAGGCTCTGAGCTGTCAGCACAGAGCCTGATGTGGGGCTCGAACTCATGAACTGTGAGACCATGACCTGAGCTGAAGTCAGACGCTCAACTGACTGAG
Organism: Panthera onca; assembly: GCF_046562875.1. NCBI lineage: Eukaryota > Metazoa > Chordata > Mammalia > Carnivora > Felidae > Panthera > Panthera onca. The sequence goes on from NC_138339.1 coordinate 239,775,994, forward strand.
CCACCCAGGCACCCCTAAAAGTTACTTTTAGAGAACAACTTTGATTCTAGACAATTTATTTAGGGCATGTTTGATTCCTGTGTTGCATGTTGCCTTATATAAAATTGTTGAGGGAAAACCAGAAAGCCTTATTGAAGGTGATAATTAGGGGAGTGCAGCTTGTAGGTAGTATCAGATTGCTTAGTTTTGAATCTTGGTTCTATGCTTACTAGTTGGGCATCCTTGGGCAGTTTCTTAAACTCAGGGTTGTTAAAACATGAATTACCATATTGTCATGAGGTAATTCATGTAGCGTACTTGCCCAGTACAGTGCCATGAACATTGTAACTGCTTGCTAAATGGTAGTTCTTGTTGTTCTTATTTGTTGTTTTTTTTGCCTGTTAAACATAGATTTCTGTATGTTTTCAAATGTAAACTCTTAGGGAAAGAGAACAGCCACCACGTTTTGCTCAACCTGGGACATTTGAATTTGAGTATGCATCTCGATGGAAGGCTCTTGACGAAATGGAAAAGCAGCAGCGTGAGCAGGTTGATAGAAACATCAGAGAAGCCAAAGAGAAACTGGAAGCAGAAATGGAAGCAGCTAGGCATGAACACCAATTAATGCTAATGAGGCAAGGTAAAAATGGGTTTCATATAGATATAGTATGATTTTTTTTTTCTTAAGGCACATACTATTTAAGTTGCTGTTTATGAGTTAGAAGGTAGTTGGAACTCACTGTATCGGAAACAAAAATCTCCTTTTTCTAAGAGAACTTCCTTAAAAAAAAACGGGCGCCTGGGTGGCTCAGTTGGTTAAGCGTCTCACTTCGGCTCAGGTCATGATCTCACGGTCCATGAGTTCGAGCCCCATGTCGGGCTCTGTGCTGACAGCTCGGAGCCTGGAGCCTGTTTCGGATTCTTTGTCTCCCTCTCTCTCTGCCCCTCCCCTGTTCATGCTCTGCCTCTCTCTGTCTCAAAAATAAATAAACGTTAAAAAATTAAAACAAAACCAAACCACAGAACTTACTAAAATAAGTTTTGCCTACATAAGTAGTATTCTTGGATGTTATTAAAGTGGTTAAATTTTGCCAGTAGAAGATAGATGACTCTGCTGGCAAAAAGAGAAGCACAGTGGGTAATTCTTGGTATGTAGATTTGGCAAAAGTCACATACCAAATGTTGTACACCTGACACTAATATAGCACTACATGTTAACTAAGTGGAGTACCAATAAAAATTAAAAAAAAAAAGTTTATTGGGGCGCCTGGGTGGCTTAGTCGGTTAAGTGACCAACTGCGGCTCAGGTCACGATCTCATGATTCATGGGTTCGAGCCCTGCTTTGGGCTCTGTGCTGAATGCTTGCTCAGAGCCTGGATTATGCTTCAGATTCTGTGTCTCTTTCTCTCTCTGCCCCTCCCCGCTTGTGCTCTGTCTCACTCTGTCTCTCAAAAATAAATGTAAAAGAAAAAAAGTGTATTTATTTTGAGAGAGAAAGGGAGAGCATTCACACATGTGCATGAGCAGTGGAGGGGCAGAAAGAGAGAATCCCACGCAAGCTCCATGCTGTTAGTGCAGAGCCCGATGTAGGGCTCAATCCCATGAACTGTGAGATTGTGACCTGAGCCAAAATCCAGAGTCATTGGATGCTTAACCAACTGAGCCAATGATGCTCCCCTAGAACAAAAACTTGTACTTTTATTTTTAAATTTATTTTGAGAGTGAGAAATCATGAGCGGGGTAGAGGCAGAGACACAGGAAAGAGAATCCCAAGCAGGCTCTGTTCTGTCAGTGCAGATCCCAACTTGGAGCTCGATCTCACAAACCGTGAGATTATGACCTGAGCCGAGATCAAGAGCTGGGTTGAGCCATCCAGGTGCCCCTAGAGCTGACTGAATTTTTTTTTTTTTTTAAATTTTTTTTTTTTTTAACGTTTGTTTATTTTTGAAACAGAGAGAGACAGAGCATGAACAGGGGAGGGTCAGAGAGAGGGAGACACAGAATCTGAAACAGGCTCCAGGCTCTGAGCTGTCAGCACAGAGCCCGATGCGGGGCTTGAACTCACTGACCGCGAGATCATGACCTGAGCCGAAGTCGGCCGCTTAACCGACTGAGCCACCCAGGCGCCCCTAGAGCTGACTGAATTTTTAGGAACGATCATAATGGGTGATAGTTTATTCTCATAGTTACTGGTCGAATACCTAACCATAAGACAGGCTGCTTGAATATATGTAGAAGCCCACTTCTTTCCTCTCCGCTTGCTAGGTTTCTTTTTATGCCTATCTTTACTGTTTATCTTTCCCCTTCTTTAATTCTCCAAATAAATTCTTGTGGTAATTCCTGTCACTCATTTTTTCAACTATCTGTAATAATTTTGTATTTTTTTTTTAATGTTTATTTTTGAGAGAGAGAGCGTGTGCGTGCACACGCGAGTGTGGGGGAGAGGCAGAGAGAGAGAGAGGGAGACAGAGTAGGATCCCAGAAGTAGGCTCTGTGCTGACAGCAGAGGGCTTGAACTCACAAACGGTGAAATCAGGATCTGAGCTGAAATTGGACACTGAGACACCAGTGTGCCCCATAGTTTTATATTTGTTAAAAATAAACCTCTGATTGCTTTCTATTTTGCCTTTAATTTGTTTGTTTTTGTTTTTTAAAGTAAGCATTTAGTAAACATTTACCTTCTTTGACTACCTCCAGAGATCAAGGCGCTATAGATATCTACCTAGATTTCTGCCTTCTTATTGGACTGTTATTTAATCTTTGTCTCCTCTAAAGTATTTTTTATACTAGAGCTGGTATTTCTTTAAAAGGTGAAAATGTGATCATCATTCATCTTTTTAAATCCTTTTGGTAGAGTTTCGATTACTAAAAGTCCAGTGTTTGTTTTTTCTGTTCAGTAAAAGTTTATTGAACATGTATGAAGTCACTAACTGTGCTGATGCTAATTAAATAAGTTAAAAAACAATCCAGCTCAACAACTATAGAAACTAGTCAGACGTTTCTGGTTTCATTTGGATTCTAAACTTAGCAGTTCTGTAAGTTTACTCTTCAGAAAATTGAACTCATTTATTATCATGTACTGTGTTTAAAGATTAAGTCTCTTATGTAGCAGAAAATTTGAAATTGTTTTATGTGATGAGGTTTCAGAATCATTTGCTGCTTAGAGCTGGAAGAGAGGCCTTCAGTTTTATCTAGTCTGGTGGTTTTATGGTTTTAAAATTTGGTTACACATGAGAATCAACTGGGGGATTTTAAAAAATTTAGTTTCTTGGGCTCCATGATTGCTCTAGTACTTCTCTCTAATATGAATTGTTTTCTGCTCAGAGCCTGCTGGGCACTTTGCCACTGTCTACAGTCATGCCATAATCTTAGCACATAACTGATTAAATATGGAAGCATTTATACTACTATAAGCTATTTGTTGCTGCTGATGATAAATGGTATTATAACAGCCATTTCTTCAGCACATACTTATGTCAGTTGAAGAAGACACTGAGGTATTTGAGGATATAGTGTTGACAAAGAGCAATATTTCTTTAGGCCTCATAAAGCTCTTCTGAGCTTTTAGAAGATTTGCCTCATCTCTAAGGACATTGTATGTATGTATGTATGTATGTATGTATTTATTTGTTTATTTTTTAGAGAGAGAGGGAGACAGAACATGAGCAGAGGAGGGGCAGAGAGAGGGGGAGGAGACACAGAATCTGAAAGCAGGCTTCAGGCTCAGCTGTCAGCACAGAGCCCAACTCTGGGCTCGAACTCGACTGTGAAATCATGACCTGAGCTGCAGTTGGACGCTTAACCAACTGAGCCACCCTGGCACCTCCAGTTTGAGTTCTGAAGCACAGTAATTTTGCAGTTATTTCCCTGAGCTTTTGTTTTTTCATTGTTTTTTGTATGTTTCTTTATAACCCCTGTTAACAATATTTTTGGTTTATAATATTAGAAAAGCACATTGATTAGTTTATATTACTCCTGGTTTTACTTTTGCTGAAGTACATCTTACATTTATTTCAGCAGATATCTGCCAGTAATTTGTTTCAGTGTTAGTTTGTTTCATTGTTAGTCAAAACTGTTTTTAATTTATAGTTTTCTTTTATTATATAATTTTATATTTCATACAGCATTTGCAAGGGTGTATTGGGGTGGTGGAGAGATTTTAGGTAATCTGTGTTCTGTGGCTGTGTAGAAACAGAAACAGGGCTCTCTGGTTGACCTTTCATGGAAATAGAAAACCCAGTTAGTACAGAAAATGTGTCTTCTCCCCTGTCCCCCTTCTGCTTTCTTGTAGGAATCACAGGTTTTTTCTATATTTTAAGTTTCTTTTGTATATCCCTTAATGAAAAGAAAACTTGAATATGTCAGTAGATATGTATGTGTATTTATTTATAACCAAAGAGTCTTCTATTTATCTTTCTCTGTACCTTGTTATTTTACTTTCTACAGTAGTACATACTTCCAGATCTTGGTTTTTTGTTTTTAATTTATTAGAAAAATTATTTTTCAGTTTATTTATTTTGAGAGAGAGAAAGCATGCTTGTGCATGAGTGGGGGAGGGGCAGAGAGAGGGAGAGAGAATCCCACGCAGGCTCAGAGCTGTTAGTGCAGAGCCCGATGTGGGGCTTGATCTCCTGAACCATGAGCTCATGACCTGAGTCAAAATACAGAGTTGGATCCTTAACCATCTGAGCCACCCAGGTATCCCCGTCTCAGTTTTTAAATGGCTGCATCATATTCTATTAAGTGGGTATAATTAGTTTAGCTCATCCTCTGTTGATTTGTAGTTCTCTTTCCAGGTTGTTGGTAAAAGCAGTGCCTCAGTGAATGTTTATGTATATATACCTTAGCAAAGTTTTGTGACTTTTTTTTTTAATGTTCATTTATTTTTGAGAGAGAGAGAGAGTCAGAGAGAGCGAGCTTGTGTGCAAGTGGGGGAGGGGCAGAGAGAGAGGGAGACACAGAATCCAAAGGAGGCTCCAGGCTCTGAGCTGTCAGCACAGAGCCCAACACGGGGCTCAAACTCAAGAGACGTGAGATCATGACCTGAGCCAAAGTTGGATGCTTAACCAACTGAGCCACGGAAGCGCCCCAGTTTTGTGAATCTTAATTCTTCTTGGATACACTGATACGTTTTAATAGTTGTACTTTGGTACTTTACTCGTGTTTATTTAATGTTTTCTAGATCCAAATCCCATTATACTTACTACAGGTTTTTTTTTTTCCTTCTCCATTTGTTTATGATCATCAGCATAGGAGCAGTTTCTGAATTTTCTTCATGGTTATTTTTGTGTTATCTTTGTTCCTAGAGTTATAAACTTTGAACAGATGAAATTTAACTCTGCGCGCATTTTGTTATTACTCTCTCCTCTTCCACCACTGGTTTTTTATGATTATATTTTCATTCTTTATATGTGCTATCAAACTGGTAAATCAAGTAGAAGTATATTGCCTTTATAAATATCTTTTGGTTCCTGATAACTGAAGGAAAGAAAACCAAGGGAATAGGCATATTTTATTCCTCTTTCATTCTCTTTTCCTCTCAACTTTTATTTATTTTGCATCTGATTTGTTTGGATTTATTTAACTTAATTTTTTCTTTTTCAGTATAAAGGCTGATTTTGTTTATTTTTCTGGTGTTTTAGAACATTCAAGTTTTACTCTTAGTAGTTTTCAGGTACACAGTAATTATTTAAAACATAGCCACTATGTTACACATTAAATCCTCAGGCTTTATTATTCTTAAGGGCAGAACGTTTTTATCCTTTTACCAGACTCTCCCTGGTTACTCTACTTTCCAGCCCCTTGAAAGCCACTTTTCTAATGTTTGTTTCTAAGAGTTTGATTTTTTAAAATTTATTTATTTTTTTTTTAGATTCCACATGTAAGTTTTACCATGCTACCATGCAGCATTTGTCTTTATTTGACATACTTTACCGAGCTTAATGCCCTCAAGGTCCATCTGTGTTCTTGGAAATGTAGGGTTTCATTTTCTTGTGGCTGAAATAATATTCCATTGTGTGTGTGTATGTATATTGTGTGTATGAGGGTGTGTAGATAGATGTATGTTGTGTGTATACACCACATCTTTATCCATTCTTTCATTGATAGATAGGTTGTTTCCGTATATTTGTTTTTGTGCATAATGCTGCAGTGCACATCAAAGTGCACATATCTCTTCAATACTGTGTTTTCATTTCAAGTTAATGTTCTTTAATTTGATAATGTTCATGTGTTTTAATCTTAACTCTATTAAATAGAGGAGTCATGACTTGTCTTTTCATCATTTGATGTTTATCCTCATGATTTAAGAAGGGTTCATAGAAACAACATTCCTTGAGTTCTTGCATGTTCTAAAATACTCTGTGATCCTTAACATTTTAAACTGGTGCTTCGAATTCATGGATCTTTTTCTGTCTTCCTTTCTTAAGTACTTGATAGTATGTTTCATTGTCTTCTAGCACTGAATGATTCTGTGGGGAAGTCTGAGGTAAGCCTGAGTTTTTTCCCATCTTGTCGTAAGTGACTCCATCTTGATTCTTTCTTCTTAAGTAAAGTTCAGTAGCTTATTTAGGATATGTTCCCCCCCGCCCCCCATTTGTTTTTTATTTTTTTTATTTTTTTATTTTTTTTTGCAAGAAAATTTGAACATAGAGTTGAAGGAATTTTAAGGTGTTCGCTACTTAGATTCTGTTACTAACATTTTACTATACCTTATTACTGCTTTCTGTCTGGTCTATCTTGTATTCAGGATGCATCTTGTTGTGCAATACAGTGTTTCAGCTTTTCCTTGGGGCTAAATATGCCCTTACAATCTGTAGATTCAATGCTTGTATTTCTAGAAAATAGACTTGTTAGATCAGAGAGTATACATTCAGTTTTCATGAAGGATATTAAGTTGAGAAACACTTCTACAGTCTAGTAAATCAAATTTTAAATTTGTCTGTATTCTCCTTTAGTTCCTTATATTCCCATGTATTTGATATATTAAAATTATAGGTGTAATTTTGTTATTTATCATTAAATTAGGCAAGGATTTTCAAATGTTATTTGGTCTAGTAATCAGTAGTGCTCCAGGGGCGCCTGGGTGGCTCAGTCGGTTAAGCCTCCTTCTTCAGTTTAGGTCATGATCTCATGGCTCATGAGTTTGGGCCCTACATCTGGCTCTTTGCTGTCAGTGCAGAGTCCACTTCAGATCCTCTGTCTCCCTCTCCTTCTACCCCGCGCGTGCGCTCTCTCTCTCTCTTTCTCTCTCTCTCTCTCTCTCAAAAATGAATAGAAACATTAAAAAAAAAAAAACAACGTAGTGTTACATCTGATGTCTTTATGTGTATGGATGCCTTTGGATTCCTATTTTTTTTAATGTTGATTTATTTTAATAGAGAAGCATGAGCAGGGGAGTGACAGAGAGGAAGGGAGAGAGAGAGAATCTCAAGCAGCTCCAAGCTGTCAGCATGGAGCCTGATGTAGGGCTCAATCTCATGATTGTGATATCATGACCTGCGCCAGACATTGGGCATCCATGTGCCCCAGGATATTTTTTTAAGAAAATACCTGTTACTGTGATTTACTGGATCAAAGGAAAAAACACTCTAGCTATTTTTTTTGTAATTTTTTTCCCCAGAAGGATATTACTCTGGCAGTGTTTAATATATAAGCTTTGGTGAAATTTCAGGAACTTTAGTGTTGGGTTCTTTGAGCTAATTATTTTACCAATGTTGCAGATGAGGAAATACTGTCTGAGAGGGTAAAGCAGTTTTCTCAACAGGCATAGCTTAAAAGGAGAAAATCTAGTTGGAAAACAAATGTCTTAGTCCTTTTCGTGGAAGAAAATGCATATTTTTACATTTATTATATGTGCTAATATGTCCATGATTTAAGAGAAGCTAGCCTACAAACTCATGTTAAAATTATTATACGATATACTGAATAGACTTTTTTGGATAATCAGTGATAATAGGACACTGTGCACATTTTGGCTTATTGAGGTAGATATGTATTTTTGGTGTCTACTAGCTTTCTCCAGGTAAAGTAATTATATGATAGTTGTATGGTTCTCAGTGGTTGTACAGTGGAGTCAACTAGGGAGCTTCAAAAAAAATATATATATATTGATATCTACCTCCCAAGAGATTTTGTGGTTAAAAGGTACTTAAGTAGTTCTGATGAGCAGTTAAGGATGACAACTAATGGCCTGAATGTTCAAAATCATTGTAGTAGTGTTTGGTGACTTTTTAAGATAGCCAAGTGTTCTGTCAACTGGCATGTTGACAGAATCACCCGGTCCCTACTACCTGTGTCACTACAGTACATTTATAATCAGTCTGAATGGTTTTTTTTTTTTTTAAGTTTTCTTTAAGTAATCAGTGTACCCCACGTGGGGTTCGAACTCATGACCCCGAGATCAAGAGTTGCATGATCTTCTGACTGAGCCAGCCAGGCCCGTCTGTCCAAATCTTTTTTTATTGACATAATTAATACATAATTCGATCTGTTTTCAGTCTGTAAAAATGGGAAGGATAATTATCTTGTTAAGGTTAATGATGCCTACTTTGTCATGGTTATGATATTAGGGTAACTGACTCATAGAATGTTAACTGTGACTGTTAGTATTTCGGTATGTTCTCTTCTTTTTAAGTTTACATATTTATTTTGAGAGAGACACATGCAGGAAGGGCAGGGAGAGAGGGAGAGAGAATCCCGAGCAAGCTCTGCACAGTCAGCACAAAGCCTGATGTGGGGCTTGCACTCATAAACCGTGAGATCATGACCTGAGCTGAAACCGAGTTGGACACATAACTGATGTAGCCACCCAGGCACCCCTGTTATGTTCTTAATAATAGTGATTTGTTAAGGAACATTTAATCGAGATAATTTATGTTCACATTCGAAATTTCAGATAACATGATAAGGGAAAAGGGAAATAAAAGCAACCAGTAATTGTGCTATGCAGAGTATCTTAATATTTTTTGATCCATGTGTGTATGCACACATAATAATTTGGTAAGATACTGGGGCGCCTGGGTGGCGCAGTTGGTTAAGCATCCGACTTCAGCCAGGTCACGATCTCGCGGTCCGTGAGTTCGAGCCCCGCGTCAGGCTCTGGGCTGATGGCTCGGAGCCTGGAGCCTGTTTCCGATTCTGTGTCTCCCTCTCTCTCTGCCCCTCCCCCGTTCATGCTCTGTCTCTCTCTGTCCCAAAAATAAATAAAAAACGTTGAAAAAAAAATTAAAAAAAATAATTTGGTAAGATATTAACAAAGATTCTTTAGCACTTGGGTAAAACAAATGTACTTTTTCTCATCTTGTACTACTCTGGAACCCCTGTTCTTGATATAGCAAAGATTCATGACAGCAGGAATGCTCATCTTGTTTAAAATTAAAATGATCTTGTTAATATCAGAATTCAGCCTTTATTCCCTTTATAAGAAAGAATTCTCTCATTGCTTGTTTTTATAAGAAATTGACTTTGCATAGGAGGAATCTTAACACTAATTGTATTTTGGGAGGGATATTCTTTTGGTTTTAAGCAGCATCTTCTCTCTTTATTCTGTTTGTGTGTTCTGGTCTTATGTGTCCTCTGTTCATGTCTCCCAAAGCATCTTTTTGTGCTTTATATTCACTGCTGAAAAAAATTTTAATGTGTTTACGAGTGTACATGAAAATATGTCTGCCATTTATTCCATTTTTAGTATGTTCTAGGCTTTATGTTAAAACAATTACTACCCATTTTAATTTATTAACATAAGGATGAATTTTATTATTTTCATACCTATGAAGAAACAAACAGGTCCAGAAAAGATAGTAATTTGATTATACAGCTTATATAATCTTTCATTATAAGATGGTATAACAGACAAAAGAGAAGCTAGGTGTGTGAATATGAATAAGTTACTAAATATATTGTCAGTAATATGTTTATTGATTTAAAAATACAGAAAGAGAAGGTAGAAATATTAATGTGTGGTTTATTTTATAGATCTAATGAGGCGTCAAGAAGAACTCAGACGATTGGAAGAACTCAGAAACCAAGAGTTGCAAAAACGGAAGCAAATACAACTGAGGTAAAAGAACATCACCATAATACATATGTGAACATACCCAGTTTTTGTTGTGTGTGTTATTGATAAAATTTCCTACTGCCTATTATAAACAAATTGTACAAGTTGGAAAATACAGAAAAGTAACAAAATTTTCCATTTTGACTATAAACTAGCATAGTTCTCTGTTATTCTTATGTTTCCTTTTTTTTCTTAGCTGGTTATGGACACTTTGCATTCACTGTGAATGTACATAAGGGACTTAGGTGCTTCATATAATTTGTAAGAATGTGTTATGATTTCCTGGATCATTTTTTTCTAGAGATGGCTATATATTAACTGCTCTTAGTTTTAGTTTTTCTTGTTTTGGGCTTCTGATAATTTGCTTAAAGATTTATGGAAGTGGGATACATGATTAAAAAGGGGTATGGGCATTTAAAAATCTCACTACACGATAGACAACTGTGATGGTCAACTTAAAATATTTTAGGTTAAATAAGGATGTTTGGGAGACTGGTTGATCTAAGATGTATAAATAAAAATTAACAGCTTTTCTTATACCAGAAATATTTAATTGTGAAATATAATGAGATAAATGTTACTTTTAAGAGTTGTTGAAAATCATAGTAATTAGGAAATGTTATAAACAAAGCTATGATATATTTAAAAAATTTTTTCTTTTTTAATGTTTATTTTTTGAGAGAGAGAGTGCGAGCAGGGGAGGGGCAGAGAGAGAGGGAGACACAGAATTTGAAGCAGGCTCCAGGCTCTGAGTTGTCAGTACAGAGCCTGACATGGGGCTAGAACTCACGAACTGTGAGATCATGACCTGAGCTGAAGTCGGACGCTTAACCTACCGAGCCACCCAGGTGCCCCTCAAAGCTATGATACATTAAGCACACTTGAAGTTTGGTTTTTTAAGTGTTATAAAGGTAGTAAGTGCTTGTGGTAGAAAGTAAGGTGATCATGGGAAATAAAAAATAAAAGACAAGGTGAAAACCTTGAATAAATGTCAAGTATGGTCTGGAGATAGATAGTATTCAGTATATTTTAATGTATTTTTTCTAACTTTGTGCTTGATTAAAACAATGTATATATGTTTCTGTCTTGGAACTACTCTGATTTCACTCTAACCTACTTATTCTGAAATTATGGTATTTTGACAGGTAGCATTCGCATTTTTTTTTTAATGGTTATTTATTTCGAGAGAGAAGGAGTGAGGGAGTGGCAGAGGGAGGGAGGGGAAGGGAGAGAGAGAGAGAGAGAGAGAGAGAGAGAGAGAGAGAGAATGCTAAGCAGGCTCTGCTCCGTCAGCACAGAGCCCAACGTGGGGCTTGATCCCACAAACCGAGAGATCTTGACCCGAGCTGAAACCAAAAGTCAGACGCTCCACCTCCTGAGCCACCCAGGTGCCCAGCATTCTGTTTTCAAGCCTCCACATCTCCCAACTGGTGAATCAGAAATGGTAGGGGTGGAGACCAGCCAACTGTGCTTAAAAATCTTCCAGGTGATTCTAATGCATCATAAAGCTTGAGAACCACTATTGTATAAAACGGCCTGCATGTTTTCCTTACACAAGGGACCTTTTGCCAACTTCTTCCTTGTTGCTTCTTTTTATGTAAATATGTTAGTCTCTTCTACTTTTACAAGAAAAGGAAACCTTCCCTCCCATACATAAAACTATGACTCCATCTTTCCCTGATATTTATACTTGACAGCTAGACTTTTAGAATTAGTACTCTACCCTTCATCTGCTAAAAAAATAACCAGTGTCGGAGAACCCATAAAAGGGCATAAAAAGAAAAACAAATGGGGGCCTGGCTTAGTTGGTGGAGCATGCAGTTCTCGATCTCAGGGTTATAAGTTCGAGCCCCACATTGGGTGTAGAGATTGCTTAAAAATAAAATCTTAAAACAAAAGAACATAGTTGTATTGCAAGTGAATAACATTATCACTCTGAAAGGGGCTGGGGAAGGAAATAAGGACCCTAAATAACTTTGGAAAACACTGTCTTGACTGGACAGTATAAGCCAATGGCAAGAAAAACAGTACATCAAAATTTTAATCTAGTTAATGTGTTTCTCACAGGGATATGAGCTAGCAGTTCTGAGACGACTTTTTAATTTTTTTAATTGTTTATTTATTTTGAGAGAGAGAGCAGGGGAGGGGCAGAGAGAGGAGAGAGAATCCCAAGCAGGCTCCATGCTATCAGTGCAGAACCTGACATGGGGCTTGAACCCATGAACCGTGAGATCTGACCTGAGCTGAAATCAAGAGTTGGACGCTTAACCGACTGAGCAACCCGGCTCCCCTGATTAGGTCTTTAATGGAAAGAATGTATATGTATTTTTTTTTGAGTAAACAGATGAACAAATATAGATAATCAAATGCAGGTTTTCTCCTTGTTGGAGAAAGAGAAAGGCTACTAAAATGAATCCTGGGGTGTTGAATTGGGATCAGAGGTATTGGTATGAACTCAGTGTATTTAATTTAGACAGAAATATAGATGTGTGTGTGTATGTGTGGGTTCACATACATACATGTATTTCATAATCCTTGTCCACCTAGAAGTGGTTAACACACATCGTGCCCAGATTTTAGTTTCTAAACACCATTCTGTAATAAATGGAACCAAGGCTTTGTGGAGAAGTGGTTGATTACTGGACTGGAAGGTGTGAGATGATCCTGGAATGTTGTGCCAGGGAATAAGAAAGTACAGTTGTACCTCTGAGATACTGCAAGTTTGGTATCAGACCACTGGAGTAAAGTGAATATTGCAATAAAAGGTATCAGATTAATTTTTTGGTTTCTCAGTACATATAAAAGTTAACATTTACACTATACACTGTACAAAGTGTATAAAGTGTGCCAAGAGCGTTATGTCTAAAAAAATGTACACACCTTAATGAAAAAACACTTTATTGATAAAAAAAAGTGGAGGATGCCTGTGGGGCTCAGTCTGTTAAGCGCCTGACTCCTCATTTCGGCTCAGGTCATGATCTCACGTTTCACGGGTTTGAGCCTCACCCTGGGCTTTGTGCTGATGGCACGGAGCCTGCTTGGAATTCTTTCTCTCCCTCGCTCCCTGCCCACCCTCCCTCCCCCCCCCCCCCCCAACTTGTGCTTGCTCTCTCTTAAAATAAATAAACTTAAAAAGAATTTTTTTTTTTAACATTTATTTATTATTGAGAGAGTGAGCATGAGCAGGGGAGGGACAGAGAGAGGGGGAGACACAGAATCTGAAGCAGGCTCCAGGCTCTGAGCTGTCAGCAGAGAGCGTGAAACAGGGCTTGAATTCACAAACTGCGAGATCATGACCTGAGCCAAAGTCAGATGCTTAACTGACTCAGCCACCCAGGTGCCCCAAAATAAATAAATAAACTTAAAAAAATGAAAAAAAAAAAAGTGCTAACCATCATTGAGCTTTCAGTGAATTGTAATCTTTTTGTTGGTGTAACATCTTTTCTTGCTGTTGATGACTACTAACTGATGAGGGGCTTGCTGAAGGTTGGGGAGGCTGTGGCAATTTTTTTGACTCTTCACAAATGATTTCTCTGTCGTATGCGATACTATTTGATAGCATTTTACCCACAGTAGAACTTACTTCAAATTGGAGCCAATCCTTACAAACCCTGCTGATGCTTTATCAGCTTCATTTATGTAATATGCTAAGTTCTTTGTTGTCAATTCAACAATTTTCACAGCATCTTCACTAGTAGTAGATCCCATCTCAAGAAACTAATTTCTTTGCATATCCATAGAAGCAGCTTCTCATTTGTTAAAGTTTGGTCATGGGACTGCAGCAATTCAATCACAACTTCAGGCTTCAATTGTAATTCTAGTTCGTTTGCTCTTTCCACCACATCTGCATTTACTTCCTCCACTGATGTCTTGAGCCCCTCAACTCAAAGTCATCCATGAGGGTTGGGTTGGAGTCAACTTCTTCAAACTCCTGTTAATGTTGATAGACCTCTTCCTTTGAAGCACAGATGTTCTTAGTGGCACCTAGAATGGTGAAATCCTTTCTAGAAGTTTTTCATTTTACTTTGCCCAGATCCATCAGAAGAATCACTGTCTAGGGCAGCTCTGGCTTTGTGAAATGTATTTAAAAAAAAAAAAAAAATTTTTTTTTAGCGTTTATTTATTTTTGAGACAGAGAGAGACAGAGCATGAACAGGGGAGGGTGAGAGAGAGGGAGACACAGATTCTGAAACAGGCTCCAGGCTCTGAGCTGTCAACACAGAGCCCGACGCGGGGCTCGAACTCACGGACCGCGAGATCATGACCTGAGCCGAAGTCGGACGCTTAACCGACTGAACCACGCAGGCGCCCCGTGAAATGTATTTTTAAAAAAATAAGACTTAAAAGTCAGAATTGCTCCTTGGTCTGTGGGCTGTAGAATGGACGTTGTTAGCAGGCATGAAAACATCAAAGTCATTGTATATTGCCACCAGAGCTCTTGGGTGACTAGTTGCATTGTCAGTGAGCAGCAATATTTTGAAAGGACTCTTTTTTTTTTTTTTTTTTTTTTCCTGAGCAGAAGATCTCAGCAGTGGGCTTAAAATACTCAGTAAACCACATTATAAAAAGATGTGCTATCATCCAGGCTTTGTTGGGCAATGCATAGAACAGTAGGTTGAGCATAATTCTTAAGGGCCCTAGAATTTTCAGAATGGTCAGTGAGCATTGGCTTCACCTTCAGGTCACCAGCTGCCTTAGCCCCTAACAAGACAGACAGCCTTCTATAGCCATGATAGTCCTAGATCGCATCTTCTTTCAGTATAAGCCTATTTTGTCTACATTGAAAATCTGTTGTTTGGTGTAGCCACCTTCATTAATTATCTAAGCTACATCTTCTGGATAACTTGATGGCAGCTTCTACATCTCTGCTAGCTTCATAAATTTTTTTCCTGTAGTTTCTTCACCTTTTTCAACCTGCGTAGAATTGAATAGCATTAGGGCCTTGTTCTGGATTAAGTCTATAGGGAACCTTGTGGCTGGTTTGATCTTCTATGTAATGTACTTAAAGTCCTCCATTCCAGCAACAAGGCTATTTTGTTTTCTTATCATTCCTGTGTTCACTGGAGTAACACTTTTTTGTTTGCTTCTTTAAGAGATAGATAGCACGATTTGGGGAGGGGCAGAGAGAGAGGTGGAAAGAGACTACCAAGCTGGCTCCACACTGTCACTGCACAACCCAGTGTGGAGCTTGAACCCATGAAGCCATGAGTTCATGACCTGAGCCGAAACCAAGAGTCAGACGCTCAGCCAGCTGAGCCACCCAGGTGCCGGTGGAGTAGCACTTTTTGATTTATTTCTTTGAAGAACTTTTCTTTTGTATTCGCAACTTTGCTAACTGTTTGGTGCAAGTAGCCTAGCTTTTGGTCTCTCTTGGCTTTCACCATGCCTTCCTCATGAAGCTTAATCATTTCTAGCTTTTGATTTAAAATAAGAGACATGCAACTCTTCCTTTCACTTTAATACTTAAATACCATTCTAGGATTAGGCATTGGCCTAATTTCAATATTGTTGTGTCTCAAGGAGTAGGGAGGCCCAAGGAGAAAGAGAGAGAAGAGAGGGGAGAGAAAGGAGGGAATGGCTCGTTGATGGAGCAGTTAGATTATACAGTGTTTATTGATCATGTTTACTGTCCGGATGTGGGTGTGGTTTGTGGTGCCTCACAACAATTACAGTAGTAAGCAACATCAGAAATCATCACACATCATGGGGCGCCTGGGTGGCTCAGTCGGTTAAGCGTCTGACTTCAGCTCAGGTCACGATCTCACCGTCCGTGAGTTCGAGCCCTGCGTCAGGCTCTGGGCTGATGGCTCAGAGCCTGGAGCCTGCTTCCAGTTCTGTGTCTCCCTCTGTCTCTGCCCCTCCCCCGTTCATGCTCTGTCTCTCTCTCTCTCAAAAATAAATAAACGTTAAAAAAAAAAAAATCATCACACATCAGCCTTACAAATATAGTAATGAAATATTTTGATAATTACCTACCAAAATATGACACAAAGACACAAAGTGAACAAGTGCTTTTGGAACAGTGGCACCAATAGCCTACAGAGTTGCCACACCCTTAGTTTGTAAAAAAAGAAAAAAAAATTGTATAAAAAAATACTGTATGTGCAGTAAAGCAAAACCCAATACAATGCAGTAGACCTATATTCATAAAAGATGAGACACGTTGAAAATACATAGGAGCCACAATGAAGGTGCTCCTAAATGGCCAAACTTGGAAAAATTTCAACAACAAAATAAAAAATGGTAGTATTAGATTTTATTTTATTAATTTATTTTTCTTATAGAACTTTTTTTTTTTTTAAATATTTTATTTATTTTTGAGAAAGTGCAGTAGGGGAGGGGCCAAGAGAGAGGGACAGAGGATCCAGAGTGCACTGAGTAGTGAGCCTGATGCGGGGCTTGAACTGCCAAACTGGGAGATCATGACCTGAGCTGAGGTCAGATGCTCCACCAACTGAGCCACCCAGGAGCCCTGATAATACTACATTTTAAACTGCAGAATAAATTAGATATCCAGAAGCTCATGCTGATAAAAGTAAACAATTGAATGAATAAATAAATGGCAGACAATGGACAGCTTTCCCTTACAATAGAACAACAATCAGTATGGAAGGAATGAGAGAGAAAATCAGTGGGCATGCCATGTAGTAATAATTGTTACAAACAAGATTTATTGATGGGTGTTTCAAATTTATGCCCAAACTTGAGAAACGCAGTTTATGTTTCTCTTTTGTATTACGTACTAATGGAAAAATAGTAAATTTAAAGCAGAGAAGCAGCAAACATTAAGGTTCATGTCACCTGTAATGAGACATTGACACCAGGTACTCCTTGATACGATATACTCAGAAGGATACATTGTCATTTTTTTGCGTTTTTTTGTTTTTTGTTTTTGTTTCTTTTTGCCAAACATTTCTAGCATTGGACATTTTCATGAGGGCATATAACATGAGCCCAGCTTGAAGGACATTGTACAAAATAATCAGTTTTTTTTTTTTTTTTTTGAAGTGTCAGATTCACCTTGAGGCTGGTGGGGAAGAAGGTGTGCTGAGTGCTCAGGCTAGAGACCCTGGCCTGTGCACATGGTAGACCTCTGGCTGCCAGGCTGGCAGGGCAGGGAGGCAAGTGCTGCGCACCTGACCATGGCAGCACATAGGTGGGCTTTTGCCTCAGCTGGGCATGGTACCCCCTGAGGACCTTCTGCCCCACATGTCCAGTACAAGGTCTGGCAGTCAGTGACAGAGCAAGGCTCCCACGGCCCAGGTGCCCCCAGCAATCCCATTTCTGCATTCCTGGAATGCCCCAAGGATTCTAGTACCATGGCCTGGGCATTGTACTAGCGCATCATGATGGAGCCAGGAGTGTGGTTTGCAGTAGGAAGGAGAGGTGTGTAAGATGATGAAACAGGTTGAAGGAAGAGCAGGAGAGAAGGAAGAAAAAGTAGATGGAACCACAGAACACATCCTGAAGTTGCAGGAGAAGCTTGTGGCCCTACAGGAAGAGGCAGTAGCTTTTCCTACAGCCCAAGAAAAGTTTTACGTGAAGAAAAATGGAGGAGAAAAAGCAGACGACCTGACCACTCCGACATCACCTGCATACCAGCAGAGTGACTGTTTATACAGGATCTCACCTCTTCAGCACGTAGCGGGGGACGAGCCTTGGAGCACAGAATCACCCTGGCATCCTTTTGGCAGCTGATAAAGTCAAACAGAGATGCAGACTCCCAAGTGCTTACAACCCAGCACTACATGGGTTCAGCAGCTGTTTTTGCAGAGGCAATAATAATGGCCCAGAGCATAGGCAATCCCGAGGCAGTCCGTGAGCGTCCATGAGACTGCTCATCCCCCATCTCACTATGGACCCAAGATGCTGGCCTGTAGTCCTAGTCAACAGCTCAGCACCTTCAGCATTTACTGAAGTGCAGTACCTGTCTCAGCCACAGTTACAGCCCTATGCTGTGCCTGGTCATTTTCAGCCCACCCAGATAGCTTCCAGCCTGGTGGTGCCCTGTACTTACAAAAGCAGGTGGAACATGGTAGCTAACAGACTGGCTTCTCTGACTTATTCCTCCCTGTGCCCCATGCATCCAGCTTTTGGACTCCGTACCTCCCAGCTGCTTCCTGCAGGTGTAACCAGCAGGAAAAGCTTCCTGCTGCACCTGCATGTGCAGTCCACAGAAAAATTAGACTTTGCAGTTACCAGCTAACCAGGCCCTTGGGTCTTTTTCAGCAAAGACAGAACCCGTGATTCTACCACAAACCATATTTTATTATCAACCTCATCTCCATCCCCTCCTCACCCTGCCATGGGTGAGGATCCCTTGTCTGTCCCAGGCCCGGGCAGTGAAACCTACATGGCACTGGAAAAGAAAAAAAATGCCAAGTTGATGAAAGACCAAGAAAGACTGAAAGTGAAGTAGACTAAAGAGAATAGTTAAATACAATGTAATGGATTCTAGAAAGAATCCTAGAACAGAAGAAGGGCATTAATACGGAAACTGGTGAAATCTGAATAAAATCTGTAGTTTAATTGTAATATACTAATGTTAATTTCTACTTTTAATAGTTGTACTATGTTTGCGTTAAGATGTTAATATTAGGGGATGCTGCATGAGGGATAGACATTCTGTACTGTTTCTGCAACTTTTTTGTTAAGTTTTGTTAACTTTTTTGTTCTAATTTGAAATTAGAAATAAGTAAAAAAAAAAAAAAGGATCATAAGTATTAGGGATATACTTGGGAGTAAAAGACACAAGTACGAGTTTTGCCTCTTTGGAATTTAGAGAAGCATAGGGAGGCGGATAGTTGGAGTGATCAGATTATTAAAGTGAAGTGCAGAAACTATGGAGTACGTAGTAATTTTTAAAAGGGTACCTATTTGCACATTAGGTGAAATGTTGGTTGCTTGATGTGATGAGTGTTCTGTGTATGTGGTAATTTGTAATTGAATGTTTTTTCATTAATCTTACATATTTTTTAAGTTTATTATTTTAGCAGTATGCACCCATTGTGAGGCTTGAATCCACAACCCTGAGGTCAAGACTTGTATGTTCTTCTGACTGAGCCAGCCAGTCGCCTCTCATTAATTTTATTTATTATGCTGGAGTATATCAGATTCAATTTGAAATTCAGATAGCTGTGTACTATCAGCAAGAGTAATTCAACATGTGATGATCTTATGGGTAGTCTTGATACTTAGCTGTATTGTAGCAGATACAGGCAGGGATAAATCTGTTAACAATCTTAACCCTATGTCTGCCAACTAGAAAGGCTTTTTTTTATATTTTGACTAGGAAGTTTCTTTTGAAATTATCTGTAAGAATCTTGATTTAAGAAATGTGAACAGGGGTGCCTAGGTAACTCAGTCCAACTCTTGGTTTCGGCTCAGGTTATGGTCCCAGGGTCTAGATGGGGCTCCATGCTGGGTGGGGGCATGCTTGAGGTATCCTCTCTCTCTCCTTCCCTTCCTCCCCGCCCCCCCATCTCTTGTGTGCCCTTAAAATAATTCTTAAAAAACAAACAAACAAACAAAAAAAACAAAAAGAGGGGCGCCTGGGTGGCTCAGTCGTTAAACATCTGACTTCGCCTCAGGTCATGATCTTGCGATCTGTGGGTTCGAACCCCACATTGGGCTCTGTGCTGACAGCTCAGAGCCTGGAGCCTGCTTCGGATTCTGTGTCTCCCTCTGTCTCTGCTCCTCCTTCACTTGCACTCTGTCTCTGTCTTTCAAAAATAAACACTATTAAAAAAAATAAAAATGTGAGCAAGTTGTCTGAAAATTGAGCAGTTTTGCAGCATGTATAAAGGAAAGGGGACAATGTGTCTTGGAACTTTCACTAATAATTGTCAAAAATCTTCTGTACTTTCAAGGGAAAGCAAATAAAATTATGGCACTTAAACTGAAGAAATACATCTGACTGAGGTTCCTACCATACAAGACAGCTTTAATTATTAATAAGCCAGATAATTTGGACTCTGCTTTTTTGTTTCACTTTAGTTAGAAGATTGACAGAATGGCATAAGAAAGTATGTTTTGAGAGAAATTAAATAATTTATCCAGGGTATACAATTTTCTGGTTTCCTTTTAGTGCTACAAATAAATTATTAAGTTTCTCACGGGTCACTTAATTCTTCAGAGACCGTGGCAGTGAAGAAGGAAGACTAGGACAAGGTGTTGATGAGCTTATTCAGACTGTGACTTGACCACTTCAGTAGTGCATTTATTCTTTTATTTCTTCATTCCTTCTCTTACCACCCTTCTGCTCACTCATCTATCCATCCACCTGTTTTCCTTTTTTCTGTCATTTCAACACAAAGATCTTACTTAGCCCTGCAATATGTGTGGAGGGCATGTGCTAATAAAAAGGAACAAAGAATAGCAGGACACTTTTATCCATTATTTATATCATCGTTTAGTTTCTAGATCCTTTCTATTTTTCAAAGCCCTACAAAAATATGTGAGGCCTGAGAATAATTAGTGGGTTCAAATTAAATTGTAAAATTGAAGTTTTATCACTTTGCAATTAAGTGTAACATGAAGGATGTTAAAATTTGCCACACCTTTTTTACTTATTAGTTCCATTTGTAAATGTAACCTAGGAAGTTATCCTTCACTTGAAGAGACATTAAATGTACATGTAAAGATACTCATTAAAGCGTCTTGTGGAATAGAAAAAATTAAAAGCAAACGTATGTACAATAGGGAATATTTCTGAATATTGTCCGTATGTTCAGATTTTGGAATTACCGGTGTGGTATCAGAACTTATTTCAAAATTAAGTAGAACTTCTCGAATTTATAGACAAAGGAAAAGAAGGGAAAAATAACCGTTTAAAGTGATTATGCCTTTTTACCTTATTTTTCCTCCTGGTTTATAAATCTATTCTTACATTATATCAGGAAAAAAACCCTGCTTTAATAATGACAGAAGTACATTACAGATTTTGTTTAAAATACTTTATTTTGTTTTAATTTTAAAATGTTATGGCAGAGGCACCTGGGTGGCTCAGTCGGTCAAGCATCTGACTTCAGCTCAGGTCATGATCTCGCGGTTCGTGGATTTGAGCCCCGCTGACAGCTCGGAGCCTGGAGCCTGCTTCGGATTCTCCCTCTCTCTCTCTGCCCCTCCTCTGCTTGCACTCCGTCTCTCTCTGTCTCTCAGAAAAAAAAATTAAAAAAAAACCCAAAACTCAATGATACATTACATGTATGAAATAAAAGAGTTAATGGTCCTGTTCTCTAGAGTATTCCCACTGTGACAAACTTTTTCTACCTTCTTCTGTTCTCACACAAATAATTTTTAGAAGCAGTAATACGGATGCTGTTTTTTTACTTGCTTTTTTTCTGGCAGCTTTACCTTAGACTTTGTTTTGTGTCAGTAAATGCAAATCTGCCTTTGTAACAGTTGTTGTGTGTTCCTTGGCATCAATGGGCCATCCTTGTTTCCCGTTTATAGTTGATTGTGTCTTCAACCTTTTCCTTTTAATTAATGCCACAGTGTATATCTGTACAGTGTGTATCTGTACCTACATCCTTGCACATTTGTGCAGATATTTCTTTTTAGTTTACTGGAAATGGACTTGCACATTTAAAATTCTATTACATCTTACAAATTATCCCTGAACAAGGTCTTTGTTGCAATTCTGAAGACCAAAGAACTTTGAAAACCAAAATGTATCATTTTGTGGCAGGATCTGATAAGAGCCTATTTGATGACAAAACCTGACATGTATTTAGGTCTGTGGTCGTATCAGACCTTTACTATTTTCACCAAAATGAATGTTCATCTTACTGGGGAAATGCCAGTGTGGTTGATTATTGGGTTCTGTCCCAGATCTTACTAGTTATATAATAACCGTGCATGAACCCTTTTCGAAATCAGGAAAACTGAATTTCAAAACATACGTATTAGAGTTTTTGAATAGGAAATTAAAAAAAATTTTTTTTTTTTAATGTTTACTTTTGGGAGACAGAGAGCAAGCAGTGCTGAGGCGGAAAGAGAGGAAGACTCTCCTCCAAAGCAGGCTCCAGGCTCCGAGCTGTCAGCACAGAGCCCAACACAAGGTTCACAAACTATGAAATCACGACCTGAGCTGAAGTCAGACACTTAACTGACTGAGCCACCCAAGCGCCCTATTGAATAGGAAATTTTTACCTGTACCTGCATATATTTTCAGCTATGTGAATATGAAAGTGTTTCCTTTATAGTAAAATTTATGAGTGTGTTAACGTCCAAGAAGTGGATTAACCATTTTACTTGAATACTGAATTTACAATGGAAATGTATATTGGAGACTTAGACAAAAATCTCAAAATAGTCTAGATTTTGCTTAAAATTTCTTAGAAACATTGTCTTGTTACTAACCTGTGGTCTGACACAAATTCTTCAACCAGTGGTTTTTGTGCTGTCTGTGGGATATATCATTTCTTTTAGTTCATGGAGTTGTGTTTAGGGGAGGAAGCATTATACAGCAAACAACAGAGTATCTTGAGATTTGATTGTTACACTTAGTGTAATAAGGTACTTAAATGAGCAATTTAGAAAATGTGACTTAAGGAGAGGACATCAGTATTATATAGTCTTCACTATTTAAATTATTTTTTAGTTTTTGGGTGGAGGCATATACACTTGAATTTGCATTGACATAAAAGCCAATATAATGTGAGCCTGTTAACTTCAGTGTTATTTTGTAGGTTTTTTTCTTGTAATCATAAGTAATTGCTGATTTACTAGTAATTGTGCACACATATTATAGTTCAATATTTTTTTCTCTCACATGCTTAAATATACCTCTGGGACTGAGGTTGGCAAACTTTTTCTTGGAAAACGGCTAAGGACTAAATGGTAAATATTTTAGGCTTTGCAGGTCATATGGTTTCTGTCTCAACTACTCAGCACTGCTCTGACCCAGTGGTAGCTGTAGACATTAAGTACATGATTGTCTTTTACAACTTGATGTACAAAAACAGATGGTAACCTCACACCTGTCCTAGAGGTTTTCTTCAGGGGGTTGATAAAATGGAGAGAGAGTTTGTTAAGGATTCCTTAGACACGATAGATTTTTTGACTAGGCAGTTTTGTTCTTTGCAGTGGCTTAGATTGGGATTGGTTCTGAGTGCCTTTATGCCAGTGATAGATCCCACCCTTTCTCTTTATATACAGTAAGAGAGTACATGTTTGAGCTTTTGGACTCCTGATTTCTTGACCATAAGCACATAACTAACTTAGTTACATGTTGTTACTCTGTTTTTTGATTTACCCTAGGTACTTTTATTTCTTTGGGTTAGTTGATTAATTAAGGCTTAGAGCAAACTAGAAGAAGGAAGGTAAATCTAGTAAGTCAATCATTATTCACAGATTTTGCCTAAAGTTACTTATAAATGGTTTTGTTTTACATGAAATACAATTCCTGGTAATGGCTTACATGTTGCAATTTTTATTTAAAAATCTTTCAGACATGAGGAAGAGCACCGTCGCCGTGAGGAAGAAATGATCCGACACAGAGAACAGGAGGAACTCAGGCGACAGCAAGAGGGCTTTAAGCCAAACTATATGGAGAATGTAAGTAAAGTACTAGTTAACTAAAATTATTTTATATTGTTAGGTGCACAGTGTATATTTAATTTCTTTGGATATTGGTTTATATATTTTTTAGTCTTCCTGAATTTCTCGTGTTTATGTTAAACTAATGATTTTGTTAACTTCTTACAGGTAATAACTTAAAAGTAGTTTCTGAACATACTATTAATGTTTTATGAAAAGGATGTTAAAAATTTTCTACTTTATCTTTTTTTAATATATGCTACTAAATTAGAACTCTTGATAAATCTATATTCTCTACTTGATTTCATCATTTACTGGTATTAAAAATTCTTTGTATTAGATGATTTTAGATATTTACAAATGTAGAATAATATATACAAAGGTACACTAGTATGTGCTTATTACCCAACGATGACAGTTATCAACACATAGCTGGTCTTTTCATCTTTAAGTGTACCCACTTTCCTGAATTACCATTATTTTTTAAATGTTTATTTATTTTGAGAAAGGAAGAACACATGTGTGAGAGTGGGGGAGGAACAGAGAGAGAGAGGGGTAGAGAGGAAAGATCTCAAGCACGCTCTGCTCTATCAGCATAGAGATATATTTTATATTTTATAAAATATAAATAAAATTTATATATTTTATTTATTTTGTTGGTTTACAATTGGTTTCTTCAAATTGGCTGATAAATCTAGTGTTTTTAGTCTGTAGGTTTTCTCTTCCCCCTTTAAATTTTTTTTTTATCTTTTTAAGAAACAGATCCTTGTTGTATAGAGTATTTCACATCCTATATTGTGTTGAATTTATCCTTGCAGTGATGTTTAACAAGTTTCTTTATCCCTGAGTTTCTCATAAACAGGAGTTCCAAAGATTTGGTCTAATTCAGGTTTTTGTTTTGGGTAGGCAAAATGGTAGGGCAAACACGAATACTTCAAATATGTTATAATGCACATGTTCTTATTGTTAACTAACAGTCTTATTCTTCACCTTTAGATGAATGCCATTTTAACAGTCATTATTCTGAAAAATATTTACTAGTGTTTTTTTCTCTAGCTGTTCAAAAGCCATGATTCCTTAATATTATTAAGTCATGACTCTTTTTGCTGGCCTTCTCTGTCCCTGTTCTTCTGTCCCTAGAAAAATTTTAAACTTTTTTCATTAAGAAGGATACGCACAGAAAAAAATACATCCTAACTTGTGTAACTACAAGAAATTTTTATCTTAGCTTGCATCACGTCAGTATCCTTTGACTAAAAATTACGCGGCATTTAAATTCAGTTAGGAAAGTTTCTTATTATTTATAAATCATACTAAAGGTTTAATTGATATCTGAATTCCATTACCAAATTAGTTGAGCGTTTTAAGCATTATAAATTTTCTTTTGAGTAATTTCTAGCATTATTTTGCAATTCTCTTTTTCTTCCTTGGATACATAGTATTTGCTTATGATATATTTTAACCTGTGGCATTTGGTCTTTTGGTTGTTACATGTGAATATAAATCTGTTGGATTTATCAATGCGAGGATATTTTATGATGTCATGAGAGTATGTGGAATTAAAATTTTGCAGGCCCGTGCTCGCTTTGGCAGCACATACACTAAAATTTTGCAGGTCCATGTTTTGGAAACTAGTGATTACATGTTTTTATCTTCAAATACTATCAAGATGTAAACCACCTATGATAACATTTCTTAGGGAAACTATTTCATAACGTGTAGGATTAGGAAATTCTTCCTTGTCCCTTTATGTACCTGAACATTTCTTTTCCTAAAGTGCTTGCTTATGGTTAAAGATGGCGGAATTATCTTTCTTACTATTCTTCTGGCATAAACTTTAAATTCTTGGAACACACGTGTAGCTATTTGTAATAACGTCATATACGTAAATCATTTAGGTGACTTAGGAAAAAAGTAAAATGCATTCTGTTAAACTTTAAGTTGGCTATATCATAAACTTGATTGCAGACTCTTCTTTGAAATTATTTCACAATTTTTAAAATACATACCACTTTTTAATATATGTTCAGTGGCATTTAATATAGGTATAATTAATGAAGGGCAGATTTTAATTTTCTCTATTAAAAAATTATTTGGAAATGTTGCTACAATTTAAAATTGGAATATGTAGATTCTTTAATTTGAAAACATTTGTTATGTTTAAAATTCATTTTAATGGTGGGTAAAATTTTACAAATATCCAGTGAACTTTGAGAAGAAAAGTATTTAAAATACTCATGATGGATTTTTTGGCATTTCAAAAATAGATTATTGTTTCACAAGATTATGCTCTTAGAAAATGTAGATGATGATCTATTTTAACATTAAGATATCTTTGTTTTCAAGTAGTCACTTAAAGCATATATTGCATATTTGAAGCATCATGAGATTAATTTGGCTAGAGTAGAAGTCAGCAAACTATAGCCTGGGACCACTGCCTAGTTTCATACCACTCTGCCACCGAGCTAAGAATGGTGTTTACATTTTAAAGAGTTGGTGGATAAGAAAAATAAAAGAATGTTAGAAAGTATTTGTGACTCACAAAACCCAAGATATTTACTCTTTCACCCTGTACAGAAGATGTTTGCTAAACCCTGGGCTGGAGAGTTGGTGCTGGGTTTTTTTTGTTTTTTGTTTCTGTTTTTAATTAATATTCTTGTTAGAGCACAGCATTACTAGATTCTTAATTTTCTGAAGAGAAACTGTATTTAAAATAGTATGTAACAATGGAATTAAATATTTAGGGGAAAATATAGTCTCTGTCGGATTTTTAGATTTTTTTTGAGACTAGAAATTATAGACAAGTTTTTCATCATTTTGGTATCAGTTTTATTTGGTTCCTAGCTTCATAATGCTTGTTAATATAAGCTAATGAAACACTAAAGAAATGTTAACAAAAGCTCTTTATTGGTCTTGACTATTCTTTGTTAATAGAGAAAACATTGAATTGTATCAGTTATTCTTCATTTACTTTGAAAACTGTCTTTGGGAAAAATTTTTAAATTAATGTTTGTTTTTGTTTTTAAAAGCTTTGAAATTAGGCCCTCTTATGTGCTTTCTCTTTTTTCACTGTTCAGTTTAAAGGGAGGAATCAAATGGTAAGTGTTCAGCTTGCCCAAGTAGTAAGAGTGAAAGTATAAAGTAGATTTACTTGGTTTAAGATGCCACCACTCATTTCTTTCTAATATTCCTATTAGATATATTCCAACACAAATAACAGTATGGGTTTTAAAGTATGAAATCTGATATTCATATTTTGTTCCTTGAATAATAATTTTTTTTTAAGTAATAAAACAGGGAAAACACACAGTCATGTCTGGTCATGTTTTTCTTTGTTAGCCTCAACTTTATCATAATTTTATGACATACGAACATATTTTTAAGGGTTTCAAAGATATGTCAGAACTTCGTTAACTAGTGGTTGCCATTTTAATTTCATACCTTATTTCTTAGAAGTCAAGCTCTTTGATAATAGCTCTGGTAATCATAAATTAAACATGTTACTTTTCATTTCTATAGCATAATATATTTTTGGCTACCATAACAATGTATATATTTTTGTGCTGTGCCCTAAGTACACTTAGGCTTATCTTTATTATAGCTGAGTGTATTTGAACCATTTTCTAGATAGTACTTACTAGATTGAGATTTTCTACTTACACAATTTAATAGCTTTTGAGGTTACTCCACTTACTATAGATTAAGTAGTTTATTTTTTATTTTTATTTTTTATTTTAAAATGTTTATTTTTGAGAGAGAGAGAAAGTGTGAGTCGGGGCGGGGCAGAGAGAGAGGGAGACAGAGGATCCAAAGTAGGCTCTTTGCTGACAGCGGAGAGCCTCCTGTGGGGCTGGAACTCAAGAACCTTGAGATTATGACGTGAGCTTAAGTCAGATGCTTAACTTACTGAGCCATTCAGGTGCCCCTAGACTTAGGAGTTTAAACATTTAAATACTACAGTGTACCAGTCTTTTTCTGTGGATTCAGTTTGTCTTGGAGTAAAGTGGAGGTTTTAATTAGAATGTTTTTTAATGAAGTTTCTTCGAGTAAACTTGGCTTTCTTGAGAAAATGATATTATAAAAACATGTACATGCTACTGTAGTTGTATGTAGTTGTATCAAGTAGTTATAAACTACCTTGTATAGGTAAATTGGGGCAGTGTTTTAAGACTTTAGAAGTATTTTTTTTTATTAGAAGTTTCTTTTTGGTGTGGTAAATATTAATATTTGTTTTTTAGTGAATAAAAGAATAGCCCTTCAGATTTTTGAAATACGTACATGAAGAATATTGAAGAATTTTGAAGAATTTTTATTTTTGTTTGAGTAGGTGGGAATAGCCTTGGATATTTATACATATGTACATAATAAACCTGAAAATAAATGTACATTACATGCTAAGGCAGTAATTTGATCCAGTTATGTGTCTTTTGTTAGAATTGTTCCATTGTAGCTACCTAGTATGTTAGGCCAAAAGCATTAAAGAGATGTAGCCAGAGGCTAAGGGTATAATGCCTCTTCCATGGTAGTGTTTTTCAAATAGTGCATAATAAACACTCAGGGATCTTTTTTAAAAATGTAGGTTTTTGTCTTAGGTCTTCAACCTACAAATTGAATCATTTTGTGATTCTAGTAGAATCTAATGCATTCTCCGTTGATCACAGTTTTGGCTAAATTCACTAGTTTTCAACCTTTGCAGCACATCTATGGAACTTAAAGAAAAATGCCTGCGTTCCAATCCACTACATATTTTTGATACAGTGGGTCTGGGTTGGAGCCATGGGATCTGCATCTTAAGAAGCTCTTCAGCTTGCTTATTTTCATTAGCAAAAATAGACTATTAGCCATATGTTGAAATGAGACATAGTCGAAATATTGAAATAAGAATAGTAGTAGTTCAATTTTTTATGGGACCTGGGGAGTTGAAGGGAGGGCTCAGAGTCAATCAACTTGGGGAATAGGATTCATACACTTAACAATGTAAGTAGCACAACATTCTATGTGAATAGTGTTCTGTGGGATTTTGGTGTGACAACTTTGGTGTGAAAGTTGAGCTTTCAGCCTATATGTGGACAATACCTACAGGTATTGTCTCAGATCATACATTAACTTTTTAAACTTTGTTTTTTAAGTATTTCATCTAGACTGGGGGTTGACAGACTAGGGTAAGCCTGGTCAAATCTGAACACTGCCTGTTGTGTTTATGTTTTGCTTATAGATGCTTTGCCCAAAGATGATAGAGTTGACTAGTTGTGACACAACCGTATGAGACTATATCAAGCCTCTCTGGCCTGCAAAGCCTGAAATATATACTATTCTGGCCCTTTACCAAAAAAGTTTGCCGACCCCTGGTCTAGGTCCAGATTGTTGGGAGTTGGGAGGAATCTGTAAAAAGTGACTCATGTTAACCAAACTCAAAGAGTTTGTGAATTAAAAGTAAATTTATTAATCAATATGCTTTTTTCCAGTGTTTATAGAAGTCTCATTGAACAGAGCACCTTTTATCCTAGAATCAAAGTCCCTGAAGAGTCCAAATTAGTGACCTGAAGGTTTATTGGTAGTCATGGTTATAAATCAGAGCAAAAGTTATTAGAGGAACTGTTTGATAAAGCATCATTGCCCCACAGGTGATATCTTAGAGTTTTCAAATGTTTTCTTAGTAGAGACGTAAAGCATTGTTCTTTCAAATGTTCCCTTCTCTTGATCAGCATTGCCAAATTTGACCTATTTAATCAGCCACTTCTTTATGTTAGTCTTTTTTCCTCCTCCTTGAGTGGGCATTGTTTCTCTTAACTGATTTACTTACAACCCAGCTTTCTCTGATGTGCCATGTACAAAACTCAAAACAGAAACTCTAGCTAGTAATAAAATTTCATTAATAGATGTTGGCAGAGAGAACTGATGATAATCATTAATTACTAATAAGTAGGTACAAATAACATTTTCTGAAATGATCTGTGAATTTTTGAGAGAAGTTGCCATTTTGTGGTTTCCACGTGGCTATTACTCCTCTTCCTATAAATTGTTTAGCTCTAATAAATGATTTGATTTTATTGCAGAAGAAGATTATTTTTTAGAAGTCTAAATACCTGAAGCATTCAGAAAAAGGACATATTTTACAAGGGATTTTTATAGCATCTTCATTATTCTGTGGAAATAACAGAAGAATCATTTGCTGTAGAGCTTGGTGTCAGATTTAGGTGTGACCTAGGGGGGCAGGTTAGTACCTATTGCTGTTATAATAGTAGCTCAGTTACAGTGGTTTGGGCATGATGATGATGATGATCAAAATTATAGCATTTACATTGCAGTGATCTCCCATATAATGTTCTAGTTGTGACCAGTGTTTTTATTGTTAATGTTTTCATTTATTTACTAAAATAATTTAATGTGTTTCTTACAGTGAGACAAGAACTTTTCTCAATATTTGGGATGGAGCGTAATTGGAACTAGACTTATGCTTTTGTAGTCCAGTGAATACAGAAATCAATATGTGTTTATGTATGTTATGTTCATATATACTTTGGAAGTGATCGTTAGAATTTTGACGATTGGGGGTATTTGGGTTGAAGAAATGTATCACTTTTAACCAGCTGTTGACATCTTTGATCACTTCTCAAAAGGATTTTTTAATAGTTTTAGTATTACCTAATCATTTGTAGGGGAAAACCTCAAGAATTTTCAACCAAACTAGGACAACTGAATATAGGTACTATTTAAAGTTACTTTTTTTTACAGCAGGCATAAAATGGGCAGTCTCTTGCAAACCAGGATGTATGGTTATCTTAATCATACATTATGATTACAAATAATGGTTTTTTCTTCTTCTGTTTTATCATTCATATTTAAAAGTCTTCCAAATGACTCCAAAGGGAAATGCTTACTGAGCCTCTCTTAAACTCTATACCAACTTTACCAGAGGATACTTTATTGTACTTAATTATTTTTATGTCATATTAGATGACTAGTGTCTTTTTTTTGTCTTAACCTTCCATTAGAGTTTCAGAGAGGCTTATAATCCAGAAAAATTTCTTTATCCCTTTTTTTCTCCTGGAGAATGTCTGCATACACTTAGTGCATGCATAACCTTCTGTTACTACTCACCTCAGCTGTATCATTTTTAATAATGATTCTTTTTTAGTACTTACCACATTGCATTCTAATTATTTTCTGATTTTGTTGTCCACTAATTGATCTTTCATTGAGTTTTTGAGTTTGAGAGTGTTGCATTTGTCATATTGTGGTTACTTAGATGTAAACAGAGAATTAAATAGTTTGGTGTCTTATTTTTCAGATACCAGTGCAGCTTAGTCACATGGTTTTCAGTGTTGTTTATGGGCCACTGTACTTTGGTATTTATTGAATACTAATGTCTCATGTTAAACATCTGTAGTTTTGAAACGATTGGTGTTAAGACTATTGATGTATTTTTGTAGACTTCATAATGGAATCCCATAATGAAGAGTAAGTTTTTAAAAAACAGTCAAATAACAATTTTTGATGTTTGGTTTTCAGTACACCTAACTATTCATCGATCTCACTTGGATATCCCATCAGAGTGTTAGACTTACAGAAGGATTTTAGAGGTTTCCATTTAGTAAGAAAATTTGGTCACTGTTTTTACTGTGTTCAAAGTGCTGAGTACCATAGAGGATACAGAAGTGAATCAAGTTGAGGATTAGGTCTTTGAGTATTTTATTTATTTTGTTAAAAAAAATTTAATGTTTTATTTATTTTTGAGAGAGAGAGAGAGAGAGAGAGAGACAGACAGACAGCATGGGCGGGGGAGGGGATGGAGACAGAGAGGGAGACACACAATCTGAAGCAGGCTCCAGACTCTGAGCTGTCAGCACAGAGCCCTCTGCGGGGCTTGAACTCAAGAACTGTGAGATCATGACCTGAGCCGAAGTTGGTCAACTGACTGAGCCACCCAGGCGCCCCGTGTCTTTGATTAGAGTATTGTAGGTGCAGAGTATCTGCATAGAGTGCACAGAGATAAAGCTAAAAAGTTTTGAGAGTCTAGGGGCACCTGGGTGGCTCAGTCGGTTAAGTGTCTTAACTCTTGATTTTGGTTCAGGTTATGAGCTCATGGTTCATGGATTCAAGCCCCGCGTCTGGCTCCATACTGACATCATGGAGTCTGCTTTGGATTCTCTTCCTCTCTTCTCTCTCTGCCCCTCCCCTGTGTGTACGTGTGTGTGCTCTCTCTTGAATAAACTTTAAAAATAAGTTTTGAGAGTATAGAAAGAGATTGCAAAGGGAGTGTCGAGTGCATTGAGTAGCCTCAGCACTGTTGTGGAACTTATTTGGGTGTATTTTTTTTAATGTTTTTTAAAAATTTATTATTGAGAGAGTGAGCAGGAGCGGGGAAAGGGCAGCGTGGGGGACGGGGACAGAGGCTCCAAAGTGGGCTCTGCATTGATAGCAGCGTGTTCGATGGAGCGCTTGAACCCACGAATTGTGAGATCATGACCTGAGCCAAAGTCAGATGCTCAACCAACTGAGCCACCTAGGCGCCCCTGAGTGTTTTTTTTTTTTTTTTTCTTTTAAACTGATATGATTGGTTTATTATTCCACTGTGTTGTAGGTATACCTCATGTCTTTTCATTTGAAATGGTAAGTTCTTTGAATCGTACTTGGTTCAGAATGGTAAGACTTTTAGCTTAATGTTTACCTTTTTTGAGGGGTTGGAGAAGAGGAAAGTCAAGATTGGTAAATAGAGGTGTTTAACTAAAGTAAACACTTTTGAGATGTCAAATATGTATAATAAAACTAGTAGGAATTTTTACATATTAAATAATTTGAATTAAAAAGATTCTATGAAGACATAAAAATTTAGCTTGTTATTTCTGCTTTGTGACTTCTTAATGGAATACTTAGAAACCCCCCTTTAAGTTCTACAAGGTGATTTAAAAAAGTTTTTTTTTTTTTTTAGGTCAGTCTCAATCTAGTATCTTCTTTACTTTATATTGAGGACATGAAGTTCTGTTGTGTCACCTGAAATATCAGAGTTTTATACCAAATTAGACTAAATAAATGTGAATGTCTATGGATAGTTATTATCTAACTGTTAGTGGCAGGAAACTTGGGTTTGTGAGCATTCTCTGCTGATGAAATGCATTTATTTCTGTTTAAAATATCAAGTAATTGAAAAGTATATGGGTAAGTTTGCCTGTACTTTGTCTTACGATATCCTGCACTATATTGTACACCACGTTTCAAAACCTGTTTTCTTGTTGTAAATTTACCATGTTTCTCAGAAGGTAACTTCTTCATTTGTCCTGTTACTGGTTTTCCTAAATTCTGCTTTTAAACAATTGATATGCTTATAATAGTAGTTTTTCTTATAAATTTGTGTTTTAAATACCTGAATTTTATTTAGTTACCACTTAAATATTTTTAAAATTACTATAATTGAACCTGTTGTTTTGAGTTGTCTACTTAAGAAAACTATGTAATTTGTTAAAATTTCATAGCTTATGGTATACTAACTACTAAGATAATTTGTTTAATACCTAGCATCACACAAAGATTCCCCATTAAATATATACTTAATTCTTTATACATTGGAACACTTGTGCTTTGTTTGCACCTTCCACTGCTTTTTTCTGTTGATGGGACCAGCTTGGAATTGCTTCTTGTACAGTTTATATTTGTTCTTTTGTTTCATCTTTCATACCTTGGTCTGGCCAGTCATGTTAGTTGTTTTGACTTTGATAAGGAAATGTACTGGTTAGGAGGTTATGAGTGAAGAGTTGCAAACCAATTACCAGTATTATGTGAGCTTTAATAGGATAGTACTAAAAATACTGTGTTTGTGTTGTAGCTGATACTATCATGGATGATTTCTTTAAGAGTTTAGGATAAAATAACTAAATTTGAAGAATAGATATTCCTAATCAGTTTCAGTCTTTAAAAGCCTGTCTTTAGAGTTTGCTATGACAAGTGAAAAAAGATGATGATAATAATTTTGAAAGTATCCCTTGGATATGTGATTAAAACTCTTCTCAGCTGAATATAAATTTGTTTAAATATAAATTTATTCTCTTCTGTCTTTTGATATATGGTGGATTATTTATAATTAGATTTAATTAATCTTCAGTTAGAAAATCACTCTATTTATTAAAAAGCAGCAGTTAAGTTTTGAATTTGACAGGTGGCACCAGAATAATCTTTTAAGATTCCTGAACCAGGCTTTAAAAATACATTGAATGAATTTAGATTCAGAGGTATGTTTTGAGGTTAACAAATGCAGTGAGCTAAGAGTAAGCCCCCCTTTTTGTATTTGTTGTTTCATTTTATTTCTGATTTGAAATTTAACAAGTAACAAAGTTTTATTTCATGACAAAAATTTGTAGTATAAATTTATATATGGAATTGATTATTCAAAAAGAAACATTAAATTTTTTTAATGGTTTTTATTTTATTAGTTTTTAAATATTTATTTAGAGAGAACGAGTTGGGGAGAGAGGCAGAGGGAAAGAGCGAATCCCAAGCAGGCTCTGCGCTTCAGTACAGAGCCTGATGCAGGGCTCCATCCTTTGAATCGTGAAATCATGACCTGAGCTGAAATCAAGAGTCGATGCTTAGCTGACTAAGTCACCCAGGTGCCTCTAAGAGACTATTTTTTATTAATTAATTAATTAATTAATTGTATTTTATTTTACTGTATTTTATTTTATTGTATTATTTTATTTTATTTTATTTTATTTTATTTTATTTTATTTTATTTATTTTTTTTATGAGAGACTATTTTTTAGAGCAGTTTTAAATTCATAGCAGAATTGAGCCGAAGATAGATTTCCCATATACCTCCTTCCCCTAACTTACCGACTCCTTCACTATCAAATTGACACATCCTTATCACCCAAAGACCATAGGGTTTACTCTTGGTGTTGCACAGTCTGTGGCCTTTGGCAAATATGACATGTACCCATTGTTAACACTATACAGGATAGTTTCACTGCCCTAAAAATCCTCTGTCCTCTGCCTGTTCATCCCTCCCTCCTTCCTTATCTTGGGCAAGCACTGATTTTGTTACTGTCTTTATAGTTTTGACTTTTTCAGAATGTCATATAGTTGGAATTGTAATATATAGACTTTTCATATTGGTTTTTTGGTAATGGCATTTTAGGTTACTCTGTGTCTTTTCGTGGCTTAATAGCTTGTTTATTTTCAGTGCCAAGTAATGTTTCATTGTCTGGAGGTACTGCAGTTTGTTGATCCATTCACCTAATAAGGACATGTTGGTTGCTTCCAAGTTTTTGCAATTATGACTAAATTTAGTTGCTATTAACATCCATGTGCAGGTTTTTGTGCGGTCATAAGTTTTCATCTTTGTGTAAATACCAAGGTTTGTGGTTGCTGGATTGTATGTATGTATGTTTAGTTTTGTAAGAAACTGTTAAATTGTCTTCTAGAAAAGTAAACATGCCATTTATAATCCCTATCAGCAATACATTAGAATTCCTATTTCTCTACATCCTTGTCATGCTTTGTGTTGTCAGTGTTTAGGATTTTGGCCATTCTGATTGATGTGGTATCTCACTGTTGTCTTAATTTGCAATTCCCTAATGATATATGGTGTAAAAATATCATTTTAACAACCACATAACTGAAGAACATTTCTCCAGTATTCAGGGGTGCAGATATCATGGAATGCATGTATTCAAATTGAGGGTAAAAAAAATCACCATAAATTGTATTTATTGAAAGACTGTCTCATGTTACTTAAAAACATCCCCCCTTCTCTGTCTAGTAGTGAGTAAGTAGTATGTTTGGGAAATTCTTGTTTTTAATTACTTGAAGTAGAAATTTTAAGTCTTCCAAGCATTCTCTGTTGGTTATGTTGGAAAGTTTGCATGCTATTATTTATATCAGTGGAAACATGTCTTACTTCCCTTTTTAGTTTAAAATTATTTTTATTTTAACAGTATTGTAACGCTTTTTAAAGGAGTGAATAATTTCTTGGCAAAGATACCTAGTGGTTATTTTTGTAATTTTTCTTTATACCTATTTCTTAATATTTCATGTAATTGATTTTTATTCCAGTTTTTTTTCCAGATATGTTGTGTTTGTTATATAGTGAAAATTTCAGATACTAATAGTTTATTTCTCCTTAAAAGTTTAACTAGATATCTAATAATCTTATTATTCTTTTGTGTAAACTTCTCCAGTGAAGGAAAAGATAGATTTCTAAGTGCTAAATGAAATTTATATTTAGGAATGTTTAATGATAAGAAGGTCGAATCTTGTTATTTCCCAAAACTTAGAATCTTCTCTAAAATTATATATCATTTAGTAGATTTAAATGTTCTGTATCAGTATTTTTACATCAAGAATTTTAGCATTTTCTCTATTAAGACATTGAACCTAAGTGGTACATGGTGATCCCTTGTCAATCCCTAGAAGTTTCTTCAGAAGTGTACATGAAAGATGTTTACGGATTAAAGAATAATGATCCTTGTCATTCTAACAAGGATTTAGATTAATGAGTGTTAGATGAATATATTCTATCAACTCATTGCAAAGTGTTGTGTCAGTTGATACTATGTTGTCATTTCTGTAGCTCACTTTTCTAAACCTTAGGCATATAGTATAATTTATTTTAGCCTTATTTTTGTATTGTGTGAATTCTTTAAATTTGGTTATCTAAAAAAAGTAAACTACGAGATCTTTAAATTCACAGGTTGGTATCCTGAGTGTTAAGTATTAAAGGAAAAGATCCTATTTTACATAAAATAATGTTTAGTTTACATTAGTGCAGATTTTCTGCTGCTTAAATTTTCATGAGCAAATACTGACCGGAACTTAGAAGCAGTGGTTCTTAATCTCTTTGGTTTTGATATCTTTTTACACTGTTAAAAATTATTGAAGACCCCTAAGAGCTTTTGTTTAGGTTATGTCAGTCAGTGTTTACCATATTAGAAATTAAGAGAGAAACTTGACAGAAAATGGGTTGTAGTGGGAACAGTTGCCTTATATTATATTTTTGCAGATCTTTTTGAAGTTCCACTTAAATGTAGTGGGAAGAGCGGTATTGTTTTACTCTTTTATAAATTTATTCAAT
The DNA here is from genome assembly GCF_046562875.1 of Panthera onca. Lineage (NCBI taxonomy): Eukaryota > Metazoa > Chordata > Mammalia > Carnivora > Felidae > Panthera > Panthera onca. The sequence goes on from NC_138339.1 coordinate 239,812,639, forward strand.
GTTTGACTTTATAGGAAATGGCTGGATTCCCATATTTGCTTTTGCATTCCATCTGTTGCAAAATGCTCTTTTGGTTGAAGTGCATGAAGAAAATCTGGCTTCACTTAGATAAATTAGTAAATGGAGATGAGTATATTTTAACATTTACAGATAATTGTGGATATTTTTGTTTAATATTACAGTGAAACTTGACAGTTTTCACTGTATTACAATCCGTTGGGCTGCCTTAAACTTTGAATGGATCTTTTACCAATGCATGGTTTTGTAATGTCATATACCAAACATTACAAAAATATTGACCTACTGAGGTATGCAAATCTTCCATATTTTAATGTATTTTATTATACAAAATAAAAAACAAGTCACATTTTTAAAATATCAACCACTGATCTTATCAGAAAATGTGTACCAAACACTGTCCAAAAGTATAGCATTCCCGTGATACCTTTTGTAAGCCAAAATGGCATAAAATGGAGAAGCAGTTACCATTAATATTTATATAAAAAATGTTTTGAGGGTTTCCAGGCCCAAAAAATAACCCCTTAGGCTTCTCTGAAACCTTAGGACACATCTTGGTAGCTGATGCACAGAATAAGTCAAGTTAGAGCACAGATGTTCACAGATACAGGCGGCTTGGTGTTGAGATGTTGAGTCTAGTTCCCAGGGAAAGAAAGAGCTTGGTCGTGCCAGTCTTGCTGCTCTAGGTTTGTGCTGCCTCTGAAATTGCTTGCTGCAAAACACACTGAACTTTATTTTTACTTTTTGCCTTTTTTCCATAAAAGTGAAAATATTTGGATGCTGTTTGGTTAGCAGAAACACTACAAATGTAGGTGTCTCATAAAAGCTAAGTGGTGTAATGCATGCACACTTTCAAAAAGCAAGGAATACCTGTACACAAGTCAGTAACCATAGTTTGTCAGATGACATCTTGTTCAGTTTGCATCCCAGTCATAAGAATGGTTTTTCTTGAAGAAGAACCACCCTATTTCAGAATGCAAGCAGAAATGCTTTATGTATGTATCTTGTTTTCTTGCATAGATTATTAAAAAGGCATGTGGTGGGGCGCCTGGGTGGCGCAGTCGGTTAAGCGTCCGACTTCAGCCAGGTCACGATCTCACGGTCCGTGAGTTCGAGCCCCGCGTCAGGCTCTGGGCTGATGGCTCAGAGCCTGGAGCCTGTTTCCGATTCTGTGTCTCCCTCTCTCTCTGTCCCTCCCCCGTTCATGCTCTGTCTCTCTCTGTCCCACAAATAAATAAAAAAACGTTGAAAAAAAAAATTAAAAAAAAAAAAAAAAAGGCATGTGGTGGTTTAATACTCATTTTAACTGCTTCATCTAGGTACTCATAGTTGAAAATTTAAAACTGCAGTTTGTGTGTGAAGAATACAATGATAGTTACTAGTAAAAATTGAATTGAAGTGCCTTAATTTGTGCTAAAATCTCAACATTTTTGCCTGTCATTGCTTTTGCATCATCCACACAATAGTTGATAGACTGAAAAGCCCAACCAGATAAGAGTCTTATATCCATGTTCTAGTGTTTATTTTTTTTATTATTTTTTATTATATATTTTAATTTTTTAATTTATATTCAAGTTAGTTAGCATGTATGTTCTAGTGTTTAGTATGAAAAGTTTTGAATTTGTGTGCTTCCTGAAAAAGTCTTGCGGACTCAGTACTCACATCAACCACACTTTGAGAATCCACTGTTTTAATGGAATGCTGCTTTGATATGTGGTTCTGGAAATTAGTCATATTTTATTTACTTTTGTGGTCACCTGTGAATATAAGCATAGTTCAGTGACAGGCTCAGGAATACATACATACAATTAAAAAAAATAATGTCTTTTAAAAATTTTAATGTTTATTTTTGAGAGAGAGAGAGACAGACAGACAGACAGACTATGAGCGGGGGAGGGGCAGAGAGAGAGGGTGACACAGAATCCGAAGCAGGCTCCAGGCTCTGAGCTGTCAGCACAGAGCCGTACGTAGGGCTCGAACTCATGAGCCACGAGATCATGACCTGAGCTAAACAGACGCTCAACCAACTGAGCCACCCAGGTGCCCCAGAAAGGCACAACTTCTTATGAACATAGAATAAATTAAAAACCTTGCCTTTTTTAGTCTTTGTTGGAATCCTTGAAAAAAAAAATGAAGCTGCTTTGTGAAGGTGAAAACTTTATAAACTCTATTTTGGCAGAATTTCATAGGTCAGTTCAAACTTGAGTAAGTTATTTGACAGTGCTGTGCCTTAGTTTTATGATCTTTAAAATCAGATAACAGTAGACCTATCTTACAGGGTTGCTATGAAGAGTAATTGAATTAATTAAACCAAATTTTTATCATAGCTTTATTATCTTGTTACAGTGCAGTCTTTCAAAATTTGGTTTATATTATGCGCCAGTTATAACTTCAGATATTAGAATTCATGGAAGTGAAGGTCTTGTGTATTTCTTTTTGGATGGGTACATAGTTACAGTGAATTTCAAGTGTTTCTCACTGACATTTGATAAATCAAGTTATAATGAGAAGTATTGTCTTAATTTTATTGTTTAACCTACCCTTAAATATAATGTGATTCTTGCATTTTACTAGAAATAAGTAGCAGTGAATTTTTAGAAAATAACAGTAACCTTAAGACATGACCTTATAGGAAGCCGAAAAGTTCTTTTGCTCTTTCTAAAATAGCTAAAAAATAATCTGTCATCTAATTATACCATCTCATTTTCTTAGTCTTACATGTGAAGCTGTATAAAATAGTACTTGGTACTTTTCTTTAAGGAAATGTCAACAATACTAAGTATGGAATATATGTATGTTTAGTGGAAAATGCTATAATATATATATTGGTGTTTTAGCATAGTGATAGGCTACATTAGCATGGATTATCATAAGACATTCTGATTATCTCATTTAAAGAAAGATATTATAGAACTGGAATCAGTTTCTAATAGAGCATCAGGGAATGTTATGGCCACTGTTGAATAATTGACTTAAAATCATAAATCTAGGGGCACCTGGGTTAGTCAGTAGAGCATGTGGCTCTTGATCTTGAGGTAATGAGTTTGAGCCCCACGCTGGGTGTGGAGAATACTTAATTAATAAAAGTTTTTTTGAAAACCTATATAGTCTCTCCAGAATTCTGCTAATGAAGGAAATGGAATAGAATAATTTAAGAACAATTTTTTAAAAGTACTTTGTGAATAATAAAGCTAAACGTTACTTTGGAAAGTGATAGGTAAAGCTGAAATTGTAAGGAGATAGTAAAAAAGTTGTCTCCCTCCTTGCCCCTACCAGTGAATCACAGGCATCAAGTTAGCATGTCAGAATTTATAAGGGAGATTTGAAAATTGAAGTCTCAAACAGTAAGACTGTCATAATTACCATGTTAGTGGCTAGATGCTGCACTTCTCATCTTTAACAGTTAAGGCAAATCCAAAAGTAAAAATACAAATTATTAATCCCTTATTCCCCAAAAATGTCATGATCAAAAAAAAAAAATCCATGTATTTTACTGTGGTGCTGAAATGGACCAGCTTTTCAGTAACAAGAATCTGCTATAACTAATACCTGGAATAGTTTGGATATGCTGAATATCCAGTCCACATTTTACCAGGTTTTAGTGATGAGGAAAGACAACTTGGTTTGATTTATTGATGATAGTATTATGTGATCATAAAATAGTATTTTCCATATGACTTCATCAGAAATCCATTCTATAAAATACTCTAGCTCTTTTGCTAGTCAGTAGTGTCCATCACTAGCCGGAAGTTTTATGAGAAGAGACAAATTTGTTTTTTGTAAAGTTTAAAAAAAAAAAACAGTCTAAAGAAAGATTTGGGATTTGCATTTTCTAAATAACGTGATAAAACATTTCTTTATGATGCTGTGTGATGTTTTTCTTGTAACAGTTTCATTCAAAGTTACGTTTTGAGACATATCTATTAGGTTACATCTGGGCAGTTGATTTGCTGCTTAATGGCATTTGTCTCCCGTAAGCTTTTCTTTATTTCTAGCTTTTATAGGTGCTTTCACTGGTATTTTGTATTACTAAGTGGAATTTTAAGCACATTTTAATAAAATTGCTTTTAAAAGTATAAAAAGGGTGCTTTTTAAAGATTTAGACATTGCTACAGTTGTCTCAGAATGTGTTTTATGATTGCTACATTTAACACTGATTTGATAATTGAAAAGATCATTAAATAATAGTGCAAATTTCCATCACAGTATGTTGAGTAATTTCACCTAGAGATTTCATTGAAGTTACTTCTATGTAACTACTGGTAGTAAATGAAGTTTCTTAGAGGCAGTTGAATTTTACTGAAATTTAAAACATTTTGTAATTTGCATGACCTTTGTATCACTATTAACCTTAGCATTTTGTTTCAGAATTTGGCAACTGTGTAAGAACACTTTTATTTAGATTTCCAAATAAAGGAAGCAGTGCTATGTTGAATTTTTAATAATTGTGTGCTGGGAGACTTTCATGGCCTGTATAGGTCATATCTTGGGTAAAACGATGCTTGGATATTTGAATAAAAACGCAAGCGTGTATTACAGTATTTCTAAAATGAAAACTGTCTATAACTTTAAGCTTAGTGCCCACAGCTGTTTGTGTTGGATGTTTGAAAACATTTGCATATAAAAGGATTAACGGTCATTTCTGTTTTAAGACTTCAGTGAAATAGTGGGTCCTGGTGGTTATTAATGCTAGATTTTTCTTTTTTGGAATCTAGCCATTGATCTGTTGAACTAAGAACATTAAAAACATCTGTGGTAGATTTTATGTAATCTGACAGTATAATCTAGCAGTATAAACTGAATGCTCTAAGCACTGTGGCATATCGAACCTGGGAGACCGAAGTTCTTTTCAGGTTTATTAAGTAAGTGATGTTGGAAAATTTTAAATTTTTTTTAATGGAAAGTGATGTCCCAATTTATTCTTTTCTTTCTGATTTTAGATGGGAAATGTAAAGTCATAAGATCGATAGGTTGACTGTGACAACTATGCTTACTTACAGAGAGAACAGGAAATGAGAATGGGTGATATGGGTCCCCGTGGAGCAATAAACATGGGAGGTAGGGATCTGAAGCAAAAGTCTTCTGTAACTTGTAATTCTTTGGGGAACTGTACATGCTGTTTGTGGTATCTACATATCAGTAACAGTCTAAAATTTGGAACCAACATTTGTAACAGTGAAATCTCATATATTTAGTAAGTTGAAAAAAATAGAAGTACATTAAAAACAGTGTGCCTAAAAACACCATTTTCATTTTGTTTACTTGACGGCTAAGGGTATATTATATTTTAATAGATTTAATGAAAGAAACCTGTAACCAGGTTTTGATACAACCTGAAACTTGTTCAGTCATTGCATGGTGTAATGCAGCTATGTTGTTGCATTTTTTAAAAATCAAACTTCATGCTTTCAAATTGGCTTTTTTACCTTAGAAATTGATAGTTCCTGACTTTGTAGTTTCTTTAAACTTTTTGAGACTATTTTATAAATTTCTATTGGTAAGGTAACCTTTTGTGTAACTTTGGAGTTATTTTTTATTCATTTTACTGAATGTTTAACTTATTTTGCCGTAACCTAACGTATTGTGCACAGAAGTACATTGTTTGGAGGCATCTGTGACATGTCAAGGAAATGAGATGTGTCTTACACATCTAGGCTAATGTATAACTTTAGAGTTGATGTAAAGGTTTTATGAAAGTGCCTACATTAACATCTCTCCTAGTGAGGGATACTGTATCAAGTGAACAAGGTGAAGGGAAAGTAAGTGTGGGATGTTTTTGTAGGTCTTTTTAAGTTTGAAATGTTATACGCTTAAAAGTTAGATAAACTTTTTATATATTCATTTCATATTGTCCCATAGAAGCTGTCATGAAATTAAAGTCTTTACATAACATAATGTGAAGGTTAATTACTGTAGCATTCTAATATGCATAATATATACACCCACTGAGAAAATTCTGATTGTACTTAGAATATGTGGTGTAGAGAGTAAAAAAACCTTAAAGCATCTAATATCTGGAATTAGCTTTTTCTGTGATCAACTTTTTCCCCCTACTTCTCATGCCTGTTTCTTTGCTGCTTGTAGTCAGATCATCTAAAATTGTATATTGCTGTTTACTTGGTCACTTTTCTTACCTGCCAGTAAAAAGTTACTTAGCATTTCTGGTATACAAAGGAAGCATGAAACATGGCCCTTACTCATAAAGATCTTAATTGTGATGTTAGTTGCGATGGAAACATGAAATAATTAGTGAACAAAGAATACAGAAGTTCTTCAGGCTTCGTTCTAGTACATAAATTCTAGAGGCACAGTTGAATATATAGTAATGTACAAGAAGTTCAATTTTAAGTCTTTTTCAAAGTAAACCATAGAAGGTGTGTAATACAATCCAGGTGCTTTTAAGAGTTGTAAGTGTGAGGTTATGGACTGTAGGTACCTTGAAATACCATTATAATTATTAGGTTGCTGTGAACATCAGAAACGAATGAATTATTTCTGATGTGCAGAGGCCTTGAAAACATTCTGACTGCTTGATTAGCAACTTTATCAGAAGAATAATGAGAATATACTTTTAGATTCCTTATTAAGAATTTAAGAGAATTAAAAATTTTTAGGGCATTTTATTTTACCAGAGAACCATATTACAATTGATCACTTTCTCAACTCTCCTAAAATCCAGTCCATTTAATTTCCTCCTTTTTACATTTTATTCAATCTGAGGCTTTATCCTAATGGTTTACTTATGAGTCATTATCATTCAGTTGAATGTCACTGTCAAATCAGTAAATTGTCATGTCCTACCAAGTTATGTTGATGGAATGTGGAAATAGACTTTCTGGTGTATCACCAGTTTATCTACCAAGGAAATCACAGATTATAAAACTGCTTTTCAGGGGACCAGATAATTCTAACATTTCTTAGATCTTTAAATTTAGTTTAATATAGCTGTGTGGTAGAAAGCTTAATTACTAGAAATAATACTCTAATTATTGATAGTTGAAAATGTTATTTTTGATTTTTTTATTGTGCCCATAGTTGTATAGCTATATTTGAATCTTATAACAGTTAACATTTTATTAAAAAGAGAAGTAAACCTAACCCTTGATGTGTTCTTTTAGGGAAAGTTAAGATTCCTTACAGATAATGTCTCCATTCTTCCTCATTTCCATGTGAGAGATGTTGTGGAAATATTTTTTTAAATTAAATTTTATTTTATTAAAAAATTTTTTAAGGTTTACTCATTTTTCAGAGACAGAGAGTGGGGGAGAGGGGCAGAGAGAGAGGGGGACACAGAATCCGAAGCAGGCTCCAGGCTCTGAGCTGTCAGCACAGAGCCCAACGCGGGGCTCAAACTCAGACTGTGAGATCATGACCTGAGCTGAAGTGGATGCTTAACTGACTGAGCCACCCAGGTGGCCCAAGATGTGGGATTCTCGTAAAAATTTTTATTTATTGCTCTGCTGAGGGAATAGAAATATTCTTGGATAGGTAGTGTAGATTTATCATCAGGAACATTTTGGGATTAAGGAAATAATCTTCCCTATGCAGTGGCTGGGTTCCTGGGGATTGAGTTGAGAAAGAGTCAGTAGCATATATTGCCAGGGACTGGTAGGGAGTAAGAATTTTTTCTCACAGCTGCTCCCTAGGCTCAGTCATCTGTAGAATTCAGCTGCATTAAGATACTGTGTAGAGTTGTGGGTTGAATGAAAATGTCAACTCTGGTTACATTGTGTTTTTGAGAAATTGAATTCTGAGTGTCATAAAATTGACCTATCAAACAAAGTACTAGAAGAAAACTCTTAAGTTAGAGTCAGTCTTTGTTACGAATTTTTGATGAAAAAACGTATGAGTACTTTAAAAATAACAAAATTCAAAGTAGATACCTAAAAATGTTGTATTTGAAACCATTATAAATATAGTGTTACACCACTATTGCAATTAACATGAGGCCAGGTGGATATCTTTTTGATGAAAAAATTTGAAGTATATCTAGTTGTCCCCATTTCCAGAATTTTAGCATGTCAAAAAAATTTCAAATAGCTGTTAATATTTATATTTGGTTACAGTTGCTTTTTAAAAATAAGCTTTGTCATGATGAGCCTTTTTTTTTTTTTTTTTTTTTTTTTTTGGTTTAGATTGCCTATTTCTACATAAAGTTAAAAAACAGTACCTCCTATAGTTTTGGGATATATTCAGTAACTTACATAAAAGTCAAGAGGTTAGTTTTAGTGAACTTTATATATTTATTCGTAGTTTCCAAAGTGCTAATCCTTTGCTGTTAATGTAAACTGGTAGAGTATAGTCACCATTGTAAGGGAGTAGTTGGTTAAAAAGCAGACTATAGCAAGTAATACTCACATTTTAAAAAAATCTTTCAAGCTTTGACAGTCGCAGATATCCTGAAATAATTAATAGTTGTTTCACTTGTTTTGTGTACATTTGATTTGGGGATGAAAATTCTATAGTGTAGGTAATGCACTGTTACAGAGTAGATAATTGAGCATCCATTCTCGAAGAAGGAAAATGATTTTGGTAATAGTCTTGCTATATAGTTTGCATAAGTATTGTTAAATTTTTAATGTTTACTAAACTAAGATAGGACAGCTCTAAGTATAGATTGTTTTGCGTAGATGCATTTAGCCCAGCACCTGCTGGTAACCAAGGTCCTCCTCCAATGATGGGTATGAATATGAACAACAGAGGAACTATACCTGGCCCACCAATGGGTCCTGGTCCTGCCATGGGACCAGAAGGAGCTGCAAATATGGGAACTCCAATGATGCCAGATAATGGAGCAGTGGTAATGTATCATAAACATTATTTTGATTATATTCAGTAATATATACTTTTCTGCCCCAAAGGTAACTTCACACTTAACATAATTTGGCATCATTTATTTTGGCGGTAAAGATCAATATCCACTGAAGAAAAAGTAATTTTGTGCAGTTACATGTTGACTTACGTGAAAGGCAATTTTTAAGTATCACAAGAATTAGGATTACCAATCATGGTATGCTTTTGTACTTAAGTATATGACCAATATACATTTTAATTATAGTTATTTTTATATTGCTTTTAGTTTGTATCCACCTCTTACCAGTATTCAATGTAAAGGTCAAGATTTTAAGATTGTGTTCTTTTTCCTGTGTGTAGACTCCTTACCTTTGGTGGGGAATAAAACTCCAGTATGTGTGAAAACACAGTTTTCTGTAAATATTTTTTAATAACAAGATTACTTATGATTCATTTCAGAGAATTTAACTGTAAAATAAGGTACTTTAAGGTTGTAAAATATATTTTAAATTACATTTTGCAGTCTTACAGGATTACTAATTATATTTGTTATAAAACTTAAAGTATACAGTTTTATGTGTTGGTTTGAGAGTGTGAAGATATCTTTGTGTGGGTTAAGTAATTATAAAAGCAAAATTTTTCAATAATAGTTCTTATTTTGAGTATCAGTAGCAAGACTAATAACTTCTCATTTCCTTTAAAGTCTGTCACTATTTAAATGAGGTTTTCTATTGGCAAAACATTGTTTCATTTGGTTTTTGTTAATGGTTGTTCTAAATAGCATTTAAAGGAAAATTGGTAATGAGTGTATACTTTGAAAGGCAGTTTTATTTTGGAACTACCACAACATGTGTTAAGGCGCCATTGCTGCTAAGAAAGAAAAAGCACTGCCAGTTAAATTCAGAAATGCCATTGACTGTAAATCCATACTGATTTCAGAGATATTAAAAGTGAATGTGTGTCTTAGGATTGACGGATACAGTGTTTCATCATTTTTAAATTTATTTACTTTAAATGCAAATCTTTAAACATTTTGGAAAAATTGGACATGGTAACAGTTTTTTATTTTAATGAGTGTATAGAGAGATAGAAAAGCAGTGCCATAATATCTACTGTGATCAGATGGCGCATAATTAGTATATTTGTTTCCTTCTCTGGAGGCTTTATTTTACAGTAAAATGTCTGAAAGCTAGTAAAAACTTTGCTTCGGTTAAGTTTTTGTGTGGCTTATAATCATCAGTAGTAACTTAAAGTAGTATTAACTGGCCCGTTTTTCCACCCTTCCCTCTGAAATTGTAACTGTTATTTAAATATCACCCTTGATTTTTTTCACAGTGACATTTTACTACTGCATGTAGGGAGTTCTGTTCAATCTTTGAGATTAACATATGTGGTTATTCTTGTAAAGTTTTCCAAAGCAAAGAATTCAGATATTTAATTGTGCTATTAGTAGTACATGTTAATAAGTTGTCAGTTTTTAAGAAAACCATATTTTCCCATTGATAGTCTTTCCAGAAAAACACATCAAAAGTTTTAATATTGAAATAATAATTCTGTGTGTGTTTGTACTAGTACTTTCTATGTTCAAAGCACTGCTGTTGAAATTTTTAGGATGTTTATACCTTTTCAGTGTGATGCTGCTCCCCAGTTTTATTTCTTTGATTTTCAAAAAAAGTATTTTTTTTGCACAGCACAGTTGTATGCAGTATAAACTTATTTTTTTATTAAAAAGATCAGAACAATATTGTAATACTGATTAGGTTTAAAATGGCATTCCCTTCTTAAAATCAATTCTTTTTTCATGAAATTGGGGCATAGCATTAGCAATATGTAACTCTTCAGATGCTTTATTTAATTTTTTTTTTTTTTTTTTTTTTTACGTAGTAACTAATTAAATTGCTCCTTTCTTCCTTCTATGTGTGATCCTGATTCTGCTGGACTTTCTGCTGAACTTCATGACACCACCACTTGGGATTTTGCCAATTTTTCTTGTCACTTAATATTTGGCGTGTTCCAAATGGACTTCATGTTTATTATGTGGTATTATAGCATAATGATAGATTTCCGCAAGGACCGCCATCTCAGATGGGATCACCTATGGGGAGTAGAACAGGTTCTGAAACCCCTCAAGCACCAATGAGTGGTGTAGGTCCTGTTAGTGGTGGTCCTGGTGGTTTTGGTAGAGGAAGCCAAGGGGGCAACTTTGAAGGCCCTAATAAGCGTCGTAGATATTAAACGTTCTTTCATTCCTGGCTACTTAGAGAAAAAAAAACCTCCGTGGTATGCCTTTACACTTTTACCTGTTACCTGGAAGAAATGGTTTTATTGTTAATGTATGTAGACTTTAAAGTTTTTCTTTTGTAAAACTTGAGGTTTTTGTATTTTTCTTTATTCATACATAAGCTTTGTAGATTAGAATGGTGATGATGATGCTCATCATTGTGAATGTTAAAATGTGTTTGTGACTTTAGCTAAATATAAATATGCCATAGAACTGTGAAGTCTATGTAGTTACTTAATCTCAATAAAGAAATCATTTTGGATAATTTACAAATGTTATTAGTATTCTCTCATAGTTTTACTAAACTTTGCTGTAACAATAGTACTTTGGTTGCTTTAATTAATTCCAGCCACTTAAAAATGAAAATGATTTTCTGCTTTTTAGTTTGTGCAAGTAGCACTGAAGGTAGAAGCTTAGTGAAAGCTAATGTCAATAAGGGGTGGATAGAATAGTATATCGGGGAGGGGTGGGGATGGGAGTTCACATTTGTATAAACCATTGATGTTCTTTCTGTGAAATCAGAGTTGCTGTCTACATTTCATATAGATTCTAAATATTCAAATATTCTGAGAAGGAATATTAAGGATATCTTTGTCCTGTGCTGATTTTTTTCAAATAAATCTTTTGAATCTTGGAAAAAAAACCACTGTTTGGAGGCAAATCTCTTTTGCTTATAAAATAATGTCTGTTTTTCATCTAATCTGCTATTATTTGGTGTCAGTATCTAGATCTTACCCTTTAAATTTCCTTACAATCATGTTAGGTTGGATGTTCCATGAAGATTTGGTGTGATTTAGAAGAAATTAGGCATTTCTTGAGAATGTTGTTTTATAGAAGTACTAAAGGTGGATTAACTCTGCAGTGTTGTAAATATCTTCCCATAGTTGGGTAAGTCTCTCCAGTAAAACTTGTCTGACAGGCTAGTTGTGTTTGTTTCCAAGGGAAACAGTTCAAGTGGTGATTGGGGAAAAAAAACAAAAAAACGAAAAGGAAAACAGGAAATTGAGAATGTGGCTAATAAGGTCATTGGAATCGGGTTAGAGCCCTGAAGTTTGATTTTCAGTATTAGGGAAAAACTGATTTAATCACATTATAATTGTTATTCTAAAACAAAGTCCTTGCTATATTTAAAATTTTGTATGTTAGCCATGTCTAATTTAAAATTACATTTACGGAATTTTATATTCACCTTAAACCACAAATCGAATGCATCAGCCATTGATCATAACATAGTTATTTCTCATATAACATTTCAGTGTGTTACTGTATCATACTTTTAGCATTTTCATGAAGAATAATGTGATATTTTGAAATGAATAGTATGTAAATATTAATTCATTTTTGCATGGTGTATGTTTATGCTGGAAGGCATACTTTGGAAAGAAATAAATTTGGTTAATTTAAAATCATGCACAGAAGCAGTTAGGTATAAAGCAAAACTGAGATGCATTCCTTTGTAACAGTGAAAATTTTCTTGTGTACTATTTCACGGTCTATTTTTTAGACACAGCAGTATGGATGGAATTTTCTAAAATTTGTGGTATTCATAGGCTTTTGTTTTTGGCAAATCTTTAAAAACATGATTTGGAGATTATAAAATAATAGTCAAAGACTGTTCTCATCACATTTTCCATGTACATGAGTTGGCAGGGAGTGGAATTATTTTATTAATTAAGTACAGTGTAGGGCGTTTTAACATTATAATTTTTAAATGATATCTATAGCACCTAAATACACTTTTCCAGTCACCTGTATTTTTATTCATACAATTTTTAGGTAATTTCTAGCACTGTATTTTGCTTCAAAGCTTAATTAAGAGTGGAAAAAGCTTGATCCTTTGATGTTAATACCAAGCTGTTTTTGGCCAAGGTTGTGAAATTCTGTAACATTGATTCAAGAACATTTGAAAGCCAGTGCACAAGGAGATGTCCTAATCTTCTGAACATTCTAGTGTCCGGCTCAACTCTGGCTCCAAGAATTGAGTTCTACACAGCTTTTTCCTTGCATCAAGAAAATCTTTGTTCCAGTGCTTACCAAGTTTACCCTGGGAACAGTCAGCTTCTGAGTGACAGTCAAGTGGAGCATCTGGGAACTTCTAGTTATTCAGTTTTTAGTGTTTTTGTATAAACAACTTTGTGGCTGGTTCAGTCAATATTTTTTTCTGGTCAATTAGCATACATACCAGGAAAGATATTTAAATGTCATTTTCTTAAAAGCAGTAGATATAAAAATAAATAATAGTATTAGCTTTTTAAAATAAGTGTGAATTTGTCATGTTACCATAATTCTGTGCATAAAAAGGTAATTTGAAACATCTTAGAATTATAATAATATCACAATATTGTGTTTCTTTTTGTGTCATGATTTGAAACACTCAGTTTGAAGTCTGTAGGATTTAGATCTCATGGCAATTAATATGTAATTTGCACAAAATAAAGGAATACCCATTTTCCTAATTATTTTGTCAGAATTTCCCCATTTTTGTTTTTAAAATAAACAAACTTGGACAGATCTAGTTTTTAAAGAACTTTCGGTTCACCCATATTTCATAAAGCTCAATTTGTTATTCCTTGAATTTTTGAGTTTTTCTATTTAAAATGAGTACCGATCATTCAATGAAAGAGATTAAATAATTTCTTTTTAACCCTATAGTATCAGTAATATTGGGGAAAAAGTAACCTGGTTTCACCAGAATTGCCATTTAATAGAAATAGAAATATCAATAAGGACAGTAATGAAATGTTGATCTTGTTTCTCAAATACTAATTGAAATTACATCTTTACATTTTATGCAAACACATACTTTGAACATTTCAGTAACTTGGTGTTTATATTTGAAGTCTGTAGTAATTTGCTGAATATCAGCGTGAGTGATTAATAGTCACTAAGTACTATTTGGGGATTTGGTTGATAATTACAACCTAGATTCTGAATGAGAAAAAGATACATGGTGTGATTGAAAGAAAATGCCTTGTGAGAGAATGTGATCAAATTTATGTTTAAGCTTTTTAAAAAAGGTTTGAAATGGAACTAGTCAAAAATCAAAGGAATACATTATTTTGCAGAAGTAAAGGAAAATTTCTGGGGAATGTTGTGGTATTTAAATGTTCTGTGTGTGCTGTTGTGTTATAATGTCTAATAATATGTTAAAATAAATTCCTGAAATATGAAAGGGTAGTAATGATGTAAAAACTCAGACTTAATACTTTCAAGAATAAGATGGTGAACACCCACATATCTAACTCCTAGATTAGACAGTTGTATTTTTCTGTGCTTGCTTCATAGATAGTTGTACACATGAACTTATTTAGTGGGGAGAGGTGGGAACTACTTCAAAGTAAGTAACAAGTCCATCAAAGTTGTATAGACCCATGTGGGTTTATTTCATCCTAAAGAAAGCATGATTAAATAAATTGAGAGTAGTTTTATTTTGTTTATTTTAAAGTTTATTAATTTATTTTGAGAGAGACGCAGCAGGGGCAGAGAGAGAGGGAGAGAGAATCCCAAGTAGGCTTCGCGCCGTCAATGCAGAGCCCAGCACAGGGCTCGAACTCACGAACCTTGAGATCATGACTTGAGCCAAAACCAAGAGCCAGTCGCTTAACTGATGGAGCCACCCAGGCACCCTGAGAGTAGTTTTATATTTCACAAGAGCATTACATCCTTTCCTGCATCCTTCAGAACTAAGTTTCTCAAAATAGGAAACAATTTTAGTATGCTTACTTTACATAATTGTTTTTCACAGTTGTGTAAAATAAAGCATGCATAGCTTCCTGAGTGAATGTGGACAGGTAATTCATAGAATGTCGCTCTGGGGAAATCGCAAAGAATTTCATTATTTTTATAGTATCTAATCTTAAGTTTTTAAAAAAACAGTATCTGATTAAGATCTGTATTTTGCATTGTATGTTGTATTAGGTGGGGTTTTTTTTTTTGTTTTTTTGTTTTTTTTTTTGTCAAAAGCACTTCTAAGTGTAGAAAAAACAATTTGGAAGTTTCTTTTGTTTACTGGATTACTGAATAGCAGTATTGGTGATTGAAGTTTGAATCTTACATGACTGAATATTTAAAGGCCCAACCAGAACACTGTTATCTTGGGAATATTTCTTGACTTCTTGCCTTTTTCTATAAAATCACGTTTAGGTTATAAATATCTCCCAAGGTTTCCTTTTGGTTGAAACTTATTCTTTGATTATTTTTTTATTTACTTGGTAGAATCAGTGGTATGTACTTTGTTTTATGATGTATAGTTTTCCTTTTCAATAAGAGGATTTTATTTTCTAGATGGAGAATTTTCTAGATTTTCTAGATGGAGAATACTGCATTTCTTAAAGTGAGCTAGCCAGAATTCATAGTGCACGTTAAAAAAGTTACCTTTCAAGGATATTGTTTTATGGCTTGAATCACTGTTACCAGGACCAACTCTTCCTTCCTTTGCAACAAATACTAGGGTTCGTTGACTATGTTTATATAAAAACCCTAAGGTAGAATTACTGTTTGCTTTCTGAATTAAAGAAGTTGATTTTAAAAGATGGTATTGTGCTTGTACATGTACATAAAATTTCACTTCTGTCTTATACAGTATAATTCAAATTTCATGTAAGGTACGTCCGTCTTAAAGTTAAGACTAGTTAGTAGGATTAGATACAATTAAGAAGTGTATTTAGTTTGAATATATGATTTTTGAATTTTCAACTTTTTTTTTAAGTATAGTTAATAAGAAATGGTTTTTATTCATTAAAAATGAGGGCCCTGCATTGCATGAACAGTAACGTATAGACGTTAATTGAATAGTAATGTAATGGACCTTGTGTTTCTTAAATGCTCTGTGTAAGTGTGTTTTTGGTAATGTTCAAGACTTTGGAACTGATAGTGATATCTGTAATTTGTTTCTAGTTCTGAAATCATCATTTCAGATATTTAACGTAGGATATGTATGTATATGAGGTACTGTCAAAGCTTAAAGGAGTAGCCACAGTAATCCGTTACGTTTTGTGTTACATCCCTGCCTGGATCTCTAAGACATACTCTTCCTTGTTCCATCTTCATTATGCAAAATGTCAACTTAGCAGACTTTGGTGAATGCAAATGAGAGTTTGTGTATGTTTTGGGGTTTAGGAAACTATATAAATACAATCCTATTGCTATTTGCCATGTTTGGCCTACGAATTACATACATTTTAATTTTTGTATTCTTGTTGGAACAATTTATCTTCCACAGGTTATTTATATTGTTTTATTGTACATTTTGCCAGAATAAGTTTTTTCCTCAGGGTATTTTCAGATTATTAGATAACATTAATCAGTATCAAATATGATGCATTGCTTAGATTTACAAATGTCTGGTGTTCTTATGTAATGAGAAAAAGCAAACAATTTAACACATAGTGATTCTCTTTTAATTTGTGATCTTTTTAGAAGTGTTGGAGGTAGTAGTAACTCGCTCAGTGGTTATTGCTTAGTTTATAATGCACATTCTTAGACTTGGTTAGAATATTTACATGTTCATGGACATGTAAATGGTTAGAATATTTTAAACATTAGGGGTCCACAGTTAAGCAAAGTGAACATAAAAATCAGAGTGTCTACAAAGTGATACTTTCTCAGTCATAAGGAATTTATGGGGGAGCCATGTCATTCAGAATTGTACTATACCCATATGTTTATTTTACCAGTATGTATTGAGGGGTCCTATTGTTTGCTGTACCTGCTCCCAGGGCTGAGAGATACAACTGTAGAGAAACAAAGTCCCTGTTCTACATTAAAGGACAGAAGTCATGCACATCCTGCAGAGTAGTGGTTCTCACACTTAAGTGTGCATTAGAGTCGTCTGGACGGCTCATTAAAACAGCTTTCTGGGGCCCACCCCACAGTTTTCTCATTCAGCAGGTCTCAGGTAGGACTAAGTAATGTACATTTCTAACAAGTTCCCTGGTAGTGATGTCGGGTTTGGGGACCCCACTTTGAGAGTCTCTGTTCAAGTATCACTCAGAAGAATCACTGTACCATTTTTGGTTGGTTGATTTTTGTTGGTGGTGGTGTAGGTCATTGTCCTGCTGTTTAGGATCCCTGGCCAGTCATTGAGACCATCCAAACACTCCCAAACTTTTCTCTGCCAATTGACGAGTACCACACAAAAGCCTTTAAAAAAAAAAAATTTTTTTTTTTTTTTTTTTTAACATTTATTCATCTTTGAGAGACAGAGACAGAGCATGAGTGGGGAAGGGGCAGAGAGAGGGAGACACAGAATCTGAAGCAGGCTCCAGGCTCTGAGCTGTCAGCACAGAGCCCAACGCTGGGCTTGAACTCATGAACTGTGAGATCATGACCTGAGTCGAAGTCGGACACTCAACCTGCTGAGCCACCCAGGTGCCCCCCAAATCCATTTTTTAAAAGCAGGCACGGTCATGGCTATTGATTGCTAAATCCTAACACGTGATATGTATTTATCCTTTTTTGAACTAGGATTTAATTTTTGTGTCACAAGCCTAGTTAATTCAAGTGAAGAGGGAATGCAGAAAAGTATAGTTTGAAAATTTTGTAAAAGTTTTTTACTCAAGTGACTTTAAGTTACTTACACCAGTATGAGAAATGAAACAATGTAATAATCTGTTTTGTACCAGTGTATTTGAAGATGGGTATGCCTGACAGGTGAAAGTTCTAGAACTGTCCGGGTCTTTGCTTACCATCTTGGTAAATATGAATAGAATTACACCGTTTTGATGGATTAAAATGATGGTTTGACCTTTCTCTTGTGTGAACTGGTTTTTTGCTTTTGTAGATTAAAGATAAAGATGTCATAAATGTATTTTCTAAGACCATGAGTATATTTATTAAATGTAATTCCCTCTTGCTTTGCAGCTTCAATTTTCATTAGTCATTTTAGAACATAATGCTGAACAAGGAGTTCAATAAATGGAAATTGTTAAGTAGTTTTATGGTAAAAAGTTACAGCCTGGATTGTGAGACCTTACAAAGACTTATGCTACGTATATGTATGATTCAAAGTCTATTCAGAATTATGCAGTACGTTAAAACAATCAAATCAGTCCATAATGAGAGCATATATAGTTGCTATTGTTGACTATAGTTTCTTCAAAAAGTTTTTTGAATATATTAGTGCAAAGAAACAATCACCTGGTTTGTAGCCTTGTAAAAGTCTCAGCAGGTAGTTTCTAAAACATTGTGGTGTATGTCTGCTAAGAATATCTGTGTGTAGAAAACAAGGATAGCGACTTGTTTCTAGTTGTAATTCAGATGTCACCTGGGTGCCTCTCTGTTCTTCCCAAATACTGCCCTAGCATAATGTCCTCTCAGTTTTACCAGGAAATCCACATTGACCAAGCAATGTGACTCTGAGAGGTTACATTATCTGTCATCAAGGAAGACAACTTAGCTACCCTTTCAACTTTGCACCAACCCACATCTCCCTCACTTTTTTATTAAAAAGTCAGATTTCTTGCTCTGTGGAAACCCAGGACTTAAGAGACTACAAGGTTTCTTCCCCAAGGTGGCTTATTTAATCTGTTTTCCAAATGAGGAATTTTCATGCAGTCTAATGAGTGAAACTTTGTTTCATTGTTTACTTCTAAACAAACTTATGTGAATAGATTTCTTATACATTTGGTTTTCCTGTTATTTATTACTCATTTTCTCCAGTCAGAAAGTGATTTTTTTTACTTCTGTCGCAGTACTTGGACACTACAGCGAATTCTGTTTCTACAGAAGTCAACGCTTAACTTTATTTTTAGGTACACAAATGCAGGAAAATACAGTAAAATTTGAAAAAGGAAACTGTTAATCTATGCATTACTCAAGTTTTCTGATTCAGATTATAGTTTCCCTATATGGTAGTGTCCCCTTATCTAAGGAGGGATTATTCCAAGACCCCCAGTGAAAGCCTGAGAGCACAGATAGTACCAAACCCTATATAAATAATAAGGTTTTTCCTGTTTACATACGTATCTGTGGCAAAGTTTAATTTATACGTTAGGTACAGTAAGAGATTAACAGTGATGACTAATGAAAACTACAATTATAATAATATACTGTAATTAAAGTTATGTGAATGTGGCCTCCCAGAATATTGTAGTCATGTCTGTGGTGATGTGAGATGATAAAATGCCTATGTGAGGAGACAAAATGAGGCGAATGTTTAGGCGTTGTGATGCAGCATTAAACTACTAGTGACCTTCTGACCATATACTCGGGAGTGTCATCTACTTCCAGATTGTGGGTAACAAACTGTGGAGAGCAAAACCACAGATAAGGAGAACTCCTATAACTCCCTGCACACATGACCTTGTATTTAAGAGCCCCTATTATCCTAGTAGGCAGGTATAAGAACTTTAGTTTTGTGCTTGATCTGTTGCTGCAGCTGTTCAGAATTACACATGATTAATTAGGAAAGACCTAATTTTTTTCTTTCTTTAGGTACGTTCACCTTTATCTGGAGCCATTAAATCTTTAAAATGTTAGAAGAGATCACAAGTTTTTGGAAGATAACATGCTCCAAATTTGGGGGGTAGGAAGTATAATAGAGAAAGCACAAGTATTCGGATTCTTAATGTCTACCTTTCTATATAATACGCTTATATTTTAGGAAGAGTAAGTTTAGTTTATGTCCCAGTATTTGTGCTACAGTTGATAGAGCTGAGGTAAACTAAGGTGTAGTTAGGTTCGTATTATGATCTTTTAGATCTGTAAATGGATGAGCTCTTTTGTTGATTGAAATTATAGATCTCATAATTTGACTTGTGCAGTTACTTAAACAGTGTGGAAGACTACTTGTCATAAGCAATTTCTAGTCATTCTGTCCAGTAGATTATATAAATATGTACATGTTAAAGAATATAGCAACATTTAAAACATTCTATACTGGTTTTGTACAATTGCTGTGTTGGCAGTTTCTTGCAGTCTGGGCACTGCAGATAACTGCACAGAGGAGAGCAGCCCTCGGCTCCCGTGGCACTGGTGTTCCAGGGAGACCAAATAGAGTTGAAATAATTTGTGTAGTCATAAGGGTAGAGAAAGTGACAGCTATTTTAGATAAAAGGACTAGAAAATGTGTCTCAGGAGACAAAGGGACAACATTCTGTTTGATTTAGTCTGTGCTGGTAAAAGACAACATTGTGATGGATGAAGTGGATGCCATAATTCTATTGGAGCTGTGCTATTCAGTGTGGTGGCCGTATGTGGACTACTGAATCTTTAGAATGGGACTAGTAAGACTGTAAGATTTCTAATTTTATTGTAATTAAATTCAGTTTATCAGTACAGTGTTTAGCATATTTGGAACACCTTGGGTAAGCAAATCTATTTTTTCATCTTTAATATAATGAAATCTAAATACACATAAATATTGGAGAAAATTTACCACTTAAACAGATGTGTAAAAGTACAGAACTGCAATGACTTGGTATGAAGAAAATGTAAAGTATCAATATTTAATATGGCCATATGTTGAAATATATTTTGGATATGTTAAGTTAAATAAAATACACTGTTTAGCTAATTTCATCTGTTGCTTTTTTCTCTTTAATGTGTTTCTTAGAAACTTAAAATTTCTTACAACGTGTGCATTATTTTTCTTCTGGACAGTTCTGGTCTAGAATAGTAACTTTGTCAAATTTTTCTTTTCCTTATATGGATATAATCCCAGAATCTCCCTACATGGTGTAATTATGCAGTTCACTTATTTTTTTCTTTTTAAAATGAAAAATTTGAAGTTGAACTTCAGAGTTTATGTATTAGACATTAGGTGTTAGTGAGTTGATTAGATGTTAATGAGATTGATTCCTGTAGTCTAATTGCTTGGTGTTTATGCAGGAATGCAAGAAAGGAGTTTTGAGTACCAGTTTTCAAGAAATAAATTGTACACATTAAGTTTACATTTACTCCTTTCACTTTTGTTACTTTTCTTTTGGACTTGCCTATTGGCTACTCTTTCCATAAAATTTTCAGCCCTAAAAAAGTTTTTATTGTCATACAAGATTTCTCTTTAAATCTTTGTGTGAAGTTTTTGTGTTATTTGTTTACTTCATTCTGTCCAGGATGTCAGTCAGCTGTAGCAGAGTAAGGACCTTATTATTTAGTGTTTTATCCTCATAGTATGTCCTTATTAAATGTTTGTTTAGTGAATGAATGACACCAGCTGGTGTTTACATGAGAATATAAAAAAATGAATAAAAGAATGGTTCTTGCTCTCTTGGGATTTAGAGTTTAATGGTTATAGGTAAGCAAAGTGTAAGACCACTTGGTAGGAAGGAAGGGAATAGGAAATGTTCTGATAATCTAGAAACAAGGTTGGGAAGACGGGGAGGAGTTCACTAAGATGGTAACTTTTGAGCAGGTCATAAAGGTGAGTAAGTACTTGCCAGTTTTGGGGTTTTGGAGGGGAAGGAGAGGGCGGGGAGGGCTGTGGGATGATGGAATGGTGTGGTCGGAAGGGCTAATAAGTAAACAGATCCTGGGCAGTTACAAGGAGTTGTCTAGGGGAGGGAGGTAAGTATAGAGAAGGGAAGAAGTAAAGATTAGATAAAACTGATTGGCTCAAGTTAAGGAGTTTGGATCTTTGCCTTTTGTGTGACTGGGTGTCAGAACAGTTACTTTCGGTACAAAATTACGGATCAGAAACAAAGCAGAGACCACATAGATTCTTGGTTTACTCCCACAGTCCCTACCCCTCACATGATATTTGAAGGGATCTTTAATGTTAGTGATGATTGTTCAGATTCCAGACAGGAGTAATTCAGAAGTAGAGTGAATTTAACAGACTGTTAGTGGGAGACGGGGAGACGAAGAGTGATCTAGGAGTTTCTAATTTGAATGATAAGGTGATGGTGGTGAAACCATTAACTGAAACACAGAAGGTAAGTGTGTTTAGGATTGGGCGTGGGGGAGGTGTAGCTGCTTGAGGGAGAGGTAGGTATTGGATTGTATAACATTTTGGTTTGAGTACCTTGGTGGATTGTTGGGATTTTAAAACTCTACAGTAAATGTATTCTCTCTCAAGGCACTATCATTTGTTCCTGAAGGTGACTACATTACCCTCTAACTTGTCCTGCTTCTACTTTTGCTCTTGTAATTTATTTTCCACATAGTATCTAGTGCATTCTTTTAAAATGTGAGTTAGATAATGGTCGTCTCCTTTTTCAAATGCAATAGCTTTCCATTTGAATTAAAACCCAGCTATATTGTAGGCCATTGGGTTTGTTTGTTTTTTAAGATTTTTTTTTTTTTTTTTTTTTTTTTTTTTGAGCAGTCTCTGCACCCAACATGAGGCTCAAACCCACAACCCCAAGATCAACAGTCACACATTTTGCCAACTGAGCCAGCCAGGCGCCCTGAGGCCACAGGGCTCTAAGATCTGTTTTCCCTCTTGCACCCTTTGTGTACTAAATACTAAAGTTGATCCTCTGTCTCCCCAGATATTTTTATAGGTCTCTTAAGAAAGAGCCTTTCCTCAGAATTTACATTCCTGTCACTTTGTCAGTATATGCTATTTACTTATTTGCTTGTTGTGCCTACATTTTCATCTTTTATCAGGGTTCCCAGCTAGCATAACATTTGACACTCAGTATATCTTGAACCAGTCTGAGGCAAAATCCAGAAGAAAGACTGGGAGTAATGTGGAGTTTTCAGTACTAGTTAAAGTGTGTGCATGAGAATCCCAGATTGCTTATTCATTCCCTAAACAGTTACTGGGCATTTGTGTCTCAGCCTGGACTTACAGTAGTGAAAAAATAGAACGGGCCCTCACCTTCTTGGAGCTTGAAGTTAGTGGGTGGCAAGAGAAATCATCAGAAGAAATGATAAATTCTTAGACAATTCCATCATTGTATTGAGGGTCAGAGCAAGAAGAGCCAGTAGAGAATGTGAGTGAATTGCCCAGTGTTTAATAGAATTTAGGAAAATATGTACATATTTCCTAAATAAAAATGTCTAAATAAAAATATATCTAAAAAGAAAGTACTAAGAGCCAAGTGAGGGAGGGAGACAGGAAATGTGAAGAGAGTAATTTGAAATGGATGGATGGAAATGACCTCTTACTCTGAAGCTGGTGAGTGGATGAGGCAAACTTGCAAGAAGGCAAATTTTAAATTTTTTAAAAATTGAAACAAGGGTTCTTAAAATTTTTTCAATTAAAAAATGCCACAGTTTTGTATATCGGGTACACCAAATACATGGTGTTTTGTGGGTGGTGAAATCCTAAGCATTAAGGAGACCAGAGGAACTGGAAGTCAATATAAAAGCCTTCCTGAAATGTCCAAATATTATTGATATTTCTCTCCAGAAAAAGAACATTTTCTTCCTAATTGAATGTAAAATGAAGGCGACTGGTTTTAAGAATTTACATATTTGTCTTGCATCTTTTCTTACATTTAGTGTATGTTGAGAAGATTAGAAGCAGCAAAAGGGGGACAGGTTGGCTGTGAAGAGCAACTTGTCAGGACATAGAAGGGCTCCTATTAAAGTGCAGCAACTTGAACTTACTGTTGTTGGGATTATCCACATACACTTCGTATATGTAATCATCAGATACACTTCTACAGACACTGAAGGTCTTACTGTGGTATTTTCTAGTAATTGACTTTAAAATGACAGAGTGGTTTAGATTTCCAGGAGAAATCTTTCAGTAAAAAAACTTGGATGTTACGAGAGGAACATCTAGGACTCTTGGGGGCTTTGATACATAACCTGGGTATTGCATCAAAAAGAGCATGAGAAGCTTTTGTACAAGTGTTGGGAGAGAAAAGGCATGTGATACACAGTTTGAAGAAACTTTCTCACTTGGTCTTTTATTAATCCTATTTAAGAATGGTAATGTTTCCAGTTCTCTAAAGGGTTTCTTATAGGCTACCAATTCCCTTCTGCCTCATCCTGTTTCATGTGCTTGCTTCCTTTATCATGTTCTTGGAGTTTAACACCCCATTACTGTTCAATTGGATGGATTGTATGGATTTTTAAAATTATTTACAAAAGAGGCATTGCTTGCTTTTCTGAGTTGCCTTTACAACGATTTGAACTATTTCTAAGGAGATAAATTAACATTTTTCTTAGTTACATAGTAGACATTACCGAGTTCCTGCATTTGGGTTTTTATCTTTCATATATTTTATAGTAAATGCAAATTAGTATAAGTTAGGAAGAATGGGAATGCCACTGAGTCTGGGAACCTGAAGAAAATAGTTTCCTGTTTTGCCATTTCTTTTTGACCTCAGAACTGATGAAAAGTTGGGAAATAAATGTCTAAGTGCTATATTTAGGAATGACTTAAAAATTTTCCAGTTTGTATTATGGTACGACTTTAAATCAATATGTTACACTGGTACATATTATCTAACATCTACAAGGAGGACAAATAAGTTGAGTCAACTTGAGGTAGCCAGAGTTGTAATGTGTTTTTTTTTTTTCTATATAGCTAATATGTTCTATGTGAAATAGAAGTCTATTTTAATATTTACTTGAGCCATAGTTAAGTTTTCTATCCTTATGCTCAATAGTGTGAAAAGAGAATGGGTTTTTAAGACCATTAGTTAGCTGTTTGAACTAATTTGTATAACTTTTTCAGACATTTTTTTCCTCAGCATTCAGTATCTTTACCGTTTCATTAATTTCCCATGTCCATCATCCTGCCTTTATTTAGCTCTCCTCCTCATCCCAGACTTCCCTGTACAGTCCTGCTTTTTTCTGCTCCAGACTGAGCTGTTGCTGTTGCGAACAGCTGTAGCAAAACTGTACCCGTTAGAACTTCAGTGGATTGTATGTGCTCTTGGCTGGATCACCATTAAACGAACGCTTGAGAATTTGGCAGTAACTGTTCTTTCTCTGTTTGTTCCTTGCTAGTTTTTTTCTTTTAGATCGCGCTTGCATATGCACACACAATAGCATAGGTGCTAGTACTACCATGAGTTTTTTAGAATTTTATCACATCGTTAAAAATAACTTAGGTATTAAAATGCTAATTTAATTTACATGTGTTGTTGCTGTCATACTTGGATATATGCTAACATGTATTTCGTCAGTGAAGTGAATGATTTTAAGTGGATACGACCCATGCATGCATTGTAAAGGATTACTGTCATTGTTATATTTGCAAAGAGCCTAGGTTAGTATACAGAAGTCACAGATCATGGATGACTGATTCTACAGTAGGTAGCCCCATTTGTTAAGTATTTGCTACATTTTAGACTAAGAACCTTAATGTGGGGGACCTTTTTTTAAGACTGGGTAGGTGCAGGTGCTCCTCTTGTTGACCAGTTCCAAACTCTAGTAGTGGCAGAGGTTGGAATACAGCGCGAGAATTACAATACACTGAAGAAAAGTCCTAAGGGAAAACAAAATGATGGTAAACATCAGTAGGGGGTAGCATCTTTGAGACTTGCATTATATTTGCATGATGTTGGTGGCAGGCCAAAGTAAACAAAAATTCAAGAAAGCACACATGAATATAAAATAAGTCTTGGTCTCTTGTTGTGAGTAAAGAATGCATTTTGTTGTGATTGACCTAGAGCATCACATGCAGTAGGTTATCTCGTATCTCATTACCCATTTAAAAAAAATAGCTTGCTGTGTGTTCAGCTCCGTGGTGGTACTGGGTATATTTGGGTGACTTCACATACTACACTTGAGACCTGTTGTCCAAAATGAAGTGTTACAGAGAGTTTGGAGAAGAGAAATGAGTAGAAGATAAAAACTGGGAAAGATTTGCATAGGATGAGAGAATGTTGTTGCTTAGGAGTGTGAGATTTAAAGGACCGTTCACAACAAAAGGGGGAGAATTCTTAATGTGTGTGTCCAAGGATTTGAGGAGGTACAAGCTCCTGAGTATCATCTTCAAGATGAGTTACATCATGTCTTTGGGAGCAGGTGCTATCAGAGAAGGCCCATTATGAACAAAGATTGGGAGCTGATAACTGTGCGTGAAGCTGGTAGTCCAAAATGAGAGTAGAAAACTAATCAGATATTGGGAGTCTTTTGGTCAGAGAATGATGGTGGTACGATTAATATTGTCCAAAAAGTTAACTTTATTGTAGGAAGGGTGTATTTGTAGTAACATAGACTGCAGGCAGGGAAACGAGTTTTTATATGGTATTTGGATTGGAGAGGAAGAGCAGAAGTCAGGACTTCAATTAGTTATGAAACCGTCAGGGCTTGGTGATTAAGTGGATGTGGGGGCCAGTTATGTGAAGGAACGCAAGGATGACTGATTTTAACCAAATGGTGGGTAGTTTTGGTGCTGCCAGCTTCCAAGAATAGGGCAGCAAGGTCAGGATGGAAGGCTTCAGGTACTTGTGACACCTTGTAAGGGTTTCGGCATGAAAAATTATGCTTAGGAAAAGGTCTTGGCTCATGAGTTTTGATTGTCACCAAAAAAAGTTAATAGTTCATAAAGTATGAGACAAATAGTTCACCAGTACAAAATTTATATAGGTTGGGGGCTGGGATACCTTCTAACCATCTATGTAGATGGAGCTGCTTAGGTAGACTTGGAAGGGCTTGGTGAACGGAGTCTCATACTGGATTACATTTAATCCATAAATACTGCAGTTGTGTTCATTAGTTACAAAAACAGTCTGTTACAGAAATGGACATTTACCTAATTATTTCATATTTGGTTAGTGGTCAGCACAAGGAAATGTGGAAACCAGAGGGGGATTAACGCCTATTGTCTTACTCCTCAAAGTTGAAAGTTACTTAAGTAAACCCTATATTATAGCCATCATCTAAATACTTGAGATCTGGAAATAATCCTTGTCACACTATTGTACTTTAGAAAGCATTAACAGCCAATATATATGAACTTACCTTCAAATACTATTGATACGTAAACTACTTAATGTATTTTTGAGTTATTTGAATAATATCCATCTATTGTACAAACGAGGAGGTATAAACTGGTCTGTAGTAAAAGTAAATTTTTCTATGCTGTGTTTACAAGTCACCTGACTTCTCTGTCCAGGCATAATCATTGTTACAAATTTCTTGTGTATCCTTCTAGAAGTTTCTGTGCACTCAGGCATATTTGTGTACATTCTTAGTACATAGGCAAGCACACTGTACACATTTGCCATTTACTTATTTCCTCACAATATTCTGTTTTGGAGATTGTTCCAAATGCATAAGTGAGAGAGAAAGATCCCTTGTTCCTATACCTGTTGGTAGGTCATTGTCAGGTGTATACCAGATCTTTCTTGGCCAGGGATGTTTCCTTCTCCTCTCCCTTATATGCCCTAACATATGTCTAAGGATATGTGTTATGAAGCATGCGTGTGAATGTATATATAGGATAAAATTTCTACCAGTTAAATCGGTCGTGGTGTATGTATGTTTTTATAGAGTTTTTTTTAGATGTTGCCTGCCTCACTATAGACAGAACTTAGCTTTATTCCCTGCAGCCCCCAACCAAATGCATAAAGTCAGTAAAGATCACATGTTAATATAACCTGATGGGATTATTGTAGGTAATAGTGGACGTTTTGGAATAGAAATTATGTAATTGAAATTGGAAGAGCTTTAAAGTCTAAAGTTGGCTTATAAGAATTCCAGGAATTAGAGACCTAAAGTCTTGTGCTTTAAAAATTAGATTACATTAAGTAGATGCCTGTTTAATTAAATGAACTATTAATATCTTCGAGAGAGTTATCAATATGTAAGATTTTTAAAGGACTTGGTGAACATCAAACTTGGTGAACAGTTGACACAATTTAATAATGGGTTATTTTATTGTGATAGAGAAAAGAAGGGCATTTGACTCCAATTCAAATTGAAGTCTTTAATTTAAAAAATTTCTACAGTTCTCCAGTGATGGGGAAATGGGCATTACTGTGCCCTGATAGCTAACTTGAATTTCATTTCTTAAATAATCAGTTATAGGAAGAACCATAACTCTTCTAGAAGAATTCCCATCTGTGGTATTCATATTATGATTTCACTTTGAATTTCGAATCTTACATTAATTTGGAAATACTGGAGGGAAGTAGGTATTTCATTTACAAACCAAAAAGGATGGAGGCTGTAAGCTGTATTTTAGATTAGCTCTGCTTGGAATTAATAAAAAGACATTTGTGTACATTTCTAAAGAATTGTGGTTTGTTATTCAGTGAATTATATAAGTTTGAAGACTCATAGCAAAATGAAATGATTGTTTTGTGTGCTTTATTTACTTTTTTAAAGTAAGTTCTGTAGCCAAACATGGGCTTGAACTCACCATCCCAAGATCAAGAGTCGCATGCTCTAACCAACTGAGCCAGCTCAGACCCCAAAGTAATTTTTTTAATTAAAAAAAATTGTATCTTCAGATAGTAACTGTAAACAATTATGTATATATATTGTTTACCCAAGGACTTGAATGAGCAATTTGCCATTTCCAAAACTAATCTTGGTCAGAGATCATTTATTCCACTTTATTCTTCAATATCCATCATAAATTTGAAGTATTCTATCTCCAAGGTATGACTAGAAAATAAACATTGTTTTGTTTCACCACATCATGTAGTTATTAGATTTCCTAAATACATTGAGCACATACTATGGCAATACTAGAGAGTTTCTGACTGACTCCTAATAAACACTGGGGATACAGCTGGTCTGGGGAAACTGACCTGTCCATTTTAGGATGGTCAGAGGAGGCTTCTCTAAGGAGATAGCTGATACCTGAATGATCAGAAGAGGGGACTTGCAAAGTTGGAGGTGTTGAAGGTGAATCCAGTTCAAGCTGAGAGGATTATCATTTATGGCAAGGAAGAGGAGAATGTGTCTCGAATTAAGTGAACAAGACAAAGGTGATTCTTAACCCTTTTTTCTCTCCCCCCCCCCCCCATGAAATTTTAACACAGCTGTTCATGTCCTGTAAATACATGTTCTGTCCATGCTTT
Organism: Panthera onca; assembly: GCF_046562875.1. Classification (NCBI taxonomy): domain Eukaryota; kingdom Metazoa; phylum Chordata; class Mammalia; order Carnivora; family Felidae; genus Panthera; species Panthera onca. Next base: position 239,841,610 of record NC_138339.1, read on the forward strand.
TACACATGAAAAGGGATTTTTGCCTTCCCCTACTCCCACCTTCAACTAATTTTCTCCCTCTGGGGATAATACTGCCCCACTGAGTAGGCAGGATGTAGACCAGGGTATGCCATAGTAAATAGTTGAGGTCTTTTCTTTTTTCTTTTCTTTTCTTTTCTTTTCTTTTCTTTTCTTTTCTTTTCTTTTCTTTTCTTTTCTCTCCTCTTCTTTTCTTTCATAAAGATTTTATTTTTAAGTAATCTCTACACTCATCATGGGGCTTAAACTCAAAATCCTGAGATCAAGAGTTGCGTGCTCCGCTGACTGAACTAACCAAGTGCCCCTTGGGGTTTTTTTTCTTGACGAGATAATTATGAAGGCTTGGATCAGGCAGTGACATGATCTAGTTTATGTTTTAGAAAAGAATTTTGCTACTCATGAAGACTTAACTGAAGGAGAGCCAGAATAAAAGCAGGCAAGTGAATTAAACCAGTAAGGAGAGGTGAAAAGTAATGGCTTGGTCTACGAAGGTTTTTTTTTTTTAAGTTTATTTTGAGAGAGAGATAGCCGGGACGGGGGCAGAGAGCGAGAGAGGGAGAGAGAGAATCCCAGGCAGGCTCTGCACTGTCAGCGTGGAGCCAGATGCAGGGGTTGAACCTATGAACCGTGAGATCGTGTTCTGAGCTGAAATCAAAGAGTTGAACACCTAACTGACCAAGCCACCCAGGTGCCCCAAAGACTATTATTATATAGAGATAAGAGGAGGGAGAGCAAATGGAGAGAGAGAGAATAAATGGATGTAGCATTAGTGGTCATAAAGTATATGTTGATCAAAGCTTGGCGAACAACGCCCTCTGAGACACAAAGGGAGGTTGCCTATAGAACCCACTGAAATGAAGGAAGAAAATGGCTCTTGGGAAATGAGAAACTTGTCTGATTTAAAAAAAAATTTAGGGGCTCCTGGGTGGCTCAGTCGGTTAAGTGTCTTACTTCGGCTCAGGTCATGTTCTCACAGTCCGTGAGTTCAAGCCCCGTGTCTGGCTCTGTGGTGACAGCTCAGAGCCTGGAGCCTGTTTCAGATTCTGCGTCTCCCTTTCTCTCTGACCTTCCCCCGTTCATGCTCTGTCTCTCTCTGTCTCAAAAATAAACGTTAAAAAAAAATGAAAAAAAAAATTTAATGTTTATTTTATTTTTGAGAGAGAGCAGGGGAGGGGCAGAGAGAGAGAGAGAGAGAGGGAGACAGAATCTAAAGCAGGCTCCAGGCTCTGAGGTGTCAGCACAGAGCCCGACGCAGGGCTCAAATTCACGGATCGCAAGATCATGACCTGAGGTGAAGTTGGACGCTGAACCAACTGAGCCACCCAGGTGCCCCAAAACTTGTCTGATTTTTAACCTTGTTATCATTTGGAGTTTCTTAGTCATTTGTGTATAAGTAGATGATCACACACGCAGTTTAGAATGGGCAAAACTCCACAGATTTATTTCAACTTTCTATTTTTTTCTCGGTAGGAATGTGCCCCCCATATTGTGTACCTTCCATTCCAGACTTTTTACTGGGAAATCAGCTTAAAAGCCTGCCTGTTCTTCCATGTTCTGAGTACTGGTGGTTATTCGTACGTGGCTATTTTCAGTTAAATTCTCATTGTTTGTTAGAAGTAAATGGTTCTAATCTAATAGACAATTCTTGGACCCTCCAAGATCCTGAGGGGGACCTATTGTGAATTCCCTGAGGCAGAAGCACTCTCATATGTAGGTGCTTATTGCAATTTGTTGAATCAGTGAACCGTCAATATTTCCAAGATCATACTGGAAGGTATTGGCAGAACCCAAATGAGATTTTATACCACAGAGGGTTTGTCTCATAATTGAGTGTAATGAATGCAAAATTACTGGGAATTTTTTTTTTTTTTTCACTTCTTAAAGTTTATTTAGAGAGAGTGTGTGCAAGTGGGAGGAACAGAAAGAGAATCAATGTCAAACAGGATCCCACCACCAGCACAAAGCCATGGAGGACTCAAACTCCTCAACCATGAGATGACTTGAGCCCAAATCTGACACTTAACAAACTGAGCCATCCAGGCACCCCTGGGAATGTTTTAATAAGCCCTGATGGTGACTGAAAATGGGAAATAACGTAGCATAGATGGTCTTAAAAAGGGACTGCAGGGAGTTCTGAGCTTCGCACACCATTCGGATCCTGTTTCTCCTTGCCAAGGGGAGGCATGAAGTCCTTGTGGGCTCTGATGAAAGACCGTGTGCATCTGGAGCTTTTGCTGATCGATGGGAGTATGTTGCATTTACAAATGATGCAGAGACACAAAAAGTATGAGAAGTGAGATTTATGACTATTATGTGTTTTTATGCTTTTTGTGTTTTCTGTTGTGTTTCTGCAGCCCAATTTCTCAAACCTAGTGGTAATCAAACAGGAAATTTTGTGCATTTTTAAAATGTGACCCCCCCGCCAAATTTTTTTTATATCTCTCATCTGTTTTTAGACTTTACAGTCTCTTTTTTAGAACATGTGTTGGTTATCTTGTGTCCAAGACAAGGTATTAAAACATGTGACCACCTTAATGTATTTTCGTATAAACGCGGTTTTGACGATACCAGCATCGTGTTCCCACGAGGAGGAGTTGCTGGCTGGAGCACTGACATGAAAGTAGAAACCTGACTGATGTTCCTCATCTTGGGGCACCACTGGTTTAGTTTAGCACCCGTTCTCTACCCTATATTTAGATAAATTTAAATAGATAAAACATTACAGTGCAGATTACACTTACTTGATGTTTAAGTAGTTTCTCTCCAGTATAACATTGTGATATTATTCACTGCATGTGAACATACCACTTTATTTTTTACTAAAAAAAAAAAGTTTTTTTTAACATTTATTCATTTTTGAGAGACAGAGACAGAGCAGGAGCAGGGGAGGGGCAGAGAGAGAGGGAGACACAGAATCTGAAACGGGCTCCAGGCTCCCAGCTGTCAGCACAGAGCCCAGTGCGGGGGCTTGAACCCACAAACCGTGAGAACATGACCTGAGCTGAAGTCGGACGCTTAACCGACTGAGCCACCCAGGTGCCCCAATACCATTTTATTTTTGAGAGAGTGTGCATGTGCATACTTGAGTTGGGGAGGGGCAGAGAGAGAGGGAGACGGATCCATCCAAGCAGGCCGTGTGCTGTCAGCGCAGAGCCTGATGTGGGGCTTGACCTTTGGAACTGCAAGATAGTGACCTGAAGTTGGGTTCTTAACCAACTGAGCTACCCAGGTGTCCCTCACATGTTATCTTCAAAGCAGGTAACATTGTTATTTTATGTGGATGTAAGTATATGGTAAAAAATAAAAACTGTTGAATGTCATTTGGTAATTCATTTCCAGTGCCATTTCGTTATAAATGAATGTGGTTCATACATTAAATAAACTGAGGTTCTTTGTGCAGTCATGTATGTGAAATATTCAACTTTTAAAGAACTAAGAAACCATATGGGTAAGTTCATAACAACTATCTTGAACTAAAAATGCAATTTATTACTGTACTCCCACTTGTTTTTAAAAACTTAACCCTGGGTTTGCCTGGCTGGCTCAGTCTATAGAGCATATGACTCTTTTTTTTTTTTTCCAATATATGAAGTTTATTGTCAAATTGGTTTCCATACAACACCCAGTGCTCATCCCAAAAGGTGCCCTCCTCAATGCCCATCACCCACCCTCCCCTCCCTCCCACCCACCCCCCATCAACCCTCAGTTTGTTCTCAGTTTTTAACAGTCTCTAATGCTATGGCTCTCTCCCACTCTAACCTTTTTTTTTTCCTTCCCCTCCCCCATGGGTTTCTGTTAAGTTTCTCAGGATCCACATAAGAGTGAAACCATATGGTATCTGTCTTTCTCTGTGGAGCATACAACTCTTGATCTCAGAGTTTTGAGATCAAGCCCCAGGTTGGGTGTAGAGATTACTTAAAAAAAAAAAAAAAAAAAAAAAAAAAAAAACATAAAAAACTTAACCTTGATTATGCAGTGATCAAGGATATGTTTTCTTTGGCTTTTTTAGGGGAGAGGTGCTTGAGAAATCTCAGGTCATCACAAGAGGATAATGCTTTTTAAATTTTTTTTATTATTTTAATGTTTATTTTTGAGAGACAGAGTAGAGGAGGGGCAGAGAGAGAGAGGGAGACAGATCTGAAGCAGGTCCAAGCTGTGACCTGTCAGCAGCAGAACCTGATGTGGGGCTTGAACCCACAAACCACAAGATGATGACCTGAGTTGACGTTGGTCTCTTAATGGACTGAGCTGCCCAGGGACCGTCCTCCGTCTGCCCCTCCCCCCTTTGTTTTGATTGAAACGCCTTTGTAGGAATTTGTGGACAAAATTAAGTTTGGAAATTTTCAGTGGTATCTTTCAGTCACAAGCCATTGTTGACCTCATGACAATTGCCTTGAAAATATATATGGGTCTGGGACCTTGAAACTGAGTTGTAACTTTTCTTAGAAGTCATTAATTACGTATGATAAAAGTCATCACATTTTTCACTTTTTTAAAAAAAATTTTTGAGACAGGGAGGGGCGCCTGGGTGGCTCAGTCGGTTGAGTGGCCAACTTCGGCTCAGGTCATGATCTCGCGGTCTGTGAGTTCGAGCCCCGCGTCGGGCTCTGCTGACAGCTTGGAGCCTGGAGCCTGTTTCAGATTCTGTGTCTCCCTCCCTCTGACCCTCCTCCATTCATGCTCTGTCTCTCTCTGTCTCAAAAGTAAATAAACGTTAAAAAAAAATAAATTTTTGAGACAGGGAGAGTGCATATGTGAGCTGGGGAGGGGCAGAGAGAGAGGGAGACAGAATCCCAAGCAGGCTCCCTGCTGTCTGTGCAGAGCCCATCATGGGGCTGGAATCCAGGAACCATGAGGTCATGACCTGAGCTGAAATCAAGAATCTGCCACTTAACCGACTAAGCCACCCAGGCACCCCTAAAAGTCATCATCAAGTACTTTATTAGATTTCATATGAGTCTTTGCTGAATTTTACATTTCTTTGATAACTACAGTAAATGTTATGACTGTTGGAGAAAAAGACTGTGTATCAATAAATTATTTTCCTGAAATATCTAGTTGTCCTCAATAAAGCTGAAAAAAAATCTTTATTTTGTAAATGTTTTCTAGATTTCAATATTATTTAATATGATGATTCTTAATTCTTTAATATGATTATTTAATATGATTCAATATTATTTAAATGATGATTCTTATCTACTCAAGACCTTATTGTATTTTGTTTTTTTGTTTTTGTTTTTGATTTTGAGAGCAAGAGCAAATGTGAGTGGAGAAGGGGCAGATAGAGGGAGAAAGAGAATCCCAAGCAGGCTCCACACTGTCAGCAGAGCCTGATGCAGGGCTCGAACCCATGAGCCCTGACCTGAGCCGAAATCAAGAGTCAGACATTTAACCAAGTGAGCCACCCAGATACCCTTATTTATTAATTTTGAGTTGCTATATGAACTTTAAAATAGTTTTTTTTCTGATTCATTAATTAAAAAAAATTTAAAATCCTGTGGTGCCTGGCTGGATCAGTTGGTGAAGTGTGTGGCTGTTGATCTCAGGGTTATGATTTTGCACCCCACGTTGGGTGTAGAGATTACTTACAAAAATAAAATCTTTGGGGGAAAAAAACCTTGAAATCATGCTTTTTAAAAATTTGGAATAGCCTGTCATTTAAATTTGTGAATTTTATTTGGCCTGACAGCCTTAATTTTCATAAACTGTATCTTAGGAGCTCCTTTCCAGTCGGTACATCCTGCATCACGGGCAACCACTGTTTTGTTTTAATCACAGTAGATTAGTTTTGCTTGTTTTTGAACTTCATGTAAATGGAATCATAGAATGTATACCCTTTGCTTCTGGCTTCTTTCATTCAACATAGTGCTTTTGAGATTCATCTGTGCTGTTGTAGGTGTCAGCAGTTGGTTCTATCTTATTGCTGCATAGCGTACCATGAAGTGACTATGCCACATTTTGTTTGTCCAGTCTGCTACTGATATATTCTTGGGTTAGATTCCAGTTTGGGTTGTAATGAATAAAGCTGCTGTGAACATTCCTGTTCAAGTCATTCAGACTTCTCATTTTTCTGGGAGGAAATATCTGGGAGTGGGATTGCGGAGTATCGTGGATATGTATGTTTCTTAGAAACTGCTAATTTTCCAAAGCGTCTGTCTTATGTCAGTGCGCGTGATTCCTGTTCCGTATTGCATCCTTGCCAACATTCAGTATTGTCAGGTTGTGTTAGTGTTAGCCATAGAGTGAATGTGTAGAGGTATATCCGTGTAGTTTTAATTTACACTTTCCTAGTAACTTCGGATGTTGAGTAACTTTTCACACTTTTTGGTCATTTGGGTATGTTTTTGTGTGTCATACCCTTATTACTGTTTGTACAGTAGCCCTTCCCCCCACTTTATCTAAGGGAGACACTTCGTAAAAAGCGAAAGATTTACGCGATCTGAAGAGAAACCAGAGCATAAGGGAGACACTTTGAAGAACCCAGGTGGATGCCTGGAGCTGTGGATACTACCAAACCTTACAGATAACTGTTTTTTCCTAATATACGTAACTATGATAAGGCTTAATTTATAAGTTAGGCACAGTGGGAGATTAAGAACAATAACTAATAAAATAGAACAACTTAAGTAATTGTCAAAATGTCTTACTGTACTGTCACCTTTCTCTTGCTGATGTGACGTGCCTATGTGATGAGATGAAGTGTGGTGAAGTAGTATTAGGCTACTGTTGACCTGACAAAACATTAGGAAAGGACCGTCTGCTTCCGGACAACCACTGACTGTAGGTAACCAAAACTGGTAAAAGCGAAACCGTGGGTAAGGGGGGACTGTTGTAACTAGGTTGTGTGGTTTCATCACTATCTGTGTAAAAAAACCATAGGGATCTTTATTAGAATTCTGGAAAGCCAGATGATGTTGGGAATCCAGAATTGAATGTTCATATTATGGATTTTTGCTTTTTGTAAAATATTGGCTGGAAGATAGAAATTATATAATTGAGCTTTTATCATGATATCTCACTGCTAATTTGGGTAGAAGAAACAGGGTTTGATGAAAAAAATCAAAGCCCTCAGTTTGCTATGTTTTATTGCCAATTTTCAACTCAAAAAGAGGTGAGAATTTAAAATGTTGAGAAACTTCTTAAAAAGTTTATTTACTTATCTTGAGAGAGAGAGAGAGAGAGGCACAGAGAGAATCCCAAGCAGGCTCCATGCCGACAGTACAGAGTTTGTTGTGGGGCTCAGTCTCATGAATCGTGAGATCATGACCTGAGCTGAGATCAAGAGTTGGACGCCCAGGTGCCCCTAAAATGCTAAGAAACTTTTTGTCATTGTGACTTCCAATTAATTCAGTTAACTGAAACTATTCAGTTACATCATTTGTTCATCAGTCGAAATTGTATTCCATCAGAAAGAGTGAATTTGTGTAAGTAGTATTATTTTAGAGATTTGCTGTTTTCATGGGCATTTTCTCAAGTTTCTTTGGGAGATGGCTTTTGGATTTTTGGCCTAATCTTTCTGGTAGATTATTCACTTAATCACACACTATTTCCCTATACTCTTTGAAGTTATATTCTTTGTTGCTTAAAGAGAATCTATTAACATTCAAATAAAATTACTTAGTAAAGAATATGCTACATATTTTCACTGTTGTGAATTGCCTGTAATAATAGCATTTGGCTTATTTATTGCTTCAGTGACTGGTATTGTGGTCTGTGTCTTTGTCATGAAGGCCAAGGGTCAGATTCAGTTGTGAGCACTATGCCATCTAAGCTGTCTCTGATGGTGATGTTCGATAACGTGGCTGTCCCCCTCTCCCCCGTACCTGCACACTTCGGAACACAGGCTCCTTTAGGGTTTGATACCATGGGAATCTACTTCAGAGGAAATCGTTACCTAATTTTAGGTTGATTTCTGGCAAGGTGTTTTCAACACGAGCCATTAAAGTCCTGTCTTGGGTATTTACAGTTTGTTGTAATTTGAATAGTCTCGCTCAGCATCCATGCTTGCTGAAGTATAACCTATATTTTAAACATCCCTTTCTTAGAACGTTACTTCTATTGTAGCTTATATATTAAATAATGCAAACTACATGTAATGTGTGGATGAGAGTAGGGTTGAGTACTCAGTGGGAAAGGATACCTTCTTTCACTCAAAGAGGGGAGAGTCATTGTTACCTAGTTGACTGTTAAGAATGGGCCTTCTGTAGATCTTTAATGTTTTATTCTTTAAGAAAAATCATCAGAAAAGCATACATGATATTATTGGATGCTTACATTTCTGACTATGAAAGGTATTAGGGTGTGGTCAGAGGAGCCATGTTTCACTCTTAATCCATGTTTTGGCAAGTCAAACATGAACTTCTATGTAGTTCTTACCCAGTTTTATCCTAAATAAAAACAGACCACTTTCGTCCAAAGCGGTGTCTTGTTACAGTGATGCTTAAGATTTCAGTTATAGGAGACCTTTTCTTTTAATGTGATTGTTGGCTGCTTCTCCTCCCCCCAGTATTTGACAGTATCGCTTTGACAGAGACACTGTTCTTCAGCATTGGAATTATGTGTGTCACCTTTCTAGGACTTTACAGATTTTAAATCCAAAGTATCTGTATCATGGAATGGATGTACACGTGCATTGGCTCACTGTGATTCTTTCATTGATGTTGATTATAATCCAGTGTACAATAAACCTGGTCACTTCTTTGTAAGACCATGTCTTTAAACAGAATGCTAGTGATTTTGAATATTGAATTCAGATATTAAGCCACCATTTTATTTATTTTTTTATTTTAATTGAATTAATTCTATATTTTATTTATTTTATTTTTAGTTTAACTTAATTTTATTTTATTTATTTTGAGATAGTGTGAGCAGGGGAGGGGCAGAGAGAGAGAGAAGGCTTGAGAGCCTTCTGTCAGCACAGAGCCTGACAGTGGGACTCAGACCCATGAATTGTGAGATCATGACCTGAGCCAGAACCAAGAATTGGATGCTCCACTGATTGAGCCACCCAGGCTCCCTTAAGCCACCTTTTTAAAGACTAGATATTGGCAACTAAACTTGGATCATTCTAGAGATTATCTTTCCAGGTTTCAATATATGTGATGAATGCTTTGTAAATTGCAGGTTCACATTTTTGAGAAGTTGAGGAGACAGTTATTTTTAGCAGTCCTTGTATCATTAAGAATTAGTAATCCAGGAGAGCTGGAGTGGCTCAGTTGGTTAAGCGTCCAACGTCGGCTCAGGTCATGGTCTCACGGTTCAAGAGTTCGAGCCCCATGTCAGGCTCTGTGTTGACAGCTCAGAGCCTGGAGCCTGCTTCAGATTCTGGGTCTCCCTCTCTTTCTCTGCCCCTCCGCCGCTCGTGCTCTGATTCTTTTTAAAAAATAAATGAGCATTAAAAAAAAATTAGTAACCCAGTTGTGCAGTTTGGTTTATGGTTCCATTCTTCTTGTCAGCCTTAATTTTACTAAAGGAAATACAATGATAGAAGTGTGCATATATATATATATATATATATATATATATATATATATATATATCCAATCTAAGAATGCTTTAATGACTTCACAGTTACCTAAGATTATGTGTAGAATGCTACTTGCAGGTGGAAATATATATAAAAGATAATTTCTTGTTGATTTGTGGCATGTGTTGTTTGAAAAAATATTTAAGGTTTTATAACTTGGACCATGGGGTCCTGCTGGATCATTTGGAATCCCCTTAAATTTATATGCAGAATTTTGTGTACATATTTTTTTACATGCAGATTTTGGGAGCAGTTTCATATTCCATCCAGTTTTCAGGTGAAATTGAGACCCAGATGGGTTTTGAAAACAATATTAATTTAGGGTAGTTATTTCCAGTGTTTTGGGGTCATGTACTCTAACAGTTAAAAAAAAATTGAGTGCCAATTTGTGTATTTCTAAGCTGTAATAGTGTAGTATTGTGTATAACATTTCAGGTATGTTATAAAATACATTTTATAAGGATGAGATAATATATCTAAAACTGTATTCCAATGAAAAATCTGGGGTTAATGCTCTGTGTTTGGAGAATGTTGGTTCAAGGGATTATTAGGGTAGGTTGAGTCTTTTTCTGATGGAGCACAAGAGGTATATTTGTGTGCCTTGCCCAAGTACAAGTAGAATAAAATGTTGCAAATTAGAGTAGGAATCAGTATCCTGTGTAGGATTCTGGATTATAAAATTTCAGGCAGTGGTATGCTGAGGGATGAACCATGCAAACAAGAGGGCCTGCCTACCGAAATAAAAAGGAAGGATTTAGCAAAATAGGCTCTCGATATTTTAAAATTATTAGCAGGCTTGGAAACTCAAGGTGTAGGATTTAGTAGTGATTAATGCCAAAACATAAAATTGAGTTGAATTTTAAGTCTGTTGATGTTCTTTGAGGAAGTGAATTAATTCAAAGGAAGATCTTTACTGAGTGGGAACCGATTACGGTTAAGAACTTTAAGAAAATGATTTAACACTTCTTTTTATTGATCATTGAAACTGGCCAAATTTGATTTTTATTTCTAGGAGGGTGAAAGAAAACATGGATGAAGCTGCCTGAATATCGGCTTCTGGCATGAATCAAGTTCAGAGACTAGGAAATGCTGGTGTCAGATTTCCTTTCAGGTCAGTCAATGTCCGTTAAAACAACGTTCCTTGCTTCTTAGTTTCCTTAGTCCTACTTCCTGGTGCTGCCTGCGGACCTCCGGAACGGATGTGAAGGGTAGTTGGTAGTAGAAGCTGAACCCTCTGCTCCTCCGAGGTCCTACGGGATCTGCAGGGGCACCGCCCTTTTATCTGAGCAGTCAGAGGCTATTTTTAACTCCACATTTGCCCTCGTCTTTCCTCACTGGTTGGTATACTGACTTGTCCTTAGGTAAAACTGAACTAAGAGTAGAGATAAAATATTAAACAGGTCTTATTTGCTAAGAAAAAAGTTCCCTCCTGGGTTTTAGTGATCCTAAGTCTAGAATTTTAGTCTTATGTTCCTTGTAAAGTGTGTAAATCTTTGTTAAAAATCTTATTTATTTTTATTTTAGAGAGCGAGCACAAGTGGGGGAGGAGGCGGGGGGGGGGGAGAGAGAGAAAGAAAGAAAGAAAGAAAGAAAGAAAGAAAGAAAGAAAGAAAGAAAAAGAGAAAGAGAATAGATCAGGCACGCTGAGCATGGAGCGGGTCTCAGGGCTCAACCCCATGACCTGATCCTGATCATGACCTGAGCCAAAATCAAGAATCAGACGCTCAACTAACTGAGCAACTCAGGCGCCCCGGAAAGTGTGTAATCTCAGAAATCGTGGATTTTTTTATTTAAAAAAAAAAAAAAATTTTTTTTTTAATGTTTGTTTATTTTTGAGAGAGAAAGCACAAGCAGGGGAGAGGCAGAGAGAGAGGGAGACACAGAATCCAAAGCAGGCTCCAGGCTCTGAGCTGTCAGCACAGAGCCTGATGCAGGGCTCCAACTCACAAACTGTGAGATCGTGACCTGAGCTGAAGTCGGACGCTTAACTGACTGAGCCACCCAGGTGCCCCTCAGAAATGGTTTAATATCATAAATTCAGATCAGTACTAGGGATACCAGCTCCATTTCTCCCTTGCTGCTCTTTCTACCCTTTTAAAAGGTAGCAAATTTTCTATTTTATAGCAACATTTACATTGTGACTTAAAAAAGCATTATTTTTTTAAGTTTATTTATTTATTTGAGAGACAATCCCAAGCAGGGGCCATGCTACCCACGCAGAGCCCGATGCAGGGCTCGATCCCACAGACTGCGAGGTCGTGACCCGAGCTGAGATCGAGAGTTGGACGTTCAACTGACTGAGCCACCCAGGCACCCCTACATTGTGACTTATTATGACAGAATTCCGTTGACGGTAAAATGTCATCCTAATACCTCCAGAAAGTATTGTTTTAAGGTTATTTCTTTTCCAACCACTTTATCTGGTGGCGATAAAGGAGCTCTTCTGTTTTTGCTACAAGGGTTGTCCCGGGGACCAGCAGCACCAGCCTTAAGGGCTTCTCTTGGCAGTGCAGAATCTCAACGCACAGCTGACCACATCAACCAGACTACCCATTGAAACGAGATCCCAGGAGATCTGAGCACACATTGTGTCAGAGGCTCTGGCATATAAGGAAACCTGGAGAAACTTCCCCCTTTTAAAGTATCTGATGCCCATGAATACAAAAATGTGAGAGCTCTGGTTTGTGTTCTTTTACTCAGCTCTAGGAAATTAGCTTTGGTTAGTAATTCTCAAAGCTGGCCCTTTAGACCAGTGTCGTTCTCCTCTGGGATCAAGAATGCACATTCTCAGGTCCACCTACTGAATGTAAACTTGAGGGTTGGGATCCAGCAAAGCAAGATTCTTTAAGAGCTCTGTAGGTAGGGGTGCCTGGCTTGCTCAGTCAGTAGAGCGTGCGACTCTTGATCTCTGGGGTTGTGAGTTCCAGCCCCACATTGAGTGTAGAGAATCCAGGGGGTGGGGAGGGAATGATAAAAGCCATCCAGGTAAATTGTGGTTTCTACTATTTACAAAATTAGAATCCCTTTTGAAATTAGAGAATTACTTTGTAAATATCCTTTAGACCTTTTGTTGGTATTAAATTTTCAGACTTCTTTGTGAATCCTTTACTTAAATAAAATTTGACGAAATAACCTCAGAATGTATGGGTAAGGGGAAAAAATTTAAGATACATAGGCCGACTGTGGCACAGGTCAAAGCTGTGGCATTATGTGGCCAGCGGAGAGAGATCTTACAGGCTTGTCAAGTGGATTTGTAATTGGAACTTGAGGATTTTGAAGTTAATTTTGGTAAGAGATGAATAGTGTTTTTATTTGAAGTAACTGCTTTTTATTACAGATTTTATAGTCAGCAAAAACAGAGTGATTCATTTCAGGAAGATAATTAACTTTTATTAAAGTTTTGGAAGTTAACAAAATGCAGGAATTTTATTAAAAATTGGATTATCTTCAGGTTATCCTTTGAAACGGTGGTTCTCATGTTTTCAAGGTATATAGCAGAACCCTCTGGAGGCTTATTAGAATACAAACCCCACTGTTTGTGATTTATAAGGCCTGAGAATTTTCATTTCTAACAGCTGGTGTTGCTCTGGCATGAGGACTACATTTTCTTTGTTTTTTCTAATAGAAAATACACTATAGATATTAATTCCTGTTTGCTAATAAAGAATTTGTCTTTTTTTCCAGGTCATCTTGTGGGAGAAATGCTTTTAAAGACAGAGGAGAAACAGCCAGAAAACAGATATTTCATTTGTGAATTTATTACTCCATATAAACAACTTACGAATAATCGTTAACACTTGACATTATGCCTCATGGACAAATTTTCCGTGGTTAAAATATCTGGAATGGTGCAAACTTCCACTTTCATTCAGGTGTTTTAAGAGTTCTTGCTGGCTGATGTTGCAAAGTAGTGTGGGAGTAGCCTACAAATACAGAATGACAGACAAACTCTCCTTTCAATTCGCTATAAATGGGAACTGTTAGAGGGATTTTTTTTGGCATCCCCTCTAGCCTGCAATTTGGGGTCAGTCCCCAAGATAAGGGGCTACTCATGAAATTTGGCACTGTTAGAAAAATCATGTTTTACTAAAGCCATGTATATATATACTTAAGCCCAAAGAAAGTAGAGAGTATGAGGGAAATAGTGTGTTGTAGAATAATGAAAAATTAATTTCTTCCAAGTTAAACTGATATGCAGTGTTAGGGTTAGATTCCAGCTGGGGTTCTTGGGGGCTCTGGATGTCGGCAGAGGACTATTTCTGGATTTTAATTTGGTCCTTATTTGTGCCTCCTCACTGTAATTAGATTTAGCTTACTAGTAACACTTTTCTTTACTTGGAAGTAGATGTGAGGCCTAGAAATCCCAGTTTGGTCTGAAAGGAGATTTATCTGCAAGTCTGCACAGAAAAGAGGAAAGCCGTATGGATCCTGTGAGTGGTTCTCTGCGTTTACTTAGCCAATAAAGTTTAAAAAGTTTACAACAGTTTTAGGAGTTTATATAGTATTTAGGCTATGAAACATGAACTGCATGAAATGTTAACATTTTCAGAATTATTTCACAAGTCACTTTTTGACAATTCTGTCGTATGTATCCTTTTCCTTGGTCTTTGCTAATCAATTATCCTCCTTGCTTTAAAAAGACCATAGGTTTGCACAGTAAATGCTTTATCAGGTCCTTTCACTGTTAACATCCTGGTGCTAAGCCTTGCCAGCACTAAAACATTCTTACTTACTTGGAAAGCTGAGCTTCAAATTGCAACCTCCTGACATTTCACTAAGTTGGGAATGACTTGGAAAAAGTACGAAAATGGCCTATTCTCGGAGTGAAAGCAAACTATCTAACTGTGGTTCAACATTTGCGTAGTACTAGGTATTAGAGGTTTCTCTTTGGTACTAACCGTTGCGGAGAAAAGCCCGTATAACGTGTTTTCCGCTACAGCCATGCTTATTAGAGTGGGCCAGATACGAATGATATAGAAAAGTTCACTGAGTCATCCAATTAGGATGTCCTCACTGCCATATGCACCAGAAAAGAGTAAAGGCTGAGGGGTGATTTTTTCTAAGATAAAATTGAAGTAAAAATGTGGACTCTGTGCTTTTCAGTGATGATGTACTTAGTGATATCACCCACGGCCGAGATGATAAAGTTTAGTTATATATTCTGTGTTGTATATACTTTCTAAGAAGATTGCTTTGGTTTTGACCTGCGGTACCTAAGCAGGTCTGTAAACCTTTTGGTTAAGCTGCCGCTTGAGAATTGCTTTGTTTTCCAGAGAAACCAAGGCTCACACTTTGTACATACTTTATTTGAATAATCAAAGTAGCAGCATTATTAATATCTGACGGAATTATTAGCTGCCTCATCACAGAACCAGCAAGAAACCACCCTCTCAAGTGCGAGTCTCAAGGCAATTCAAGTCTCCTTCATCCTTAAGAAACCAAAGTGGACAAGTGTGCTTTTCATTTGGCTCCAGAGAAGCTATGGCTGAGGCGCCGGGGGGACTCAGTCAGTGAAGCATGTGCTCTTGATCTCGGCTCAGGTCATGATCTCACCGTTCGGGAGTCTGAGCCCCGTGTCTGCTTGGGAGTGTCCCTCCATCTCTCGGCCCCTCCCTCTCTCTCAAAAGAACAACAACAAAGCTGTAATTTAGAGCAAAATGTATTAAGTTGTGTGGCTGTACCTTCCATTCCTGGTAGACACAACTGTTTACAGAATTTACTAGCACATCTGGCACAAAGCTGAGATGGACAACTCAAAGGTGGGGTTACTCCAAGTAAGCTCAAACTTTTGTCTTCCTTCCCTGACCCCGCTTCTGTCAAAATAACTTGCCACTTTCCCTATAATTAAGTTTCATCTGTTAAAGATTTTTTTTTTTTTTTTCTCCTTGCTGACTTCTAACAGCTTTCATCCTTCTGAGCCTAAACTCCTACTGAAGGAATTACTCGTCGTTCTACTTGGGTTTCTAGCCTGGCCTTACCTCTTGGATCAACAGTACATCACCTTGTAATAACGTGTGCTTATAAAGATGATGATGGAGATCTTCAGCAGGATTTTGAGAGAACAGATTTTCTTTAAAAACCCACTTCTCTTAGTGTGTATTAACTGTCTCCCTTGCCGTTCCTGACCTATCCACTGCTGCTCAGTCTTGTGATTTTTCTAGAAAGTACTAGATACAGTACTAGTGCATGATTCAATATAGCTGAAAAAATTCCAATCCCAGCTGTCATTTAGTTAAAAATATTACACATTAGTATCCACCTTGAAGTCTTGAGACTTGAGATACAAAGAAAATAGACCAACATTGTGGTATTTTATTGAGAAAACTGTAGGAAAAGGCCGTTTTAGTACTGTAAAGTAAAAACGGCTCTCTCAAATATCTGTACAATGTGGTCAAATATGTGACCTTTTGAAAAATTTTCATTAAAATTGTAATTCAAACAATTACAAAACCAATCAGGAACTAAATAATTTTATCCATCTCTGTAGTCCAGATGGGGTTTGACTTACTAGTTTGCCAAATATTTCTTAAAAGAATTTAAGACCTGTGGGGAATCTGTAGAGACGACAGCTCTTCACATGAGGCCCAGTGTGGCGGACAAACCTTGGCTGCCTTCCCAGCGTTCGTAACGAGGGCACAGGATCTGCTTTTTAAAAATTACTTGATGGATTCTAAGAACAAGGATAAAAGTTCATGAGTTGTATCTTCTTTTATCTTTTCCCGGAATAAAGGGTAACTGCAAATACAAAGTTGTCACCTCCAATTCAGGACCTGTGGCAACTGCAGATTAGACATCACACCGCCTCCCTCGAACCTGCCTACCAAGTCAGAGAAGTCATCCTTCGAGGCCAGCAAATTCGCCCCTTATTTAGTGCTTGGCATACACAGACTTGTTTTTAATGCAGAAATTCACCAGGGCTAGTAGAAAATTTCAAGTTAGAAAAGAGACTTTTAATTTTCTTAAATAATTCTATATACCATTCCACATTGTGGAAAAACCGAAGTATGCAGTCTGGAGACAACATCAAGATTTGAGAACACTGGCACAGATACATCTCTATTTCAGAATATATTAGAACCCCCACGTCCCATCTCACAGCCCGTAACAGATACCCAGCCCAAAACTGCAAGAGGTTTACAGATGAAACTTCAAATCTGGAGGTGTTAGCTGTGCCAGGGTCCTAAAACAGGTCTGGAAAGGACTCCGTCCCGACTCTGTTCCGTCACTGCAGCTGCACTCTGTATGCGCCTATCAGCAACTTCACCTGTCGAAAGAACAGAGGCATACGTAGCAGCACCAACACCTCTGCCGAGTCCCCCTTTCTTAGAGGAGGGAAAACACACACGCGCGCGCGTGCGCGGCTGAGAGTTCTTATTTGGCAATGTTCTCAAATTGATTATCAATTCAAGTGTTAGGTTATCACTTGTAATAAACCCAAGTGCTTAAAGTTATAGTAAACAACTACCATTTATTACATAGACTTTTTTGGTTCATCTTCATTTTACAAAGAAATGTTTAGTGAGCAGCCTATGAGACATACGTATGGCCATTAAATAACAGCCTAGAATACAACTCAGGCTGCTCCGTACTGGAGAGATGCATTCTTCTCATCTTTCCACACAATTTATGACACACAATTATGTCTAACACATTGTATGTTCTTTTTTTTTTTTCCCTTTAAGTAGGCTTCACAACCAGCGTGGAGCCCAACGTGGGGCTTGTGAACTCACGACCATTGGATGCTTAGGGACACCTGGGTAGCTTTGTTGGTTGGGCACCTACTTCGTCTCAGGTCGTGATCTCACGGTTCGTGGGACCGAGCCCCACACTGGGCTTGCTGCTGGAATAGCAATGTGAGTAGTTGCACTAAATGTGAGGAAAGGATTGTCACCTTGGCAGAAGGCGCTTCCGTCAACCTTATGAAGAGTTTATTGAGGCCTGTAGCAGGGCTGAACGAGTAAACAAAATGGCTATCCTAGAGAGAAAGACCACAGTCAGTGTTTCCTCAAACTTCTACATCTAAGAGTATCACTGTAGCTTAAGAGAACAAAAACCTTCCAGACGAGAATACCAGTTTTGTATTTTAATTTATATAAAGCAATTTCCTGTGACTACTTTCCCCTTGATTTATTAAAAAGATACAAATGACAAAAAAGCTTAAGATTTATCTGCAAAAAAACAATACTCAGATAAATCTTTAGGATTAGCATGTATCCAGCCATATAGAGCCTGAGTGTTAAAAATCTTCATAACCAGTTAATTTTGCTGACTTCAGCCTAAGGAAAGAATTCTACCTGTGGAAAAGGAAACCTACACAAAGATTCTTCAAGACCATTTTTTTATGTTAAAAAATGTATATAGCCACTAATAGATTTGTTATTATAAAGCAAAATTACAGTATGACGGTTGCCTAAAGCTCAGCCTAAGTACACCCATGTTATACTAGTGGTTGTGTTTCTGGGTATTTGAAGAACAGAATACTTTTAAGATTTCCAAATTTTTCTTTAAGCGAATGTTTGTAATTATAACGGTGGGAAAAGGCAGAGTATTTTAAAATCAGTATCTACCTTAAGAATTTCTAAGACGTGGTAAATGTAACTTAAGGCATATATATCAAACATTTAGAAATCCACACTTTATTGACAAAATGTGGGACAATTTTACTTTATGATTATGGGTTATTGCCTCATTTCCAAGTGGTTTACTAAATTAAAATTAACGTACTTTATCAAAACAGCAATTTAAACGTCATCTGTGCTTCTGGACCAGAAGAATGTGTTTTTCAGTCACGAACTACAGAAAATCTTACCAGAAAAACCGGAAGTTGAAATTTATCATTTAACACTACAGCTTGCACACTACACGGTCCACAGAGCCGAGCAATTACTTCTTTACCCAAGAAGTTTGCATGGAAAATAAACAGCAGGATGCCAGAGCCTGAATAAGGGAGATGTAAACACAGATTTTAATACCACTCCTAACATGGCCACCTTTCAGCTCAGAGGGAGACGCACCCCGTACAAGTTGGAAGCGGTCCCCGGAATGCGCCTGGGTGGAGCAGCACCCCACCCAGTGCCCATTCACACCAAATCATCAGCCCTCCGATTTCAAAACTTGGCATTAGAAAAAATTTTTTAAAAGTTTATTTATTTTGAGAGAGAGACAGAGTGAGCAGGGGAGGAGCAGAGACAGAGGGGGAGAGAGAATTCCAAAGGCTCTGTGCCCAACCTGGGGCTCAAACTCATGAACCATGAGCTCATGACCTGAACCGAAAGCAAGAGTCAGATGCTTAACTGAGCCACCCAGGTGTCCCTCCCAGCACTTTTCAAACCACAGATCCCTTTTATTTTCTGTCTAATCCCTACTGAGAACTCATGAACCAAAATTTTAAAAATATGCTTTTCTACATAACAGTTTTTGGTCTAAAAAAGTAGCGGTATTTATAATTTGCAGCTGAATACATATTCATGTCCATGGAATGCAAATGTCCATGGAAGCAAACTTCTGTGGTGGCTGTTTCTGGGTGTGGGTTTGAATGATTGTCCATTTTCTTCCACATGGTATTTGGCCCTTTCCAAATTTTTCGGTTAATACCCAAACTTATTCTAGGCAGGGGGAGGAACATGAGGTTTGAAGCTTTCACTGAATATCCGAACTGTACCGCATGACTCATTTCTTTGAACATTAAGCCATACTTTCCAGTATAACAGAAAATAGGCGTATGAACTCCATGACCCTTCTGGTAAGCCACTTTCAGGACAAAAAAACAATGGTCCAGAACAATTATAAACTTCATAATAGAGACCCAAAGGAACCATCTGTCCTGATCCCAGGGAAAGAAGAACACACAGAGCCCCTGGCCCTCTTACCTTTCCTTTCAAGGTGTTTAAGGTCTGACATCCTGGTTTTGCTCTCTAGCTTTAAAATGCAACCCCCCACGCACTTGAGTGCTGAGGTTCAAAAGAAGAGAAGGCCTACAGTCTTTTTCCCGTCAGCTCCACTATCAAAGAGTTGAGTATTTATTACTGTCTGCACCGAAAAGGAGGGTGGTGTAACTCTTCAAAATGGCCCGAATGGGGACACGTGGTCAATAGTGAAAATCCTATCCGAAAATCTTTCATTCAGGTGCTGTTTATTCTGACCAAAAGGAGATCTAAGGGGGGGTGTGTTTATTTGCTCTCCTCTGACAGATACTTGAATTTCACAGAAGAAAATGACACAGGGGACTCTAATCAGTTTGCCAGCAGTTGTTTTGTGGTATCGATATAAACATTTTCTCCAGCCAAACTAGGTGCTGAACAATTACAGTCTCCTCAAGAGCCCAAGGTCAGTGTTTCTCAGGGCTGAGTGTGCTCCTAAATGGAGACTTCACCAGGGTGTTGACTGAGGGTCAGGTCTGGGCGGGGCCTGAGAGTCTGCATCTCTCACGAGCTAGCGAGGGGCAGGAAAACCTATCAGGATCTTCCGTCTGAGATCTTTGAGATCAAGGCATCTTTGAGATTTTGGAAACAGAAAATTTCTGTTGGCTGCAGATGTTGTGCATGTGCAGAAAAGAGCCCTCAGTAACCCTAAGGCAGTCCTGGTGCTCTGGAGCCCATGAGTTACGCATGCTGGGAGATGCCGGGCTCAACTCACCCATCCCTGCACCCCAACCCCCGACCTGGTGCTCGCCACCCAGCAATGCGAACTAACCGTCTGGACAGTGGAAACCACGAATGATTCTTCAGTGTCCAGGTCACTAAACACAGGTGTTATGAATAGATGTCTTTTCATGGTATGAAATTTTCCTGGCTATATTTTAATTAAATTTCCATTAAGGAATCCATACGATTTATTTTATTAATTTAAAAAAATTTTAAGTTATTCATCTTGAGAGAGAGAGACCTAGCATGAGTGGGGGAGGGGCAGAGAGAGAGTGAGAAAGAATCCTAAGCAGGCTCCGTGCTGTCAGCACAGAGCCCGGCGTAATGCTCTAAGTCATGAAACCACAAGATATGACCTAAGCCAAAACCAGAGTTGGACGCTTAACTGATTGAGCCACGCAGGTGCCCCTGAGTACATATTTTTTAAATGGATGTTTTTATTTTTTTAACAGAAAAGGAAAAGCCCAGCTTCCTACTTTCAGGCAGAGACAGTGTTATCTCCGTCTAAATATGTGGTGTCCCAGTGTCCCAGAGAAGGCCATGCCATGGTCATGGTCTTGCCTGCAAAGCAGCTGTTAAGCAGAGCCTAGGAAGCAGAACTGAAATTTCCATCCCTCGGTACTCAACTTTACGATGAGCCAAGACACTGGCTTATTCAGGAGAAACATTCACTCTGGGCTTAGAATCCTGAAGCTAACTAAATTTTAATAAAACTCAATTAAAAAAAACCAAACGTATAACTAGGGGTGCATGGGTGGTTCAGTTGGTTAAGTGCTGACTTGATTTCGGCTCAGGTTATGATCTCATAGTTCATGGGTTCAAGCCCCACACTGGGCTCTGCACTGCCAGCAGGGGGCCTGCTTGGGATTCTCTCGCCCTCTCTCTCTGCCCCTCCCCTGCTTGTGCACGCACGCACTCTCTCTCAAAATAAATAAACATTAAAAAAAGAAAAAACCAAACAAGTACAATTATTAAGACCCAACTTCCATACTGTGTGTGTGTGTGTGTGTGTGTGTGTGTGTGTGTGTGAGAAATGGTTTTATTCAAGTACGGGGACAGGACCCGTGGGCAGAAAGAGCTGCCCCAACTTCCGTACTTTTTAAACAAGTGCTAACACAGTGCTCTGTGGGTCCCTCCAGGTCACCTAGGATGGGAGGTACCAACTGGGTTTCTCTCTGCCAGAGTAGCCCTGCTGTTAACCATTTTGCAGAATTATTACACACATTGGGACTCTGTTCAAGTTATGTTCACAGAAAGAGGTCTACACTGTTTAAAAATTAGTTAAAGTGTCCCTTTTCAAACGGAGAGAAAACATAGGCTTACCTTCTGGTATGTTCTGTGGGGGTTTATAATTGAAATCCGTTGAAAAATCTGGCCCCTCACAGAGACGGTGACATGCTATTGGGAAGATTGGTTCTAACAGAGCAAGACGTGCCTCAAAGTAGTCCCTTATTGTTTCTTCTGCTACTCTTGAAAGTCTAACAAAAAAGAATAGACTTGTTAATATTGACGGAGAAAATAACCATGAGTCACTTTATCATCAAACTGTTCAATACCGGCGAGGCCTTCACAAATCAACTTAAAAAAAAAAACGTTAACTTCCTACTCATCGTTCCCTCCCTGCACTTTTCTTTAGCACTCGGCACCTGACACACTATGTATGTGTCTTACTGTCTGTGCTGTCACATGGAAATTCAGGCCGTAAGAGAGCAAATCTTTCTCTCTCACTGCTGTCTCCATCTTCCCAGTCTTCTGAATAGTTCCTGGTACACGGACAGCACTCAGGACTTAGTTGTCTATGAAAATGAGAATTCTATTAATAAATTCAAAAACTGCCACACACACACACACACCTTGTTATAGTACTTAGTTTAGAAAGCAGTCGAATGAACTGAGAAGTGCTAATTCAGAAAATATTTTTAAACGACTCATTTGGCTTGCCCAGGACATTCTGGTTTTAGGAGAAGTCCGGTGTGCTGGATCACAGACACACACAAGTTACCGGCTGGGGAAGGCTTCCGGCAAAGGCCGCCGATGTCGGCAGACTCACCACGCACACGCCCTTTCGTTCTGTTTTTTGTCTCTCATCTGAAATTTACCTACTTGCTGCTTAGGATATTGATACTGGAATTGGAGTAACTATCGTGCAGGCACGAAGATCCGAGTCACACCCTGAGCGTGGCTGGCGGTGGAGGAGGAAGAGAGGGGAAGAGTGGCCATTCCTGCCGAAGGCTGCCTACCCCCGGACTTCCTGTTACAGGAACAATAAACACCTTACTTGTGTTACCTACTGTTTGTGAAGTTTCTGTTACGTGTTGCCAAAATAATCGTTAAGTGAAAAAGCTACCGAATGACTTGCATGAACTTTTAATTAGAATAAAATGATTTAGAATTCACTTAAAAAGAGGTGTCTAGGTGGCTCAGCTGGATGAGCATCTAACTCTCGATTCTGGCTCGGGTCACGATACCAGGCTTGTGGAATCAAGCCCAGGGTTGGGCTCCGTGCTGAGCATGGAGCCTGCTTAAGATTCTCTCTCTCTTCCCCACTTGTCCTCTCTCTGACAAAGAAAAATAATACTAATAATTCGCTTGAAAAAGAATGATCTTGAAAGGATAAACTGGGGTATATCCAGACAATGCGACACTATTCAGTAAAACAAGAAATGTGCTATCGAGCCGTCAGACACGGAGGACGGAGGCGGCTATGTTTTTACAGCATTATTTACAACAGTCAGATTTTGGAAGCGGCCCAACTCTTGGTCCATCGACTGAAGAATAAAGATGTGGAATACATATACAATGTAACGTTATTCAGTCCTAAAAAAGAACGATGTCTTGTCCCTTGCAGCCACACGGGTGGAGCTAGAGAGCATTACGCTAAGTGAAGTAAGTCAGAGAAAAAGACAAATACCATACGATTTCACTCGTGTGGAACTGAAGAAACAAAACCAAGGAAAAATGAAGACACAAACCAAAAAACACATTCTTAACTACAGAGAACGAAGTGTGGTGGCCAGAGGGGAGGCTGGTAGGGGGAAGGCTGAAACAGGTGACCGGGAAAAAGCGTACACTCGTCACGGAGGAGCACCGGGTTTGCCGGGTCACTACACCGTCCACCTGAAGCCAGGGTGACCCTGTATGTCAACTACACCGGAGTTCAAACAAACGAGCGAACATTAAAAAAAAGGCGTGGAAGGATCTTCGATGCCTACTACTATGAGAAAGAAGCCATCTGAAGAAGGCAAGCACCAGGATTACAACTGCGTGACATTCTGGAAAAAGCAAAACTAGAGAGAAAGTAAAAAGACGAGTGGTTGCCAGGGGTCAGGGGGTAGGAAGGGATAAGCAGGACAGAGGATGTTCAGGGCAGTGGCACTCTGAATGGCACCAATGGTGGGTACATGTCATTACAATGTGTTAAAACCCCAAGCTGCACAACACCAAGGTGAACCCTCAGGTAAACCAGGCGGTTTGGACGGGAACAGTCCATGCAGGTTCACTGGGTTCAGTGGATACGCCACTCTGGCGACAGAAGTTGGCGGGGAAGTTGTGCATGTGTGGAAACAGAGGGTATTTAGGAACCTCTGGGCTTTCGGCTCAACTTCACCGTGACTTAAAACTGCTCTAAAAATTATGTCTATTAAAAAAGCAACCACTACAGCTTATGTAGTTTTGAGAAAATGTCCGTAAGCCAAATTACAAGCATAATTAAGGTTTTAAGGAGTTACTCCTAGGTAAGACTGCGTTAAGTTTAAAAGTCTGAGGACCTCAAGGACTTGCGGAAAAACAACTCATATGGCACTTACTAAACGTATGAGCTTTTGAGAACAGAAACCTGGCAGGACTTCCACTCGACAATCTTTTCCCGTTCCACACCTCTAATGACGACGTGTCCAAGACGACTGTGACTGAGCCATGGCACATTCACGCACACTTACGTCTCTAAGTGACTCTTCAGCAAGTCGTACACCAACACGTTGTTACACTGCTTCGCAAAATGCAGGGCGCTATTTTGGTGCTTTGACAAAATATTGCAGTCAGCTCCACATTCAATTACAAGTCGTACGATATCAGAATTTCCTCTTTTACAGGCCTATGACAGGAAAAAAGGAGTCGTAATCACTTAACTGCAAAATAAGAGAACTACCCATCAGTGTTTGTCCCCTTCTCCACACGTGAGCCCAGGTGTTCTTCAAGAAGAGGACAGAAGGCCAGAGGGGGGCGGGGAGAACACGGTTATCAGGTCTCACCCACGGTTACACACTGTGACGTCGACAGGTGGCATATGCTCCTTTTACTCCGCGAACAGTACCGAAATCTGTGCTACATTCAATCTCCTCCCTGACTCCTGGGGAAACGGGCAAGTCTGAGAAAGGTACTTCTGTCCCAAGACAGAACAAACACCAGGCCTTTCTAAGCTCTGGCGTGCTCCACTCTTCAGACCAAGTCCTGTGCCCTGGCAGCCGATACCTTAGCACCCAGACAAGTGAGATCCTCTTGGGAATCTCTAAGGGAGCTCTCTTAGCATCACAAAGTAATTTCAAGATTTTCCTAGAAGCTGCTTTAAAGGAGACTAATTAAGCGCAGATACAAATCTGAATCCAGCAAATCTAAGATGGAGCTGGATGCAGTTCAAAGACCATTTCTAGAGTAAAAAGACCTACATCCAGGCTCTCTCCTGTCTCTGTTTACTTACCGGCTTTGTGACTTCAAGTAAATCCCTTAATTCTGAGTCTCACTGTTTCCACTTGTCAAGAGGGGATAACGGTACTTCTGCCTCACGACACTGAGGCTGAAATTAAAATAATATATTGTACACAGATATACAATGGAATCCTACTTGGCAATGAGAAAGAATGAGATACGGCCTTTTGTAGCAACGTGGATGGAACTGGAGAGCGTTATGCTAAGTGAAGTAAGTCATACAGAGAAAGATACTGTATGTTTTCACTCTTATGTGGAAGGGGAAGGGTAAAAAAAAAGTTACAGAGAGGGAAGGAGGCAAACCATAAGAGAC
This sequence comes from Panthera onca, assembly GCF_046562875.1. Lineage (NCBI taxonomy): Eukaryota > Metazoa > Chordata > Mammalia > Carnivora > Felidae > Panthera > Panthera onca. Next base: position 239,866,814 of record NC_138339.1, read on the forward strand.
TCTTAAAAACTGAGAATAAACTGAGGGTTGATGCAGATGGGGGAGGGGAACGGGGCTGATGGGCACTGAGGAGGGCACCTGTTGGGATGAGCACTGGCTGTTGTACGGACACCAATTTGACAATATGTTTCAATATTAAGATCTATATAATATATATTGTACATGGAACAGGGCCAAGCCGGTAAGCTTTCCCACAAGAACAATGCCATCTCGTATGCTACTGACCATGCGGGACAGCATTTCTACAGAGCAGGTGTCTAAGCCGTGTAATCGCTAGGTCCAAGGGCATGCATCTAGTGACAGATCTGACAAACGCCCTTCAAAAGCATGTAACCCTGTGGTTCTCACTGGGGTGGTTTTGCCCCCAGGGGAATTCAGGCAATGTATGGAGACATTTCTGGTTGTTACACCTGAGGGTGGGTGCAGAGGTCAGGGATGCTGTGACACATCCTACAAGTGATCTGGCCCACAATGTCAGTAGCAGGAAGGGTGAGAGGCCCCTGCTGGGACCAGTTATATGCCCAACATTAGGGGGTGAGAATGTGGTTTCTCCACACCCTCACATTCTGGTAATGATCAAGTTTATACATTATTTCTGAGATGAAAGGTTTTTTATTTTGTTTTAAACATTTCTGAAAATCTTTCCCCAGGTTCATTTCTTCTAATTCTCAAATTCAATAAAACCAATTTAATATACTAAATCTAAGTAAAGCTTAAACAATAGGTGCCCCCCAAAACCCAACACAAACAAAAACCAAAGCAAACCAAAAAAATAAAAAACAAAATTAAATACATTTATAGGCAGTCTAATTTAGACAACAGTTTATTACGTATGCTTAAGTTCCTCTCTGGGAAGAAACAAGAAACCATCCCTCGACCTCTTCCCCTCTGGGCACTGCCTTCCTCCTTTTCAGACCAACTCCTCAGTGCCAGCTACATCCAGCATCCACCTTCCCAGCCCCTGCAATCCCACATCCCTCAAACCCAATACAAACTCTGCCCAGATGAGGGCGCCAACACCCTCTGCAGTGCTAACCCCCAAGGGCAATTTCTCCCTTTCTCCCAATTTCTCAGCCCATTGTTCTTTGGCATCTCTGACCCACAGATGCTCCGGGCCAGCTCACTCAGGATACCTCTCCCTCCTGATCTTCCTCTTCCTCTGGTCTTTCCTATGTGGCTGCCTTCTCTGACCGTTCTTTCCCTTCCAAATCTCAGTGGTGACCCAACTCTCAGCCTAGGGCTGCAATCATGTTGTCTACACAGATGAACCCAAATCTGAATATACAGCCCACACCCTTCTCCTGAGCAAAAGATCACAATGTGAAACATCTGAGCATTTTCAGCTCAAATGCAACCCCACTCCCATTGTATACTGTCTGTGTTCCCTAAATTAGCAAACAGGATTACAAGCATAGCCGTCAATTACCAAGTCCCATGAATTCTACCTCTTTAAAACACTGGTCTACCCACTTCTATCTCCACTGTCACTACCTGGGTACAGACTATTATTTCACTTAATTTAAAAAATGTCCCCTATATGTCTGCTAACTCCTGGTCTTTTATCCAATTCCTTCCCCCTACTGACCTAGGGGGACATTAAAAACAATCACTTTTCTTCCGATTATGTTTCTCCAGCTTAGTGGCTCCTGAACGCTCTCAGGATTAGGTCATCCTAATTCCTGTGTCTGCGCTCACTGCCCTGTGCGCACCTCCACACGCCTGACTACTCGAGTATCTGCTGTGCGGCATGTATCCGGTGATTTCGCGGCAAGACAAAGTTTTAATTCATGCTTTGGGGTGCCACCTCTGCTCTAAACATATGGCAACAGGAACACATAAAGGAAAATTAAAATTCAAAAGTAGGGCTCCTGAACAAAATAAGCATTTCCGCGAACCAGAAGTGAAACAGCAGCACAAGGAGTTCGGCCGAGGGGACAGGTGATGCTGGCCTTGAGAGTATAAAGATTCAAGACCACACTGAGGCCCAGGCCCAGTGGTAACTTGAGCCTGTACCTGTGCTCTCACCGACTCAGGAAATGCAGCTGAAACTCAGTACGGCCAAGAAACACCTACTTGGATTAAGAGCTTGCATCAACCTGTATCTAGGAAGGGGGCAGTAAGACAGAGCCTCCCTCCGTGCAGGGAACTAACACGAGGTGTGATGTCAGGACCTGTTATGTCCTAACAGCATCTTAGGCCAGGAACTCAGAACTGCCACAGGAACATTCTAGACTGGGCTAGGCCCCAGGAGAGGCAAATACAAAACTGTTGTAAACAGAGAGGGGCAATTAAAGGGGGAGATATGCAGGAAGCTTTAGCAACCTTCCATTCAAAACAATCATCAAACCACAACTGCAAACACACACGAAGAAACCTGATTCCACTCACGTAAAACCATAATGTAAGCACATCGTACTCTTTCCCACTCCCAGGTGTCAGTACACATCTTACTCCAGTTTCCGCTCACACAGCTCATCCCTGTCAGCTTATGTATCATTCTGTGGGATGCAGCTCAGCCACCCATCACATCCACCGTGTCTCACCTCTTTTAAAAAGAAAAAAAATTTTTTTTAAAAAATCTTTATTTATGTATTTATTTAAAAAAATTTTTTTTAAACATTTATTCATCTTTGAGAGACAGAAAGAGGGAGACAACAGAATCCGAAGCAGGCTCCAGGCTCTGAGCTGTCAGCACAGAGCCCAATGCGGGGCTTGAACTCATGAACTGTGAGATCATGACCTGAGCCGAAGTTGGAGGCTCAACCGACTGAGCCACCCAGGTACCCCTAATCTTTATTTTTGAGAGAGAGGGAGAGGGAGAGGGACAGAACAGGAGCTGGGAGGAACAGGGAGAGAGGGAGACACAGAATCTGAGGCAGGCTCCGGGCTCCGAGCTGTCAGCACAGAGCCCAACACGGGGCTCAAACTCACAAAACATGAGTTCATGACCTGACCTGAAGTCAGACGCTTAACCGACTGAGCCACTCAGGTGCTCCTTACCTCCTTTTTTTAAAGTAATCTAAACCCAACGTGGGGGTCAAACTGATGACCCCTGAGATCAAGAGTCATATGCTCTACTGACTGAGCCCTGCCCTGTCCGGCCTTGAATCCACACTGCTAGGCCTGGTACCAACTTTCATGTAATTCCAGAGCTCTCTGTGCTTATTCCTATTACATTATTGTTCACACCAGCTTTTAACTGCTTCTTTGCTAAACGGTTTCTCTTATACATCTGTGTCCTGTTCCCCATCCTATTCTTGGCCCCCAGCAGACTGCCTGGCAGAGGCATCTGTGAAGAGCGAGGGAGTAGGTGACCCGTGTGAAGTACTTACCTTCATTAGAGCAGTCTCACCGTTACTCTGCTGGACATTTACAAAAGCTCCTGCTTCCAAAAGAATAGCCACTGTAGTTAGGAAATTCTATTAAAAAAAAAAAAAAAAACACAAATTTAATTCCCAAAATTCTTTAGAAGATATTTTTTGATGATATGAAATTTTTAGCCATCAGGAAAAATACTCAGATTCTATCCCAAGCAGGTTGGTGAACACGGTTCTTCACTGTGCCCTCCTGCTCAGGCTCCACACAGCCACACGCCCTTTGCCAGCAACTTCAATCTCAAGCGGAACCACTGGTTTCAACCTATGAATCTCTGTGTATTAATCTTTTAAAAAGATAATATGTGGCAATATTTTAATTAAATTCTGAACCAAAAGGAACATTTAATTTCAACTGGAAAAGATTTTTAATTTTTTTAAATGTTTATTTATCTCTGAGACAGACAGACACCGTGAGTGGGGGAGGGGCAGAGAGAGAGGGAGACACAGAATCTGAAGCAGGCTCCAGGCTCCGAGCTGTCAGCACGGAGCCTGACGTGGGACACTTAACTGACTCAGCCACCCAGGTGCCCCTCAACCGGAAAAGATTTTTAAAAGATCTAAGATTGAAACCAGTATTAGTACCTTAACCAGAGGTCCTTTTACTTTTTCTTTTTTTAAAGTAAACTCTGTGCCCAACATGGGGCTTGAACTCATGACCCCGAGATCAAGACTCGCGTGCTCTACCAACTGAGCCAGCCAGGAGCCCCCAGGGTCCTTTTTCAATATAAATCACTTCCCACTACATAAATCACATTTTGAAAATTCAATTACAAAGTACAGCTACTAATTAACAAAAATCTATTCACGACAAGTCTGAGATGAACTGAAATATGAGACTCTAAAGCTTTGTGACTATATGAGAGTTACATTTCAGGACAGGACAGAAACAGACCGTCCTAGTCCACAGGTAGGAATTCCTACAGACTAAGAAACTGAGGGCTCTTGAGTTCCCAACCTTCTCGGCTGCGTGAATGAGGGCGGTGGTCCCATTCTTCTGTCTGCCATTCACCTTAGCCCCTTTCCTGATGAGGAGCCTCAGCAGGTCGTCTTGCCCTCCGGCTGCGGCGAGCATCACCAGTGTCATCCCGCTTGAATCCTTCATTGGTTTTGTTGAGGAAAAGACATGTCAATGTCTATCAGAAAAATTCCAGAACTAAGTCTCTTCACCTAGGATGTTTCAACGTGAAATCGCTGAAGTATACTGATTTAAGCATCTACCTAAGTCTTTCACTAAAATATCCTTATTTTTATTTAAGTTTATTTATTTATTTTTAATAATTAATCTCTACACCCAATGTGGGGCCTGAACTCACAACACTGAGATCAAGAGTTGCACCGCACCGTCTTCTGACTGAGCCAGGCAGGCACCCCTCACTAAAATATCCTTATTATAATCAGAAACTAATAACCTTCACAATTTCTTTAAATGTCATAAAAATTTTACAACTTCCAGGTATTAATGTTCTAAAGGCCCGTCAACATTCTGCACGACATACTGATGAATAGTGCATCTTGATGCTATAAAAATGGCAAAGGTACTTATTTATTTATCGCACATTTCAGGTCCGAAAGCCTCCTTGTGTTCTAGGTAAAACAGGTGAAACTCACATTCGTGATAGTTGCTTAGCTGGCCAAAGATCTGAGGCTAGAAATGACCACTAGAAGTGACCTAAGTCCAAGGGTAACTGAATGCTGTCTGGATTAGACAAATGGCCTCTACAAAAGCTAACTGTTGGGAAATGACAGTTTGATTGCTCAAGGGATGAAGAAGAAAATTCAGAAGCAGGAAACAGGACACTGATATGATTGGTTTCTAAGAGGCTATGACAATCTAGACAAATTAAAATACTTTATAAAAAATTTTAATGTTTGTTTATTTTTGACAGAGAGAGAGAGACAGAGAGGGGAGACAGAGCACAAGTTGGGGAGGGGAAGAGAGAGAGGGAGACACAGAATCCGAAGCAGGCTCCAGGCTCTAAGCTGTCAGCACAGAGACTGACACGGGCCTCAAACCCACAAACGCGAGATCACGACCTGAGCCGAAGTTGGATGCTTAACTGACTGAGCCACCAAGGCACCCCTAAAATACTTTAAAAAGAGATAAAATTACATAAAGTTGACAAAAAATAAAAAGCCAAAACATTTCCAATCATTTGAAACAAACACATGGGAAAATCAAGCCATTTATTAAATGCCATTCGATAAAACCAAGTTCTAACAAGGGAGTTAATTTGGCTACAATCTGAAAGTTAAGCAGAATTCACCTGCATGAGCAATCTGAACACAAATGTAAGAAAAATTACCTGAAATAAGGTAGTGCACTTCCTCTCATCTGCAAATTACCTTATTACCACAAAACATATTAGAGGGAAAAAACCTTTTTTCTAACTTAGTAAAGTTCCCTGTAGCTGCTAGGCTTTTTATTAATGAAGACCAAGCTACATAAGAATGAAAGTAGGGAAAAAAGCACCAGATAAAACCCAACATCCATCCCTGATAAGAACTTCAACAGATAGACAAAAGGAAGTCTACTGTCCACTAGAAACCAACAACAGCACAACAGAAAAAGGATCTTCACACAGCCTCAGGGGAAAGCCACCCTCAGACGAGAGACAGAACAGGATGGCCTCCATCAGAACTCTTCTGCAAAATGTCACCAAGTTTACAAGACCAGAAAAAGAAATATTACTGTGCACGAAGGAAACAAAACAGTTACTTTTCAGCAGATGATCATATTCTCTACCCAGAGAATAATTTAAAAGTTATTAAAGTAAGAGAATTTCAAAGTGACCAGAGACCACACACACACAGAGATCAACAGCCTCACCGAACACCTGTAATAACGTGTTAGAAGACAAAATATGGGAGGAAAAAGATCCTAATGATCACACTAAGATAATTTAAAAATTATCAAATATGTAGGAAAGCATCTAAACTAAATGTGCAAGAACGTATGAAGGAAAAAACTCATAAAACCGCTTTAGGAATAAATGAAGAGCTGGATGAATGTAGAGTTATCACGTTCTTATTTGGAGGACTCAAATGTAAAAAATGTCAATTCTCAGCCAAGTTTATCTATAGAGTTCATACAATTAAAAAAATGCTTTTAATGTTTAATTATTCATTTTGAGAGAGAACGCACACACACAAGCAAGGGAGGGGCACAGAGAAGGAGAGACAGAATCCCAAGCATGCTTGGCACCATCAGAGCAGAGCCCAATGCGGGGCTCAACCTCACAAACCACATCATGACCGGAGCTGAGATCAAGAGTTGGATGCCTAACTGACTGCACCACCCAGGTGCCCCAGATTTCATGCAATTTTAATCAAAATCCCAATAAGTTTTTTGAACCATAATCTCTAAAGATTAAACCTAAAAATCCACCATGAGAGCATGAAAACTAAAGAAGAAAATATAAAAATCTCTTGTAAGTAAGACAAGACACCCAAAAGCCATAAAGGAAAGGAATGACAGATGTGACTATCTAAAAATAAAAATCCTCTGGGGCGCCTGGGTGGCTCAGTCGGTTAAGCGTCCGACTTCAGCTCAGGTCATGACCTCACAGTTTTTGAGTTCGAGCCCCATGTCGGGCTCTGTGCTGACAGCTCAGAGCCTGGAGCCTGCTTTGGATTCTGTGTCTCCCTCTCTCTGCCCCTCCCCTGCTCACGCTCTGTCTCTCTCTCAAATGAATAAACATTAAAAAATAATAATAATAAAAGAATAAATAAATAAAAATAAAAATCCTCCAAGCTTAAAAGACTCAGACACAAGGAGTCATTGTATGCCCCTCAAGCAGCAGAGGTTCAACCACAGACAGAACCACAAACAAAACCAGACAGGTCACAGCTGAACCAAATGGTCACTGTAGGGGTTGGAATTACAAGGTCTATAATTTTCTACATTATACATTTCTACTGTGCTTTCAGTTTATAAAGTGAACATTACTTTTATAACATTTTATTTTAGAGAGAGAGAGCACGAGCCAGGGAGAGGGATATGGGGTGGGGAGGGGGAAGAGAGCATCTTTCTATTTTTTGAGAGAGAGAGACAGAGACAGAGACAGAGACAGAGACAGAGTGAGCACGAATGATATAGGGAGAGAGAATCTTTTTTTTTTTTTTTTAATTTTTTTTTAACGTTTATTTATTTTTGAGACAGAGAGAGACAGAGCATGAACGGGGGAGGGGCAGAGACAGAGGGAGACACAGAATCGGAAGCAGGCTCCAGGCTCTGAGCCATCAGCCCAGAGCCCGACGCGGGGCTTGAACTCACGGACCGTGAGATCGTGACCTGAGCCGAAGTCGGACGCTTAACCGACTGAGCCACCCAGGCGCCCCGGGAGAGAGAATCTTAAGCAAGCTCTATGCCCCATGCAGAGCCCGACTCAGGGCTCGATCTCATGACCTGGAGCTGAACAAGAGTCAGATGCTCAACTGACCGAGTCACCCAGGCACCCCTACTTTTATAATTAAAAAAAAATTTTTTTTTTAATGTTTTTGAGAGAGAGAGAGAGAGAGAGAGCAAACAAGCAGGGGAGGGGCAAAGAGACAGACACACACAGAATCTGAAGCAGGCTCCAGGCTCTGAGCTGTCAGCACAGCTCAAAGCGGGGGCCTGAATTTATGAACCGCGAGATCACAACCTGAGCCGAAGTTGGTGCTTAACCACTGGGCCACCCAGGCGCCCCCTTACTTTTATAATTTTTAAAATATGAAAAGTAAAACTGAATTATGTGAAAAGCGCTACTTTCCGTCTTTATTTCATGAGATTTTACTAAGATGTATTACCTCTTGGTCCAGGTTATAGTCTTCATTTGAATTAAGTGCAACCTTCACAGCAATGTAATCCCCATTTTTCACAGCATCCCTCAATAAATCTACAATGAAAGAATTAAGATAAATTAGGCTTCACACATCTAGATTCATGAAAAGAATCTCCAAAATTCCCACACTACTCACTACTCGGAATTGCATCTGCTGTAGTAAAACTCTCATCTTCCCCATCAAGATGCTTTTGAAAGTCTTCTAATTTCATCCACTCCAACTTCAAGTCCATGCCCAAACTCAAAATCTGTTGTCTGCCATCTGGAACACAGAAGAGGCTTATTAATACACTTTTTTTTCCCTGTAACAATGCCATTTTCTTAAGTTTGTAGTGTCTTTTGAAAAATTTTTTAACGTTTTATTTTGGAGACAGAGACAGGGTGTGAGCAGGGGAGGGGCAGAGAGAGGGAGACACAGAATCTGAAGGAGGCTCCAGGCTCTGCGCTGTCAGCATGGAGCCTGATGCAGGACTCGAACTCACGAGCCACGTGTGAGATCATGACCTGAGCCGAAGTCAGATTCTTAACCAACTGAGCCATCCAGGAACCCCAAATCTCTTAACATTTCTATCTTTGGCCATTCTTCTTGGATATGTATTTCCTCCAATCATTTATGTAGGTAAAGCCATTCTAAATGTGTAAACCAAACTTGTACGTAAATAAAAGCCACTGATCCTTCAGGCTCAGCTCCAAACTCTCCTCCTGAAAGCCCTCTGTGCTCCCTCCTACCCATAAAGCAAGTGCTAGTTTCCTCCCTCATCTGTCTGACCCAGGGGCTCATTAACATTAGGAAAGGACGTGTTGATCCACTATCAGCCGTGCAACAAATAAGATTTGAACATAACTCATTAGGGAGTAATTCAAAACAACTGTGCTATTTTTTAAAGTTTTTTATTAAAAGAATTTTTAATATTTATTTTTGAGAGAGAGAGTGCGAGCGGGGGAGAGGTAGAGAGAGAGGGAGACACAGAATCGGAAGCAGACACCATGTTCCAGGCTCTGAGCTGTCAGCACAGAGCCCAACGCTGGGCTCGAACTCATGAACTACGAGATCATGACCTGAGCCGAAGTCAAATGCTTAACCAACTGAGCCACTCAGGGCTCCAAAAAACAACTGTGCTATTTTAGAAAGTAAAAAGCATAAATATTTTATGGTCAGAGTTAAAGTATTTTCACCTAAAACCAATTCCTCAAATTTTACAAACGTTAGGCAGTTAATCTTGCCATCGAGATGAAGTTTGTAAAAGACATGCAAGTAAATGAAGGAAATTCTTCCAAAGCTCTCGATTCAAGCCAACACTTCTCTCTGCACCTCCAAGAGCATTCCACTGTAGCAACAGCACCTTAGGAGCCGCGCATCCTGGATTTTCTACATCCCAGCTCCACATGTCAGCTGCACGGCTCTGAGTAAGTCACATAAAGTTGCCTTACCTCACTTTCTGAATGGCAGTAGTAATAGTAAAAGCAGCTACCGTTCAGTAAGAATTAGCACATTTAATCCATACACAATAACCTGTAAGGGGATACATGTTACAGGTAAGCTGAAGAGGTTCTGGATCTGCTCAGACACACATCAGTAAGCCAAGAGCCATATTCGTACTGTGACGTATCTGAGCCCACAGCTGGACCTCCTCACTCTAGCACAGCACCATGGTACCACGAAAAAGATCTGGGAAGCAGGACACAGGAGGGTTTATATCAGCTGAGAGAATATGGCCTAATTTACAGGACTCTTACAAAGTAACAAGAAAAGGTTATGCTTCAGCTCAGATTTTGGTCTCTCACGTAGCAAACTGGTTCAAAATCCTATGTTCATTCCTACCAAGTACTGGATCTTGATTCAGCATCTGGTAATTTTAACTTTTTCTCTTTATTTTTAATAAACTTTATTAGTTTTAATTTAAAAATTTATTTTTAATAACGCTAAAGAATGTGTTAGGAGGTGAACATCAGTGAACACAGCACTACCTTGAGCACAGAACCATGCCAGGACCTAAACACTCCCACCTGGTACCCCCCCCCCCGCCCCCCATCAGTGATGTTAAGGATCCATAATTTGAATGTCATTCTCTTTCATTCTTTTAAAAATGGTTTTGCCATCGGGGCGCCTGCGTGGCTCTGTCAGTTGAGTGTCTGACTTTAGCTCGGGTCATGATCTCACTGTTCATGGGTTCGAGTCTGGCGTTGGGCTCTGTGCTGACAGCTCGAGCTGGGAGCCTACTTTGGATTCTGTCTCCTCTCTCTGCCCCTCCCCTGCTCACGCTCTGTCTCACTATGTCTCTCAAAAAAGAATGAATGTAAAAAAAAAAATTTAAAGAAATAAATATATGCAGAACTGTAGGTAATTTTTATATATTGGTCTTATATCCAATCACCTGTTAAACATTTAACATTTCTAAAAATTTGTGGATTCTTTTGAGTTTTCTACATATATGATAACATCTGATAATGAACAGCTTTTTGGGGGAAGGGAGAGGGGAGGCCTCCTTCCCAAAGGCTTGTATCTTTTGTTTTTCACTCTCTTACTGTACTGGGTAGACCATAGAATAATGTGGAATAAAAGCAGTGACAGATGTTTGCCAAAAGTTTAACGTTCTTGAGAAAGCTCCCTTTTAATTTTTAATTTACATCCAAGTTAGTTAGCATATAGTATAATTATTTCAGAAGTAGATACCAGTGATTCATCCCCTACATGTAATACCCAGTGCTCATCCCAACAAGTGTCTTCCTTAATGCCCCTCCCCCATTTAGCCCATCCCCCCTCATAGCCCCTCCAGCAACACTTAGTTGTTCTCTGTATTTAAGAGTCTTTTATGTTTTGTCCTCCTCCTTGTTTTTATATTATTTTTGCTTCCCTTCCCTTATGTTCATCTGGTTTATATCTTAAAAGTCCTCATATGAGTGAAGTCATATGATATTTGTCTTATTCTGACTGACTTATTTCGCTTAGCATAATACCCTCTAGTTCTATCCACATAGTTGCAGATGGCAAGATTTCATTCTTTTTGATTGCTGAGTAATACTCCATTGTATGTATATATGTGTGTGTATACATATATATACACACACATATATACATGTATACACACATGTATAAACATGTATACACCCCCTCCCCACATATATACGTCACATCTTTATCCGTTCATGCGTCGATGGACATTTAGGCTCTGTCCATACTTTGGCTATTGTTGATAGTGCTGCTGTAAACACTGGGGTGCATGTGCCCCTATGGAACAGCACACCTGTATCCCTTGGATATACACCTAGTAGTGCAATTGCTGAGTCGTAGGGTAGTTTTAACTTTTTAAGGAAGCTTCATACTGTTTTCCATAGTGGCTGCACCAGTTTGCATTCCCACCAGCAGTGCAAAAGAGATCCTCTTTCTCCGCATCCTTGCCAACATCTTTTGTTGCCGGAGTTGTTAATGTTAGCCATTCTGAGAGGGCTGAGGTGGTATCTCATTGTGGTTTCGATTTGTATTTCCCTGATGATGAGTGATGTTGAGCATTTTTTCATGTGTTGGTTTGCCATCTGGATGTCTTCTTTGGAGAAGTGTCTATTCACCTCTTTTGCCCATTTCTTCACTGGATTATTTGTTTTTTTGGATGCTGAGTTTAATACATCCTTTATAGATTCTGGATACTAACCCTTTATCTGATATGTCATTTGCAAATATCTTCTCCATTCCATCAGTTGCCTTTTAGTTTTACTGATTGTTATCTTCACTGTGCAGAAGCTTTTTATCTTGATGAGGTCCCAATTGTTCATTTTTGCTTTTGTTTCCCTTGCCTCTGGAGACGTGTTGAAAAAGAACTTGCTGTGGTCTTTCATCCATTTTGAGCTTCTTTTTGTGTATGGTGTTAAGAAAGTGGTCCAGGTTCATTTTTCTGCATGTCGCTGTCCAGTTTTCCTGACACAAATTGCTGAAGAGACTGTCTTTATTCCACTGGATATTCTTTCCTGCTTTGTCAAAGATTAGTTGGCCATATGTTTGTGGGTCCATTTCTGGGTTCTCCATTCTGTTCCATCGATCTGAGTGTTTTTGTGCCAGTACCATACTGTTTTGATGATTACAGGTTTGTAATACATTATTATTATTATAAATGCCAGCCCAGCCCCAGGAATGTTCATGCAACCACACTGTTGCAGAGGCCTGGAGACTGTGGCCAGGTGCCAGCCTGCCCCAGAAAAAGTTCACATGATCGCGTAGCACCAGTGTTTCAGGGATTAGGGTCTATAACAACACACATCTGGCACCAGGCTTCACCCCCCTCTTAACATCCTTGTTCCAACACCAGCAAACGTGGCTGTTCTCCAGGGTTTGCTGAGACCTTTGCCTGCTGGGGGGAGGCCACACAGCCTCTACCAAATGTCCTCTCGGCAGGGGAACCACTGTCTCTCCCTGTGTGGCCTAAGGACCCTGAGGACCTTGCTCTCTGCTCCTGAGGATGCACCCTTCCCACCAGAACTCTGCCAGGTATTGAGCTGTGGAGTTTCAGACTCTATACTCCCCTGTTCATAGAGTCTTAATGCTATCCAAACTCGCTTCCTTTCTCTTTTCTTCCTTTCTTGGGAATTCCCTTATGGGTATTTCTACTCTCTTTTTCTCTCCAGCTTCTTTCAAGGGGAGTGCTTTTCCCGTACTCTCCCTACTTTCTCTGTCCTCTCTCTGCAAGCAAAAACAGATCCCTACCCCTCTGCGGCTTCTCTCTACCCCAGTTCACCTCTCTGCACCGTGTACCTGCTGAGTTCTGTGGTTCAAGTTGTGCAGATTGTTGTGTTAATCCTCAGAACAATTTTCTAGGCGTGAAAGAGGGTTTAGTGTTGATCTGGCTGCATTTCAGGGACGAGAGATGCAAAAAACTTCCATGCTGCTCCACTATCTTGACCGTTCCCCGAGAAAGCTCCCTTTTATTAATTTGTTAGGTTTTGTTTTTTAGAAATTGAGGATGTTTCTGAATCAATTTTCCTTTACTCACTGAATTCCTAAGGACTGCTAACTATTAGGTTACGTTATATTATAATAGGTTATGTTCTTACATACAGCTAGATTCAATTGCCTAACGTTTTGTTTGGGATACTTACATCTGAGTTCATGAGTAAGCTTGACCTGTCACTTTCCTTTCTTACAAAGTTTCTTTCTCATTATGGTTCTGAAAGTATAATGGGCCCAAGGAACAAGTTAGCATTCTTTATTTTAGGAAGACTTTTTTATAATTTTGGTAAGCTCTTGTATTGAAACTATCTGTGCCTGGTGTTAAATTTTTAAAAAAAAAAATTTCTTTTGACATTTATTTACTTTTGAGAGACAGAGAGCAAGTGGGGGAGGGGCAGGAGACACAATCCGAAGCCTGCTCCAGGCTCCAAGCAAGCTGTCAGCACAGAGCCCGATGCTGGGCTTGAATCCACGAACCATGAGACCAGGACCTGAGCCAAAGTCGGACGCTCAACCAACTGAGCCACCCAGGCGCCCTGTAGTGTTAAATTTTTAAGGCTATTTTAAATTACTATTTCACACTCTTTTTTTTTTTTTTTTTTAACATTTATTCATTTTTGAGAGACAGAGACAGAACACAAGCAAGGGTGGGGCAGAGAGAGAGAGAGAGAGACATTCAGACAGACTTCAAAGCAGGGTCCAGGCTCTGAAGCTGTCAGCACAGAGCCCCACGTGGGGCTTGAACTCACAAACCACAAGATCATGGCCTAAGCTGAAGTCAGATGCCTAACCGACTGAGCCACCCACACGCCCCTCACATTCTTTAATAGCTGTAAAACTACTCAATTTTTGTATTTCTTTTTGGGTCAGTTTTGTTAAACTATATTCTCCCAGGAATTTTCCCATTTCACTCTATTTTCAAATCTATTGGTAAAAAACTGCTCACAGAATTATCTTTTTAATCTGTACACAATCTACAATCATGTCTCTTTTCTCACTGGAAATATTGTTTGTTTATGCATTCTCTTTTCAATTTTCGTTCTTTAGTCAACATTGGTAGAAGCTTGTCTATTCTATTAGTCTTTTCAGTGAACCAACCTATGGCTTTACTGATGTTCCCTACTGTTGGAAGGAGGTCATTGAGAGGATATGACTTTGGGTTGACACAAGCAATGAGAGGCTTTTCTTCAGAAGGTTCCACCCACCATTTTCATACTAGGAGCTATTTCAAGGACACAGCCTTGAGAGTTTAAGGTGTTGTTGAGACTACCTGGACTAAGTATGTGACTGAATCCAGTTAAAGCCTCTATGTAAACTTTTAAGATTCACAGGGAGGGGTGCATGTGTGTGTGTTGTGTGCGTGCACATGCACAGACTGATCTACTCGACTTGTGGCAAACGAAGGCCAAGTCTCATATGTAAAGTCCCTTGCTTATTAAATCTGCCACCTATCAATCTGGAGTGGCCGGCCTCTTTCTTTGGTTACTTCCTGTACTCCCCAGACAGGCTGGATTCAGATTTCACCCAGGGAAGTCTGGAGTTTGCAAACCAACACCTACTATCTGTTCTTTACTGTTTAATATCCCAACAGCAAAGCCACTATTTGGCATGTGCCCTGTGGGCAACCTCTTTCGTCCCCTTTGTCTACTCCTCCTAGAAGGTGTCCCAATTTCCTGCAAGCTCAGCAATGTATCAGAAAGTATGTTTTACACAGTATGCAGAATCCAGCTGTATTGCACTATGAGAGTCACCCAGACTATCTAGCCTGCCATACATCTGGAAGTATTTTATTTTTATTTTTATTTGAGAGAAAGAGCAAGAACATGCAAAGGGCAGAAGAAGAGAGAGAATCTTAAGCAAGATCCATGCTAATCGTGGAGCCTGACGTAAGGCTCAATCCCATGACCCTGGGATCATGACCTGAGGCTGAGATCAAGAGTTGGTGGCTCATATGACTGAGCCACCCAGGTGCCCACTGAAATACTTAAAAAATTCTCTTTGGGGTGCCTGGGTGGCTCAGTTGGATAAGCAGCTGACTTCAGCTCAGGTAATGATCTCCTGGTTCGTGAGTCCGAGCCTTGTGTTGGGCTCTGTGCTAACAGCTTGGAGCTGGAACCTGCTTTGATTCTCTCTCTCTGCCCCTCCCCCACTTGCATTCTTTCTCTCTCTCAAAAACAAAGAAACATTAAAAAACAATTTTTTTTAATTCTCTTCAATTGTTTCTCAAGATTTACAAATAATAGAGTTTTACCAGGTTAATCTCTTTTGTTTATTGTGTCCTAGTTTTATATACATATGTGTGTGTGTGTGTGTGTGTGTGTGTGTGTGTGTGTACACACGCTCTTCCCCACAGCTACTGTACTCTGAATTCCATCCATGATTCTCCCTCCTTGGCAGCCAATTCCAACATCCCCAGGATAGCATTTATAATATAATTTTATTTTAGCAAGTGTTATTGCAAAGTTAAAAGGGCAGAATACAAATAAGTCTGTATTTGATAATTTTCTGAAAGAAATCTAATGAGATATACAATCAGACTGCTTGGCAAGAGTAGGTAATGTAGAAAACCAAAAATCTTTATAATTTCTAAATGTGCTAAAAGCAAAGTATAGGAACTCAGAAAATACTTGTCTAATCAATTCAGAAGTCACAGAATGACTTAAGTCTTCAAGATAAAAATGTGTTTCTTTGGAAGGGTCAATAAAATCTACTTCATTACTTCCTGATCAGAATTATACTGGGAGAGAGGAGTTAGAAAAGTGAAGTATGGTACATTATCCTGAAAAAATACTGCAAAATAATTACAAACATACTTACCAGAGTTCTCATCTGCTTGGCTCATACTATCCAGAACCTCTTGATCACCTTCTGCAGCTATATATGCCCAAGTATCAGTTTCATCTCTTGTGTTTCTCCTTTCTTTAAGTAACTGCTTGTTTTCCTTGGTTTTGTGATCTTCTGTGATTTTATAATCTAGTGGTATTTCTTCTCTTTTCCGATTAGTCTCAGGAAAATCATTTTTTTCTTCTGGAGTTAATTTAAATAAATCAAATGCATTTCTGATTTCCTTAAATGCTAGTGAAAAAATAAAATTGAGAATAAATATGACTCACAAATTTCTGTTGTAATCAAAAGAAAATCTAGGTATTAAAGAAACAGTAAGAATTTGAAATTTTTACTAGTATCTGTCTTGGTTATAAAGCATGATCAGATTTACTATCAAAGCTGTGAACTTGTTTCAACTGGCCTTTCTATTGCCTGCTCAATATTTAGAAAGGTGTCTAAAGTGAATGGCTGTGAAACTAGGTGTTCGGAACTACTGCCTGTTTTGATAAAGGCCTACTAAAGATAGTGAGCCTCAGAATAATCCTAGTCTCAGGACACCACTGTCCTTCTGCTAAAACAACTGCCTACAACTGTATCCCAAAGCTAACCTTGCACAAAAATGGCTCTTGGTGGAGAATGGGGGAAACAGAAGGGTGCCAGCACACTGACCATGCACCTGGTAAAATTATACCTGATGTCTGTAAAAATCTACTTAGCTTTTAACTAAACATAAAAGTGGAAAGAAGATGGGGTGCCTGTGTGGCTCAGTCAGCTAAGCCCCCGGCTTCGGCTCAGGTCATGATCTCACGGTTCATCGTTTCAAGCTCCACATCGGGCTCTATGCTGACAGCTCAGAGCCTGGAGCCTGCTTTGGATTCTGTGTCTGCCTCTCTGTCTGTCCCTCCCCTGCTTGCACTCTGTCTCTCTCTCTCTCTCAACAACAAATAAACATAAAAAAATTAAAAAAACAAAGTGGAAAGAAGAGTGGCAAAACAACAGATGTGACAATAACCCCCAAAAAGGGCAGAATAGAAAAAAACTAGGAAGAATTCCATTATAAACTCAGGGTACAAGACAGATAGATTTTATCAGCAGGGATGTTGAAAACTGGCCTCCTAGTGAGTACCATTATAAAAGGAATGAACAGCAGTTTAAGAGTACATATTCCAAGTGTATCTGAGGAAGAAAAAAATTAGTTCCAACTGTACTATATTTTGAATCTCTAATCTCGACTCTGAAGAATGATACATGCTTAAAACTATGGTACTTTGAATAGACACCCCTAAGTTATAACTACTTTATGCAAAATCCATCAAAACAAGTGGTCCTTCCCAGCTTCCTATAATACTCTAACTTACTGCTAAGTCCCAACCCAAGCTGTAACCAAAATCTAATTTGAGTATTACCTCAGCCATATACAGACTTGGGTGGGGGGGGGGGGGTGGGGAGGACAAGAAATTACCTATCTTTTAGAAAATCACTGCTTCATGAGAACATGTGTTCCAAGTACTTTTGGTACATGAACTAAAATATCCAGTGGGGTTTATTTAAATACTATAATGGTGAATGCTTTATAAAGTACCTGCTTCTAGTACTGACAGGTCATGGATTCTCAATTATGGTGTATCTTGATGTGATACAAAATTTATATTCAGTATCATATATAAATGACTCAGCGCTTAAATACAATTAACGTATTAACAGTGTCTCATTTAGCATCCATCGTAAGAGACCTTTACTTTTCCACCACAACGGATTTACAATGTACTAGATCAAGTACTAGTGTACTCCATCAAAAGGAGAAACAAAAGTGAACAGAAGAGAAAAAAATTACAGAAATATGAACTGTCATATAATAAAGTAACTGTTTAAACAAAAGTAGCATAAAGTTCTAAATTCTCCAGTGAATGAAATTTTCTAGTTCTGTGACACTGCAGGTTAGAAAAGAGAGACTGTCTTCACAGTAAATCAAATTTTTGTATAAAAGACTGCAATGGTAAAAGGTAAAATGTTAGTATTCACACTCACTCTTTAATCCCTTTGGCTCTTTACGACCTTTTTCTTCCTTGTCCAAATCCTGCCTTTTCTGGTATTTTTCTTTGGGTTCATTTTTTTTAATCTCTTTCTCCTAAAAGAGACATATGTAAGATCCAAAACAAGGACAGAGAAGGAACTGATACTATATATCTGAAAATTGGAAAACGCAGGTTCCTGGCATCAGTGACTGTCTTTTGGGTGCTATGGCACATGACCACGGATTATTATATCCTTTTGAATGTCAACTGCTTCTTCAATCAAGATTATCCCTCAACTCTGATGATTTATAAAAATATCAAATTCAAAACTCAACACCTCACTCTTATTTTTTTTTAATTATTAAAAATAAAGAAAATTCCAAAAAATCTTCCTACACTCCTACTAACCAAACATGACTATTTTTATTTCTCCACATTCTCCCCTCTGATCATTGTAAATTTGCATAATTTTGTGGTTTAAAGTTCATTTTCCTTTATTTACATCTCATAGATATTTTTACATGACTGGTTTCATATTTACAACTTTCCTCACTGTAACATTTTTAGAACCTTTTCTATTTTTGCTACATTGACCTCATAATTAGTATTTCCATGGATAGGTAATAGTCCCAAAGCTGATACAGCAATATTTTCCTAATCATTTCCCTCACGGAAATGGTATGGTAGACAGACTGGTATGAGTTTTACTGAGGCTAACACTGCCATAAGTATCTTTGTATACCTAGCTTTTTCTTCCTTTAAAATGACTGCCTTAAGATAAATCCACAAACACAGAATAATGGATGGAAAAAAAAAAGATCTTTTTCATAGCCCATGAACTGTATATATGTATACCTTAATAATGTGGAAAATATTTCCATTTTGAAAAGCCATATGAAAATAATTTTTATAATAATGGGATAAACTCCTATCAAACATATTTTTGTAAGATTAAAAAAAATTCATCATGTTAGTGCTTATTATTTAAGTAAAAAAGTAGTATATTTTTAAGACAATAGGAAAAATACCAAGTAAGGTGTGAAAAGCTGAGCTGATGAAGCTTATTTTCAGTTTTACTACACAATGTGACACATCATCTGAGTAGCCCTGAAAAAATCCTTGTTTTGTTCACAAATTAGTCCTCAATTTTCTAGTCGTAGTCTAAAAGAAAGCAAATTTTAAGACTAAGAGATCAGTGTGGGAGGTCCAAAAGCTGGATGATCTTCATCATTTATAACTACTTATTCTAATCACACATTAAGGAACTCCCTAACCACAGAAAAACTATTCTTATGGTTGGTTACACCGTTTCCACTTTGTTTTTGTAAAGTTTCTTGAACACTCAAAAGAGTGCCAGCTTGACAGGAGCATTTCTGTACTCTGTAAGATTTTTACTGCCCTTCAACTGATCCCCCCAAGTACTTACCTCCCCAGCTGAGTCAGTAGACCTGAGGCCTCTCTCTTCCACACCTGCTCTTGAACTCTTCTGTGTCTGGGCAGGTGCAGGTATCAGCTTATCTAACTCTGTGGTGCTTCTGCCTCTGTCCTGACTCCTTTGCTTCTTATGTATAGGTTTCTTCTCTAGGAAAAGGTTCCTGTTTTCTAGTGTTTTGCTCTCTCTGAGTTCCTCAGTCTTTCTCAGTTTTTTCCTTTTTCTCTTTGCTTTGACATCAGCATCTTCATCGGCACTCACGGAGCCATCTGGCTGTTTATCAAAAACATCCTGAATTGCATCTTGCCCTGCTTTGTCTTTTGCACTTTTAATCTTCTGTTTCTCTTCTCTGTTGTCAGAATGAAAATCTTCATTGTCATCTTCTTGAGAAGGGGAGTCATTAAGTACACTTGATTCAGATTCCAACTGAGATTCAACACATTTCTCTTTTTTTGTTTTTCTGTTTTCTTTGGAATCTTCTCTTATTTTAGCCTTGAAATCTCTTCCTTCACCCTTTTTAACTTTCTTTAATTCCTTAGTTTCTTTTGTGTCCTCTTTTTTGGGCTTTTTGGATTCCTTTATTTCTTCTTTGGCTTCCGAAATTCTTTTCTTTGTCCTTAGATCAAAAACTAAACTTTCAGAAGAGCTCTCCAGGTCTGGTTTGGATTTATCTTTTAGTTTCCCAGTCTTTGCTTTTTTCTTTTTCAGATCGTCTGGGCTTTTCTCTTCTCTATGCCTCAATTTTTTCTTTTTCTTCTTTGGAGAAGTATCTTCTTTTGTCTCACTTTGCTGATCACTATCAGAATTTGCCTCAAATATGTCATTATTTAAGGACAGTTTCTATAAGATATAAAAAAGACTTAAATACTCATTAACATAGTAACTGGAAAAGTAGTACGAATGAAATCTAGTAGTAATTTTTTTTCCCAAGTTTCTCAACTTCTTAAAATTATTAATTGAAGTTGTATATTACTTATGTCTCTGATTTAGCAAATAGGTCTTGGTTGTGATACTGAGCATCATTTTAAAATGAAAGCAGATAAACACAGTGAAAAAAACGTTAGTGCCACTGAAGGTCCTAAACTAAAGCAGAAGTGAGTAATAACAGCCTTATGAATGGTATGTTTTACATGATCTGAAGTTCAAATTTTCCAAAAACACCAAAAAAGTTATCTGTACAGAATTGGCTGTCAAAAAAGTAGTTATCAATCCAAAAGCAAAGTTTTTTTAAGACTGAATCCTAGGTGTCCTTAAATTTGCTGTTATATTTCACAGTTACATACGGAATAAGCAAGACTGTACACAAATCTTACTTCCCCAACTGATTTGATTTGTGTTGTATAATCTGAAATACCTCCTGTGGAAAATAAAGTTTCCTATTCTAAAAAAACAAAACAAACAAAAACCCTAAATAAACAAACAAAACCACACCTTAAAAATATAATATGTATAGGGGCGCCTGGGTGGCTCAGTCAGTTTAGCGTCCGGCTTCAGCTCAGGTCATGATCTTGTGGTGTGTGAGTTTGACCCCCGCGTCAGGCTCTGTGCTGACAGCTCAAAGCCTGGAGCCTGCTTCAGATTCTGTGTCTCCCTCTCTCTCTGGCCCTCCCCTGTTCACACTCTGTCTCTCAATAATAAATAAATGTTAAAAAATAAAATAAAAAAGATTTATTATATGTATAGACACAAAAACACTATGTAAACACTATGCAGTATTTTCAGCTCCCATTTCCCCAAATTCTTTTCTTCTAAATGACTTGGGGGTAGAAAGGGAGGGAAAAGATAGGTACATTTACAAAATGTTTTCCCTACAGTGTGTAAGAAATGAATGCCACTAAGGTTACAGAGACAGTGAGAATATGGTGGAATTGGCGTAAGTTTTTCAATTTCCCAGAAGCACTTCACAAAAAGACAAGACTAGGGTGCCTGGCTGTCTCAGTCAGTAGAACATGTGACTCTTTTTTTTTTTAAAGAATTTTTTAAAATGTCTATTTCTGAGAGAGGGGGAAGGGGCTGAGAGAGAAGGGGACAGAGGATTCAAAGCAGGCTCTGCACTGATATAGGACTCAAACTCACGAGCTGTGAGATCATGATCTGAGCCACCCAGGAACCCCTGCAAGTATTTTTTTAAAATGTGGTTGAAACTCAAATTGTAGGGAAAAAAGGTCAACATTCAGTCCTTAAAATAAAGACTTCAACTAGGTAAGAATCTATTTCTTGTGAAAATTTTTCACCATATAGTTCTAAGTTTGAGAACCTCTGCCAATATGCTAAAAAAAAATAATTTCTAATGGAAAAGAAAAAAAGCAAAAGCAAGTTGAGAAAGAGTTGGTTCAATTTATAAAATAGAAGCTTGGAATGAAATTTACATGGGAAAGAAAAATGGGAAAGTCTATAAGATTCATAAATAAAGCCAATTATTTGTGGAAAAAGAGGACCAAGGATAAAACAATGGACAAATTCACAGAAGAAAACCCTTACCCTAACTTTTGCATCTGTTTTAATATTATCCCACTCTAGCCCACCATCAAATCTTTTTCCAAACTGATTACAGAACTTTAACTTATCTAAGCTCCTCTGATCTCTTTATCCTTACTATCAGAAAAAGCTTACTAAAAAGCAATAAAGTAGCTAAAAACTAAAGTGGGAATAGAAGAGAAAAACAAAAGACCTGGATAATCAGCTCTGTGCATAATCTGTAATAGATTAAAATTTACAGCTTTATAAAATGATCTAAGATTTATTTTATTTTAATTAGCATAAAAATCAGACATAAGAAATGTGTTAATAATGCAGACAAAATATAAAGTATGCACTGTATAGTAGTTAACATGAATAGTACAGAATATATTCTTAAGGTACATAAAAACAAGATGCTCAAATCATGGACAAATAAAGTTCTGACATGTTTTTAACCCCGCACTTTCACCTTACTGTTGACTGGAAGGAAAATATTAATCAACACGTACAAACTATACTTGTTCATCAAAGGTGATCATAGGTTGACGACAGAAAGAAGAGTCTGGCAAAAATCAATATAAGCATTCTATGAGAATCAAGTGGCTATACAGAATTTATAATAGGAATACTATATATTTTATTGCCATTTGTAAATTTTTACTGCACATTCCTTATACCAGTAAAATTTGTAATAAGTTTATTATACTAAAAAAAGAAATATGAACTAACATTTGATACCTGAATATCCTTCTTGACTGGCTTAGCTTTGTTCTCCACAACTTTCTTCCTAAATTCGAGAAGAACTTCTTTACAGTCCTCAAGATGAATCTCAGGCTCCCAAGTATCATCATCTGATGTGTACCCTTTCCATCGAACTTTGTAAAGGATTTTACCCTGTTACAGAATTAAAAACAGGCAAATAAAGGACATTAAATTTGATAATATAAGTGATTAAATTTCCAAAAACATAAAACCCTGAGAATGCATGAATGAACTTGAAATGGAGATTAACATCATCATAAAGTATGTTTATCTCTTGAAGCAAGTGGGTTTAAGAAAAAACAGTGCCACACCAGGGACGCCTGGGTGGTTCAGTTGGTTAAGCGTCCAACTTTGACCTAGGTCATGATCTCGCCATTCCTGAGTTTGGGCCCCGTGTCAGGCTCTGTGCTGACAGCTCAGAGCCTGGATTCTGCTTTGGATTCTGTGTCTCCCTCTCTCTCTGCTCCTCCCCCACACACACTGTCTCTCTCTCTCTCTCTCAAAAATAAATAAATGTTAAAGAAATTAAAAAAAAAAGAATGAAAAAACAGTGCCACACCAAAACTAAAAATAAACAAATGGGACTATATCAAACTAAAAAGCTTCTACACTACAAAGGAAACCACTAATAAAATGAAAAAGCAACCTACTGAATCGGAAAATATTTGCAAATCACATGTCTGATAAAGGGTTAATATCCAAAATATATACAGAACTCAAACAACTCAATAACAAAAAACCCTCAAACAATCTGATTAAAAATTGGGCAGCAGATCTTTCCAAAGAAGACATATAGATGGCTAAGGGGGGGGGGGGGGGTGTGTGGAGTACAGATGGCCAACAAATACATGAAAAGATGCTCAACACCACTAATCATTAGAGAAATGCAAATCAAAAACACCATGAGATCTCATTATAAAAAAGAAATAACAAGTATTAGGAAGGATGAGGAAAAAAGGAACCCCCCTATGCAATGTTGGTGAGAATAGCCGCCATGCAAAAACAGTATAAAGGTTCCTCAAAAAATTTAAAAAACACAAACTACCATATGACCTAGCAATTCCATTTCTGGGTATTTATCTGAAGAAAACAAAAACGCTAACTTAAAAAGATATATGTACCCCCATGTCCACTGCAGCATCACTTCAACAGCCAAAAAGTGGAAATAGCCCAAGTGTCCTCAACAGATGAATGAAGAAAATGTGGTGCATGTGTGTGTGTGTGTGTGTGTGTGTGTGTGTATACACACACTTATGTATACGCACATGTGTGCGCGCGTGCGCGCGCGCACACACACACACACAAATGGAATATTATTCGGCCATAAAAAAAGAATGGAATCTTGCGCCTGGCAACATGTCTGGACTTCAAGGACATTATACTAAATAAAATAAGTCAGACAGAGAAAGACAAAACTGCATAATCTCACTTATGTATGGAAGGTAACAAAACAAAATGAAAACCCAAGCTCACAGATAAAGACAACAGACGAGGTTGCCAGAGGCAGGGGTTAAGAGTAGAAGATACAGATGAAGGGGGCAAAAGGCACTTCCAGTCATAAAACAAGTCATGGGGATGTAATGTGCAGCATGGTGACCATAGTTAATACTGTACTACATACTTAAAAGTTGCTAAGAAAGCAGATCTTAAAAGTTCTCATCGTAAGAAAACGTTTGTAACTATGTAAGGTAACAGATGTTAACTAGACTGTGATGATTTTGCAGGGCATAAAAATATTGGATCATTATGTTGTACACCTGAAACTAACACTAATACTACTGGTATATGTCAATTATACCTCAATTTTTAAAAATTAAAATACATAAACAGCATTACTGATCTACTTTTCATAAATTGAAGACTGAGGTCCTTCTCTGATTATATAAGCAACGTGTAATCTTTGAAAATCAATAAAAAGCAGGAAAAAACCCAAAAACCACCCATAGAGTATTGATAACGATTTGACCTATTTCCCACTCTTTACATTTACAAACGTATTTACAAATATGTAATTATAACTACGTATTAAACACATATTGCTTAGAACACTAAGTGTATCATTTAGATACTTATCTAATACTATGATTTTACTTTCTTTTTTCACTTAGATATGGAACACTTCTTGTTTTAATATTTTTCAAAAGCATGATTTTTACTGATTGTTTTAAATACAATAAAAAATACAAAAAAACCTCTCCCTTTGGAAACCAAAGGTTGTTTTGTTTCCAATTTCTTTTTAAATAAAGCTGTTACATGCTTGTGCATCTCTCATCAGGTTGCTAGAATGAAGTCCCCAAAGACAGATCAATTGGGTCAAATAATAAAGCCATTTAAACACTGTTGAGGGGTACCTGGGTGGCTCAGTTGGTTGAGCCTGCAACTTTGGCTCAGGTCATGATCTTGCAGTTTGTGGGTTTGAGCCTTATGTCAGACTCTGTGCTGACAGCTCAGAGCCTGGAGCCTGCTTCAGATTCTGTGTCTCCCTCTCTCTCTGCCCTACCCCCATTCACATTGTCTCTCTCTCCCAAAAATAAATAAACATTAAAAAAAAATTTTTTTAACACTGTTAAAACACACTGCCAGAAAAAAATATTTCTAGAAAAGATGTTCCAATTTACATTTCCACAAGATAAAAGAGCTCATCTCTGTGTATCTCTGCAAACTATAGCAGGGCCTATCTCCTATTTTAGTTTGGTCATTCTGTGAGCTAAGAATGGTTTTTACATTTTTAAATGGTTGAAAACAAAAGAATAATTACATACAAATCAAGTGCTTTACAATCTGTCATGCATGGCCTAAATCTTGGCATTTATTAGCTCATTTAATCTTTACAACAACACTGTGAAGTACTATTACTCATTTTATAGAGGAGGAAACTGAAGCTTCTAGAAAAAGTAACTAGTAAAGATTACACAGCTAAAAAGTAATTCGGCTGAAATTAACACCCAACGGCACTTAACCAGCTTCTGCATATGAAAAGTTATCCAACTCTGTGAGGATAGTATGTATAAGTATCCAAAGGTGGATGCAGTTAACATATCCTAGTGAGGTCCTAAGAGAGAAGATCACTGTCTTTGAGAGAAGGAAGGATTTTTAGGATAATGAGGTCATGCCTTCCCCATGAACATTAACTTTAAAAGCTAATTTTGCCTCTCAACCTACAAAGTATAATATTTACTATATGGCAATTTACCAAAGTCTGCTGACTTCAGCTTTATGATCACTTACATAATTATTATTAACCCATTCACATTTTTTCTTTCAAGAATTACCTGCAATATGCCCACTTTAACCACTGTTATTTAACACTGTACCATAAGTTCTAGCCAGAGCAATTAGATAAAAAGATGTAAAAGGCATTCATTCAAGTTAGAAAGGAAGAAATACAACTACATTCACTCTATATAGAAACTCCCAAAGAATCACAAGAAAATGACTAGATCTAATGAATGAATTCAGCTTGAAGAGTACAAGAATAACACACAATCATCAGCTGTGTTTCTATACACATGTAATGCACAGTCCAAAAAGGGAATTGTTTTTGCCTTCAATTTTTATTTTAATTCCAGTTAGTAAACATACAGTGTAATATTAGTTTCAGGTATACAATACAGTAGTTCAACACTTCCATAATCACCCTGTGTTCATCATGACAAGGGCATTCCTTAATGCCCCTCACCTATTTAACCCGTCCCCCCACCTACCACCTCTCTGGTAACCTTCAGTTTGTTCTCTATAATTGTCTGTTTCTTGATTTGTCTCAGTCTCTCTCTTTTTGCCCTTTGCTTGTTTGCTTTGTTTCTTAAATTCCACACGAACGAAATCATACGGTATTTGACTCTGACTTATTTCACTTAGCATCATCCTCTCTAGCTCCATCTATGTCATTACAAATGGCAAGATCTCATTCTTTTCGATGGGTGAATAATATGCCATTGTATATATATATATATATATATATATATATCACATTTTTATTCATTCATCAATCAATGGACACCTGGGCTGCTTCCATTCTTGATTATTATATCCAATGCTGCTATAAACACAGGGTGCATGTATCCCTTTGAATTAGTGTTCTTGTACTCTTAGGATAAACACCCTGTAGTATACTAGACCATAAGGTAGTTCTATTTTTAACTTTTTGAGGAACCTCCATACCGTCTTCCATGGTGGTCACACCAGTTTACATTCCCGATAACAACACAAGAGGGTTCCTTTTTCTCTACATCCTCGCCAACACCTGTTGTTTCTTGGGTTATTGATTTTAGCCATTCTGATAGATGTAAGGTGATATCTCATTGTAGTTTGGATTTTCATTTCCCTGATGATAAGTGATGACGGGCATCTTTTCATGTGTCTGTGGCTATCTGTATATCTTCTTTGCAAAAATGTCTGTTCGTGTCTTCTGTTTATTTCTTAACTGGATTGTTTTTGGGTGTTGAGTTTTAGAAGTTCTTTATATATTTTGGATAGTAACCCTTTATTAGATATGTCATTTGCAAATATCTTCTCCCATTCTGTAGGTTACCTTTTAGTTTTGTTGATTGTTCCTTCACTGTGCAGAAGCTTTTTATTTTGATGTAGTCCCAATAGTTTTTTGCTTTTGTTTCCCTTGCCTTAGGGGATAGATCTAGAAAAAAGTTGCTATGGCCGATGTCAGAGAAATTACTACCTGTGCTCTCTTCTAAGATTTTTATGGTTTCAGGTATCACATTTAGGTCTTCAATTCATTTTGATCTTTTTTTTTCCTGTATGGTGTAAGAAAGTGTTCCAGTTTTCCTCTCCCCCGCCCCGCCCCCCCCATTTTCCCATTTGTTGAAGAGACTGTCCTTTTCCCAATGGATATTCTTTCCTGCTTTGTCAAAGATTAATTGACCATGTAACAGTTAAGAGACTGTCCTTTTCCCATTGGAGGTTCTTTCCTGCTTTGTCAAAGATTAATCACCATATAATTGTAGGTTTACTTCTGGGTTTTCTATTCCATTGATCTATGTGTCTATTTTTGTCCCAGTACCATACTGCTGACTACTACAGCTTTGTAATATAACTTGAAGTCCAGAATTGTGAGGCCTTTAGCCTTGCTTTTTTTCGTCCTTTTTTTCCCCCCAAGACTCCTTTGGTTATTTGGGGTCTTCTATGGTTCCATACAAACTTTAGGATTTTCTGTCCTAGGTTCCATGAAAAATGCTATTGGTATTTTGACAGAGATTACATTAAATGTGTAGACTGCTTTGGGTAGTACAGACATTTTAACAATATTTATTCTTCCAATCTATGAGCAGGAATGTCTTTCCACTTCTTTGTGTCGTCTTCAATTTCTTTCATCAGAGTTTTATAGTTTTCAGAGTACAGGTCTTTCACCTCTTTGGTTAGGTTTATTCCAAGGAATTTTATCATTTTTGGTGCAACTGTAAATGGGATCATTTTCTTAATTTCTCTTTCTGCCACTTCATTACTGGTGTACAGAAATGCAACAGATTTCTGTACATTGATTTTGTATCCTGTGACTTTACCAAATTCGTTTATCAGTTCTAGCAGTTTTTTGGTGGAGTCTTCGGGGGTTTTCTGTATAGAATATCATGTTATCTGCAAATAGTGAAAATTTTACTACTTCCTTACCAATTTGGATGGCTTTCATTTCTTTTTATTGTCTGATTGCTGTGGCTAGGACTTCCAGTACTATGTTGAATAAAAGTGGTGAGAGTGGACATCCTTGTCTTATTCATGACCTTAGGAAGAAGCTCTGTTTTTCCCCATTAAGGATAATGTTAGTTGTGGGTTTTCCAAATATGGCCTTTATCATATTGAAGTATGTTCCCTCTAAACCTACTTTGTTGAGGGTTTTTATCATGAACAGATGTTATACTTTGTCAAATGCTTTTTCTACATCTATTAAAATGATCCTATAGGTTCTTTTTTTTTTTAAGTTTATTTTGAGAGAGAGTATGCATGCATGTGCAAGGGGGAGAGAGAGGGGGGGAGAGACAGAGAGACAGAGAGAGAGAGAAAGAATCTCAAGCAGGCTCCATGCTGTCTGCACAGACAGTTTTGTGGGGCTTCATCCCACAAATCATGAGATTATGACCTGAGCTGAAATCAAGAGTCAGATGCTCAACTGACTGAGTCACCTGGATGCCCCATTATCCTTTCTCTTACTGAAGTGATGTACCATGTTGATTGATTTGCAAATACGGAACAACCCTTGCAACCCAGGAATAAATCCCACTTGACCACAGTGAATGATTTTTTTAATGTATTGTTAGATCTGGTTTCCTAGTATTTTGTTGAGAATTTTTGTATCTGTGTTCATCAGGGATATAGGCCTGTAGTTCTCTTTTTTAGTGGTGTCTATCTGGTTTTGGGATCAGGGTAATGCTGGCCTCACAGAATGAATTTGGAGGTTTTCCTTCCTTTTTAATTTTGTGGAATAGTTTTGAGAAGAATAGGTATTAACTCCTCTTTAAATGCTTAGTAGAATTTTCCTATGAAGCCACCAGGTCCTAGACTTTCGTTTGTTGGGAAATTTTTAATAGTAACTCAATTTCTTTGCTGGCTATTGGACTGTTCAAATTTCTATTTCTTTCTGTTTTAGTGGTTTATATGTTTCTAGGAATTTATCCATTTTTTTCTAGGGTGTCCATTTTGTTGGCATACAGTTTTTCATAATATTCGCTTATGATTATTTATATTACTATCATGTTAGTTGTTACTTCTCTGATCTCATTTGTGATTTTTATTTCAGTCCTTTCTCTTTTTTTCTTGATATCTCTGGCTAGAAGTTTATCAATTTTACTTTTTCCAAAGAACCAGCTCCTCGTTTTATTGATCTGTTCTTTTGGGTTTTACTTTTTAGTTTCTGTATCATTTATTTCTGCTCTAATCTTTATCATTTCCTTCCTGCTGTTTTTTTTTTTCTTCTTTCTTTCTTTTTTGTTATTCTTCTAGCTTCTTTAGACGTAAGGTTAAATTGTTTATTTGAGATTTTTCTTGCTTCTTGAGGTAGGCCCATATTGCTATAAACTTCCCTCTTAGGACTACTTTTGCATCATCCCAGAGGTTTTGGACTGTTATGTTTCAATTTTCATTTGTTTCCATGTACTTTTTAATTTTTTTTTTTTTTTTTATTTCCTGGTTCACCTATTCATTGTTTAGTAGTATGTTACTTAACCTCCATGTATTTGTAGTCTTTCTAGATTTTTTCTTCTGGCTGACTTCCAGTTTCATAGTGTTGTGGTCAAAAAGATTCATGGTATAACTTCGATCTTGAATTTGTTGAGCCTGGTTTTGTGAGCTGATGTGATCTATTCTGGAGAATGTTCTGTGTGCACTTGAAAAGAATGTGTGTTCTGTTCTTTTAGGATGGAATATTCTGAAATTATCTGTTAAATCCATCTGATCCAGTGTGTCAATCAAAGCCATTGTTTCCTTGTTGATTTTCTGTTTAGATGATCTACTGATGTATGTGGGATGTTAAAGTCCGCTACGATTACTGTATTATTATTGGTTCGTTCCTTTATGTTTGTTACTGTTTTATGTATGGGCGCTTCCAAGCTGGGTGCATAAATATTTACAACTGTTGTATCTTCTTGTTGAATTGTCCCATTATATAGTGTCTTTGTTTCTTGTTACAGTCTTTATTCCCGAGTCTATTTTTTCCAACCTAAGTATCATTACTCCAGCTTTCTCTTGATATCCCCTTGCATGACAGATGTTTCCTCATTCCCTCACTTCCAATCTGCAGATGTCTTTAGGTTTAAAACAAGTCTCTTGTAGGCAACATATAGATGACTCTTGGTCTTTTATCTATTCTGTCATCCCATGTCTTTTGATTGGAGTGTTTGGTCTATTTACATTCAAAGTAACTATTGGTAAATATGTATTTATTGACATTTTATTGCTAATTTTGTGGTTGTTTCTGAAGATTTTCTCTGATCTTTTCTTTCTTTCATGTTTTGTTGATTTTCTTCACTGATATATTTAGATTTCTTTCTCTTTTGTATGTTTATTAGTGGTTTTTGACATGGTTCCCATTAGATTTGTATATAACCTCTTTTACATATAGCAGTCTATATTAAATTGATGGTCATTTAAGTTTGAGCTCATTTTCTCTCCTCTACTCCCCACATTGTAGGTTAAGTATATATTAGTATATCTTACATCCTTTCTTTTGTGTATGAGTTCCTTGACTGATTTTTTATAGAAATATTCATTTTTACTGTATTTCATACCTCTATACTGTCACTTTTGGTCTATCTTTTCAAAGAGTCCTCTTTAACAGTTCTTTCAGGGCTGGTTTAGTGATTATTTATTTATTTATTTATTTATTGCCCAGGAAACTCTCCTTCTATTCTGAATGATACCCTTGCTGGACAGGGTATTCTTGGCTGCAGATTTTTCCCATTCACCACAATGAATACATCATGCCACTCCCTACCAGCTTGCCAAGTTTCTGCTGAAAAATCTCCCACTAGCCTTATGGGCTTTCCTTTGTAAGTTACTGACTTGTGTGTTGCTGCTTTAAAAATTTTTTCTTTATCACTGTATTTTGCAAATTTAATTATAGTATGTCTTGGCATGAATCTGCTTTGTTGATTTTGATGGAAGTCCTCTGTGCCTCCTGGATATGGATATCGGTTTCTTTTCCCAGATTAGGGAAGTTTTCAGCTTTTATTTCATTAAATAAAATCTCTGCCCCCTTTTCTCTCCCTTCTTCTTCTGAGACTCCTATAACATTAATATTGATTGATGGTGTCACTGAGTTC
The DNA here is from genome assembly GCF_046562875.1 of Panthera onca. Lineage (NCBI taxonomy): Eukaryota > Metazoa > Chordata > Mammalia > Carnivora > Felidae > Panthera > Panthera onca. The sequence goes on from NC_138339.1 coordinate 239,898,213, forward strand.
CCTAAGCTATTCTTTTTTTTTTTTTTTTTTTTTTTGTCTTTACCTATTTTTGAGAGAGAGAGAGAGACAGAGACAGAGTGTGAGCGAGGGAGGAACAGAAAGAGAGGGAGACACAGAATCTGAAACAGGCTCCAGGCTCCGAGCTCCCAGTACAGAGCCCAATGTGGGGCTCAAACTCACAAACTGCAAGATCATGACCTGACCCAAAGTCGGACGCTTAACTGACTGAGCCACCCAGGTGCTCCATTAAGCTGTTCTTTCTTAAATTTAATTTTATTATGTTTTTAGAGAGAGATTGTAAACAGGGGAGAATAGCAGAAGGAGAGAGAGAATCCATGGTCAGCACAGAGCCCAATGTGGGGCTTGATACCACAATCCTGGGATCATGATCTGAGCCAAAATCGAGTCAGATACTCAACCACATGAGCCACACAGGAGCCTCCCTAAGTCTATTCTTGTTTTGTGTAATTCTCCTTCTGTCTTTTGTTCAACTTAGTTACTTTCCATTACGGTCTTCTAGGTCATGAATTTGTTTCTCTGCTTCTTCCATACTGCTATTCATTTCATCAAGTGTGTTTCTCACTTGTTTATTTAAGCCCTTTATCTTTGCTATGTTATTCCTTATCTCTGTGTTAAGGGTATCACTCATGTCTTCTACTCTTTTCTCAAGTCAAGTGAGTATACTTATGATCACTGCTTTAAATTCTCTATTAGGCATGTCATATATGTTTTGCTTAGATCTCTGACCATAGCCTTGTCCTGTTTTTTTCATTTTGGATAAATTTCTATGTCCTCATTTTGTCTGCCTCTCTGTTTCTGTTAAGAAGGTCAGCAATTTTATATATACAATGAAATACTACTTGGCAATGAGAAAGAATGAAATCTGGCTATTTGTAGCAACATGGATGGAACTGGAGAGTATTATGCTAAGTGAAATAAGTCAGTCAGAGAAAGACAGATACCATATATTTTCACTCATATGTGGATCCTGAGAAACTTAAGAGAAGACCATGGGGGAGAGGAAGAGGGGAAAAAAAGTTAGAGAGAGGTAAGAAGGAAAACCATAAGAGACTCAAATACTGAGAACAAACTGACGGTTGATGGGGGGTCGGGGAGAGGGGAAAGCGGGTGATGGGCATTGAGGAGGGCACCTGTTGGGATGAGCACTGGGTGTTATAAGGAAACCAATTTGACAATAAATTATATTATATATATACATACATACATACATACACACACACACACACACACACACACACACACACACAAAAGAAAGTCAGCTATGCCTTCTACTCTTGAAAGTAGTAACTTTATGAAGAGGATGTCCTGGTGTGCCCTGCAGTGCAGTGTCCCCTGTTCACCAGAACCTGGCACTTAGAGAGTATCGTATGTTGCTTATACTTGGCTGTTGTATCTTAGTCACATTTCCTTTCAGTGCAATTGTCTGCACTGACTCTCTACCTTTGTGGGCTGTGCCCACTCTCTGGTGTTAGTGGGACCCAGGCAAGACAGCTCTGAGGGGGGCATGCCCATCAGGGAGCTTGGGAGCAGGATGACGTTGTTAGCAAATTTTGGGTTGGACCACTAGTCCAATGCTGGATTCCTTGAAGTGCTATAGCAGCTGGGAGCTGTGCATGGAGGTGGCAGGGGCTAAAAGGCTGGCATGGTGCATGATGATAGCTGGGTATGGGTGGGCCTGGTGCACGAGAGTGGGTGGGAGCATGTGGCTGGGTGCAATATGCTGGGTATTGGAGTGAGCGTGCGTGGCTTTAACAAAATTCATCCTGAGTCCAGGACCAAGGTTAGCAGGCCTGGAGCGGGCGAGTTCTCAGGAGAAATCATGGGCATGGCATACTGCTAGCACATTAGGTAGCAAGTGTTTGTGCAGCTCTGCCTCCTATAGGTGGCTCTGAGTTTATGCTGGTGGGAGTAGAGAAGAAAACAGCACCTGCCAGCTCCTTTGTTTTCAAAGAAGTCCCCCAACATGGTCCAAAATCAGTATGAACAGATCTGTCTCCTCTATGCCCCCAGTGTTGTATGCATGCTGTTTTTATGTTGCCTCTCCACAAAAGTTGCTGTCTCTTATTTAAGGGTGGCCACCTAGCTATCACTCACCCTAGTGGCCAGTGCAGTGCCGAGTCAGGTGACTTTTAAAGTTCCAGGTTCCAAGCCCCACTGGTTTTATAAACTCACAGAACTCGGCTCCTCTGGTTTTTAATGTTATGGGGATTAGTTTCCCCCGTGTGAGGTCCCTGGTGTGAGGGCCCCTTTCTCTGCTCTCTCCATGCAATGCGGCTCCCTCTCTCCTGCAGGCAGCCTCCCTCTGCCTTTTTGACCTTCCTAACCTTTCAGATGCAGCTTCTTCTCTATATTTAGTTGTGGAATTTCTTCCACCAGTCTTCAGATTGCTCTCCAGTTTACTAACTCGGATGTAGACGTTATCTAGTTGTAAATATGGGATGGGGTGAGCTCTGGGTCCTCCTACTCCACCACCTTCCCAAACTCCTCCCAAAAAGGAAATTAAGAAAACAATTCCATTTATAATAGCACCTAAAAGAATAAAACACTTAGGAATAAATTTAACCAACAAGGTAAGAAGACTTACAAACTTACTACGAAGCTGCAGTGATCAAAACAGTATGGTACTGGCATCAGGACAGACACAGAAAAATCCAAGAATGAACCCATACATCTATGGCCTATTGATTTCTAAAAAAAATTTTTTTAATGTTTATTTATTTTTGAGAGAGACAGAGACAGAGCTTGAGCGGGGGAGGGGCAGAGAGAGAGAGAGAGGGAGACATAGAATCCGAAGCAGACTCCAGGTTCTGAGCTGTCAGCACAGAGCCCAATGCGGGGCTCAAACCCACAGACGGTGAGATCATCACCTGAGCCAAAGTCGGACGCCCAACCAACTGAGCCGCCCAGGCTCCCTGGCCTATTGATTTTTGATAAGGGTGTCAAGTCCAATATGGAAACAAATTGTGCTGAAACAACTGGATTTCCCCCCCCAAAAAGGAAGCTGGACCCTACCTCATACCATATACAAAAATTCACTCAAAATGAATCAGACCTAAATTTAAGAAATGAAACCATAAAATTTTTAAAAGAAAACACAGGGGTAAATCTTCAGGACCTTGGATTTGACAATGCATTCTTGAATTTAACTCCAAAAACAAAAACAAAAATAGGTGAGAGGAGTTCATCAAAATTAAAAACTTTTGTGCATCAAAGGACATTATCAACATAGTGAAAAGGCAACCTATAGAACCGAAGAAAATATTTACAAGTCGCATCTGATAAAGGATTAATATCCACAATATGTAAACAATTCCTATAATTCAAAAATAAGACAAACAAAAAACTAAGAAACGAAACAGAAAAATAAGGCAAACAACGCACTTAAAAAGGGGAAAGGACTTGACCAAACATTTTTCTAAACAAGATATACAAATGGCCAATAAGCATATGAAAAGATGCTTATCACCATTAGTCCTTAGGGAAATGCAAATAAAACCCATGAGACACTATTTCACAGCAGTTACTAGATGGGTATATTAAAAGAAGCAAAAACATGTAAAACAAATGTGTGTGAGAATGGGGAGAAATTAGAACCTTCTGACATTAGTGGTAGGAGTGTTACAGCTGCTGTGTGTTACAGCTGCTGTGGAAAACAGTTGGCAATTCTTCAAAAAGTTAAACAGAATTACCTTATGGCCCGATAATTCCACTGCTGGGTATATACCCAAAAGAACTGAAAACAGGAATTCAAACAAGTATTCATTCAACCATGTCCAGTAGTGTACGGTCCACAACAGCCAAAAAATGGAAATAACCCAAGTGTCCTTCAACAGATAAATGGATAAACAAAACGTGGTATACACATACAATGAAACATTATGCAATCTTAAAAGCGAAGGAAATTCCGACACATTCTATAAGATGGATGAACCCTGAAAATACTATGGTCGGTGAAATAAGCCAGAAACAGAAGGACAAATATTGCATGGTTCCACTTACATTAAGCACCTGAATTAGCAGATTCACCGAGACAGAAAGTAGAATGGTGGATACCAGGGGTTCAGGGGAGGAGGATTATTGTTTAACAGGGACAGTTTCATTTGGAAAGATGAAAAAGTTCTAGAGATGGACAGTGGTGATGGCTGCATATCTACCCAAATGTACTTAACGACTCTTCTGTCTCTATGCATTTGCCCTTAAAAACATTAAGATGGCAAATTTTAAGATACATAAATAGAGAAACATGTATGTGAAACTACAATAAACAAGACTTAAAAATTACCTATTGTCGTTTGCCCATTTTCTCACTCATTTATAATAATTTTTCTTTTTAATGTTTTATGGCTATCAAATCTTTATCATACATTGGGGTGCCTGGGTGGGTCAGTTGGGTAAGGGTCTGACTCTTGATTTCAGCTCAGGTTATGATCTCACGGGTTCGTGAGTTTGAATACTGTTTGTGGTTTCAGCTGTCAGTGGAGAGCCTGCTTCAGATCCTCTGTCTCCTTCTCTTTCTGCCCCTCCCCCGTTCATGCTCACTCTCTCAAAAATAAGTAAACATTAAAAAAAGTCTTTATCACATATATTCCAAATTTTTGCTCCTCCAGATTTCTGGTTTATCTTTTCTGCTCAATATCCAATCTCACTGAGAAGCAAGAAAAGATGAAATAGTTTTCCACTTGACCTGCAGAGCACTATTCTATCTTACACTTAACACCTGCCTGATGTTATTCACACAACCACCGAGGCAATAAACTTTCCAAACCAAAGGCCAAGTGCTGGTCCCTCTCCTTTTACCCTTCAACATACCTACACTGCCTTTCAATCATTCTGCCACCTGTAGAAAGACCAACATCGGTCTTGGATTGGAAACTAGTAGAATTGAAAACTAAGAAATAATGGGAAAAAAGTGCAACTTAACTTTTAAAGATAAGCCTCATAATCTTAAAATAATAACTAAGTCTAAACTGATAGTTTGATGGGTCAGTTACATAACAGGATGAAGGGACCGATGCTTGTGCCCCATTATTTTTATGTGTACATAGAAACAGTAGTATCTGCTACTCAATGTAGCTTTTAAACCCTTATTTACCTTCAAATGGGACAGAAAAAAATGTATATAAATAGAGGAAAATGACAAAATCAGTATTAACAACTGGGGGATATGCACGAAGGTATATGTGAGGATGCATATAATTCTTACAACTTTTCTGATGACTAAAAAAAAAAAAAAAAAAAAAAAAAAAACAGTAAAAAAAACTAGTAAACATTTACTTCTACATTGAACACAGTTATAAATTTAGTGCCAGCTGTCAATTAAGCTCAACCTGGTCAATGAGAGTAAGTGCATGAACAACCATTCTCAAGTATTAAGTAGCACATCTCAATTCTAGCTCCAGATTTCATTTGTTAATAACTGTTATTGATCTTTATTTCAGCAGTTTTGTTTCATTCGTTCATTGAACAAATATTTATTGAAAGTCACTATATGTTAGGAACTTTGAGTCTTAGAGATACAACAGTATAGAAAACAGATTAAATCCATGAACTAGATGTTCCTTTACAGAAATCCCGTAGATCCAAATATTGCCCAGGGCTTTGCCATATATTAAATTTCATGATAAATTTATCTTCAAAATGCCAGAAACAGTCTATTTTCTTTTTTTTTTAATTTATTTTTTAATATATGAAATTTACTGTCAAATTGGTTTCCATACAACGCCCAGTGCTCATCCCAAAAGGTGCCCTCCTCAATGCCCATCACCCACCCGAAACAGCCTATTTTCTTGGTAGCCAAGTTTTCTTTTAGCTTACTCAGTGAGCCAAACCAAAAAGGCAGAAGACAGTCCTCCTATCCTCCAAAAGTGCATACATTAGATAATTAGTTAAAATTTTTTTAGAAAAAGTCTCAAGGCCAATGGGTCCCAGGGTATTACAAGCATGAAATGTTAAAAAAAAAAAAAAAAAAAAAAAAAGTGCAACTGTAATTAAGCATTTCAATGGATTCCAAATGTGTTAATATTAGAAGTAAAAATATCTAGTCTGTTTTAGTGTTGCTTTAATGCCGACAAGGAACACGTCATAAAAAATGTTACAATAATCAATAATATTAGGAATATGAAACTGAGAACAGCTCATGCATGTAAATTATTCTCAAATTAGTTTCCCATATTTCTAGCTTCAACTTCCTAAGTAATGGCTTCCTTACTTGCTGGCAACAATATTATAGATTTTAAATAACCCAATTAATCAAGCAAATATTCAATGTTAAACAATATATAGATATATGTCAGTTAAAATTAAAATTTTTTTAAGCACATGGAATATTAGTAATACTCTCAAATGTTTAGAAATTAAGCAATGTATTTACACATAAGTTATAGCTATTGGAAAATATTTTTACCTGAATGAAAACATAGTACAAACATAATTTATGAGTTGCACCTAAACTAAGATCAGAGGATAATTTATAGTACTAAAGGCATATAATTTGAAAAAAAACAAAGGCTGAAAAACAGTTAGCTATGTATCCACCTCAAGATGTTAGAGAGGAGCCTGGGTGGCTTAGTCGGTTAAGCATCTGACTCATGGTTTGGGCTCAGGTCATGATCTCAGTTTGTGGGTTCAGGCCCCACATTGGGCTCTGCACTGACAGCATGGAGCCTGCTTGGGATTCTCTCCCTCTCCCTCTCCCTCTCTCTCTCACTGCCCCTCCCCTGCTCACAGTCTCTTTCTCAAAATAAATAAGTAAACTTAAAAGAGAAAAATTATGTGATCACCTTGACAGATGCAGAAAAAAAATTTTAATGAAATTCAACACCCATTCATAAAATTATTTAGTAACTAAAGATAGAAGGGAATTTCTTTAACCAACTGAGGGCACATATGCGTAAATTAAATGTGTTTCTGTATATGAGCAACAAACACAATGGAATTTTTAAAAAGACTATTATTGCATCAAAAATATCAAATATACCTAAAAATATATTAAAAAAAAATTTTTTTAATGTTTATTTATTTTTGAGAGAGAGAGTGAGACACAGCATGAGCAGGGGAGGGCCAGAGAGAGAGGGAGACACAGAATCTGAAGCAGGTTCCAGGCTCTGAGGTGTCAGCACAGAGCCCGATGTGGGGCTCAAACTCACGGACCACGAGATCATGACCTGAGCTGAAGTTGGATGCTTAACCGACTGAGCCACCCAGGTGTCCCTACCTAAAAACATATTTAATAAAAGATGTTTAAGACCTCAACACAGAAAACTATAAGACATTACTGAAAGAAATTAAACTGATCCTAAATTTATCCACAGATTCAATGCAGATTCCAATAAAAATCCCAAGTTTTTATGTAAGGAAATTGGCAAGTTGATTCTAAAATCTATAAAGCATTGTTAGAGGAAAAATAAGAAAGATCTGCTCAATGAAACATGACCCCCACATTACACTATGCACAAAATCAATTCTAAGTGAAGTGTTAAACATAAAATCTGAAAGGGAAAACAAAAGAGCACCTAGAAAAAAAATTATAGAGAATATCTAGGGTAGAGAAAGATTTCTCAAACCAAACATAAAAAGCACTCAACATCACGACAAAGTTTCCTTACATTAACTATATAAACTGTTCATCAAAAGATAGCAGGGAAAGAGATCTGCTCACATCACCAACAAAAGGTTTGAATCAAAATACGTATCAACAAATCAATAAAGACAGACAACCCAGTAGAAAGAGATTTCATAAAAGGATAACTAAATCTCCATTAAGTATATGAAAAGATGCTCAATGATTTCAACACTGATTACTAATGTAGGATCAGAAAAATACAAATTAAAAGTAGGAAATACCACCATGAATCCATCAGAACTGGCTAGAAATAAAAAGTCTGACCATATCAAGTGCTGATAGGATGCAAAACAAAAGGGAATCTCATAAACCATTAGTAACAGTGTAAATTGGTACAGCCGCTTTCAAAAATAGTTTCCACTGAACGTTGAAGATACCTGTGTCCCTTAAGTCTGAACAATTCCATTTAGTGTTTATAACCAAGGGAAACATGTACACAATGTATCAGGAGACATGTTCATCACAGAAGCATTATTCCTAACAGCCAAAACCTGGAAACAACCCAAATGCCCCTTAACAGTAGGAGAAAAGATAGGCTGGAATATATACACGCACCCGAATAATGTGCAGCAGTGAAAATGAAATAAAATACAGCTCCACACAACATGGATTAAATCTCACAAAGATACTGTTGAGGGAAAGACCCAGACACACAAAATAAATATTGTGAGATTCCATTTAAATGAAAGAAAAAGGGGCACCTGGGTGGCTCAGCTGGTTCAGTGTCTGACTACTGATTTCGGCTCAGGTCGTGATCTCACAGTTGGTGAGTTCGAGCACCGCACTGGGCTCCACGTGCTGACAGTGCAGAAGCTGCTTGGGATTCTCTCTCTCTCTCTCTCTCTCTCTCTCTCTCCCCCCCTCCAGCACACACTCTCTCTCAAAATAAATAAACTAATAAATCAATAAATAAATGAAAAGAAAGTATGAAAAGAAAGAAAGAAGGAAAGAAAGAAAGAGAGAGAGACAGGAAGAAAAAAACAGGTAAAATGACACTCAAGTGTCAAGGAATGCATCCTTAGATGGAAAAATTACGAAGCAAAGCACGAAACCTATTATCATATAATAATTCAGGACAATGATTCTGGGTGAGGATGGGGGTACTGATCGAAAAGGGGATTCAAAAGAGGTTTTTAGGGATGGCACTCTAATACTTCCTCATTTGGGTGGAGGTTACACAGGTGTTGGCTTTGTGATAATTCACTAAATTGTATAACTAAAGTATTTACTTATACACTACAAAATCAAATCAAATGCCCATAAACTGGCACTAAAAAAATGCCAGTTTTTTATTATGTAAAAATGACTCCAATTCAAAATTGAAGGTAAAACCCAAGAGTTGTCAGATTCATTTAATTCTTCTGAAAACATACAAAAAATTAGTTAGCAATAAACTGAAAGAATATATAAACGCCAATATATAAATTTATATATAAATTTAGCATTGATGCTGTTCCTCCAAGCCAACCCTCATCATAATGATGGTCTTAGTCTATCTATCAGGATAGCACAGTCTGGTGGCTTACGAACAACAGAAATACCATAGACGACAAGATTATAAGAAGGCCAAACAAACTGCTACCAGGACCCTTTGGTTTTTCAACTGGCTGGCTCACTCAGCAGTACTTCTAAAGTAACTGCCACAGTCCTGTTCTGCTGAGTTAATACTTTTCATCTTACAAATCACTCACTTGCAAGAGCATCTAAAAATACAAGGCCCTGAAAACTAGAATTCTCACCCAATTGTACCCTTAATGTCTTAAACACTTAAGCTTCTTAGTTTCATCCACTTTTGACTAGAATATGAGACTTTGGGTATAGTGCCTACAATTCTTTGGGACCAGATATATTAAATACTGTATGAACTTAACTATATTGGAATTAAAATAAAATACATTAAAAAATATTACACCAAATAGGTGAATCACCTTAATTCTAAAGCTTTTACTCTCCTAACCAAATATTTTTCTAAATATCTTTTTTTTAATGTTTATTTAATTGGTTTAAGGTGGGGGGAGGGGCAGAGAGAGAGAGAGAGAGAGAGAGAGGGAGAGAGAGAATCCAGAGCTGGCTCTCCACTGTCAGTGCAGAGCCCTACATAGGGCTCAGGAAACAGGAGATGACAACCTGAACTGAAATCAAGAGTCGGATGCTTAACCAACTGAGCCACCCAGGTGCCCGGATTTTTCTAAATATCTTATATGTGCCAAGCACTTGTATTAAATGAAGGTGATACAAAAACAGTTTAAGACTGGCTCTATTCTCTTGGGGCATCTGGGTGGCTCAGTTGGTTAAGCATCCGACTTCAGCTCAGATCATAATCTTGTGGTTTGTGGGTTCGAACCCTGCGACAGGCGCTGTGCTGACAGCTCAGAGCCTGGAGCCTGCTTCAGATTCTGTGTCTCCCTGTCTCTCTGCTCCTCCCCTGTTCACGCTCTCTCTCTCTCAAAATAAATGAACATTAAAAAATTTTTAAAAAGACCGGCTCTACTCTCATCAAGGCGCTTTTGTAATATATTTGGGAAAACTATACAAAACAAAGTTCCTACGTTTACTGTATTGCAACTAACAGTAATATTAATGGCATTAGACTTCAATTATTTATCCTCAATAGCCAGAACTTTTCAGTGTAAGCAACCGTGTACGCTACAATTCATCTCTATGTCCTCAGAACTTAACACTGCACCTAGCACAAAATATGTGATTTAAAAAAAAAAAAAAAAAGTTTGCTGAATGAATGGACAAAAAAATTAACACAAAGTAGCACGTGACAAATAGAAAATAACAGACAATAAAAAGAACATACCGATCCGACTACCATATGGGACCTTTGGTCATCTCCCACTTACCTACTGAAACAAATCAGTTATTAGTTTCCTTATTGTGCATCCTTCCACCCTCTCTCCTTCACCCCAGCCTGCAGTCCATGATTCATTCACTCATTCAATATGTGACATACACAAAGCACTTACTGCACCACAGGCAGTGGATTGAGTACCAGTGATACAAAAAGTAATAATAACCGTGTTTCCTGTATTAAAGGAGCCTAAACCTAGCAGGAGAGGCAGACATACATAAAGATTGGTGCTTTAAGTGCTAAAACAGAGGTCTAAACAAAGTGTTACGAGGGCGCAAATGAAGAAGCACCTCACTCTGCAGGGACCAGGGTCAAAACAGGATTTCACAGACAAACTGACTCCGGGAGAGAGAGGAAGACCTGAGAGACTGAGGAGAAAGACAACAGTAAGCGCCAAGTGTGATCAAGAATTTCACGTATTACTGTGTGGCTGCAATCACATAATATGCAAGAAGAGAGGAAAGACAATGGTCAGGTTTTGGCGACCTTTAAATGCCACCTCCTGGACGCGATTCTGAGCACGAGAAGGTCTGAACGATCTGAGAGCGGAAAATCGATCACGGCCTTGGAAAACACTGAAACGACGGCGTGGACAACGGACCATGAGAAGCGGCACGATGTCAGCGCCACTCCTCTCCAGCACCGAGCAGTGGCCCCAATCAGCTACCTCAACGCCGATGACCGTGACAAATCCTTCACCGACGGTCGGCCCCCTCGATACTCACACACCGCACCCTACACTGCTTCCTCTCTTCTGGCCACACAACCCTTCCAAACTTCTTGCCACGTACCCTCACCGCCACAGACAGCCCAAGAGTCCGTCCAGGATCGTCAGCGCAGGGCTCCCAACGTGCGCGCGCTTGCGTCGGCTCTGGATGTCACGTTCCTTTCCCCCGCCTACGTCGTGGGTCTGCACAAGCTTTTCCACCTTGTGAATTCGGGGAGGGCTTCGCGTTTCCGCGCGGCAACCCTCTACACAACTCCCACCGCTCCCCGCTTCTGCACTTCAAGCCCTGCACGCCCAGCCTCGCCTCCCCCGGCGCCCACGTACCCCCTCCGTCTTCATGTCCAGTATCTTTTCCACCTCGAACACATCCTCCCCGTCCTCCTCGCTGTCTCCAACGGCCTCCGCTCCTTTCGTGGCTGCGTCCTTCTCTTGGCCCACTGCTCCAACACCTTCTCCTTCGGCTTCAGGAGACTCACCATTGCTGTCGGCACCTGAAACAGCTGCGGTCACGCTCGCCTCCTCCGCAACCGCCGCAGCCGCCGCCGCCATAATAGGAGCCTAGCAAACCGCCGAAGACGAGCGGCTGCGACACACACCCTGGCGGTTCCTCGCGCTCCGCACTCGGCTGCAATCCACTCGGGCAGCGTGACGCGACTGAGAGGGAAACCCGCCAATGGCGGGCTCGGGACCCTGGAGCGGCAGGCGCTTAAGCCAATCAGATGGAGGCGGGCGCGCCGGGGCCCCGCGGAGCCTACGGGAAGCGGGTGGGCGGGCGGAGGGGCGCTCCGGCGGAAGGGCGGGGCGGCTCGGGCCGTGAGAGACGAGCGCGCCGGGCACCTCTGGCGCAGGCGAGGGGTACCGGGGGGCTGCTTGGGAGCCCCTGAGGGGAGGGGTGGGAACGGCTCGGGGGAGGGGCTTGTCAGGGCGCGTGAGGAGAAACGACGGAGGCTGACGGGGTACCTCGGGAGGGGGGGCTCCGGCGTGGAGCTGGAGCGGGCGGCGGAGGCGGGCTCCCCGGTGCTTCCCGGGTCGGGAAGGGGTGGCCGGGGAACACCGGAGCGCGGGAGCTCGCCCTGGAAGAGAAGCTGAGGCGCTCAAGGTTGGGGGTGAACGCCGCGTGGGGCCTCCTCCCTCGTCCAGAGCGCGCAAGGGCCCGCCCTGGGCCTTCTAGGAAAAACAGCGCCCCCTCCCGCCCAGACCTGAGCGGGCCGGAACGCGATGCCGGGCCTTTCGTGCCTGTGTAACTTTGATTTCGTTTAACGCATGTGAACGAGCCAATCAAACATAATTCAGAGTTGTATGGTATTAAGTATTGTTTAAAGATAGGAAAAAAATTTTGTTTAATGTTTATTTATTTTTGAGACAATGCGAGAGACTGAGTGCAAGCTGTGGGGGGGCGGGCAGACAGAGGGAGACACGGAATCCAAATCGGGCTCCAGGCTCTGAGCTATCAGCACAGAGCTGGGGAGGGACTTGGCTCACAAACCGTGAGATCATGAGCCGACGTCTGACGCTTAACCGACTGAGCCACTCAGGCGCCCCGGAAAAAAAATTTTAAGTAACTGGCCAAAAAACATTTGTTTTCCAAGTTCTAGAGATTTTTTTCCCCATTGAAAACATCGACGTGATAAAGTATTTTGTCCCCCTTATGAATGATTGACAAAGATACTCATCCAAAGTTGCTAGGATAATCCACCTAAGGATAAAATATTTTTCTCACTTTGAATTGCAAATAACATCTTTACGGTAGCAAGCTTTTCATTTTTTGTGTCTTTGAGTGGCGGACTTAATTTACAAGATTCATTTAAATTAACTCTGAGGTTAACTAAAGAATGATCTATGATCCAGAGGATCCATTTGGAGAGGTACATCGGATCTTTGAGTGGGCACAGTGATTTATTAGTTTAGTTTAGTAGATGCATCCTGTGTACCGGGACTTTACTAAGCATTAAGAATACAAAACAGTCGAGCGTGGCATTAAAATATAGCTGACTGTTTTGGAAGATCTCGGCTTTATTCAACGTTGGGGCAGCATTCCATTTGGCAAATAGAAAGGAGATCCGAAGAAATGCAGAAAGAAGCTTCTCAAGGCAGAAAGGAGGTGGGGCATGAAGTCATAAACGAAAGGATTATTTCAGAAAAATTCACTGTCCTTTGAGGGAAGGCTGGGGTCTATCAGACTACCTCACTAGTACAGCTAGGAAATTCCAGACTCCTGGTTAAGATTATATTCCTAGAAGAGGCTGAGACTGCAGTTAGGTTGGGTATGGACTCTTGGTTTGCTGATGTGGGGCTTGGCACAGATAACTGCGTTTTGGGCCTGTCATCTCATTCTTAACGGTCTCTCTGCCTGCCACAGATTCAGTCTAAAAAGGAAGACACAACAATTCTAATAATTGGATATCTTTTTTAAAATAAGTTTTTAGACAAATATTGTAAACAAATAACATTTGTTAATGAGAGCTCATTTTTTCAGAAGAATTTCAGTTAAAACGCACAGAAGAAAAGATAGAGGATCACAATATTTCATGAAAATGATTCAAGCAACAAAACCATGGGGTGAAAGATTGATGACGAACTGGCTACCAAAGTATCTCTTCACAGATTATTTGTTGGGTGTAGGGGAAACACAGCTTCACATTGGAAAACCCACTGATCCATATTAGCATTACTAAAAGTAAAAGAACCAAACCATATGGCTCCTGTTGACAAAAAGATTGATCCTTAATCTATTCAGGACCTTAGATCAAATTTCCAGTTTACAAGAAATATGGGGAAAGAAAAAGTGGAAACAATCAAATCCAGAATGTGGGACATCCTTTAGGACGACTGACCTTGTTTCTTCAACAAGTCAATAGCAAAAGAAGAGGCAAGAGAAGACTGTTCTAAATATATAAAAATTTGGCAAAATATTTTAAATGATGGGATTTATATTGATTATACTATTTTTCTGCTTTTATATATTTTTGAAATAAAAATTTATGTTCACTGTAAAAAATTTTTAATTCAAAAGTATGTAACAGAAATAAAGTTCCTACTCCTCAGATGTAACCAGTTTAGAGTATGACAGATTTTTACCTCATACATGTATAAACACCCATTTATATAATTTTGAAATGTGCTCTCTTCCACATTGTTCTGCAACTGTAATATGTACATGCATATATAACATATGCATGTGTGTGCGTCCATATGTAAGACGAATTTCCAGATGTAGAATTCCTATTAATAAAAGTTATAGGTCAAGGAGGGTACTGATTGAAATTTGGATTAATATTGTGAGCACTGGGTGTTGTATGTAAGCGATGAATCACGGGAATCTACCCCCAAAACCAAGAGCACACTGTATACGCTGTTAGCCAACTTGACAATAAATTATATTAAAAAAAAAAAGTTTAAGTAGATTATTCAAGTTTACCTAAGTAGTAAATCCTTCAGTATATGTATATCATTAGGAAACAATACCAAGTAGTCATTGTACACAATGATAAGCACATTTGTTTAAAAAGGAATATGTTGAAAGAGAACTGCAGCCCTGAGTTCTCGTGGAGAACTCTGTCTCTCCTGGAGAGACAGAACTTCTCAACGTGGCTGACAAGGCCCTCCCTGGCCTGGACCCAACCTTGCTCCAACCACAGCTCACCCCACTCCCCTCCCTTTATCTGCTCCAGCCACACTTGCCTCCTGGTCAGGCTAACCTGCTCATCCCCCAGGATCTTTGTACATGCTGTTCCTTTTGCCTAGAATGCTTTTCTCTCCCCTCTTACCTGACATATCCACTCCCATTTATCACTTCCTCAAGAAAGTCTTCCCTGATCACTCACTACAGCTGTAACTGTGCATGCATTAGACCACTGATTTTTTATATTGTCTGCTCCCACTGTAGTCTAAGCTCCAGGGGGCAGAAGCCATACCTGATTCTTCTCTCTGTTGTATCCCCCACACCTAGCACAGGGTCTGTCAGAGAGTGAGTACCCAATAAATATTGAATGAATGAATGAGGAGTTTCAACAGCAATCACCATATGCAAACATTAACTAATTAAATGTTCAGGTGGTCTCACTAATTTGAGGGATCCCAGAGCTAATTGGTGATCCAGAGAGCACTTTGGGAGATCCAAATTAAGGCAAAAAATAAATTTGGATTAATATTGCAAAATTTTAGGGGTGCCTGGGTGGCTTAGTTAAGCTCTGACTTCAGCTCAGGTCATGATCTCACGGTTCATGGGTTTGATCCCCGCATCAGGCTCTGTGCTGACAGCTCAGAGCTTGGTGGCCGCTTTGGATTCTGTGTCTTCCTCTCTCTCAGTCCCTCCCCCGCTCATTCTCTCTCTCTCCCTCTCTCTCTCTCTTTCTCTCTCTCTCTCAAAAATAAATAAACATTAAAAAAATTTTTAAAAATATTGCAAAATTTTGTTTTGCCAGGTACACGTTTTCATTAACAACACAAGGGAGTCTGTTAACCTTCATACACTCTGCTACCAGGTATCATTCTTTTATTCCTTAATCTAATAAAACAAAAGAGTTTATCTTCTATGATTATGTCAAGCAGCAAGGCCAACGGCAAGATCTGATTGATATAGCCAGTAAAGATACAACAAGCCACTTTAGATTTAGATGATTTGTTACTTATATAAACAGCAAGAGGAAGATAGTCAAAGATGCCAGCTCCCCTTGGTTCTTGCCCCACACCCGAAAAGGAGCTAGATAACTAAGTGGGTTGTGGGACACATCAATGCTGAGGAGCCAAGTCTAGATGCAGCTATAAGGATTTTTAGTCTGTAGCTGTATCTGAGCCTTATGCCTTGTCAGGACTGGGAGGGGATAAAAAACGGTCTCATGTCTGCCTCCCAGAGAGATAGGCAGGTGGGAGAAGGCCTCGTGGTAGCACCTCACAAGCTTCCTTGCTATCCGTTGGGTATCAAAGAGTTCTGCCAAGACTCAGTTATAGCTGTGGTTCGAGTCCAGGGAGTTAGGAGGGGTCATACATTAGGATTTGGGGAGTCACTCAAGATGAAGGCAGGACTGCCAATAGAAAGGGAAATCCTGAACCATATGTAAATGTGTTGAGGTACTGAACATTTGGTGAATGACAGCAAGGAGGACAGATTGGAGGACAGCCAGAGACTGAACCTCAAAGAAACCGAAGTTTTTGCATAAAGGTAGAGAGGTAACGGCCTGGAAATGGTAGCGTAGGGGAAGATGGAAAGACCTTACAACCTTCATAAAAAATAACTCAGAATGGATCATAGACCATAACATAAAATTCAAAGTTTATAAAACTTCTACCAGATAACATAGGAAGAAATCTACATGACTGTAGGATTTTAGATGCAATACCAAAAGCAAGATCCATGAAAGAATCGCACGAGACACCTAGTTTCTCTGAGTGACAAAAAATGTATCAAGAGATCTACAGACTGGGATGCAGGGAGTATGCATACCGAGGGCAAAGGTCTAGATACTCAGGGCCTGGAAACAGGCTGGCATGTCAGCAACACTGACATCAGCCAAAGGCCTTGTTTCTCCCCAGCTTACTCAGCCTAGCTGGCCAGATTCTATACCAGACTCCTTAAAGGGGAGAAGGAAATAGGCTCCAGGACCAGCCAGGTGTATCTCTTATTACTTTAAGCATTTAAACACAAAAAATCTGTAATATTGTAATATTTATTTGGTTATCACTTGTTAGTTCATTAAAATAATCAGTTCTGTTTCTGTTTAAAGTGAGTGCTACATTGAATAAAATCTGAGTTAAACTTCATTATAGGTATCTATTGATATCTGATTATTTTACACATAGAAGCATGAATAATGTTTAAAATACAACTTAAGTTGATTCAGCCTTGATTGTAATTAAGAACTCTGTGAAGAGGAGAAGTGGTGTCTATGGTTTGGATCCCCAATAGCTGCTTAGTTGCAGAGTCCCAGTCTTGACCCAATTCAAGCCGTTGGCAGATAGATGGATATTGTCCTTCAGTTCTTCTTACCCACTCACTTGCTTTCTTTATTTCTTCAAAAGCCCAGGGAATATTTCTAGATTAAAAATAAATGTTTCCATCAATTTCAGAATATAATTACATACGAAATATAACGCGGTACGAAATGCAGCACATTAGATCTGACAAAATAATTCTGTCAAAAATTAAGATATTTAATCAAAGCAATTCTAACATTTTATGAAAGTTCTATCTACCAGACTGACATGGTGCTTTTAACTTATTCAATACATTTTTTAATGTTTATTCTTTTTTTTTTTTTTTTAATGTTTATTCATTTTTGAGAGACAGAGAGCAAGCAGGGGTGGGACAGAGAGAGAGGGAGACACAGAATCCAAAGCAGGCTCCAGGCTCTGAGCTGTCAGCACAAGGCCCAAACTGAGGCCCGAACTCACAAACCGTGAGATCATGACCTGAGCTGAAGTCTGACCTTAACCGACTGAGCCACCCAGGTGCTCCTTATTCAATACATTTTTAAGTATATTATACCCATCACTTTCCAGCTTCCAAATGCTTCACAGACTTCCTGGCTGCCTCCAGGACAATTCAAACTTCCTCCAGCCTATGTGTATTTGTCTTTTTTTGTCCCTTTTCATTTTTCTTGATCTAAATCCATCCATTCTTCAAGCAGAAACTCAATACTATTTTACAAACCAGGCTTCTATTTCTCTCGCCTTTTTACTGTACCAGGAATTCTCAATTTGATTAGTTAGCCATTTTCCTAGGTATTTTCCTAAGACCCATGAAACTGTCATATTTAATTATCATACAAACCAGGAACAACGTACTACTAAATTGTGCATTACATAAAAACTTCAAGTTTGTGTCCATAAAATGCTGTCGAATATTCAAGAATGTCAAATATTCAAGTCTATTCAAGAATCAGAAAAATTCTGAGATTTTTTTCATTAGTATTAGCTACTTCCTCATTTGTTTTGTCACCTGCTAGAATTCATTAGCAAACGATTCGTAACATATACTAAAGTTAAAAAAAATTCTATGGGCAGGGGGACTAAAAATTTGGAAAATTCTCCATCTTCCTGATTTTTTTCCCTGTGAACTGGGAAAGAGCCATTAGTATAGTGGGTGGCTAAGAGCTAGTTTCAAAGCCTGACTCTGAAATCACACAATGTTGGCTATGTGATATGGTGCAGCTTTCATTCAACACTGAAAGCCTCAGTTTCCTCAATTATGATAATAATATGAGATCCTAGGGGGTTTGTTGTGGGGATTAACAAAACACATGGCTCAACAGTCCCTGGCCCAGAGTAGGTAATTAATAAATGTTAGCTGAATATCATGATGACATGAACATATAAATGGCAAGCACGATCAAACAGATTTGTTTGCCAGTAATCATCAGTCTACTTATAGTTACTAACTACTGAAAGCAACAAAACTAGTTTTATTTATTAAAAAAAATTTTTTTAATGTTTATTCATCTTTTTGAGAGAGAGAGACACACACACACACACACACACAGAGCACGAGTGGGGGAGGAGCAGAGAGAGGGGGAGACACAGAATCTGAAGCAGGCTCCACGCCCTGAGCTGTCAGCACAGAGCCCAACGCAGGGCTCAAACTCAAGAAACCTGAGCCTAAGTCAGATGTTTAGCCAACTGAGTCACCCAGGTGCCCCAAAACTAGTTTTAAATATTCTCACTAATTCAAGTGGCCTGCCTTTAATCCAGCTGGCCTGTAAACTTGACTGACTATCCCGCTAGCATGGATGTTAAATAAACATTATAAAAACTCCCAAAAAACAGGTTTGATTATTTATTTTAATTTCATCTGTAAATATGTATCTCTAAGAGACAAGAACTTTTTCTTACACATGACATTAAAATAGCTATAAATAATTCTTTAATATCACAAAACATTCAGGTACTGTTTAAATCTCCTTAATTGTCTGTCTCTCTTTTAAAAAAAGGTGTTGTTGTTTTTTTTTTTTTTAACATTTATTCATTTTTTTTTTTTTTTTTTTTCAACGTTTTTTATTTATTTTTGGGACAGAGAGAGACAGAGCATGAACGGGGGAGGGGCAGAGAGAGAGAGGGAGACACAGAATCGGAAACAGGCTCCAGGCTCCGAGCCATCAGCCCAGAGCCTGACGCGGGGCTCGAACTCACGGACCGCGAGATCGTGACCTGGCTGAAGTCGGACGCTTAACCGACTGCGCCACCCAGGCGCCCCAACATTTATTCATTTTTGAGAGACAGAGAGAGACAGAGTGCTAGCAGGGGAAGGGCAGAGCGAGAGGGAGACACAGAATCTAAAGCAGGCTCCAGGTCTGAGCTGGCAGCACAGAGCCCAACACAAGGCTTGAACTCAGGAACTGCAAGATCATGACCTGAGCCGAAGTCAGATGCTTAACTGACTGCATCACCCAGGCACCCCTCTTTCTCTCTTTTTAAAATAATATGGGTTTTGTTCAAATCAGGATCCAAACAAGGTCTCACATTGCCTTTGGGGCATGTGTCCTGTAACTTACAGCTTCCACCCCTTGCCTTTTTTCTTTTGCCATTTATTTCCTCACACTCCAGACGCTGCTGATTGCAGTCCATGGTATAATTTAACATGTTTAATACCTCTTCCCTGGTACATGGACTTTATTATGCAAAATATCTACATAGTTTCAAAGTCAAAAAGGTAAAACAAGATATAGTAGGAAGAACATAGCGTGTCTCCTCCCCCTTTCCTTATAGATAGTATTTTTATAAATTTTGCTAGTTTTCCCACTTATCTTGCCTTTCTAAAAAGGCATAAACAAATTATATATGTATGTATGTGTGTTATGTGCATATATGTATATTCTGTGTATATACACACACATACGGGGTGACCATTTGCATGGGGTATGGACGAAGTTTTGGGAAGAAAGGAAAGTATTCACATGGAGGCTCAAGGCCTCTTGTGGTGCCCGAGGTCAGCCCAAGGGCTAGAAGCCAGGGTCCCAGAACTGGCTCTCTCCACTCTGTCACATTATGGCATAAAACTACCAAGTGGTCACAGAATTCTAAATTTAAACCCAGTCTTCATGAAGTTGTATTTACCAAGGCAGGACTTTAAAACATATTTTATTTGACAGTTTGCTAGTTTCATTTATAATTTTTAAATACTTATACAGATGGTATGTGGGTTTCCATCTATATTCTTGTGCCAGGCCTGCAACTTTTGGGAACAGGACTGGTCCTAACAATCATTTTGCAGATTTTCCAAAAGCACATTTAATCAATATACCATAGTGAAAAGAACACTAAACCAGGAGCCATAGATCTGAGCTCCAGTATAAGCTACACTCAACTCTCTGAGCCCTGGTTTTTCCTGGAACCCAAGAGGCAAAAACACTGTGTCTGCCCTGCCAATGACAGAATAGTGCAGGCAAGATACTCCCTGTGAATAAATTCTCTTTGTTCTTACAATTCCATGTAGCTTCTTGTAAAATTTAGTCAAGAAATGGTTAGAAATATAAATGAGTTACTTAATGCGATAATTAAAGTCACCTGGAAATGGAAGCATCATCCAACTTCATCAGTGATTTGAAGACTATTCCCTTTTGTTCCAACTTGGTACGAAGAAACTGCAGTACCAGAAATGTGGCGATCAGGTCCAGGAGACGCTCGCTTCCTTTTATACCTGAAAGTGGAAAACTCTTTTGTATCTGTTGTAAATTCTGCATCTCAAACCGTGCCCATTTATGAAAGCGCTATGAAATGATACATTAGCAAACCATAAACTGTAGTACATTAGCAGATCATAAATTAGCCTGCTATGTAAGTAACAAAAGAGGATGAATGAAACAAGCACCATAGCACCCTGACCATTGTTAGGAAGCAGTTATAGCCACAGCTCCAATCCTTTGCCATCTTTAATAACCAGAGATGCATGAAGTTGGTGAAAGAAATTCAGTTCTTAGGCTCCTGCTACAAATACCTCAGAGGAGTAAACTAAATATACAACAGATGAACAATTGATATGGCTGGCTAAGTCGGTATATCACATTATTTCTAGTGATTAGTACCACTGAAATAAATTTCTAGGCCTAAGATGGAGCCACTACTGCCCGGGGTGTCATGACAGTGAACCAAAGCTTTTATGTCCCTGTAAAAACTCCCCTTGATCAGAAACAAAAAAGGTATATCCAGTCAGCCAATCCCCCAACACCAAGCCAACCTGGATGCGATACTCACTACCCTGTTCCTTGACTTTTCTGAATAAGGCCAGAAAGGCAACCCTAGCCAATCAATATAAGCCGAGTACTTCTTCCTTCCTTCTTCCCACTTGCCTCTTTCTATAAAAGCTTGCAGCCCAGTCCTCTTACTTTGTAGTTCTCTGGACTCTTGAGGGTAGAGAGTACCGCTTCAGGAAATGTAAAATAAACATTTTTTAGATCATCCAAATTATTCTGATTATTTTAACACTATTACAGGTAACGAGTGTTATTTACCCAAACCAAGAAATTTTACTATAAAATACAATTGAAGGGGCGCCTGGGTGGCGCAGTCGGCTAAGCGTCCGACTTCAGCCAGGTCACGATCTCGCGGTCCGTGAGTTCGAGCCCCGCGTGGGGCTCTGGGCTGATGGCTCGGAGCCTGGAGCCTGTTTCCGATTCTGTGTCTCCCTCTCTCTCTGCCCCTCCCCCGTTCATGCTCTGTCTCTCTCTGTCCCAAAAATAAATAAAAAACGTTGAAAAAAAAATTATAAAATACAATTGAAAATGAATGTTTTTATATAGTGAGCCAGAAAATAAGAACCCATTTTAATTTTCTAAATGCAAATCATGTATTTGAAATCACTTGATACAAAAATTAGACTTCAAGTATTGTTATTTTTTCAATCTCACATTTCATGAAACTAAACTTTTTTTTTTAATGTTTATTTATTTTTGACACAGAGAGAGAGACAGAGACAGAGCATGAGTGGGGGAGGGGCAGAGAGAGAGGGAGACACAGAATCCGAAGCAGGCTCCAGGTTCTGAGCTGTCAGCACAAAGCCCGATGCGGGGCTCAAACTCATGAACCATGAGATCATGACCTGAGCCAAAGTCAGCTGCTTAACCAACTGAGCCACCCAGTCCCTG
Source organism: Panthera onca (assembly GCF_046562875.1). NCBI lineage: Eukaryota > Metazoa > Chordata > Mammalia > Carnivora > Felidae > Panthera > Panthera onca. The sequence continues at coordinate 239,920,514 of NC_138339.1, forward strand.
TTTATTTTTGAAAGAGAAGAAGAGTGAGCAGGGGAGGGGCAGAGAGAGGGAGACACAGAATCCAAAGCAGGCTCCAGGCTCTGAGCTGTCAGCACAGAGCCAGATGTGGGGATCGAACCCTGAGATCGTGACCTGAGCTGAAGTCAGACGTTTAACTGACTGAGCTACTCAGGCTCCCCTATTTTGAATTTTTAGAGGAACCTCCATACTGTTTTCCAGAGGGGCTGCACCAGTTTGCATTCCCAACAACAGTGCAAAAGGGTTCCCCTTTCTCTGCATCCTTACCCACATCTATTGTTTCTTGGGTTGTTAAATTTTAGGCATTCTGACAGGTGTGAGGTGGTATCTCATTGTGGTTTTGATTTGTATTTCCCCGATGATGAGTGATGTTGAACATCTTTTCATGTGTCTGTTAGCCATCTGGATGTCTTCTTTGAAAAAGTGTCTCTTCATGTCTTCTGCCCATTTCTTCACTGGATTATTTGTTTTCTGGGTGCTGAGTTTGGTAAGTTCTTTATAATTTTGGACACTAACCCTTTATCCAATATGTCATTTGCAAATATCTTCTCCCGTTCTGTTGGTTGCCTTCTCCCATTCTGTTGTTAGTTTTGTTGATTGTTTCCGTCGCTGTGCATTAGGTTTTTATTTTGATGAGGTCCCAATAGTTCATCTTTGCTTTTATTTCCCTTGCTTCCAGAGACATATCAAGTAGGAAATTGCTGTACCCAAGGTCAAAGATGTGCTGCCTGTTTTCTCCTGTAGGATTTTGATGGTTTCCTGTCTCACACTTAAGTCTTTCATCCATTTTGAGTTTATTTCTGTGTATGGTGTAAGAAAGCGTTCCAGTTTCATTCCTCTACATGTCACTGTCCCATTTTCCCAGCACCATTTGCTGGAGAGACTGTCTCTTTTCCATTGGGTACTCTTTCCTGCTTTGTCAAAGATTAGTTGGCCATATATTTGTTGGTCCATTTCTGGGTTCTCTATTCTATTCCAGTGTTCTATGTATCTGTTTTTGTGCCAGTACAATACTATCTTGATAATTACAGCTTTATAATACAGCTTAAAGCCCAGAATTGTTATGCTTCCCGCTTTGGTTTTCTTTTTCAACATAACTTTGGTTATTCAGGGTCTTTTGTGGTTCCATAAAAATTTTAGGATTGTTTGTTCTAGCTTTGAGGAGAATGCCTGTGCAATTTTGATTGGGATTGCACTGAATGTGTAGATTGCTTTGGGTAGTATTGACATTTTAACAATATTTGTTCTTCCAATCCATGAGAATGGAATGCTTTTCCATTTCTTTTTGTCTTCAATTTTTTTCTTAATTTATTTTTTTGATTTACATTCAAGATAGTTATCATATAGTGCAACAATGATTTCAGAAGTAGATTCCGTAATGCCCCTTGCCCATTTAGCCCATCCCCACTCCCACAATCCTTCCAGTAACCCTCTGTTCTCTATACTTAAGAGTCTCTTATGTTTTGTCCCCCTCGTTTTTATATTAGTTTTGCTTCCCTTTCCTTATGTTCATCTGTTTTGTCTCTTAAAGTCCTCATATGAGTGAAGTCATATGATATTTGTCTTTCTCTGACTAATTTTGCTTAGCGTAATACCCTCTAGTTCCATCCACCTAGTTGCAAATGGCAAGATTTCATTCTTTTTGATTCCCAAGTAATACTCCATTGTATACATACCACATCTTCTTTATCCATTCATCCGTCAATGGACATTTGGGTTCTTTTCATACTTTGGCTATTGCTGATAGTGCTGCTATAAACACTGGGGTGCATGTGTTCCTTCTAAACAGCATACCTGTATCCCCTGGATAAATACCTAGTAGTGCGAATGCTGGGTCATAGGGTAGTTCTATTTTTAATTTTTTGAGGAACCTCCATCCTGTTTTCCAGAGTGGCTGCACCACTTTGCATTCCCACCAGCAGTGCAAAAGAGATCCTCTTTCTCCACATCCTCGCCAACATCTGTTGTTGCCAGAGTTGTTAATGTTAGCCATTCTGAGAGGGGTGAGGTGGTATCTCATTGTGGTTTTGATTTGTATTTCCCTGATGATGAGTGATGTTGAGCATTTTTTCATGTGTTGGTTTGCCATCTGGATGTCTTCTTTGGAGAAGTGTCTATTCACCTCTTTTGCCCATTTCTTCACTGGATTATTTGTTTTGGGGGTGTTTTGAGTTTGATAGGTTCTTTATAGATTTTGAATACTAACCCTTAATCTGATATGTCGATTGCAAATATCTTCTCCCATTCCGCCAGTTGCCTTATAGTTTTGCTGATTGTTTCCTTCGCTGTGCAGAAGCTTTTTTTTTTTTATTTAAAAAAAAAAATTTTTTTTAACGTTTTATTTATTTTTGAGACAGAGAGAGACAGAGCATGAACGGGGGAGGGGCAGAGAGAGAGGGAGACACAGAATCGGAAGCAGGCTCCAGGCTCTGAGCCATCAGCCCAGAGCCCGACGCGGGGCTCGAACTCACGGACCGCGAGATCGTGACCTGAGCTGAAGTCGGACACTTAACCGACTGAGCCACCCAGGCGCCCCTGTGCAGAAGCTTTTTATTTTAATGAGGTCCCAATAGCTCACTTTTGCTTTTGTTTCCCTTGCCTCTGGAGACGTGTTGAGTAAGAAGTTGCTGCGGCCCAGACCAAAGAGGTTTTTACCTGCTTTCTCCTCGAGGATTTTGATGGCTTCCTGTCTTACATTTAGGTCTTTCATCCATTTTGAGTTTATTTTTGTGTATGGTGTAAGAAAATGTTCCAGTTTCATTCTTCTGCATGTTGCTGTTCAGTTTTCCCAGTATCACTTGCTGAAGAGACTGTCTTTATTCCATTGGATATTTTTTCCTGCTTTATCAAAGATTAGTTGGCCCTATGTTTGTGGGTCCATTTCTCGGTTTTCTATTCTGTTCTACTGATCGGAGTGTCTGTTTTTATGCCAGTACCATAATGTCTTGATGATTACAGCTTTGTAATGCAGCTTGAAGTGCAATCTTCTTTGATGTTTTTCATAAGCTTTCTATAGTTTTCAGCATACAGATCATTTACCTCTTTGATTAGGTTTATTCCTAGGTATCTTATGGTTTTTGGTGCAATTGTAAATGGGATTGATTCCTTGATATCTTTTTATGCTGCCTCATTATTGATGTATAGAAATGCAACCTATTTCTGCACATTGATTTTATATCCTATGATATTGCTGAATTCACGTATCAGCTCTAGCAGTTTTTTAGTGGAGTCTTTAGGGTTTTCCATGTAGTATCATGTCGTCTGCCAATTTGTATGCCTTTTATTTCTTTTTGTTGACTGATTGCTGAGGCTAGGACTTCCAACACTATATTGAACAACAGGCGTGAGAGTGGACATCGCTTCATTTTCCTGACCCTAGGGGGAAAGCCCTCAGGTTTTCCCCACTGAGGATGATATTAGCTGTGGGCCATTCATATGTGCCTTTTATGATGTAAAGACATGTTCCTTCTGTCCCTACTTTCTTGAGGGTTTTTATTAATAAAGGATGGTGTATTTTGTCAAATGCTTTTTCTGCAACTATTGAAAGGATTATGTTTCTTATCCTTTCTTTTATTAATGTGGTGCATCACGTTGATTGATTTGCAAATATTGGACCAGCCCTACAGCCCGGGAATAAATTCCACTACATCATGGTGGAAGGTTATTTTGATATACTGTTGGATTCAACTTGCTAGTATCTTGTTGAGAATTTTTGCATCCAGGTTTAACAGGGATATTGACCTGTAGTTCTCCTTTTTTGTTGGGTCTTCATCTGCTTTGGAATCAAGGTAATGCTGACTTCATAGAATGAGTTTGGAAGCTTCCCTTCCATTTCTATTTTTTGGAACAGTTTGAGGAGAACAGGTATTAACTCTTCTTTAAATGTCTGGTAGATATCCCCTGGGAAGCCATCTGGCCCAGGAAAATTTTTTTAATGTTTATTTTTGAGAGAGACAGAGCACAAGTTGGGGAGGGGCAGAGAGAGAGGAAGACACAGAATCAGAAGCAGGCTCCAGGCTCTGAGTTATCAGCAGAGAGCCCAATGCGGGGCTTGAACTCACAGACCGTGATCTATTCTGGAGAATGTTCCATGTGCACTTTAGAAGAATGTGTATTCTGTTGCTTTAGGAGGAAATGTTCTGAATATATCTGTTAAGTCCATCTGGTCCAGTATGTCATTCAGAGGCTTTGTTACCATGTTGATTTTCTGTCTAGATGATCTGTCCATTGTTGTAAGTGGAGTATTAAAGTCTCCTACAATAATGGTATTATTATCAATGGGTTTATGTTTGTGATTAATTGATTTATATATCTGGGTTATTCCAAGTCAGGGGCATAAATATTTACAATTGTTAGCTCTTCTTTAAAAAAAATTTTTTTTTTGGAGTTTATTTGTTTTTGAGAGAGAGAGAGAGAGAGAGAGAGAGAGAGAGCGCATGAGTGGGACAGGGGCAGAGAGAGGGGGACACAGAATCCGAAGCAGGCTCCAGGCTCTGAGCTGTCAGCACAGAACCCAACATGGGGCTCGAAACCACGAGCCATGAGATCATGACCTGAGCCAAAGGAAGTTGGATGCTTAACCAACTGAGCCACCCAGGTGCCCCTACAATTGTTAGCTCTTCTTGATGGATAGAGCCCTTAATTATAATATAATGCTCTTCTTCATCTCTGTTTTCAAATCTAGTTTGTCCGATATAAGCATGGCCACTCTAGCTTTCTTTTGCCCTCCAGAAGCATGATAGATGATTCTCCATCCCCTCATTTTCAATCTGTAGGTTTCCTCACGTCTAAAATGAGTCTCTTGTAGGCAGCATATAGATGTATCTTGTTTTTTATCCATTCTGACTCCTTTGTCTTTTGTTTGTGGCATTTAGTCCATTTACATTCAGAGTGATTACTGAAAGATATGAATTTAGTGCCATTGCGTTATCTGTAGATTGCATGTTTCTGGTGATGTTTTCTGGTCCTTTATAGTCGTTGCTGGTTTCCACTCAGACAGTCTCCCTTAGAATTTCTTGCAGGGCTGGTTTAGTGGTCATGAAATCCTTCAGTTTTTGTTTGTCTGGGAAAGCCTTTATCTTTCCTTCTATTCTGAATGACAGGCTTGCTGGATAAAGGCTTCTTGGCTGCATATTTTTCCTATTCAGCATATTGAATATTTCCTGCCACTCCCTTCTGGCCTGCCAAGGTTCAGTGGACAGGTCTGCTACTAACCTTATATGTATACTCTTGTAGGTTAAGGACCTTGTATCTCTAGCTGCTTTCAGAATTTTCTCTTTATCTTTGTATTTTGCAAGTTTCACTATGATATGTCATGGTGTTGACCTGCTATTGTTGATTTTGAAGGGAGTTCTCTGTGCCTGTTGGACTTAGATGCCTGTTTCCTTCCCCAGATTAGGGCAGTTCTCAGCTGTAATTTGTTCAAATAAACCTTGTTCCCCCTTTTCTCTCTCCTTCTTCTTGAACTCCTATGATATGGATATTGTTTCATTTCATGGACTCAGTTCTCTAATTCTCCCCTCGTGATCTAGCAATTTCCTTTCCCTCTTTTTTCCAGCTTCATTATTTTCCACAAATTTATCTTCTATTTCATCTATTCTCTCCTCTGCTTCTTCAATCCTTGCTGTCACTGTATCTAGTTTATTTTGCATCTCAGCTATAGCGTTTTTAAATTCATCCTGACTAGTTCTTGGGTCCTTGATCTCTGCAGCAAGGCTTTCTCTGGTATCTTCTATGCTTTATGCTTTTTTCAAGTCCAGGTATTAGTCTTATGACTGTTGTTTTAAATTCTTGTTCAGATATATTGTTTATATCTGTTCTGAGCAAGTCTTTGGCTGTGAATTCTTCTTGACTCTTCTTTTGGGGAGAATTGTTCCATCTTGTCATGTTGGCTAAGTTTCTGTCTTTTGCGTGTCTGAAAAGCATGTCTTGCAGCTGAGAGTACTACTATACTAAAAAGGGTCATACACTGCCCAAGGCCTGGCACTTCAGTAGGTAAGTGTTTGTTGTGTGCACTCTGCTGTTGATTTTGCCAGACCTCATTTTCTTAATACAGGAAAAAGAATTAAATAAAATTTTAAAATAAAACAACAAAACCAATCCATTATCTCATAAAGAAAATCAGCAGAGACAAAAGAAAATATGGGGACTGTTTAATTTAGTGTGTTCTTTTTTTTAAGCATTACATATAAAATCTTGGGGCGCCTGGGTGGCTCAGTCGGTTAAGCGTCCGACTTCAGCTCAGGTCACGATCTCGCGGTCCGCGAGTTTGAGCCCCGCGTCGGGCTCTGGGCTGATGGCTCGGAGCCTGGAGCCTGCTTCCGATTCTGTGTCTCCCTCTCTCTCTGCCCCTCCCCCGTTCATGCTGTGTCTCTCTGTGTCTCAAAAATAAAACGTTAAAAAAAAAAAATAATAATAAAATCTTAAGCATTACATATAAAAATAGACTAATTTTTAAATGACATTAATAACAAGCAACATGTATCTCTATTAAAAACATCATAAATAATAAAATTATAAAATGCCTAAATAGTATTATCAGAGTCACTTAGAAAATAAATTAAGAGGGGGAAGGAAAGATAAAAGAGAAACAAAGAAGAGGATAAAAGGGAAAGATTGGTAGAGAGATATAAAGCCAAATCAGAGAAAAAAATCAAACATCTCGCAACTATACCAGAGGAAAAAAGGCTGAAAAACACACATACAGAAAAATAACATGAGTAATATGGAGATATAAAAATTAGTATAGAGAAAACCCATAGGAAAGGTATATCATAATGTAGTACATTATACTACACTCACAATCATTCAGATGTAGTTACCATCTGTCTCCTCCATTCATTTACTGAGATTTTATCTATTTATTTATTTAATTTATTTTTATTTAGATCCACGTTTTAGTTAACACATAGTGTAATAATGATTTCAGGGATAGAATTTAATGATTCATCACTTACATATAACACCCAGTGCCCTCGTTAATGCTCACCTCCCATTTTGCCCATCTCCCCACAATACCCCACCAGCAACCCTGTTTGTTTTTTGTATTTAAGAGTCTCTTATGGGGCGCCTGGGTGGCTCAGTCGGTTGAGCGTCTGACTTCGGCTCAGGTCACGATCTCCCGGTCCCTGAGTTCGAGCCCCGCGTCAGGCTCTGGGCTGATGGCTCAGAGCCTGGAGCCTGCTTCCGATTCTGTGTCTCCCTCTCTCTCTGCCCCTCCCCCATTCATGCTCTGTCTCTCTCTGTCTCAAAAATAAATAAACGTTAAAAAAAAATTAAAAAAAAAGAGTCTCTTATGGTTTGCCTCCCTCTCTGTTTTTATTTTATTTTTGCTTCCCTTCCTCTAAGTTCATCTGTTTTGTATCTTAAATTCCACATATGAGTGAAATCATACAATATTTGTGTTTCTCTGACTTATTTTGCTTAGCATAACACACACTCTAGTTGCATCTGCATTGTTGCAAATGGTAAGATTTTATTCTTTCTGATTTCCAAGTAATATTCCATTGTACATGTATACCACATCTTCTTTATCCATTCATCAGTTGATGGACATTTGGGCTCTTTCAATACTTTGTTTACTGAGATTTTATAGCATGATTTGGATCTTCTCAAATGCTTTTTCTGAATCTACTGGTATAATCATGTAATTTTTTTGTTTTTAGTTTGTTGATGTAATGGATCACATTGATAGATTTTCTAATGTTGAACCAGCCATGTGTACTTGTGATAAATCCCACTTGGTCATGTATATTGTTCTTTTTACACTTTTTTGGATTCAACTTGCTAATATTTTATTGAGGATTTTTGCATCTATGTTCCTGAGAGATATTGGTTTGTAGTTTTCTTCTCTAGTAATGTCTTTGTCTAGTTTTGGCATTAGCGTAATGCTGCCCTTAGAATGAATTAGAATGAACAGAATAAATTAGGAATTATTCCCTCTGCTTCTATAGTTTGAAAGACACCATAAAGACTTGGTATAATTAGTTCCTTAAATGTTGGTAGAATTCACCAGTGAACTCATCTGGGCCTGGTGCTTTCTGTTTTGGAAGGTTATTAATTATTGATTCAATTTATTTTATAGATACAGGTCTATTCCTATTTTCCATTTCTTCTTGAGTGACTTTGGCAGATACTGCCTTTCAAGGAATAAGACCATTTTATCTAGATTATCAAATTTGTAGGCATGGTTATTCACAGCATTGAATATATAGATCACTTTGGGGAGAACTGACATCTTCTTGTTTTGAGAGAAATTTTTTTCCACTTAGTTAGATCTTTTAAGAATCCTTTCAATAATGTTTTGTAGTTTTCATTTGAGAAATCTTGCATATCTTTTAAAAAATTTATTGTTAGGTATTTGATATTTTTAATACCACTATAAACAGTATTTTAAAATTGCTTTTCTGGAGAACTTGGGTGGCTCAGTTGGTTAAGCATCCAACTTTGGGTCAGGTCATGATCTTGCAGTTCACATGGGTTTGAGCCCCGCATCAGGCTCTGTGCTAACAGCTCGGAGCCTGGAGCCTGCTTCAAATTCTGTATCTCCCTCTCTCTTTGCTCCTCCCCTGCTCATGCTCTGTCTCTGTCTCTTTCTCAAAAATAAATAAACATTAGAAAAATTTTTTTAATTGCATTTTCCCATGATTTGTGGCTAGCAAATGGAATAATGGAATTAAAATTGATTTTTGTATTTTGATCTTCTATTCTTTGACCCTGAATCAGCTTTTGTTTGTCTTTTGTTAATTTCCTTATTTCCTTAATTTCATTTTTTTCCTTTTTTTTCAGGCTTTTTGTTTGTTAATATGAATACATACATATACATGCATACATTGTATTTCCTTGTGCTTAGTGTTCTTTTCTTTTAACTGACGTATAGTTGACATACAATGTTATGTTAGTTTCAGGTGAATAACAGTGACTCAATAATTGTACACATTATACTACACTGACAATCATTCAGATGTAGTTACCATCTGTCATTATACACTGTTATTACAGTGTTATTGACTATATTCCATATGCTGTACTTTTCTTTTTTTTTTTAATGTCTACTTATTTTGAGAGAGAGAGAGAGAGAGAAAGAGAGAGAGAGAGAGAGAGAGAGAGAGAGAGAGAGAGAGAGAGAGAGAAAGTGCACAAGCAGGGGAGGGGCAGAGAGAGAGAGGGAGAGAGAGAACCTCAAGCAGGCTCTGTGATGCAGCACTCCATCTTAGGAACCGTGAGATCCTGACCTAAGCCAAAATCAAGAGATGGATGCTTAACTGACTGAGTCAGCCAGGCGCCCCCTATGTTGTACTTTCATCTCCATCACTATTTACGTATAACTAGTAGTTTGTACCTCTTAATTCTCTTCACCCATTTTGCCCATCTGCCCTCCCCCAACTCTTTTCCCTCTAGCAACTGCCAGTTTGTTCTCTGTCTTTATGATTATGGAAACAAAGTTTCCTTTATTTTTAAAGGATCTTTTCTGCTGGATATAGAGTTCTTAGTCTATAGGTGTTTTTCTTTTAGCACTTTAAAGATATAATTCCATTTTCTGGGGCACCTGGGTGGCTCAGTCGGTTAAGCGTCTGACTTTGGCTCAGGTCATGATCTCGTGGTCCATGAGTTCAAGCCCCACATCAGGCTCTGTGCTGACAACTCAGAGCCTGGAGCCTGCTTTAGATTCTGTGTGTGTGTGTGTCTCTCTCTGCCCTTTCCCCACTTGCACCCTGTCTCTCTCTATCTCAAAAAATGAATAAATGTAAAGATACAGTTCCATTTTCTTGTAGCTTCCATTATTTCTGATGTGAAGTAATATAAAATTCTTATCGATATTCTCTGGACTCCAATGTGTCTTTTTTCCTGTCTGCTTTAAGATTTATCTGTGGTTTTCAGCAGTTTGATTCTGGTCTACTCAAATGCAATTCTAATTGTATTTATTCTGCCTGAAGTTATACTGAATTTCTTGGATCTATAAGTTGATGTCTTTCAACAATTTTATTTTATTTATTTTATTAAAAAAAAATTTTTTTTTTAACGTTTATTTATTTTTGAGACAGAGAGAGACAGAGCATGAACGGGGGAGGGGCAGAGAGAGAGGGAAACACAGAATCGGAAGCAGGCTCCAGGCTCTGAGCCATCAGCCCAGAGCCCGACGTGGGGCTCGAACTCACAGACCGCGAGATCGTGACCTGAGCTGAAGTCGGACGCTTAACTGACTGCGCCACCCAGGCGCCCTGTCTTTCAACAATTTTAGAAAAAATTCAGTTATTATTTATTCAAACATTTTTCTATCTACTTTCATTCCTTCTGAGACCCCAATTACACAAGTGTAAAACCTTTTGATACCATTTCACATGTCCTGGATTCTCTTCTTTACCTCGTTCTATTTTTTTTTCTATGCTTCAGTTTGGATAATTTTTATTACCACATTATATTATTATAATTTAAGTTACCTGATACTTTTTTCTGTTTTGTTCATTCTGCAGTTAAGCCCATCCAATGACCTTTCCATTGAAGATAATTTTATTTTCCAGTTCTAGAATTTTCATTTGATTCTTAGAGTGTCCATCTATTTGCTGAGATTCTCCCATTTGTTCACCCATTATTTTCTGGTAAACCTTTACTGTATTTATAATAGCAGTTTTAAAATCCTTATCTGCTAATTCCAACATCTGGGGCACCTGGAGGTCATCATCAATAGGCTATTTCCCCCTAGATTATAAGTCATATTTTCCTGCTTCTTTGTATGTTATTAAATTTTCATTCTATACTGTACATTGAAGGTTGTGGAGCCCCTGAAGTATGTTATCTTATTCAAAAGAGTGTTGAGTTATGTTCTGGTGTATCCTGTGAAAGCTTTGTTTTAGGCTTTGTTAAGGGGCCAATTTTGTTTTTTCCCTGATTTATGGTCCTTTTTACCCTTTTTGGGTTTTAGTAGAAAACTTGAGATGTTTACAAGTTATTTTTTTGTTGTTAAAATTTTTTTTTAATGCTTATTTATTTTTGAGAGAGAGCGCACACACGTGAGTCGGGGAGGGGCAGAGAGAGGGAGACACAGAATCCAAAGCAGGCTCCAGGCTCTGAGCTGTCAGCACAGAGCCCAACACAAGGCTTGAACTCAGGAACCACAAGATCATGACCTGAGCCAAAGTGGGATGCTTAACCGACTGAGCCACGCAGGCACCCCAAGATGTTTGTCAATTCTAATTTGGTATAATTCAAACACCAAACTCTGTCTCCCCAACACCTGGCAGCAGCTGGAATCTCTGCTCTTTTTCTCTCCAGCTGTTGCTTTTTTTCTGGATTCCTTGAAGTCACGTGTATGTACAGGTTAGGGGAGAGCCAACAATCTGAGGGAATCTGTATGCAGATTTCAGAGCTCTGGGCTCTGTGGCTCCTTCCTTTTTAGGAGTTTCACTCTTATTTTCCAGCCACTCTGGCAGCCTTGAATTCTGACTCCTATGTCATTATCCCATTAAGACTTTCCATTTCAGTTCTAACCTCTCATGTGCCTCATGAACTGAGAAGTACCTTTGGGTGAATAGTTGGGTAAATGTAGAACTCACCTCATTTTCTTCCTTTTTTCAGGGATTTTGATCCTTCTAGTTTCTGCCTGTTTTTTTTTTTATTGCATTCCAGGCCTTAAAAGAGTGGTTTTAAAATACTTTATCTGAGCTTACTAAATATTTTTTTAAGATTTTTTTAAATCTTTGTTTTTTTTAAAATGTTTTTTAACTTTATTTTTTATTTTTTTAAAATTTACATCCAAATTAGCATATAGTGAAGCAATGATTTCAGGAGTAGATTCCTTAATGCCCCTTACCCTTTTAGCCCATCCCCTCTCCCACAACCCCTCCAATAACCCTCAGTTTGTTCTCTATATTTATGAGTCTCTTCTGTTTTGTCCCCCTCCCTGTTTTTATATTATTTTTGTTTCCCTTCCCTTACGTTCATCTGTTTTGTCTCTTAAAGTCCTCATATGAGTGAAGTCATATGATTTTTGTCTTTCTCTGACTGACTAATTTCACTTAGTATAATACCCTCCAGTTCCTTCCACGTAGTTGCAAATGACAAGATTTCATTCTTTTTGATTGCCGGGTAATACTCCATTGTATATATATACCACATCTTCTTTATCCATTCATCCATCGATGGACATTTGGGCTCTTTCCATACTTTGGCTATTGTTGATAGTGCTGCTATAAACATGGGGGTGCATGTGTCCCTTCGAAACAGCACACCTGTATCCTGTGGATAAATGCCTAGTAGTGCAATTGCTAGGTTGTAGGGTAGTTCTATTTTTAGTTTTTTGAGGAACCTCCATACTGTTTTCCAGAGTGGCTGCACCAGCTTGCATTGCCACCAACAATGCAAAAGAGATCCTCTTTCTCTGCATCCTCGCCAATATATGTTGTTGCCTGAGTTGTCCATGTTAGCCATTCTGAGAAGGGTGAGGTGGTATCTCATTGTGGTTTCGATTTGTATTTCCCTGATGATGAGTGATGTTGAGCATTTTTTCATGTGTTGGTTTGCCATCTGGATGTCTTCTTTGGAGAAGTGTCTATTCACCTCTTTTGCCCATTTCTTCACTGGATTATTTGTTTTTTGGGTGTTGAGTTTGATAAGTTCTTTGTAGATTTTGGATACTAACCCTTTATCTGATTTTACTTTGATGAGGTCCCAATGAGCTTACTAAATCTTACTGGTGAGAGATTTAGTCAGATTCAAGCTCCTTTATCATTCCAGGAAGTAGAATTCTCCTCATGCAAATTTTCACCTTTCCTTTTTGGTGTAGTGCAAGTCAAACAAACAAAGACCTGCTAACTCTGGAATAAGCCTGGAGTATGAAAACCCTGACTTTTTTGAGGGGATGGCAGGGTAGTTAGACACTGCTGTTCAATGAATACTGACTACTGTTTAATAATGTGTTTTTATTTAAAAAAATGTCTTAACCTAAGACTAGCATTTGACCTTCAAACCACTTGCTTAACCATCCCCTTCATTATCATGACAAGAAACAGGTCCACAGAGATTGAACTTGCTCTGGCAAAGACTGACTAGACACTTATCAAAGCTGTTTTCTCTTCCTGGACACCAAGCTAAAGTGTATTTCCCAGCCCTCTTGTATCTGGGAGGGGCTCTGTGACTAGTTCCTGCCCCAGTTTGTCTTTCTCTTACTATCTACCAGGTAGGTGATGCCAGAGCAGTATTTTCTTCTTTCCTTTTCACTAGAGTAATTTTAAAGACATTTTTGATAATGGTAGAGCCACAATATGGAAGGAGCCTGGGTCTGTAAATGAAAACTTGGAGTGGAATTTTCCTGCTGACTACTATTTGACTGTGATATGTGCAAGAAAATAATCTTTGTGTTAAGCTACTGAAAGTTTGGATTTTTTAAAACAGAAGTTATTGTTACTTATGCTAATTAACTTACACAGGTAATACCCTAATTAGTGGTAAAGATATGACTAGAAACTGGTCCTCTTGTTTCATTTGATGGTTAACAAATATAATTCCACTCATATGTAACTTACATAATTATCATATTAGTATACTAGTTTACAACAAAATTTACAACAGTTAAGAGCATGCCATTTAATTAATAGAAAAATGGTGACTTACCTAGAGATCTAATGCCTTTTTGTTCAAGAAAGCTGTTTAAAATATTTGTATTAAGGTTTAAAATAAATCCCAGTTCTGATGTAAGTTTCCAGAAGCCATCCTATGAAATAAAAAAGCAAATTTAAGCCACATTGTTGAAATTTAATCACATACATAAGAATTTATGTAATAAATAATGTTTCCAATTATTTAAATTCAGTTTATTAAGACATTTCTAAAATTTGTATTATAAAAAATTTTTGTTATCATTTTTATTATTTTTAAAATCAAAGTTCTTCAGGGGTGCCTGGGTGGCTCAGTCAGTTAAGCGACTGACTTTGGCTCAGGTCATAATCTCACAGTTCATGGGGTTGAGCCCTGTGCTGACAGCTCCAAGAAGGGAGACTGCTTTGGATTCTGTGTCTCCCTCTCTCTCTGCCCCTTCCCTGCTCTGTCTGTCTTTGTCTCTCAACAATAAATAAAATATTAAAAAATGAAAAAAAAAAGTTTAAGTCAAAGTTCTTCATACACTAGTGACATAGTATTGTTAGGAATCTCAAAAACACCATATGGACAGTATGTATCAGATGGCACTTATAAAGAGTCTGGAAAGAGGCTCATGTGTAGGCATTTTAAAAAACGGTGTTATGCGGGGCGCCTGGGTGGCGCAGTCGGTTAAGCGTTCGACTTCAGCCAGGTCACGATCTTGCGGTCCCTGAGTTCGAGCCCCGCGTCAGGCTCTGGGCTGATGGCTCAGAGCCTGGAGCCTGTTTCCGATTCTGTGCCTCCCTCTCTCTCTGCCCCTTCCCCCGTTCATGCTCTGTCTCTCTCTGTCCCAAAAATAAATTAAAAACGTTGAAAAAAAAAATTAAAAAAAAAACAAACAAAAAAAACCAAAAAACGGTGTTATGAATTTTTTCTTCTAGTAATGCTTTGAACCAATGTTTCTCAAACTTTTAAGTAGCATTATTCCTTTTGTTCAATATTAAAAATGTGCCTTTATGAAGTCCAAAATATGAAAATGACAAATTTTTACTAAATATAAAATTGTTACGGTGAATATGCTCTTTAAAATGACCTTACTTATTGAGGAGGGCACCTTTTGGGATGAGCACTGGGTGTTGTATGGAAACCAATTTGACAGTAAATTTCATATATTAAATAAATAAATAAATAAAAGAAAATAAAATGACCTTACTGTCCCCTGCCCACCCCAGCTAAGTCTCTACTTGAAAAAAAATTTTTTTAATGTTTATTCATTTTTGAGAGAGCCAGATAGACCATGAGCAGGGAAGGGGCAGAGAGAGAGGGTGACACAAAATCTAAAACAGGCTCTAGGCTCTGAGCTGTCAGCACAGAGCCTGACGCAGGGCTCGAACTCATGAGCCATGAGATCATGAACTCAGCTGAAGTCAGACGCTTAACCAACTGAGCCACCCAAACATCCCTAAGTCTCTACTTTTAAGGCTGATGTTTATTACATATTACGAGGTGGTCGTAAGCCTGAACATGGGGATCTTGACCTCAAAGTATATCAACTTCAGATCCCAGAGGAGCTAATACAGAAAGCAGAAAGGTGGATGAGGTCATAGGCAGGTACACAGACTCTATGGCAATAATTTGAAAAACAACAGCAGTGGTATGTGCCAACTAGTATTAAACTAGTCCTAGGTGCTTAGATTTAAGAAAAACAATCTTTTTAGCCACTTCCTATGGAGAGACTATTACTATACCCACCTTGCAGATGAGATCACTGAGGTACAGAGAGGTTAAGCAACTTGTCCACAGTCAGACAACTAACAAGCAGCAGAGGCACCATGTAAGCTCTACTAGTCTGGCTCCAGGGCCCAGAGACAGCAGCATCTGCTGTACTGCTTCCTACACTGCTTTCATGGACACTCTTCCAGGTAAAAAAAAAAAAAAAAGCTGGACAGCTGTTATGATCATGTTTAAACCTCAAAACTGCTCTATGAGGCAGACACTATTATTATTCCCAGTATATGGATGAAGAAACTGAGACTCAGAAAGGTTATCTGACTTGCCTCAAATCAGAAAGTACTAACCACGGCTCAAATTTAGTCTTACACTAAATCAAGTTGCGTTTCCACTTTACTAAACTACTTTACATTAAAACAAATAATTACAGATATGAGGCTGGGTCTTAGTACCAGCGCAGGAACTAAGTTTACTTAGTGTTTCTTAGCTTCACAAATGGAATGATAAGCTCTAACACAGTCTTACATGTTGAGTGATATTCCTAAGACCATATGTGAAAACAATTAGAGTATACTTACAGCTCTCGTCCTCTACGTCAAAGTGGGAAATTTACATAATTGCAATTCACCTGTTCTAGAACCTAGGAAATCAAGGTCTTACTTACCCCATGACCCATTCAGGGATGATTAACTTTCAACTGAGGAATATTAACATTCACTTGCATGATATTCTAGCCTAACAGTTAAAACTAGATAGATAAATACCATTATCAAGCACACTGTATTTATTGTTGACTTTTTTTTGGAAAATTTTTCTCAATGGAAGAAGCAGTGTATTGATTTACATTCTGCCACAAGTCACTTACCTCACTATTGTACTGATAAACGACCAGGTACTTTGAATAGCTCTGCTCTAAACTATGAAGCTAATTAACCACAGACTTAAGGAGAAATAAGACTAATACCTCAGTTTGTAGACTGAAGAGTTTGGTCCAAGGCACAAAATTCATCCAGCTTTGTTCATCTTTTTGTGCCTGAAAGCTTGCAGTAAAGGCACTTCCTGTTAGAACAGATTTTGCTAAACGACGTTTCTGAAATCTTGCTGTTTCAACATTTTTTGTTTCAGAAAAATGCCCATTACTTGAAGTAGATGATGAAATTATGGCACAAACATTTGCTGAAGAAGCCTCCAATTCTGTGTTAGCAAACAGATCTATCTGTGGCTTGTAAGCAGTGCTCGAATGAACTGAGGAATTTTGAAAATAAAGAGGAGAACCAGAAGGGTAATGAAAGTCAAACTCTCTGGATAGACCAGAGGAAGGAACTCTAGGAGGAGAGAAAAAAGTATTCGGCTGTGGGGGAGAGTCCAACTCAAGAGAATTGCTAGCACAATTGTCAGTCTTATGACCTTGATAACTGTAAGGTAGATCAACCTGTCCAAAGTTACATGAGTCACCTGAATAAGGAACACAAGCAAAGGAGCTCAAAGGTAGGACAGACAGTCTGAAAGCGGTAGATGACTCAAGGGAAGAATCACTACAACTGTCAGTTTGAAGGTCTTGGTCATTCTCAGATGGACCAGGCTGTTCAGAACTAGCAGGAGAAGCAAGACAAACCTTTGAACGATGTAAGTGGGAAGGACAGTGGAGACGAGAACCAATTACGGGCTCGACTTCCAAACAGGCTAACCTCTGGGCAGCAGAAATACTGCAAGCACCCTGTTTTAGGAAAGGGTCACTTCTACATAATGGTTCAGTTCCTGTTTGCTTAAATGAATCCATCTGACTTAGATCCAATGGCATTTCCACATCTTCCCATGCGAAATTGAGTGTTAAAGATTTTTCTGATAGTGGGGAACTGAAGCAACCCTTTTCAAAATCTTCAAAAACTTCCAGCTCAGGTGATCCAAGTTTTCTGTTAGTCAAATGATGTCGCAGCTCTTCATTCCGTGCAGAGAATGCTGCAAGAGGCTGCCCGAAAGAGAAAAATGTAAGGGAAAACACAGAATAAAACAAACATACTTCCTAGTAGTTGACTTCCAAGCAGACAAGCAGCTGCTTATCCCAGAGCATTGAAAAGAGGAGATATTCAAGATAATTTAAGTACAATGCCCTTGTTTTGTAGATACAGAGTCTGAGATCTGGAGAGAACAGCAACAATAAATACATCAAATATCTTAGTTTCTCTTTGTTCTTAGCATCTTGGAATTTCAATATCCCTCATTTTATACAAGAGGAAACTGAGGACCAAAGAAGTGTCTTGTACAAGATTTTATAATAGCAGTATCATAATGTGTAAATTAGCCCTAAAATAAGCTGATAATTTGAAATAAATTATTCTAGTCTTTTATACTGCTTTACAGCAATATTAGGAAACTGAGAAAACTGACAGAAATTTCGAAAGCTTTAAAGTAACTAAATGAATATATTTTTACACTAGACTTTGAATAACATGGAAAACAAAAGGGAATTAAGGATGCTATGTTACTACTATTATTTGAATGTTAAAGAGTCATTCCTAAAAAGTTGCATGTAAATAAAATCTAGTTTTATATGAATTACAAGTTTGAGATATTTTGGAAATAATTAGCCTGGCAGCACCTGGCTGGCTCAGGTGTAGAGCATGTGCCTCTTTTTTTTTTTTTTTTTAAGTGTATTTATTTATTTTGAGAGAGAGAGGGAGACAGGGAGAGAGAGAGAGTGTGTGTGCATGAGCAGGGGAGGGAGAGAGGGAGGAAGAAAGGGGGGAGAGAGAGAGAGAGAGAGAGGGAGGGAGAGAGAGAGAGAGAGAGAAGAGAAGAGAATCACAAGCAGGCTCTGCACTGTCAGCACAGAGTCCTATGCGGGGATTGAACCCATGAACTGTGAGCTCATGATCTGAGCTGAAGACAAGAGCTGGACCTTAACTGACTGAGCCACTCAGGCACCCCAAGCATGTGCCTTTTGATCTCGGGGATGTAAATTCGAGCCCCATATTGGGTTTGGAGATTACTTAAAAATAAAATCTTAAAAAAAATAATTAGCTTGTTATTTTACCAATGTAAAAGAGCTATTTTTATTTTTATTTATTTATTTATTTACTTATTATTTATTTTTTTTAATATATGAAATTTATTGTCAAATTGGTTTCCATACAACACCCAGTGCTCATCCCAAAAGGTGCCCTCCTCAATACCCATCCCCACCCTGCCCTCTCTCCCACCCCCCATCTACCCTCAGTTTGTTCTCAGTTTTTAAGAGTCTCTTATGCTTTGGCTCTCTCCCACTCTAACCTCTTTTTTTTTTTTTTTTCTTCCCCTCCCCCATGGGTTTCTGTTAAGTTTCTCAGGATCCACATAAGAGTGAAACCATATGGTATCTGTCTTTTAAAAGAGCTATTTTTAAAAAAGAGTAGTCCTTTCCCAAAGAATTTTCACAATGGTTGTGCAATTTTGTACTCCCACCAGCAGTGCGTGGGAGTTACGGTTGTTCCACATCCTCATCACATCTAGTACTGTCAGTCCCTTTTAGGCCATGCTGGTGGTATGTAAAGGTATTTCCCTGTGGTTCCAACTTGCATATTCTGATGTACAGCATCTTTTCACATGCTTGTTTGCCATCTGTATACCTTCTCTGGTGAAGTGTCTGTTCAAATCCGTTCATTATTTTATTGGATTTTCTTATTGAATTTTAAGATTTCTTTCTATATTTTAGATAAGTCTTTGCCAGGTATGTTTTACAAATACTTTCTCACTGTCTGTGTGGTTTCCCCTTTCATTTGCTTAAAGGGGGTCTTCTGAAGAGTAAAAGTTTGTGTGGTTTTTGTGTTTTGTTTTTTATTTACTTGAGAGAGAGTGTGTGTGTGTATGCGAGCCAGGGAGAGAGGCAGAGGGAGAGATAGAGAGAGAGAGAGAGAGAGAGAGAGAGAGAGGGAGAGAGAGAGAGAGAGAATCTTAAGCAGGCTACACGCTCAGCACAGACCCCAATGTGGGGCTTGATCCCATAACCCTGGGATCATGACCTGGACAGAAATCAAGAGTTAGACATTCAACTGATAGAGTCACCCAGGCAACCCAAAGAGCAAAAGTTTTGATTCTAGTGAAGTCCAATTCACCAATTTTTTACAGATTTTTTTTAATTTAAGAAAACTTGGGGTGCCTGGGTGGCTCAGTTGGCTAAGTGTCTGACTCTTGGTTTTGACTCAGGTCGTAATCTCACAGTTCGTGGGATCAAGCCCTGCATCAGGCTCTGTGCTGACGGCATGGAGCCTGCTTGGGACTGTCTCTCTCCCTCTCTATCTGCCCCCACCCTGGTCATGCTCCCTCTCTCTCAAAGCAAACAAGCAAACAAACAAAAAACCCTAAAAAAATTAAGAAGCCTTTGTCCAACCCAAATTCACTAACATTTTTTCTTTCTTTTTCTTCTAGATATTCTAGCACTGTTCAGTTGTTACATTCAAGTCTGCAATCCAATCAATTTTTGCACACAGTGTGAGCTGAGGGCAGAGGTTCATTTTTGTCTCATATATGGCTATCCAGTTGTTCCAGAAACATTTGTTGGAAAAATCACCCTTTCCCATTGAATTACCTTGACACCTTCATAGAAAATCAATTGACCTTATATATGTGGATATATTTCTAGACTCTCTACTCTGTTCCAACCGTTACATGTTCCAGTGATGTTCCCATGGTACAGATGTCTATTTTACACCAATATCACACTCTCCTAATTACTGTAGCCTTATAAAATAGTAGTCTTGAAATCAGATAGTGTAAGGCCTCCAGCATTTTCTTCCTTTTCAAAGTTGTTTTGGCTAGCCAAGATCTGTTACCCTTACATAAAACGTTTGAAATTAGTGTGTCAGGTTTTTTTTTTTTTCAGTGCCATTAACTTTATTTTTTATCTTTTGAAATTAGTGTGTTTTTTTTTTTAATTCTTTTTTTTTAACGTTTATTTATTTTTGAGACAGAGAGAGACAGAGCATGAATGGGGGAGGGTCAGAGAGAGAGGGAGACACAGAATCTGAAACAGGCTCCAGGCTCTGAGCTGTCAGCACAGAGCCCGAGGCGGGGCTCGAACTCACGGACCGTGAGATCATGACCTGAGCCGAAGTCGGATGCTCAACCGACTGAGCCATCCAGGCGCCTCTAGTGTTTTTTCTTTTAATTTAAATCCAAGTTATTAAACATATAACGTAATAATAACTTCAAGAATAGAATTTAGTAATTTGTCACTTGCATATAACACCCAGTGCTCATCCCAACAAGTGTTCTCCTTAATGCTCCTTGCCCATTTAGCCCTTCCCTCCAACCCAACACCCGCCAGCAACCCTCAGTTTGTTCTCTGTATTTAAGAGTCTCTTATGGTTTGTCTCCGTCTCTGTTTTTATCTTATTTTTGCTTCTCTTCCATTATATTCACCTGTTTTGTATCTTAAATTCCACATATGAGTGAAATCATATATTTGTCTTTCTCTGACTTATTTCACTTAGCATAATATACTCTAGTTCCATCCACACTGTTGCAAATGGCAAGATGTCATTCTTTTCGATCACTGAGTACTATTTCATTATATATATATACACACACACACACACACACACACACACACACCCCACATCTTCTTTATCCATTCATCAGCCGATGGACATTTGGGCTCTTTCCATACTTTGGCTATTGTCGACAGTGCTGCTATAAACATTGGGGTGCATGTGCCCCTTTGAATCAGCATTTTTGTATCCTTTGGGAAAATACTTAGTAGTACAATTGCTGGGTCATAGGGTAGTTCTATTTTTAATGTTTTGAGGAACCTCCATACTGTTTTAAGAGTGGCTGCACCACTTTGCATTCCCACCATCAGTGCAAAAGGGTTCCTCTTTCTCTGCATCCTTGCCAACATCTGTTGTTGCCTGAGGTGTTAATTTTAGCCATTCTGACAGGTGTGAGGAGGTATCTCATTGTGGTTTTAATTTGTACTTCCCTGATGATGAGTGACGTTGAGCATCTTTCATGTGTCGGTTGGCCATCTGGATCTTCTTTGGAAAAGTGTCTCTTCATGTCTTTTTCCCACTTCTTCACTGGATTAGTTGTTTTTTGGGGTGTTGAGTTTGATAAGTTCTTTATAGATTTTGGATCCAATCCAAATCAAATCCAGTCCAAATCCAATCCGATATGTCATTTGCAAACATCTTCTCCCATTCTGTTGGTTGCCTTTTAGTTTTGCTGATTGTTTCCTTTGCTGTGCAGAAGCTTCTTATTTTGATGAGATCCCCATGGTTCATTTTTGTTTTTGTTTCCCTTGCCTCCAGAGACATCTCAAGTTAAGGAATTGCTGTGGCCAAGGTCAAAGAGGTAGTTGACTGTTTTATCCTCTAGGATTTTGATGGTTTCCTGTCTTACAAATAGGTCTTTCATCCATTTTGAGTTTATTTTCGTGTATGGTGTAAGAAAGTGGCCCAGGTTCATTCTTCTGCATGTCACTGTCCAGTTTCCCCAACACCGTCTGTTGAAGAGACTTTTTTCCATTGGATATTCTTTCCTGCTTTGTCAAAGATTAGTTGGTCATACGTTTGTGGGTCCATTTCTGGGTTCTCTATTCTGTTCCGTTGATCTATGTGTCTGTTCTTGTGCCAGTACCATACTGTCTTGATGATTACAGCTTTGTAATACATCTTGAAGTTTGGAATTGTGATGCCTCCAGCTTTGGTTTTCTTTTTCGGGATTGCTTTGGCTATTTGGGGTCCTTTCCAGTTATATACAAATTTCAGGATTGTTTGTTCTAGCTCTGTGAAGAATGCTGGTGTTATTTTGATAGGGATTGCATTGAATATGTAGATTGCTTAGGGTAGTATCGACATTTTAACAATATTTGTTCTTCCTATCCAGGAGCATGGAATGTTTTCCCATTTTTTTTGTGTCTTCTTCAATTTCTCTCATAAGCTTTCTATAGTTTTCAGCATACAGATCTTATACCACTTTAGTTAGGTTTATTCCTAGGTATTTTATGGTTTTTGGTGCAATTGTAAATGGGATTGCTTCCTCAATTTCTCTTTCTGTTGCTTCATTATTGGTGTGTAGAAATGCAACCGGTTTCTATACGTTGATTTTATATCCTGTGACTTTGCTGAATTCCTATATCAGTTCTAGCAGTTTTTTGGTGGAGTCTTTTAGGTTTTCCACATAGAATATCAGGCCACCTATGAAGAATTAAAGTTTGCCTTCCTCCTTGCTGATTTGGATGCTTTTTATTTCTTTGTGTTGTCTGATTGCTGAGGCTAGGACTTCCAACACTATGTTGAATAACAGTGGTAAGAGTGGACATCCTTGTATTCCTGACCTTGTGTTCCTTAAAGCCCTCAATTTTTCCCCATTGAGGATAATATTAGCATTGGGTCTTTCATATATGGCTTTTATAATCTCAAGGTGTGATCCTTCTATCCCTATTTTCTTGAGGGTTTTTTTTTTTTTAATCAAGAAAGGCTGTTGTATTTTGTCAAACACTTTCTCTGCATCTATTGAGAGGACCATATGGTTCTTGTCCTTTCTTTTATTGATGTGATGTATCACATTGATTGTTTTGTGGATATTGAACCAGTCCTGCATCCCAGGTACAAATCCCACCTGGTTGTGGTGAATAATTCTTTGAATGTATTATTTGATCCGGTTGGCTAGTATCTTGTTGAGGATTTTTGCATCCGTGTTCATTAGGAAAATTGGTCTGTAGTTCTTTTTAGTGGGGTCTTTGTCTAGTTTTGGAATCAATGTAATGCTGGCCTCATAGAGTGAGCTTGGAAGTTTTCCTTCCATTTCTATGTTTTGGAACAGCTTCAAAATAATAGGTTTTAACTCTTTTTTAAATGTTTGGTAGAATTCCCCTGGAAATCCACCCAGTCCTGTACTCTTGTTTGTTGGGAGATTTTTGATTACTGAGTCAATTTTTTTTTTACTGGTTATGGAGCGTGTCAATTTCTAAACAAAAAAACTTGCTGGGACTTTGATTTGTATTGAATTGAATCTATATATTAATCTGAGGAGAATCAATATCTTAACAATATGGAATCATCTGATTCAAGAACATCTATTTAGGTCTTCTTCAACTGAAATTTTCTCAGCAATTTTTTAACTTTCAATGTATAGGTCCTGCTTATATTTTGTCAAATTTGATTCTATGTATTTTGTATTTTCTATGGTATTATAAGTGCTATTGTTTTTTAAATTTCAGTTTCTGATTATTACTAGTATACAGAAATCCAGTTGGTTTCTTACATTGACCTTGCATCCTGTAACTTTGCCAAACTCACTTATTAGTGCCACTAATTTTTCTACAGAATCTTCAAGAGGTTCTACATATACAATTAGGTTGCTTATGAGTAAAGAAAGTTTTGATTCTTTCTTTCCAACCTGTATGCTTTTCATATACTTTTTCTTGCCTTAGGTACCAGCTAGAATATTCTGTACAATGTTGAACAGAAGTGGTAAGGTCAGACATCCTTGCCTTGTACCCACCCTGAGGGGAAAACCATTCAGTATTTTACCATTAAATATGACATTAACTTTAAGTTCTTCATTGGTGCCCTTTATCAAACGAGGGATTTCCCTTTCCTAGTAGGCTAAAAGCTTCTTGTTATTTTTTTTTCCTTTTTTAATTGTTGTAGGCTGTCTCTGTGCTGAGAATCAGCCTGAAGTAAACTTAATGCCTTCGTAGGTCTTTTCTGAGCTTTTCGTTGGTTTTGTGCAGACACTTTTTAATTATTCCCATATATGCAGTTGTTTTTGAATGTCCTGATGTTCAGTGTCTGGCTCCCAAAAGGGGAAGAGCAAAAAATGAGCAGGGGGAGTAAAGCTGCAGGCTCTTTAAATCCCCTGGAAGTCACTTCAGCCAGAGGGCAGCGGGCTTGCAACAACAACCCGGAGAGCTGCCTCAGAGGCCACCTACCTCTGTGTCTGCGAGGCGGGCTGCAGTCACCCCCCAACCCTGCCACTGCCCATCTCTTCTGTGGCAGCTACAATTTCTCTTTGATCTAAGAGGAACTATGTGACCAGAGAAGTAAACTCAGAAAAAAAGTGGAAACAGGATTTTCAGAAGTTATTCTTCCCTTTTCCTTTCTTTAAAGACAACTAGAAGATGAAACAAAACAAAAATTCTGCATGCAAGATTTGAGGAAACATCTGTGGTTTTGTTGTTGCTCTGTTGTCATTTACCATCTCAAAACATGGTTTTATGAGCAAAGCAAGCAAATGATATCTAATGTGTTTTTATATTCTTAACTGACATAATAACTTCAAAATGGATCGAGGAAAATGAATGTTGCATATTTTCCCAAAATTCTTCTCAAATTTTTTCATTAGATTCTGAATTCCAAAATTTTGGCCTTTTTTTTTTTTTAACCAACCTAGACACCTAAGGGTCTAATAGCACTGTTACGTTCCTTTGGTTTTGCATATGCCTTCCACTTTCTATGCAAGTCACATTTCTCAACTTCTGTTTCTGGCTACAAAGGCCACAGTATAAAGCACTAGTAGCTTTAAGAATTATTCGTGGTGGATTTAGATTACTATATAGGACTTTTATCACTACTTTCATGATGATGAACCTATCAATTACTTAGAATAAATGACTTTAGTTTCCTGTATGGCAGTTTATTTGTCTATGAATGAAGCCAAATCACAGTTGTTCTCCTTCGGGACTCTATAAATACATTTATATATGGTGGCTTTCTCAGTCACGTAACAGCTTTTTTATAAATGCGCAAATATTTTCCATTATGAGGGAGACAACAGTTTCTGCATATACAAGCAATAGGGTGCTATTTTAGCAAAGGGTTCCCCTCACCATCATTAAAATATGAAAACACAATATCGACTTATTTGGTAATTAACATTTACCTGTACCACACTGGCATCTGGTTGCTCCTCCTGCCAGCTCATGTATGGCAGGAAATCTACATCCTCTTTGGCAATAAGTTCCATAATATTTGGAATATTAGGAGAAGGTGCCTCCTTACCATCCTATATTGAATCACAATTAGGTAGAAATAAAACAGACATTATCAAATCAAGTGATTACTATATATTCTAAAGCCTGGTGAATCCTTAGTACGTTTGGGTGTCAGATTGGGTGTCTTGGGCCACAAGAGGGAGAGAGAGAGAGAGAGAGGCACACGCTTAGCTTTCCTCTTTATTGAGCTGGGTGCCGTGTACAAAGTGCCTTCTGTGGGTTCACCTCTTAAATTTATGAAAGAGAAAGGGCCTCTCACGGGAGGGGAAGCTCAAGCCCTTTCTACTTTTTGAGGGTCTCGCATTAATAAAAGATGAGAAATACCAAAATGTAACAAAATTGTAGTATATCTCAGAAGTACACACATAACTAATAATTATAACATTAAAAATAATAGTACATGTGACTCATTTAGAGAGATTATCACAAACGCTAACTGTGAGGCCCTTCATGAATGCAAGGCCCTGCTTTGATGGTCCTCCCTGCCCTCTTCCCCTGCTCTTTGTGAGTCATGAATGTGGATACTGTCAGTGACAGAGCAAGAGAAATTTTCTTAATATGCAAATACAAATGAAATAGCCATGAATTAACAATAATACGTACCCTTTTCTCAACTGCCACAAAGCTTGTAAATTGTGTTATGAGAGAGTTTTCTTTACTGAGTTTAATAATCAGAGATTTTAACATTTGCTTCTTCATCTAGGATAGAATCAAACAAGTGTCACATTTCACTTTATTTTTCACTAGTTAGCTATGTATGACCAATAAAACAAGTGTTAAATAATCTAACAAGGCATTTTTCTATAAAATAAAGCATTTTACAATTAGCATTTCAAGTTAAATTGAGTCAATGGCCCTGTGTGAATGTCTTGAGTAGGGGACTCAACATTCCCTGCAAAATAGGATCAAGTGACTGGCTAAGTCATAGAAAAAATAATTCATATTTACATAGCTCTTTACGGTTAACAAAGAACTCTCATCCTCAAGTGTGGTGAGCTTCTGCATTCTTTTACAGACAGTCCACGCCTCTCATTTTAAAGATGGGGAGTCCAAGGTGTGGAGAGGTGGAGGGACCTGTTCAGGACTATTTGGTGGCAGGGCTGGTCAGCTGCCCCTAGAGGTAAGAAGGCCTAAAGTAAAGCAGAACACAGGCTGCTAATCCAAGGGCAGCAAGGGAGAACAGTGAAAACACAAGGCCCTCTATCGCTGGCTGTGACTGCATTCACAGCCAGGCATGGCACTCTGGTGCCTTCTTTCTGGGAGGGCACCGGGTATGACTGCTCCTAAACTCATTTAAGTTCACAGCTCCAGAGGCACCAGGCCATCGGTGGGCTGGCTGAGTGGGACCCCCTGCCAGGGGCCGCATCGGCTCAGTGAAGAAGGAGCAGGGCAGGCTCTGGCTCCACTGTCTGTCTTTAGGCTGCTCACCTACCTGCCCTGCACCTGGGCTGCTTCATCACTACGATGAGGCTACCAGCGCCTACAATGTATGAAATCTAAGGTGATATTTATGACAGGCACTCAGTGACTGTCCTCTGAGCCCTCTTCTGGTCTCTTTCTGATGAGTAAAATGGTCATAGAATTCTCAGGAAACCAATGACATCTGCTCTTTCATTGATCCATTTAACGAACATGTACTGAGCACCGTAGGTGCAGAAAATACAGACACAACAATGAATTCCGCCCCCCCCCCCGCCACATGCTTTTCCACCCAGCTATCCTCACTTTACGTTTCCATGGATAAAATCAATTTAAGAAGCATCAAGAACAATGGAAAGAGCGAACCTCATGATTCGTTTCATTTTCATGGAGAATGCCATCTTCATAATCTCGGATCAGAGCTCGCGCTGTCAGCTTGTGTATCATCTGTGTTGAAGCAGCAAAGGGGAAAAAAAAGATTCAAATGGCTTCTAACTGAAGTCTTACTTAGAAAACCACTTTTAACTTGAGGTATAAGAGTACATACAAAAAATTCACCCCTTTTAAAAGTGTCCAGTTTGGTGAGCTGTAACGAATGTATACAGTTGTGATGACCACACTGAAATAAAGATTCAGAACAGTTCTTCACTTTCAAAAGTTCCTCATGCCCCTGGCTGTCACCTCTAGCCCCTGGCACCCACTCATCTGTTTTCTGTCCCTACAGTTTTGCCTTTTCTGTAAAAGGGTATTTTGCCACTTCAGTTTATCTCAAAAACTGTAAGCTGTTCTTCTGTAGGAAGAGTCGGCCTAGTGCTGCGATGCCCCACCGTGAATGTGACCTCCACTCGGAAGGGCAGGGGCAGCAAAATGTGCCCTGGGAAGTGTGGGGTAAAGGATCGCCTCCCTTTCTCTCCAACGAAGAAACACAACTGATCTTAAATGGCAATGTCTCGGGGCGCCTGGGTGGCGCAGTCGGTTAAGCGTCCGACTTCAGCCAGGTCACGATCTCGCGGTCCGTGAGTTCGAGCCCCGCATCAGGCTCTGGGCTGATGGCTCGGAGCCTGGAGCCTGTTTCCGATTCTGTGTCTCCCTCTCTCTCTGCCCCTCCCCCGTTCATGCTCTGTCTCTCTCTGTCCCAAAAATAAATAAAAAAACGTTGAAAAAAAAAATTAAAAAAAAAAAAATGGCAATGTCTCATTTCCATAATAATTCCAACTCTTGTAATTTTGTTATCAGTAGGGCCACAGCTCACAGAGAAAGTACCACTATAAAACCTGCAATTTCATGGAGGATGACCTCTTCCCAGGCAAAATCGTTTGACTTAATTTCCTCCTTAGATTCAATTTTTAAACCAATATGGAGATTCCCTAAACTTCTATACACACATCACGGGCAAATAATAAGTTATAATTATTGATTTGGGGTAAAAAAGCAAGTCATATTTTATTTGAAAAACAAAAAACAAAAATGGGCAATGTCTGGGAAATAGTTTATCTGCTTATGCAAATACTTCTATGAATAGCAAACTGCACATATAATATACATAGGTGAGGGATTTTCCAGGTCTGACTATAGTAGATTAAGTACTAATGCAAATACTACAAACTTCTCAGTGATAATTCATTTGCTTTTAATCCAAAAGTAGAAAAAACAAACACACTCTCAATATATGTTTACTCTTGGCCTAGGACTATTATACTGAGTAATACGAAATAACATAGGTGGATCGTGGCACTTAACTTTTATTGAGTCATGGACACATTCGAGAACCTCCCCTAGAAACTGTTCACGTATAAAATACCAAGTTTCATTGCAGTTATTCATGGCCACTGATGCTCATGTGGATACACGAGACTCAAGAACCCCAGAAGAAGTACTGTGTTAGAAACGGAATCCAGGGGCGCCTGGGTGGCGCAGTCGGTTAAGCCTCCGACTTCAGCCAGGTCACGATCTCGCGGTCCGTGAGTTCGAGCCCCGCGTCAGGCTCTGGGCTGATGGCTCGGAGCCTGGAGCCTGTTTCCGATTCTGTGTCTCCCTCTCTCTCTGACCCTCCCCCGTTCATGCTCTGTCTCTCTCTGTCCCAAAAATAAAATAAAAAACATTGAAAAAAAAAAAAAAAAAAAAAAAAAAAAAGAAACTGAATCCAAGTGTCCTCATTTGTATGGATAACAATCCTCCACATCATAATTTGGTTTTATGATCTCCCCACTAAGTGATCTCTGTAAATTGACCAACACTTTCTAGAGATCTATTTTTCTATTGGGTGAGAGAAGACTGAGAATCTGACTTGTTAGTCTTTGTCTATCTTGACCTCAATTACTAATCCTGTCCTCACCAGGAAGGAGAACATCTCTTTAATCTCTAGAGTGGAGAAGTTTGTGGGTCTGTGTTTACCCTTGACCCATGGCTAAGATTGCAGAATTGAAGCTGTAAGCTCTCTGTATGTCTGTGTCTATAATTCAGAAAGCTTCTACCTCTAAGTAGTAATGTTTCCCTACATCCAAATGGCATTAATAAATTAGATTATAACATCTCTTAAAGTAAAAAAAAAAAAAAAAACAATCCTCCACATCATATTGTGTACTGAAGTGTCAACACAGAGAAACAGGAGCAACAAAGGAAGTACAGGGAGCATTACACAAGAAAATATTAAATGATGGCAACTTTCAAACAGTGAGTTCATAGTTCAAGGTTTGAATCTTACAGTTCCAGTTGTCTTCTGAAGTTCAGTAGTTGATACCATCGTAGAAAATTCTTTCTCTTGAATTAATGCACACAGAGTTGCCTGAAACGGGGTGGGGGTGGGAAGGAAATCCCTTATTAGCTTTGTCACTCCACAGTGTCTTGGTTAGTTTCACAGTGATTTTCTCTCTCCTTTCAATGGAAGTTAAAAGGCTCCCCGATGTCCCTAGGTAACTACCCATTACGTTTCCGGAAGCAGAAAAATTTGCCAGCATATTATGATCTGGGGGGAGGAGAGGAAAGAAAAGAGAAAGAAAAGAAAAATAGAACTCTTGGCAACATACATTGTTCTTCCCACACTAAAACCAGCCATGTGCTTCCTCACCTGTGTGCAATGAGGAATAAATCCGTAGACAAGGAGTCGATGGTTGAGGAACAAGGACTGCACCTGGGCTGGGGCCTGCAGGGGTTCAGGTGCATCTGCACTTAGCTGCTGCCACTTGACGGAGACAGAGTGACAACTTGGAGAATGCAACCGGGTCATCTGGTCTTCTATCTATTTATAAGAAAGGAATTATTTCTCTTTCAATGTTACACCCAGAAAATAGTGACTTAACACTGAGAATAATTTTACATTCTATCTTTCAGGATTTGTAGCTCTCTGCTTTTTTTTTTTTTTTTTTTTTTTTTTTTCTTTTCCTCCTTCCTGCTCAGGGTACTTTTTCAAAAAGATTTTAAATAGAATTCTTTTTTAAAAAATTTTTTTCTAATTTTTATTTATTTTTGAGACAGAGAGAGACAGAGCATGAATGGGGGAGGGGCAGAGAGAGAGGGAGACACAGAATCTGAAGCAGGCTCCAGGCTCTGAGCTGTCAGTACAGAGCCCGACGTGGGGCTCGAACTCACGGACCGTGAGATCACGACCTGAGCTGAAGTTGGACGCTCAACTGACTGAGCCACCCAGGCGCCCCTTAAATAGAATTCTTAATAGCATTAGCACATAATTTAAACGTGCAAAACATCCCTAAATCATTCCATTAGTTAATTACTAATATACAACTTTTGCAGGGAGTAGATTCCAATTATACAAATTAATCCTACAAAGGGCTTGAATAGATGTTTTCCAAGAAGGTGTACGGATGGCCAAGGAGCACATGAGAAGTTGTTCAACATCACTAGTCATTAGGAAAATGCAAATCAAAACCCCAGTGAAATACAACTTCACACTCTAGAATGGTTATTATGAAACAAAACAAAAAAAAAAAACCCCAAAAACAACAAGTGCTATTGATTATGTAGAAAAACTAGAACCCTAGTACATTGTTGATGGGAATATAAAATGGTGCAGCTGCTATGAACAACAGTATGGCAGTTCCAAAAAGCTAAACACAGAACTACCAGAAATTCCACTTCTGGGTATACACCTAAAATAACTGAAATCAGAGTCCTGAACACATGCTTGTGTGTCAATACTCAGCAGCATAACTCATAACAACTAAAAGGTGGAAACAACACAAATGTCTACCAACAAATGAACCCATAAACAAAATGTGGTGTGTGCACACAATGAAATATTACTTAGCCTTTAAAAAGGAAGAAAATTCTGACATAGTCTACAATGTGCATAGATCTTGAAAACATTATACCAAGTGAAATAAGCCAGGCACAAAAGGACAAATACTATAGGATTCCGCTTACATGAAGTATCTAAAGAGTCAAATTCACAGAAAGAAAGTAGAATGGTAGTTGGCAGGGGCTGGGGTGTAGGTACAATGGGAGCAGCTCTTTAATGAGTTGAGTTTCTGTTTCGGATGATGAAAAATTCTGGAGATGGATGGAGGTGATGGCTGCACAACATTACGAATGTGCCTTAATGCCACTGAATGCCACTAAAAATGGTTAAATGGTAAATTTTATGTATATTTTGCCACAATGACAGATAATGCTAACAAAACATGGATACTACTTTACCTTTAAAAATCCCCCATGATACTTTATAAAGAAGAAATCAAACTACAAGCTAAGAGAATGACCCAATTAAGGAGAATGTTTCTGCTAGATGTTAGACAATAACTGAGGGGTGCAATACCTTCAGGCCTGTGGCCTTTTTGTAGGGCCCCTTTCTATTAACGAAAACACAGAAGTTACTGTCAATGGATTTGTAAGAAGATATTATTTCCACATATAAGCATAAAACTAGAAATAAGATGTTTGAGAAACGTACCTGTTTTTTCCAACTGTGTTTGGATTTTGAGTTAAAATACTCAAATACTCCAGCACCGTACTGGGACAAAGTCCTTAAGATATGACGATTTGCTGTAGAACTGATCGCATTTCACATGTTATAATCTTCAAGAAATTTTAGAAATATTTTTGAAGTACATGTAGTTAACAGTGTTGATATAGTTCAGAACTCAATAGAGGAAACATTATACGCAGAAGAATTGCTTTTCTGTAGTTGAGGCTAGAGAGATAAAACTCAGGACAGACAGTATGAAACATCTGAAGCTTTGGGTAATTTAGGCTCCCATATATCAGAAAACTTATTTCTCTTTCACAATAGAAAAAAAAAAAAGCAGAAATTCTTGACTCCTGATTTACCAAAAGAGAGAATAGATGATTCTGAAAAACCTCTGAAAAGTTATCAGAATACTGGTAAAAATATCAACCTGCTTTCAATGAATGTCAGTTACCCAAATTTGATCCCAAAGGCCAAGAACTGGCAAAGAGTTAATAAAGTCTACATCTTCAAATATAATGCACATCTGGGGGCACATGGGTGGCTCAGCTTATAAAACGTCCCACTCTTGATTTTGGCTCAGGTCATGATCTCATGGTTTGTGAGATCAAGCCTCGCATTGGGCTCTGCGCTGACTGTGCAGGGCCTGCTTGGGATTCCCTCTCTCCCTCTCTTTCTGATCCTCCCCTGCTCTCTCTCTCTGTCTCTCAAAACAAACAAACAAACAAACAAACATTAAAAAATTATGATGCACAACTAGATAGCAAAAAGGATAGGGAAGTGTCTTTCTAGCAAAAATAAGCTTTGCTATTTGAATAACAATGTCGTATTAAATTTCTCTTGATAATAATTCTGTAACTATTAAGAAAGCTTTTCTTAGAGACGTTCCTCCTAAAATAATAAAGAAACAATTATTTTTCAGGAAAAGAGCTTAAGAAAGTTATTTATTTCTGAAATATGTCTTAACCTATTTATTAAAGATTGGATTTGTCTTCAGTCTTCAAAATTAATTGGTGGTGACTACAACACCAGTTAGAGAATCCCCCTAAGCTGGAGTTTATTTCTCTTTTACCAATTTCATCAGCTAGTGAGGCTGCTTGGAATCCGTTTTTGCTCCTGCTGTGCAGACCTCAGGGGACAGCTTGTTACAATAGGCAATAGTTCAGTCTCTACTCCTGGAGAACTCACATCTTGCTAGAGTTTGTGAACACAAATGAGTATGAGAAACCTGTAGAAAGATCCTAAAAACCTGACAGAAAATCAGTAAAACTTCCAGCTCCCTCAGGCTGGGTTGTGTGAGAGCACAAAGTCACCTCCCAAAGGAGGTTTGTGCCCACCCACCCCCATCACGGCGTCCTCCCCTATTTCCTTCGTGGCACTTAGGAAAACCCATCTCCCTTTGAGCTTACTGGGTTGTTTGCTGTCTGGCTCCCCATACCCGGCACTGTGGTCCTGCACCAAGGCGCACCTGTCTCATGACAGGCCCTCAGCAAAGAAGGAATCAACGGGGCCCGGTGTCTTCTGCACTGATGTCTGAGCCACGACCCTGGCACTGCCTCTGCCACACGGTCAGGGGAGCAGGGAGGAGGCAGGTCCCTGCAGCGTGTTGCGGCCAGCCCCCTGTGTGTACAGGCACAAGTTACTCAGGTGAAGTCCAGTTAGGAGCACTTGCTGGGGAAGTCCACGGGGGGCTGGATAATTTCCTGGTTGGTCTGTGGTGCCCAGCTCTCACATTAGGGAACAGGACTGGAGCTGTGACTGAGGCAGGGCAGACAGAGGAGAAGAGCCCTCTGGGCAGGCAGGTCTGGCTTGGGTACAGGGCCCTCAAAGGGTGTCTAGGGCTCCAGCTCCTGAAAGTCATGGCCGAGGCCTGAGGAGGACCCCGGTCCAGGACAGCACAGTGGCCCCAGAGAACAGCAACACCCACCTCCACCCCTACCCCTGTGTTGAGGGGCTCTCCCACTCCATGCACTCAGAATAGGGAGGCCT
Source organism: Panthera onca (assembly GCF_046562875.1). NCBI lineage: Eukaryota > Metazoa > Chordata > Mammalia > Carnivora > Felidae > Panthera > Panthera onca. The sequence continues at coordinate 239,954,137 of NC_138339.1, forward strand.
GGTGATCATTTGCCAGGAGGGTGACTATGTGGGGGAGAGTCCCAGGAGACGAGGGTGCAGGCATGCTCTGTGCAAACACCAGTCTGGCCCTTGGTGTTTTCCTTATGTTTACACCATACACCTCGGTTTCGTCCAAAACAGCTAACTATGATTGGGGTGGGGGTTCGTTCCAACAATGAAGAGGGTCTAGCCTCCAGAGAGAGAGATCTTAAATCCATTATAGGGTTTGAAAATGCAAATGTGGCAGCCACCACAAAGGTGTGAAGGAGCAAGAGCCTGGGTGGGACCCTCAGCCCTGGTCACAAACCGCCGGGGGTGGGGGTGCGCCCGGCACTTCAGGCTTCCCAGAATAGGCTGGAAATCTGGATTTTTATGTAACATAATAATATCTAACGTTGACTTGGTGTTTGCCGTGTGCCATCTCTGTTCTTAAGACTATTCTTAAGTACTTTTTAATTTTTTTAATGTTTATTTATTTATTTTTGAGAGAGAGACAGAGACAGAGAGAGAGAGAGATTGTAAGCTTGGCAGGGAAAGAGAGAGAGAGAGAGAGAGAGAGAGAGAGAGGGAGAGAGAAAGAGAGAGAGAATCCCAAGTAGGCTCCATACTGTCAGTGTAGAGCCCTACACGGGGCTGGAACTCACAAACAGTGAGATCATGACCTGAACCAAAATCAAGAGTCAGATGCTTAACTGACTGAGCCACCCAGGTGCCCCGTAAGTACTTTTTATATATGAGCTCATTGAATCCTCAGAGTAAACCTATTAAATCTATGACTTTTTCACTATCATCTTCATTTTATACACAAGAGATTTAACAACATGCCCAAGGTCAGAGCTAACAAATGGCCAATTCAGGTATTGAGACCCAGGCAGTCTCAGAGCCCAGAGCTCTACAACTATATGCTAAACAGTTTCTATACACCGTTATCAACTTCAAAACTTCTAGAAACCCTGTGTAGGCCAACAAAAAAAAACCCTGCCCACAGGCTGCCTTCTTCACCCACAGTGCTCCCTGTGTCACTAGACCTTCCACACTTACCCAATACCACAGGAGAACAGCCTGGTGTGTCGGACATTTCTTTTCACAAGCTGCAATGTCAGACTCTCATTCTGGAGGTGCCCATCAGATATAAGGAGAATGTTCCGTAACCCTTGAGAAGGGTACAGTAAATTTAAATACCGGAGTGTTTTCCAGAAGTCTGTATTTCCCATGGTAGGTGTAGCAGACTAGAGGAAATGAAGTGAAAGGTTATTTACTACTTTTGGGGTCTATTCACCATTAACTGTCATCATTTACTGAAGCACGTCTCAGTGAGGGTTTAGAGACATCGTCACTGAAAAGATGTATTTTTTTCTCAATTATGCATTTGTGCAACAACTTCACTTACATCCTCTTAGTTTATTTTATGTCACACAGTCACTATAATATTATCAGTGGACACTTATTTGACTTTTTTTATGCCTCCCCAGGGTTTGCTGGCACGGACTGAGGAAGCAATTAGTCATTCTCAGCTTGCTCTGTCTTCAGAAATAGAAAAAAAGGAACAGAAGAAAACATTCCAATGCTGTTGCATTTAGGTGGTAGGAATGTGGGTGATTTTTTTCTTTCTACCCTTTTTAATTTCCAGTTTTTCTTTAATGAGTTCATATGGCTTTTATTAATAAAATAAAAGAGCCCACCAACATACAAAAACTGAAGGACTGGGGGTGTTCCAATAGCGCTCGTGGGGGGAATAAGTCTGGACAGTACTGTTAAACCTTGATAGGAAAAGACCCAAGAGATGAAGGAAGGTCCTTTTACTCACCATAATGAACTCTGTTGGCACATTGTTGCTTGTGATGTACTTAGGATATGAAAATAATTCCTTGTAACCTGTGTGATAAGATTGGCGTGAGGTGTAGCTGCGAAATATTCACTTTACTGACCACTAACAATGTTTGATGGTTTTAACATGCCAAAAATTCACCACACTATTCCTTTAAATAATAAACTCTAGTGCACTGAAATTATGCACTTTACAATGCAAAGTGTCCTGAATAAAATTACATGTAGACTTCTGTTCTGTAGCAGATTGCTCATGCAAAGTAAGATGTGGGGTGTCACAACAGCACAGGCAGCCTGGCCACGGCAGGGACACGTTCTCCTTCCAGGGCCTTGGTTTTCCCAGGCTTATCTGACCTCTGCCCAGCAGCAGCAGACCCTAGCTCCTTCATAAAAGGGCAGGTCTTCTGCTCAATGGGATGGAACGTAAGAATCATCAGGACCGGACTGCCCCCTCACTCTACTCTGGTTCTTTCTCTCATTCCTGAAATACCTTCTTCTGGTGGCTGACATGTCCCTGGACCCCCACCTGGAGGATGGTATTGCTTTTCCTCTAAAAGGGCTGAGCTGATGCTTGCTGAACCCTTATAGATTTTCTACATTGTGCTGATTTCACATGTTCTGTCCATATGCTTGGGACCCTCATACATCTCAACCAAGGGTCTTGCATTTGGTTCAGCTGCTAGGAACACTAGTAGTATTTATAAAGCACTTGATATGTGATAGGCACCGTTTTAAATCCTTTACAGGAAGTAGCTCAATCCTTACACCAACACTGTGAGGTAGGAACTATCACCCTTATATTACAGACGAGGAAACTGAGGTATAAAAAGTTCAAGTAATTGCCCAAGGTGACAGCCAGGGCTAGTAAGTGATAAGAGTTGGAATGTGAAGCCAGGGATCTGGCTCCGGTGTTCTGGTTCTTGAACTCCATGCTATGCTACCTCTTACTCCATAGGTGAGGTCAGGGTACTAACAGCCATCAGCTCTACTCATGAGCATGTTCATATTAAGGAGGAAGCACGCTTTGGACTGGGGCCAAAGAGCACTCACCTGTGCCAAACTTGACAATGTTTATCTTTTGCTTCTTTCCCACCAAGGACAGTGCATATAAGGCAATTTGCTTGGCTTCCAAGAATGTCGCACCCTCCATGGAAGCGGAGCAATCAAGACAAATAATCACTTCATTGTTCTCAGCTAGGTCAGGGAGTGTGATATCGAGGTCTGGTTGAAAAACAAGCATGCAGGCCTAAAAAAAGAAAAAAGGTGCTGGACTGGTGTTTATCTTAAACTGGTCTGGCTTGTTTACATTGGTATAGGCATGCCTTGGAGATACTGTGGGTTCGGTTCCGGAATACCACCATAAAGCAAGTATCACAATAAAGTGAGGTAAATAAAGGTTTTGGTTCCCAGCGCATATAAAGTTATGTTTACACTACAGTGTAGTCTATTAAATGTGCGATTGCCCCGTGTTGGGCTCTGTACTGACAGCAGGGAGCCTGCTTGGGATTTTCTCTCTCTCTCTCTGTCCCACTCACAATCTCTTTCTCTCTCAATCTCTCTCTCAGAAATAAATAAACATTAAAAAAAAATAGTTATTTTTTTGCTGCTGGAGGGTCCTGCCTCGATGTCAATGGCTGCTGACTGACCAGGATGGTGGCAGCTGAAGGCTGGAGTGGCTGTGGCAATTTCTTAAAATAAGATAAACAATGAAGTTTCCACATCTATTGACTTTCCCTTCCATGAGTGATTTCTCTGTAGCATGTGATGCTCCAGATGTGTAGCTGTGTAGATGTAATGTGTAGCCTGATGGCAGGGCTCGATACCATGACCCCGGGGTCATGACCTGAGTCAAAATCAAGAGTCAGACATGCTCAACTGACTGAGCCACCCAGGTGCCCTGATTCTGAGTTAATTTTTGAGTGGTGTAAGATAGTGGCCTAATTTCATTCATTTGCATGTAGATATCCAGTTTTCCCAGCACCAATTATTGAAAGGGCCATCCTTTCCCCGTTGAATATTCTTAGCTCCTTTGTCAAATATTAGTTGACAAACATGCATGGGTTTATTTCTGGGCTCTTAATTCTGTTCCATAGGTCTATGTGTCTGTTTTTACAACAGCATCACACTGTTTTGATTGCTACAGCCTTGCAGTATAGTTGGAAATCAGGAAGTGTGAGGCCTCTAGCTTTATTATTCTTCCTCAAGATTGCCTGGGCTATTCAGGGTATTTTGTGGTTCCATCATGAAATATCTTACCATTTGTTTGTGCCTTCTTCAATTTCTTTCATCAGTGTCTTAATGTTTTCAATGTACATGTCTTTTACTTCCTTTGGTTAAATTTATTCCTAAGTATTTCCCCCAGGTGTCCCATGGTCTATAGTTTTCTTATAGTATCCTACAACTTTCCTGAATTTATTTATTAGTTCTAACAGTGCTTTAGTGGAATTTTTAGGGTTTTTTATACATGAGATCAAGTTATCTGCAAACACAGACAATTTTACTTTTTCCTTTCCTATTTGTATGCTTTTCATTTCTTTTTCTTGCCTAATTGTTCTAGCTAGGATTTCCAGTACTACATTGGATAGGAATGGCTAGAGTAGGCACTCTTATTTATGATTTTAGAGAAAAAGCTCTCAGTTTTTCATCGAGTTAGCTGTGTTTGTAATACATGGTCTTTATTATGTTGAGGTAACCTTCTATACTCAGTTTGTTCCGAGCTTTCATCATGAAAGGGTGTTGAATTTTTTCAAACCCTTTTTCTGCATCTATTGACAGGATCATATAATTTATTTTATTTTTATTTATTTTTAGTTTTTAAATGTTTATTTTGAGAGAGGGAGAGCAAGCAAGCAGGGGAGGGGCAGAGAGAGAGAGAGAGAGAGAGAGAGAGAGAGAGAGAATCCTAAGTAGGCTCTGTGCTGGCAGCATGGAGCCCAACACAGGGCTCAGTCCCATGAACTGTGAGATCATGACCTGAGCCAAAAGCAAGAGTTGGACGCTTAACCCATTGAGCCACCCAGGCACCCCAATTTTTAAATTACTTTTTAAAAAGGACAATTTTTTTTGAGGTGGGAAGGGGCAGAGGGAGAGGGAGAAAGATAATTCCATGAAGGCCTCAGGCCCAGTGCAGAGCCTGACACAGGGCTCAATCTCATGACCATGAGATCATGACTTGAGCTGAAATCAAGAGATTTCGGACACTTAACTGATTGAGCCATTCAGGCACCTCATTTTTAAATTTTTTATTGATGTGTACTTGACACACAATGTTACATTAGTTTCCAGTGTACAAATAGTAATTTGACAAGTTCATACGTTATGCTATGCTTATCACAAGTATAGCTACCATCTATTATAATGGCATTGACTATATTCTCTATGCTGTTCCTTTTATTCCCATGATTTATTCATTCCACAAGTGGAAGCTTGTATTTTTCTAGCATTTTTTCATTTCAAGAACTCTTTTTACCATTTTTCATAAGTCAGGTCCAGTGGTGATGAATTCCCTTAGCTTTTGTTTGGGAATGTATCTCTCCTTAATTTCTGAAGGACAGTTTTGCTGGGTTTATGCTATATTGTGATTTATAAGACATATATATTTGGTCAACTCATATATATTTTGTCTTTGTCCACTGTTCCTCACGCACATCTCCCAAAACCCTTGGGATTTCCGGGGTGCCTGGGTGGCTCAGTCCATTAAATATTGACTTCGACTTCAGCTCAGGTCATGATCTCATGGTTTGTGAGTTTGAGCTCAATGTTGGGCTCTGTGCTGACAGCTCAGAGCCTGGAGCCTGCTTTGGATTCTGTGTCTCCCTCTGTCTCTGCCTCTCCCTGCTCGCGCTCTGTTTCTCTGTCTCTCAAAAATAAATAAACATTAAAAAAAATTTTTTTAATCCAAAACCCTTGGAATTTCCTAAGTGATGAGAGTGATAAAGGTGTCTTTTGTTATGTTAATGAGGTGAGTTTTGGATCCCCACCTAAGGAGGGGGGCTGGTTGCTAGGAGAATCAACTATATGATCAGAGGGTTAGAACCTTCAGTCCTGTCCATAGACTCCTGGAAGGGCAGTCAGACTGGAGACTGAATCAATCTCCAATGGCCAATAATTCTTGCCAATCATGCCTATGTGATGAAGCCACCATAAAAACCCAAAAGATGGGCTTCGGAGAGCTTTCACATTGGTGAACACATGGAGATGTGGAAGAGTGGCGTGCTTGGAGGGAATGGAGGGTCTGTACCCTTTCCCCAGACCTTGCCGATGCATATCTGTCATCTGGTTGTGCCTGAGTTACATGCCTTTGTAATCAACTGGTGGCCTAGGGAGTAAAATTCCTCTCTGAGTTCTGTGAGTTGTTCTAGCAAGCTAATAAAAACTGAGGAAAGGATTGTGGGAATCTCTGATTTATAGCTAGTTGGTCAAAGTACAGGTAACAACCTGGACTTACATAGTATAGTGGTATGTGGGAAAGCCCCCTACCTGCCTTTGGAACTGGGTCCAGGAACCCAAAAGAGCAGTATTCTTGGTTGGCAGTTTTTCCTCTCAACACTTTGAATATATCATCACACTCCCTCCTGACCTCATGGTTTCTGCAGAAAAACCTGCTGATAGCCCTATGGGAGTTCCATTGTATGTGATGAGCCATTTTTCTCTTGCTGCTTTCAAAAGTCTCTCCCTGTCCTTGATTTTTAATGTTTTAATTATAATGTGTTTTAGAGTAATCTTCATTCAATGGATCTTGTTTGGGTCCTCTGAGCTGCCTGAACCTGGTTACTCATCTCTCCCTCAAGATTTAGGAAGATTTTAGCTATTATTTCCTTGAATAATATTTCCACCCCTTTCTCTCCTTTTCTGGGATGCCTATGATGCAAACATTCTTTTGCTTGATAGTGTTCCATAATTCATGTAGGCTTTTTCACTCATTTTCATTCCTTTTCTTTTTATTCCTTTAATTTCAAATGATCCGTCTTCAAGTTAGTTGATTCTTTCTTCTGCATGATTAAGGGAGTTAGTGAAGATCTGTCTTGAATTTTTCAGTCTGTCATTATATTCTTTTTTTTTTTTTTTTTTTTGGTAAGCAGCAGTCACTGTGATTTATTTTTTTTTTCTACTGAATATTTCTTTCTTTCTTTCCCTTTCTTTCTTTCTTTCTTTCTTTCTTTCTTTCTTTCTTTCTTTCTTTCTTTCTTTCTTTCTCAATATATGAAGTTTATTGTCAAATTGGTTTCCATACAACACCCAGTGCTCATCCCAAAAGGTGCCCTCCTCAATACCCATCACCAACCCTCCCCTCCCTCCCACACCCCATCAACCCTCAGTTTGTTCTCAGTTTTTAAGAGTCTCTTATGCTTTGGCTCTCTTCCACTCTAACCTCTTTTTTTTTTTTTTTCCTTCCCCTCCCCCCTGGGTTTCTGTTAAGTTTCTCAGGATCCACATAAGAGTGAAACCATATGGTATCTGTCTTACTCTGTATGGCTTATTTCACTTAGCATAACACTCTCCAGTTCCATCCATGTTGCTACAAAGGGCCATATTTCATTCTTTCGCATTGCCACGTAGTACTCCATTGTGTATATAAGCCACAATTTTTCTATCCATTCATCAGTTGATGGACATTTAGGCTCCTTCCATAATTTGGCTATTGTTGAGAGTGCTGCTATAAACATTAGGGTACAAGTGCCCCTATGCATCAGTACTCCTGTATCCCTTGGGTAAATTCCTAGCAGTGCTATTGCTGGGTCATAGGGTAGGTCTATTTTTAATTTTCTGAGGAACCTCCACACTGTTTTCCAGAGCGGCTGCACCAATTTGCATTCCCACCAACAGTGCAAGAGGGTTCCCGTTTCTCCACATCCTCTCCAGCATCTATAGTCTCCTGATTTGTTCATTTTGGCCACTCTGACTGGCGTGAGGTGATATCTGAGTGTGGTTTTGATTTGTATTTCCCTGATGAGGAGCGACGTTGAACATCTTTTCATGTGCCTGTTGGCCATCCGGATGTCTTCTTTAGAGAAGTGTCTATTCATGTTTTCTGCCCATTTCTTCACTGGATTATTTGTTTTTCGGGTGTGGAGTTTGGTGAGCTCTTCATAGATTTTGGATACTAGCCCTTTGTCCGATATGTCATTTGCAAATATCTTTTCCCATTCCATTGGTTGCCTTTTAGTTTTGTTGGTTGTTTCCTTTGCTGTGCAGAAGCTTTTTATCTTCATAAGGTCCCAGTAGTTCATTTTTGCTTTTAATTCCCTTGCCTTTGGGGATGTGTCAAGTAAGAAATAGCTACGGCTGAGGTCAGAGAGGTCTTTTCCTGCTTTCTCCTCTAAGGTTTTTATGGTTTCCTGTCTCACATTCAGGTCCTTTAACCATTTTGAGTTTATTTTTGTGAATGGTGTAAGAAAGTGGTCTAGTTTCAATCTTCTGCATGTTGCTGTCCAGTTCTCCCAGCACCATTTGTTAAACAGACTGTCTTTTTTTCCATTGGATGTTCTTTCCTGCTTTGTCAAAGATGAGTTGGCCGTACGTTTGTGGGTCTAGTTCTAGGGTTTCTATTCTATTCCAGTGGTCTATGTGTCTGTTTTTGTGCCAATACCATGCTGTCTTGATGATGACAGCTTTGTAGTAGAGGCTAAAGTCTGGGATTGTGATGCCTCCTGCTTTGGTCTTCTTCTTCAAAATTACTTTGGCTATTCGGGGCCTTTTGTGGTTCCATATGAATTTTAGGATTGCTTGTTCTAGTTTCAAGAAGAATGCTGGTGCAATTTTGATTGGGATTGCATTGAATGTGTAGATAGCTTTGGGTAGTATTGACATTTTGACAATATTTATTCTTCCAATCCATGAGCATGGAATGTTTTTCCATTTCTTTATATCTTCTTCAATTTCCTTCATAAGCTTTCTATAGTTTTCAGCATACAGATCTTTTGCATCTTTGGTTAGATTTATTCCTAGGTATTTTATGCTTCTTGGTGCAATTGTGAATGGGATCAGTTTCTTTATTTGTCTTTCTGTTGCTTCATTATTAGTGTATGAGAATGCAACTGATTTCTGTACATTGATTTTGTATCCTACAACTTTGTTAAATTCATGTATCAGTTCTAGCAGACTTCTGGTGGAGTCTATCAGATTTTCCATGTATAATATCATGTCATCTGCAAAAAGTGAAAGCTTAACTTCATCTTTGCTAATTTTGATGCCTTTGATTTCCTTTTGTTGTCTGATTGCTGATGCTAGAACTTCCAACACTATGTTAAACAACAGCGGTGAGAGTGGACATCCCTGTCGTGTTCCTGATCTCAGGGAAAAAACTCTCAGTTTTTCCCCATTGAGGATGATGTTAGCTGTGGGCTTTTCATAAATGATCTTTATGTATGTTCCTTCTATCCCGACTTTCTCGAGGGTTTTTATTAAGAAACGTTGCTGAATTTTGTCAAAGGCCTTTTCTGCATTGATTGACAGGATCATATGGTTCTTATCTTTTCTTTTATTAATGGGATGTATCACATTGATTGATTTGTGAATGTTGAACCAGCCCTGCATCCAAGGAAGGAATCCCACTTGATTATGGTGAATAATTCTTTTCATATGCTGTTGAATTCGATTTGCTAGTATCTTATTGAGAATTTTTGCATCCATATTCACCAGGGACATTGGCCTGTAGTTCTCTTTTTTTACTGGGTCTCTGTCTGGTTTAGGAATCAAAGTAATACTGGCTTCATAGAATGAATCTGGACGTTTTCCCTCCCTTTCTATTTTTTGGAATAGCTTGAGAAGGATAGGTATTATCTCTGCTTTAAACCTCTGGTAGAACTCCCCTGGGAAACCATCTGGTCCCGGGCTCTTATTTGTTGGGAGATTTTTGATGACTGATTCAATTTCTTCGCTGGTTATGGGTCTGTTCAAGCTTTCTATTTCCTCCTGATTGAGTTTTGGAATTGTGTGGGTGTTTAGAAATTTGTCCATTTCTTTCAGGTTGTCCAGTTTGTTGGCATATAATTTTTCATAGTATTCTCTGATAATTGCTTGTATCTCTGAGGTATTGGTTGTAATAATTCCATTTTCATTCATGATTTTATCTATTTGGGTCATCTCCCTTTTCTTTTTGAGAAGCCTGGCTAGAGGTTTATCAATTTTGTTTATTGTTTCAAAAAACCAACTCTTGGTTTCGTTGATCTGCTCTACAGTTTTTTTAGATTCTATATTGTTTATTTCTGCTCTGATCTTTATTATTTCTCTTATTCTGCTGGATTTAGGCTGTCTTTGCTGTTCTGCTTCTATTTCCTTTAGGTGTGCTGTTAGATTTTGTATTTGGGATTTTTCTTGTTTCTTGAGATAGGCCTGGATTGCAATGTATTTTCCTCTCAGGACTGCCTTTGCTGCATCCCAAAGCGTTTGGATTGTTGTATTTTCATTTTCATTTGTTTCCATATATTTTTTAATTTCTTCTCTAATTGCCTGGTTGACCCATTCATTCTTTAGTAGGGTGTTATTTATCCTCCATGCTTTTGGAGGTTTTCCAGGCTTTTTCCTATGATTGATTTCAAACTTCATAGCATTGTGGTCTGAAAGTATGCATGGTATGATTTCAATTCTTGTATACTTATGAAGGGCTGTTTTGTGACCCAGTATGTGATCTATCTTGGAGAATGTTCCATGTGCACTCGAGAAGAAAGTATATTCTGTTGCTTTGGGATGCAGAGTTCTAAATATATCTTTCAAGTCCATCTGATCCAATGTATCATTTGGGGCCCTTGTTTCTTTATTGATCCTGTGTCTAGATGATCTATCCATTTCTGTGTTAAAGTCCCCTGCAATTACCACATTCTTATCCATAAGGTTGCTTATGTTTGTGAGTAATTGTTTTATATATTTGGGGGCTTCCGTATTCGCCACATAGACATTTATAATTGTTAGCTCTTCCTGATGGATACTCCCTGTAATTATTATATAGTGCCCTTCTTCATCTCTTGTTACAGCCTTTAATTTAAAGTCTAGTTTGTCTGATATAAGTATGGCTACTCCAGCTTTCTTTTGACTTCCAGTGGCATGATAAACAGTTCTCCATCCCCTCACTCTCAATCTGAAGGTGTCCTCAGGTCTAAAATGAGTCTCTTTAGACAGCAAATAGATGGGTCTTGTTTTTTTTATCCATTCTGATACCCTATGTCTTTTGGTTGGCACATTTAGTCCATTTACATTCAGTGTTATTATAGAAAGATATGTGTTTAGAGTCATTGTGATGTCCGTAGGTTTCATGCTTGTAGCGATGTCTCTGGTACTTTGTCTCACAGGACCCCCTTAGGATCTCTTGTAGGGCTGGTTTAGTGGTGACGAATTCCTTCAGTTTTTGTTTGTTTGGGAAGACCTTTATCTCTCCTTCTATTCTAAATGACAGACTTGCTGGATAAAGGATTCTCGGCTGCATATTTTTTTCTGTTCATCACATTGAAGATTTCCTGCCATTCCTTTCTGGCCTTCCAAGTTTCAGTAGAGAGATCGGTCACGAGTCTTATAGGTCTCCCTTTATATGTTAGAGCACGTTTATCTCTAGCTGCTTTCAGAATTTTCTCTTTATCCTTGTATTTTGCCAGTTTCACTATGATATGTTGTGCAGAAGATCGATTCAAGTTATGTCTGAAGGGAGTTCTCTGTGCCTCTTGGATTTCAATGCCTTTTTCCTTCCCCAGATGCGGGAAGTTCTCAGCTATTATTTCTTCAAGTACACCTTCAGCACCTTTCCCTCTCTCTTCCTCCTCTGGAAGACCAATTATGCGTAGATTATTTCTCTTTAGTGCATCACTTAGTTCTCTAATTTTCCCCTCATACTCCTGGATTTTTTTATCTTTTTCTCAGCTTCTTCTTTTTCCATAATTTTATCTTCTAGTTCACCTATTCTCTCCTCTGCCTCTTCAATCCGAGCCGTGGTTGTCTCCATTTTATTTTGCAGCTCATTGATAGCATATTTTAGCTCCTCCTGGCTGTTCCTTAGTCCTTTGATCTCTATAGCAAGAGATTCTCTGCTGTCCTTTATACTGTTTTCAAGCCCAACGATTAATTTTATGACTATTATTCTAAATTCACTTTGTTATATTGTTTAAATCATTTTTGATCAGTTCGTTAGCTGTTGTTATTTCCTGGACGTTTTTCTGAGGGGAATTCTTCCGTTTCATCATTTTGGATAGTCCCTGGAGTGGTGCGGGACTGCGGGGCACTTCCCCTGTACTGTCTTGAATAACTTGCATTGGTGGGCGGGGCCACAGTCAGACCTGATGTCTGCCCCCAGCCCACCGCTGGGGCCACAGTCAGACTGGTGTGTGCCTTCTCTTCCCCTCTCCTAGGGGCGGGATTCACTGTGGGGTGGCGTGGCCTGTCTGGGCTACTTGCACACTGCCAGGCTTCTGGTACTGGGGATCTGGTGTATTAGCTGGATTGGCAAGGTGCACAGGGGTGGGAGGGGCAGGCTCAGCTCGCTTTTCCTTTGGAGATCCACTTCAGGAGGGGCCCTGCGGCACTGGGAGGGAGTCAGACCCACCGGAGGGATGGATCCGCAGAAGCACAGTGTTGGGTGTTTGGGCAGTGCAAGCAAGTTCCCTGGCAGGAACTGGTTCCCTTTGGGATTTTGGCTGGGGGATGGGCGAGGGACATGGCGCTGGCAAGCGCCTTTGTTCCCCGCCAAGCTGAGCTCTGTCGTCCAGGGCTCAACAACTCTCCCTCCCGTTGTCCTCCAGCCCTCCCGTTCTCCGAGCAGAGCGGTTAGCTTATAACCTTCCAGATGTCAAGTCCCGCTTGCTGTTGGAATACACTCCGTCTGGCCCCTTCCCTTTTGCAAGCCAGACTGGGGGGCTCTGCTTGGCCGTCGGGCCGCCCCTCCGCCCCGGCTCCCTCCCGCTAGTCCGTGGAGCCTGCACCGCCTCTCCAGCCTTCCTACCCTCTTCTGTGGGCCTCTCATCTGCGCTTGGCTCCGGAGACTCCGTTCTGCTAGTCTTCTGGTGGTTTTCTGCGTTATTTAGGCAGGTGTAGGTGGAATCTAAGTGATCAGCAGGACGCGCGGTGAGCCCAGCGTCCTCCTATGCCGCCATCTTCCCAGGATCCTCCTGTCATTATATTCTTAAGCTCCAGACTTTCTGTTTGGTTCTTTTTTATGGTTTCTATTTCTATTAAACTTCTCGTTTTGTTCACATGTTGTTTCCCTGATTTCATTTAGTTGTTTGTCTGTGTTCCCTTGTATTGTATGGAGTTTTCTTAAGGTGATTATTTTGAGTTTGTTGTCAGCAAATCATAGATCTACATTTCTTTGGGGTCAATTACAGGAGCTTTGTTAGTTTCCTTTGGTGGTGTCATGTTTGCCTAATTCTTTTTTTTTTCCTAATTTTTTTAATGTTTATTATATATTTTTAAGAGAGAGAGACAGAGCATGAGCAGAGGAAGGCAGAGAGAGAGGGAGACACAGAATCTGAAGCAGGCTTCAGGCTCTGAGCTGTCAGCACAGAGCCCAACACGGGGCTTGAACTCACGAACAATGATCATGACCTGAGCCAAAGTCGGATGCTTAACCAACTGAGCCACCCAGGCGCCCCTGTTTGCCCGATTCTTCATGATCTACATAACCTTGCACTGGTATCTGTGCATAACCTTGCACTAGTTTGGCAGGTAAAGACCTTTTCCTGTTGGCTCCCTGGTTGGTGCATTTACCTCTGGAATCACAATTGTGCAGAATTGGAGTCAATTTTGAGGCTGTTCCTAAGTCTATGGTGTGGTCTGCAGCTGATATTCTTGTTACCAGAGGGTTGAGCACGTCTGGTCCCTGGGTGGGTGGATCTGCCTCGGAACCTGTTCGGTAGAGTCTACCTGGGATGAGAATCCACTTCAGAGTCCACAGGTTCTCAGTCATCAGACCTATTACCAGGTACATGGATGGGTGTAGCTTCCACTAGGTCCCTGGAAGTACTCCTGCCTAGTTGCTGGATGAGTCTCTAGTGGACAAGATTGGCCCTGGACTACAGTTGAGAGGGGCTGGAACCAAGCACCACAACTGTTTCAGGTTCCACAGCCATGACTGGCATCCGCAGACTTGGCTCTGAAGGTGAAGCTAGATGTGTTCCGTGGGGTCTCTGGGTGGACCGACCCTCCATAGCTGGAGGGCTGAAGCAGAGTATAAGGCCCTTTCTGGATCTCCTGAGGTGCAGACGTGAGTATCCAATAGGTCCTATGCCAACAGGACTGCTTGTGGACTGCGGCCAGGAGGGGGTTAGAGCCGAGAATTTTCAGAATCTTCTGACAGCCTTTTCAGAATCTTCAAGGTTGTAGATGGACGTGTCCCTGGACTCACAGGCTTGCTTGAAGACTGTGACTGTGAGGAGGCTGGAGCCAAGTATAGGGTACTTTCAGGATATCTGGGGGCACAGATGGTGCCTGCAGCCAGGACCATGGTCAGCAAGTCAGCCGCCTGGGTGCAAGCCTGTCTTTTCAAAACAGTTCTCCTCACTTTTGAGCTGTATTGGCATTTCCAAATCTCCTAACTGGATCCCAAAGTTCCCAAATGGCACTTTGTCCATGGATAGATGCCAAATAATTGTTGTTGGCGGGGGGATACATGTGAAGGACATCTTGTTGGGCCATCTTGCTGATGTCATTCTCGATTTTTATTCTAATAAGAGATTCTTTGTCATAGGGACACAAATGGTCTTATGGCCATAAATAATTTTGTATCTGTTTTTACAGTATCAATATTTAAAAACTACAAAAATACACAGACTAACAATGTAATGTCTGAAGGCATTTTTTGTTTTCAGTGGGGATTAAGGTAAAAAATAAAGTCATTATAGAGAAACATGCCACATGAGGAACTTGGTTGAAACCTCAGAAGTTTATCAATCCAGATCCCGTAAGTATTTTTAGTTGTAAAATCTTGGAATGGTGAGAGTTCATTTTGCAATGCTAGTTTTCCAGGACTAACAGTAACTTCCAAATTTAAATAATGTATTTGAAATATTTTTTTAATAGTGTCTCATTTTTAAGTAAGAAGGACCATACCTCACTTTCTTTTTCTGGATGTTTTTCGACCCACATTCTTGGGAGATGTGCATCAGATAAACCGACATGAAGGGAGAATCCATTGCTGTCTAAGGAGCTACCGTCCATGGTGCTAATTACAGCTTTGCAGTCTGTACTCTACAAAACAAACAACAATGACAACAAAGTAAATAATGGAATAATACCATAGTATCAGTTTGAAGTTGCCTTTCAAGTAGCAAACCCTTGCATAATTTATATAACTCCATTAGCAATCAACATTGTAGTCATAAATTCTAAAATTATGATGTTTTGAGAAGTGTGACCATTATTATATCAGTTACCCTCCTGAAATGCTAAGGTTGATGTACACAGTCAAATTTAGATACGTTTAAGACAGTCTCAAGTCCTGGATCCTAAGGTTATAGGTCTATGTATTCAGTTAGAACTATCTGGATATAGCAGAAAGTATACTAGATAATCATAACTTAGAATAGTATAAAAAGAAACTTCAATGGAAATCTTATAATTATGGCTAATTCTTTTTTTTTTTAAAGCAAATGTATTTGTAGGTCATGTTGAATAGGGCAAAACCTATAGAGGGGACATCATGCAGGATCCAGATTAGACTGGAGTTATTTCAGGCACATGGGTGAAGAGTTTCATCCTATCCTTAGTGAGAAGGAAAAAGAGATTTGTAATTCACTGTGTGTTCAGGTTCTTATTTCAGAGTATGAGTTCAGTTATCAAGATAAAATTTTATCTTCATAAAATTTTAAATAAAAGAATCTATGTATTCTTACACGGCTATCTGCTGTCAAATCATCTGGAATACAAAACACGCAAGCGCAGGGAAGATGCCCCTGTTGAGAGCCTAGATGAGGTCAGCTACATTAGATGTGCACTTTGCTCATGCTCTCTATGAAAAAATGAACAAATATCAGGTGGAACTTTCAAATTTTAAAGCTGTCCATCAATAAAATGAACTCCTTAATAAAGTAGTGCATTCCCCACTGCTAGAATTGTTTAAGCAAAGACAATTAACCATGTTTCTGGGATATTATACAGGGACTTTCTGCATTAAGGCAAAAAACTTTTTTTCCATTCTAAGAATCTGGGTTTCTGTTACCTAAATTTCTTCTACATAAATCGATTGGCTTTTATGATGTTATATTGTGGGTTTTCTTTTCCTTAAAGATTTTCTTTTATTCTTTAACATGAATACATGTAGAATAAAGTGTTTGATTAACAAAAGGGGGAAAGGAAATACAATTTGCCTCCAAATGACAATCCTTATCAATGAGAAAATTAAGTCATTTGACTTCTCATATAGCACTGAGACTGTATAGAGAACTATGGGTAGATGATTCAAGATGCTATAATAAATTTGTCAAGTGGAAGATAAATTGAAAGATAAGGGGCGCCTGGGTGGCGCAGTCGGTTAAGCGTCCGACTTCAGCCAGGTCACGATCTCGCGGTCCGTGAGTTTGAGCCCCGCGTCAGGCTCTGGGCTGATGGCTCGGAGCCTGGAGCCTGTTTCCGATTCTGTGTCTCCCTCTCTCTCTGCCCCTCCCCCGTTCATGCTCTGTCTCTCTCTGTCCCCAAAATAAATAAAAAACGTTGAAAAAAAAATTAAAAAAAAAAAAAAAAAGAAAGATAAGAAGGAAGGTATGAATAGAAGAAAATTTGTCTGTAACAGAACCAAGGATGTTTTTGAAGCTTATGGAAACAGATTGATTAACTGTACCTGAAACAGAGTGACAAAATGATGACTATAATTTGTAGAGGATCAGAAATATGACATAGATTGTGATTCTGACAGATTAATTTTTTTAAAATTCATGTTATCTTTTAGTATTTTGTTGGTGGATTCTATAATGTTTTGCTATGAAAAAATGTGTGTGCTACATCTCTTATTAGGAATGTCCTCTCTTACTTGTTAAAGTTGGAAGATGATATGACTTGCATGAAGATTAATATTTATAATTATTTAGGTTGTCACTATGTGACTTCCATTGGTCCAATGAATGATTTTTAATCACTTTATTAAGAGATAGAAAATAGCTTTCCCATGTGTTCTGAACTCCTTAGTATGCCCTACAAACTACCTCATTTAATATGACAAGGTGTTTAGTAAAAAAAAAAAAAAAATTATGTCCCATATATACAGACATCCTTTATTCTGTAGGAAAGATGAATTTCTTGATATGTACCAGGCATTGGTGAAGCAAATTAAAATTGAGTGATTCCCTGGATTTATAGTTAACTCTCATATTTTATGGCCTTTTTAAAAACTAATTTTAGTGCAAATTATCCCAGAAATATTGCAGAAAAAATGTCTAGAAGCATAACGACTACATACAGTAAAGCCCTAGTAATAAATTATTAAACTATTTAAGCATTGGCTGTTAGCCCTAGGCGCAACTCTAAAATTATGGTTCCACAGAATTTTCTATCATCTTCTAAAACAAACTCCAAGTTGTAATACAGTCTTCTACTTCATATCAAAATTATATAAACATAATAAGTGATCCTGAATAATATGCGTCTAACAAAAGAAATATCCATTATTCTGGATATTTATTCTGTATTTATAATAATATTATATAGTATTTATTATACAGTATTCTGATAAATTAATGTGCCATCTTATTTCAAATTCAGACAAATGTTAAAATATTATGTAGCAAGCAACACATATGAAATACTGAATGATCAACTAAATGGAGGCTTTACTGTGTTCAACCACTCTCATCCACCAATAAAAATTTTAAAATTACATATCATATATGCAAATTACTCCATTTTTCAAGCTTATAATAATCTTTGGGTCCTCTCACATAAATAAACAAATACTTAAAACATGTTGGTTTTTTCCCATATATCCCTGTACATTGTTTTTTTTTTAAATTTTAACTTGTTTTATTTTCTATTTTTTTAAAATTTACAACCAAATTGGGGCGCCTGGGTGGCTCAGTCGGCTAAGCGTCCGACTTCAGCTCAGGTCACGATCTCACAGTTCATGGGTTCGAGCCCCGCGTCAGGCTCTGTGCTGACAGCTCAGAGCCTGGAGCCTGTTTCAGATTCTGTGTCTCCCTCTCTCTCTGACCCTCCCCCGTTCATGCTCTATCTCTCTCTGTCTCAAAAATAAATAAACGTTAAAAAAAAAAAAATTTAAAAAAAAAAAATAAAATAAAAAAAAAAAATTTACAACCAAATTAGTTAGCATATACTGCAACAATGATTTCAGGAGTAGATTCCTTAGTGTCCCTTACCCATTTAGCCCATCCCCCCTCCCAAAACCCCTCCAATAACCCTCAGTTTGTTCTCCATATTTATGAGTCTCTTGTGTTTTGTCCCCCTCCCTGTTTTTATATTATTTTTGTTTCCCTTCCCTTACGTTCATCTGTTTTGTTTCTTAAAGTCCTCATATGAGTGAAGTCCTATGATTTTTGCCTTTCTCTGACTGACTAATTTCACTTAGCATAATACCCTCCAATTCCATCCATGTAGTTGCAAATGGCAAGATTTCATTCTTTTTGATTGCCGGGTAATACTCCAATGTATATATATACCACATCTTCTTTATCTATTCATCCATTGATGGACATTTGGGCTCTTTCCATACTTTGGCTACCATTGATAGTGCTGCTATAAACATGGGGATGCATGTGTCCCTTCGAAACAGCACACCTGTATCCTGTGGATAAATGCCTAGTAGTGCAATTGCTAGGTTGTAGGGTAGTTCTATTTTTAGTTTTTTTGAGGAACCTCCATACTGTTTTCCAGAGTGGCTGCACCAGCTTGCATCCCCAATTATGACTAATTCTTAAATTACGTTTTCATAAACATAGAATCACTTTTGGAAATGTGAATTATATGCTTTAAACAATAAAGGCAATGTGATAGACTGTGAAATGGCCTCAAGGTTTTTCCATTCCTGTGTGCTGGCCCCTTTGCAATGCAACTTTGCAGCTCTTCCTATCAGGAAGTGGCCTTTCTCTGCCTTTGAATCCAAAGTTGGCCAGTGTGACTTGCTTTGGTCAATGGGATATTGGCAGATGTGATGCAAGAGGCTTGGAAAATGTTTGTGCAGTGAGTTTCGCCTTCCCCTGTTGCTGTTGAGAACTCTCCCACTACCATACGCATGAAGCTGAGCTAACCTGATGAAGAGAGACACGTGGTCGTCATCCCAAATGACACCAGGCCAACAGCCAGGTATTAGAATAAGACCATTCTAGAACATCTTGCCCCAGCCAAGCCAGTGCAGCCCATTAGAACTGCCCAAGCTTGGGGTGCCTGGGTGGCTCAGTTGGCTAAGCGTCCGACTTCGGCTCAGGTCACGATCTCGCAGTTCGTGGGTTTGAGCCCTGCGTCGGGCTCTGTGCTGACAGCTCAGAACCTGGAGCCTGTTTCAGGTTCTGTGTCTCCCTCTCTCTCTGACCCTCCCCTGATCATGCTCTATCTCTCTCTGTCTCAAAAATAAATAAACGTTAAAAAAAAAAAAAAAAGAACTGCCCAGCCAATTCACAAAACTGTGAGAAATAACAAATGTTATTGTTTTAAACCATAAAGTTTTGAGATTGTTTGTTTCAGAGCAAAAGCTACCTGACGCAGAGGGCTTCTTGTTCAGGATGGACTAAATGCATGTGTTTATCTCCATTCTCTACCAAAATCCTAAAACCCCCTACCATAAGAGGGAATCAATTAGAGGGTATCAACCCTTAAAGACATGGAGAGTAGGAACGAAGACGATCGCAGATGAGAGATCTTAACAAAGCTGACAGAGGTGTGGTGGAAGGTGTACAGAGAGTGGAAGAAGCTACCATCTGGGTGGAGGACTGCAGCGACCCAGGAAGGGTCACACCTTGGAGGTACTGCAGAAAACAACAGTACTAGTGAGGAGACTATGCACTCAGTTGCCTTGGTGCAGACCTCCTCCCTGCTCTAAGTAGCCAAGCAGCTAGCTCCGATAGCTAGCGCCCTGTTCTCTCGATTAAGGAAACTGAAGATTCATTACTTACAGAAATTCAAGCAAAGAGTATCTACAGGAATCCTAGGTGTACCGAAGCATAGGTATGCAGTGACGTCAACTGGGGAAGGCCATGCAAGGTGGCATCCTAAGTGTAGGCCCCTCAGTCCCTCTCCCCAGTCATACTTTATGAATACCCTAGAGGAGTTCTGAATAACTGCAGAAAGGCTAAAACACTACCATGAGACTCACCATCAAACAGCCAGCCAGTTGCCAGGGCCTCCCGTGCAGGGCCTCCCATCCACTCGCCCTACCTCACAGCATCTAGCTAGCTTTGTGTGTGTCTCAGTTAGACACGAGCACAGAGGGGTCACCCAGGCATTTGAGGAAAAGCCTCTAACACAAAATATAGAGAACAAAAAGCAAAAGCCAGAAGGAAAAGAGAGCTCAAAGAAAAAGGACACAACACAGGGAAGAGAAGAAAAAATGTATTTTCAGAGAGACAAGAAAGAGAAGGTACTGCATTCATGAAACACACAAAGATGCTATAAAAAAGGAATATTCATTCATTCATTCATTCATTCATTCATTCATATTTTAGAGAGAGAACACATGAGGGAGAGGCAGAGGGAGAGAGAGAACCCCAAGCAGGCTCCATGCTCAGTGCAGAGCCTGATGTGGGACTCGATCTCATGACCCTGGAATCATGACCTGAGCCAAAATCAAGAGTTGGACACTGAACCGACTGAGCCACCCAGGTGCCCCCCAATAGTAATATTTACAGAGCAGAAAAGATCTCTTGCAAATTAAAAATATTAGAACTAAAATAAAAATTTCAGTAGAATGGTTGGAATTTAAAATTGAAAAAATCACTCAGAAAGTAGAACAAGAAAACAATACAATGGTCAACAGGAGAAAAAAAGAAAGAAAACAAGAGGCTCCATCCAGGGGACACCTGATTGAAAGGCAATGCAAAAGGTACAGGAGAGAGGAACAACTTATTTTTAAAAATATAACAAAAATTTCCAGCACTAAAGGCTACGAGTTGCATACAATGAATATCACCTTCTTATAAAATTTCAGAATACCAGGGATAAAAAGAAGATCTGAAATTCTTGTAGAAGTTAAAACAAAACAAAACAGATTACATACAAGGAATGGGGGATAAGAATAGCATTTAAGTTCTCAGAAGCAACACTAGAAGCTAGAAGATAATGTTTTCAGTATTTTCAGAGGGTGATTTTCAACCCGAGATGAAAACCTCAACAAATGATCAGCATTAACACATGGGATGAGGACAGCTTCAGGCACTGCTGCCCACACACTCCACCTACTCAGGAAGTGAACGGAGGCTGTGCTCTGCCAATGGAAGGAGTAACACAAGAAAGAGGGTAAGGAACAAAAGTCCTGCAAAGGAGAATCAGAAAAGAAAGGCCCTGGGACAACCCCTGCCCTGCAGTAACCAGGCTGGGCTGCAGTGGAGACACGGAAAAGGAAGAGGGTCTCAGGGGGAAAACATTTCCGAATTACTGGGAGCATTCAGCAGTGAAAAACAGTATTCCGAAGAGTTTCAATCTGTGTGCGACTGAGGGTAGCGGAGAGGCAAGATAATCAGATTTTCATCTACCGCAGTAAGAAGCCAAAAAAATACTTTTGAAATAGATGAGTCAAGAACAAGCAGTAAAAAAATGTATCATTCACAACTTTGGAGGCCAGCAGAAAGGAGGTAAAGTATTTAAAGTGGTTCACTGTCTCTGGAGGCGGGTCTGGAAGCGGCAGGGTAGAACCGACTGCAGCTTGTTGTAGAAGCCGTTGTTAGCATTATGATTACGTAACTTTTTAAGCCATCAAGTATTGCCTTGATAAAATAAAACTATGCTAAAATAAGAGCTCTTAGAGAATAAACCAAAGATTTACTAACCTTTTGTCTCAGTTCATGTGTATCACTAGAAATGAATTCAATCACATATGGCATCTCAATGGACATACACAAAGAGAAGCTACCAAAAAAGAAGAGAAAGTTGTCTGAGTCTATAATCTTAAATATTAAACAACTACTTGTACTCATTTTTAAAAATTATATATATATACACATATATAATATACATATAAATATGCATATATAAATATGTATATATAATTTTAATATACATATTTAAATATACATATTTAAATATACATATTTATATATAATTTTTAAGTTATATATAAATAAATATATATAATACATATGTAAATATGTATATATACATAACTTTAAATGAAAATTTAAAACCAGTCCATTCAATGACTGGTGGGTTTTATATTTTTGGTACTAACCTTTGCTTTGTTCCTATTTCCTTTACATAAATCTTCTCTACTGTATCCTGTTAAAAGAAAAATATACATGTATAACTAAGTATCTACTAAGTTTCACAATGAGACCTCAAAGCTGAAAGTAGTGTTGCCAAGGCCACAACCTACAGCAGCTATGAGACAGCTGGTCTCATGTTGGAGTGGCGAGACATAGAACATTTGGTCATGGAAAAACAGTAACTTCTAAAATGCAACTGATATTGGGGATTATTTATGACCATTTTCATAGAGATTTTCAACTATACATATATCTCTATGAGTGTATATGCACACATATACCTATACACCTATATATACATATACACATACACATAGAAACACAGTTTGTATAAATACATACAAAATAGGAACAAAGTGTTAACCAGTAGCTTTGGGCTACTATCTCTGGCAATGGAATTAAGGGTTGTTTAAATTTTCCTCTTTGGTTTCTTGGCATTCTTTATGCTTATCTAAATTATTCATAATGAACATGTAAGTAGAGACACAAAAATTTTTTAAGTGACTGAACAGAATAAAAATATGATACCCATTGAGTGTAACTGTGCCTTGTGTCTAAATGCAGAAATGTCAGCAAAACGGATTTTGCACCACGAAGATTAGATTATTTTGGATACTTTTTCTTCCCTGTGAATAAATCACCAAAAAAAAGCTTCTTTAAATCTTTCTTAAACATACAAACCTGACTGTTTTCATTCAAAGCTCTGTCCTGTTGCCAGGGTGCTACGGTGGCGGGCATGAAGAAGACGGCCCTGGTGCCTTGGATGCTGAGTTCCATGATGTAGGTAATTTTGATCAGGACCTTAGCCTTAGGGGGTAGATTTCCAACACTAACAGTAAAAACATCCTGAAATAGAAACACATTACTCAGCTTTCCACTCAAAAGCATATGCATTCTATGCTAGTTAATCCCCCCTATTACATGAGCCACTTAAATTACAATCTGCCAGAGTCTTCCTCAGAAAATGAGCATATACCATTTCGTAGTGCTAAAGGAGAATCCTGGAGCGGGTCCCCAGGGGTGGGAACAGTGTGACATCTACAAAGGGCAGAGGGAGGGGAGGCCCCCTGGAAGCAGGACCCCACCCTGACTGGGGAGCCTCACCGTCCTCGTCCTCGCACAGAGGCCCTGGGCACGGGGCTCTGCACAGCCAGCCTCCAGACAGCCCCTTCTGGAAGGGCCTGTAGCCTCTCCGACCTCCACAGCATCTGGCGGTAATTCTGTCAGGAGCCAGAGAGCTTCAGCAGTTCTCGCTAGCTTGCTCCTCACTTAATTCTTTCACCCTACAGTTTACTCATCATTTTATTTAGAAAAGGCATTTCATTTTCTTTTAAAGGGGCATTATAATCACTGCATAAGGAGACAGACTCATGAATGACTAGGGCAGAAAAAAGAACAGATCTATTTTTTCTGATCCTACACAGAGAAGCTCTTAATAGCCCAAGCGTATCTTCCGTTCTGCTTGACTGTACTGCCATAAAATTCAGTATGTTTAGGAGCATATAATACTAATGATAATATCCATTTGCAAGAACACCCAATGAAGAAATGGATTCCAACGAAGGGATAAACAATGGAGAGATGATTCGTAAACAGTGTTTGTCCTTGAAAGAAGTGCATAAAAACCTGGGGCTCATTTGAGGGACTGCCACGGGAATAGAGTGGGGCTGCACTTCCGTTTCTATGTAGGCTACAGATGCAAGATGTCACTTCTGTTGCAACAAGCCGGATAATCTACAAAACTGTAACTTGTCTTGAACTGCCAGAACACTGAGTTGCAAGGCAGCCAAGTGAACTGAATTCCAAAGAGTGATGAGCCCCTCAAGGCACAGATGGGGCACAGGAACTGTGGATTCCCCTACGGGCTCTGAGGAGGCTAGCATCTTGGTCTAGAGTAACAGGGAAACTAGCCCTCACTCGGCAGCTTCCGTCCACGGAGGCTGGGCCCTTGATTCAGCTTCTCCCAGCTTCCGACTTGGCCTCGAAATTTCCTCTGCATTTCCTCATTAACTCTTTATTTACCCTTTCCTGTTACTTCCCTGCTTAAATATTTGGGACGACAAACTAGACCTCTATCTTTGTAAATAGTGTATGAAGAGTAGTGAGGCAGATATGCACTGTTGCCAGAGGAGCAGAAAGCAGTGGTACCTGTCCTGGGTGAAGGCAAGGACGACTGTAGTTTTCCCTTACGTGGAGAGACGCTGAAGCCAAGGCTTTTTAAACATACGTGTCTTTTAAGTTAAGCAAACAGGGGCACCTGGCTGACTCAGTCAGTAGAGCATGCTACTCTTGATCTCAGGGTCATGAGTTCAAGTCCCATGCTGGGCATAAAGCTTACTTAAAAAAGAAATTAAGCGAGCAGATGGAGTCTGGACATTCCAAGCAGAAGAATGAGGGCCTCTGCAAATGGCATTATGTTTTCAAGATGACGAATAATAGCTCAGGCTCACTGGGGTTTGAAGTAGGAGGAAGGACGTAGTGCAATGAGGCTGAGGCAGGTGAGGCCAGGCTTGGGAGGGTCTTGGGCACCGTACTGATGGGCTGAGGGGATGGCGGTGGGCCCCACAGTAGTGGCCATAGGAGAGGTGGTGAGATGGGCAGGCCTCCTAAGCTGGTAAGAAACCTGAACAGATGATTACTTGGAGATGGATGATGGACAACAGGGAAGGGAGGACCGAAGGGTGATGCCCTGGGTTCCCGCCTGGCCGACTGCGTAAGTGGTGACGCCATTATTACCACCAGAAAAACAGGAGAAGGAAACAGTTTGGAGGGGAAGGGAGGGGAACGAAATCAGCTTTAGACCTATCGCCTAATAAATACGTGTGGTTTTTAAAAATATTTTCAATTACGGACTTCATGACCACTCCACCTCGTTCTTTTTAACCTTACTTCAAAATGCACTAAATATAAGATTAATTTAGGTAGATATATCCTAAAGGTGGGCCAAGGCAAAATTGAGTCTAGTAATTTTGACAGACTCTTTATTGTGCCTTAATCCAAGGAATCTTAGGAAGAGAAAAAACTGTATACTTTAAAGCTGAATTAGACTTAAGCTTCCTCAAGCCAGAAAGCTAGGGAATCTGGGCATGGCAGCTCAGGTCTTTTTCTGCTTTCCCTTTGCCAACCAACACTTAAAGGCAGGGTCCCAGGGCTGCATCCTTCCATGATGCCCAATGTGTCACCATGTCAATTTAGGGCCTCCCACAATGACTCCCAGATCCCCACGCCCAGTGCAGACCTTTCTCCTGATGCCTGACCAGCCGTCTCAGGGACCTGTCCCCACAAAGTCCCATCAGTCTCTTAGACTCATCATCTCCTCCTGCACTTGTCACTTCCACACCCACGAAGCATCTGCTTCTCTCAAATCCCTGCCTTGATGAACAGCCACACTGATCCCAGTGTTACTCTTGACTCGTTTCTCCCTGCCACACCCTCCAATCTGGCTTCAGTCTGTGCCCTCCACCGCCCTGGCATCTTTCGGATGTGCTGCATCCTCTCCGTTTCCACTGTCACTACCTCAGCAGTTTAGTTTGGGTCCTCATCCCACCTCTTGCCTAGATTACCACAAGGGCCACCAAACTCCTCTCCGTGACAGTCTGCCTGTTTGTGTTCCCCCCCAAACCCATAGGTTGAAACCCTGACACCCACTGGGATGGTATTAGGAGGTGCGGCCTTTGGGAAGTAATCAGGTTTCAATGAGGCCTCATGGTGGAATTAGTGTCCCCATAAGAAGAGGAAGAGACTAGCACCTACTCTCTGCTATATGAGGAAACCAGGAAGAAACCCACCATCATCATTTTGGACCTCCCTCCCTTCAGAACTGTAAGAAATAAGTGTTTGTTGGTAAAGCCAACTTAGCAAACTAGACAATCTCCCCTGCCCCGAGGTGTCCCTCAGGCCACTCCAACCTTCTCATCACCACTTGAGTGTTCTTTCTCAAAGGCAATTCTTATCAGTGTCACTCCAGCCAAGTTGAAATATTTCTATTTTCCCAAGGAACCATGCTTTTCCATGTCTGTTACAGCCTGTGTATGTGTCTCCCCTCTATCTGCAGGCCCTTACCTCTTAGGTTACCTGGAGAATTCCTGCTTATCTTTCAAAAGAAGAAATCTAGTAGGCATCGTAACTGTACCTGCTTCCCGATTCTCCACAATTTTATCCCTATGAAAGCAATTAATCAGAATGCAAAGAATCTGGACCTGTCTCCGGACTCTGCAGAAATGCCTCCCTGGGATATGATTTGGTGGAAACTGGATAAATTGCTACGTAGGCTTAGTTCTAAGAAAAATGTATATACAGTGGACCCTTGAACAACATGGGGGTTAAGGGCACTGATCCCCATACAGCCAAAAATCTGCTTATAACTTTTGGCTCCCTAAAGATTTAACTACTAATAGCCTATTGCTGATTGGAAGCCTTACTGATAACATAAACAGTCAATTACCACATGTTTTGCATGCTATATGTTATATACTATAATCTTACAATGAAGTAAGTTGGAGAAAAGAAACTGTTCCTAAGAAAATCATAAGGAAGACAAATTTACAAGGCTGTACTGTATTTATCCAAAAAAATCTGCCTAAAAGTGCATCTATGCAGTTCAAACCTGTGTTGTTCAATGGTCAACCGTATATTACACTCTTTTACCAGAAGATGAAGATTACGTACCCCAAATGTATTTTCATTGTCACTTCTGGGAAACTCTGTTCCCAAGGACAGAAGTAGCTGTTCTTATTTGTTTGGCAATTCTGACACCGTTTCCTCCCGCATTCAGGTAAGCCAAATGGTTCTGACCAGCTTGACCTCCCCTCACTAATGGCAAGTTAAACTCTAGGCCTAAAACAGCATAAATTATCCCAGTTTCTACTATGAATTTCATGTTTCAAGTCCTATTCCAACTCTTTCTCCCTTCTGGTAAGTATGTTAGAGGAATGCATGAATATCAAGCCCTACAGGTGCATCCTGGTCCATCAAGTAAGCGCCATGGCCTTGACTGATGGCTTCTCGGTATTCACGGCGGGCTGCTTCCTTCTCTTTAACCTGGAAAAGATTATTTTCAAGCCAGTCATAACATGAATAGTGATTTCAGACTTTAACAAGAAAAACTTCATCAATATTTATTAAAACCTATGCAAAACCAGAAAACTAAGCGTCTAAGGTGAAATGAAACCTATATAAAGTGGCCGTTAAAATGTAATTACCTAATAAGAATTTGAATATTAAAAGGCCAAAATGATGATGTTGGGACCAAAATATTTCAGTCAATAGTGAAAAAAATATTTGATTGGGATTTTATGTTGAACAAAAATAATAAGTTAAATCTTAAATTTAATAAAATAGCAGTTATTGCAATTGTGGGCTAATCCTTAGAATAAACAAAGAATGTATCACTTGTTATTTCTTTTGGTACACCCTTTCTTACAACAATAGCCATCACCTCAGTGCGTCTGTTACAGCAGGGCGCAGAGGGTCATTGTTTGCAAAACTGTATAAGGGCTTCACCAATTTTCCAATGTGCCTCTCTTAAACTTTTGATACTGAAATTGATCTTTTCTGAAGTGCTAGGCAAAGAATTTGCAAGGCACTGACTGATGAACACTGGACGGACAGGAACAGAAACCAGTTAATCAGGGAGGGATGCGTCCCAGGAAGCCAACTGTCCAAGTGCTTGGTTCTTCAAAGATTATTTCTGTCTTATGACAAGGTTGCTACTCAACCTTATAGCTATGGGGACTCAGATGAGAAACATTTGAGTAAATGGGAAACTTACTTTGAAACCAAAGAGCGATCGCAGTGCATTTTCTCCCCTTACCTCTCCTACTATGTGTTTCCCATTGATGAATGCTTCAAAACCACAGACAGCTGCCTTATCATCCAAGGGAAAAATATATTTTGCCTCAATGGGCACAGAACTTTGATTTGTATATGTCTGAAAAACAATGACCTGAAGAAGAACAAAAAATCCATGTACTTGATGAAACCATATGGAACAACATTTGCAGGAACAACTATTAACGGAAACTACGATGTATATTTTCTTTCAATTGCTTGAATTTGCATCATGTCCCTCAAACTCCCAATCCTGGCTTCAGGGGCTAGAGCATTCTACAGTTACCGTGTAGAGTCCATGTTACATTATAAAACATAGTAGCTACATCTTTAGGAAATTCATACACACATGGCTAGAATAAAAGTCACTAGTATTACAGTATTGCAAACAATGGCTTAACAGAAGCAATGCAACTTCTGTTAAGGCGGCAACAGAATGGTCCCTTCATGTGTGGATCTTGATCTCTCCTTGGTGTCACATGGGCCCAGACACTATTCCAGAAGGGTTCTTATATCTGGCCTGTTTTCAGGTCTTGGCACTTCTTCCTTTACCTCTCTGTGCACAGCCCTCCATGGGTTTTCTCATCCATGCTCATTTCTTCCTGTCTAGACGACTCCTGAATTAATCTTTTCCACTCCTACATGCTGTCTCTATTCCTATCAGATTAATTTTACTAAACGGACTGTGTTCATCACATCACTCCCTTGCTTAAGAAAAGGCCAGTCTTTAAACATTTGAAAATTAAAAAAAAAACAAAAACACCTAGACATATAATAAACAGTAACATTTAAACATGTGGCAATAATGAGGAAAACATATTTAACCATTTGTCATTAATAACCTCTGGGAAGAGAGTGAAATGAAAAATTAAAAAGAATAAAGGTGGGATGGCTGGGTGGCTCAGTCTGTTAATGTCTGAGTCTTGATCTATGCTCCGGTCATGATCTCATGGTTCATGAGATCGAACCCTTCTTCAGGCTCTGAGCTGACAGCACGGAGCCTGCTTGGGATTCTGTCTCCCTCTCTCTCTGCCCCTCCCCTGCTTGCTCTCTTTTTCTCTCAAAATAAATAAATAAAACAAAACAAAAAAGAATAAAGGTTATGAACTTATACAAAAAAGCTGTCCACAGCTAGATTCACAGTAAACTGTGCTGCTCCCAGAGAAAAAATGTGCCGCACCAGAGAAAAAATTCAAGGCACATCCATTTAAAAAAGAATTTGATTTTCTCCAAATCAGCAGGTCAGCACCCTCCAGGAGACCCAGTTCTTCAAACAAAGGCCTCATCAGCTGGTGGCAGCCATCTGCTCACCAGGCAGCTCCCTGGAACTGGGGACTGGCCATGGCCCAAGATAACCCCAAAGGATTGAATCCCAGAGTTTCTTGGGTGTCTGGTGACTCCAAGGCATTGTAGAAGGTCAGAGAGCACCTGGCAGAGAAGGCACGCAGATTGCTGACCAGGAGGCTATCACGCGCTCCCGTGCACGGAACTCTCTTCATCTGTCTCTAGGATATCCAGTTTTACCAAACCCCGCAGGGCACCTACGCTCTGCCTGTGATTGATGGATAGGATCACTGTCTAACTGTCTTTTGGTTTAGGTTAATGTTTTCATCCTACTCTGTGCATGTCCTGCCTGGATCTAGTCAGCAGGTCTGTCTTCGCATGGGAGCTCCCAGGGGTCAGGCCTATGGCAGCTTCACTCTCTCTGTAATTGTATGACTGAGCACTCAGAAAGCAAGGAATATTTGATAATGATGATAAAAGTATTTTTACTAGGTCTTAGAAGAGAAATAAATACAGTGGTACTAATTTTTGACATCTTAATTTTCCTCCTTCAGATGAAACTACTATTTTAGTTTTATTACTAAACTAAAAACATTAAACTCATTCTAAGAGTCAAGTAAGTGAGCCATGAATATACAAGTCCCTGCTGCTGGGCCTCTGTTTGGATATTCAAAGTCAACCTACAGGCCGGCTGTCTAATCACAAATTAGTGGAAAATTCACTGCTAAATCAGGAGTTATTTTTTGGGCAAACTTCCCCATGGAAAAAATCTTCATCAGGTTTAAAATATCAAATGGCACAAGTTTTCTAATCCACAGTAATGTATACATGACTCTCCTTTTAACATAATCACCATTTGTTTTGTATCTACTGCTTATGAAAAAATGCCCTACTTTACATTCATTATATTTAATCCTCACAATTTTACATATGAGGAAACTGAGGCACAAAGAAGTTAAATAATTTCCTCAAGGTCGTAGAGCTAGAATAGAATGAGCGAGGATATGAAGCTAAGTCTTTCGAACTCCGAATTCTCTGCGCTAGACCGCCGGTTGAGGAGGCTGGCCTCGCGAGTCACAATGATCTGCGTTGAAATCTGCGCTTTATCATACTGTTAACATCTCCGCACATCAGATCCCTCATCTAAACAATGGGCATAATCACAGCAGCCACCTCACAGAGTTTTGGGGAGAATTAAATACAGCCTGTGAAAAACTCAATCCAGGGCCTGACTCATAGGAAGTGGTAACCATGGGGTCACAGCTCCTACGTGGCTCCAAAGAGATTAATATATAGTAGAACATTTACGAGGAGTCCACACCGGGACAGAGACAAAGTCTATGACATTTCCCTGAACCACCTCTGGGATGAGGGTTTGGATCAGAGCGGCCGGAAGGCAATGATCGGATGTATGCAAACTAGTACGAATATCACACACAGCACACCCGCTCCACTCGCCACACCAATTTCCCCAGTTTAAGGCGACCGTGACAGGTAATCTGATTTCCCTCTGCAGAGAGAGGAATATCCCAATACCGGACTCAGATGTTTTTATCTTCCTAAGAGGGCTTGATAGCCGTTCAGTGCAGTCTTCAGTGTTAGGAGCCCACAATGAGGTCAAATCTTAGAAAACAACCTTCACGGCACACTGGCAGTCAACCTGCATGTGTGCCCATGAGCTTGACTTTCTGTCCCATGACCTTGGGGGCACTAGCTGTGAGCTTCTGGCTGCGGCCCAGCACTGCACTTGAGCATTACCTCTCCCCCTCGCCCCTGCTACAGAAGGGGTATCACTCCCCGCTGTGCCATTGTGATTTAGAACAAGAAATATGTATTCGGTCTTCGTGCCTGTTTCTTGCACAGAGCTCCCACAGCTCTCAGCATCTCCCAAGTGAGAAGAACAATGTGGGCATCTCCATATTCATAACAAACCCCTTTCAACCACATCCGAGTTTATGTTAGAGAGGTGACTTGTGGAGGGGCGCCTGGGTGGCTCAATCAGTTAAGTGGCTGACTTCGGCTCAGGTCATGATCTCGCAGTTCCTGAGTTAGAGCCCCGCATCAGGCTCTGTGGGACCCAGGACCAGCCTCTGAAGTGACAGCAGGGGAGGAAGGCAGTCCTGCAGGACTAACCTGTGGGACTGGACACTATTTCCAGGCAGACAGTGTCAGAACTGAGTTACTGCTTGGGGGTGTGAACACACATCTCACACTCCCTCTACTGGATCATCAGTGTTTTTCTCGTGCACTGGCTCACACACGTGTCATGATTTCTCTCATCTTCAAAGAAAAAGGAAACCAATCTGATTCCATTTCTCTTCGGCCACGGTCTCATTTTCTCTCCTCTTTCCCCCCATTTTCTTTTTTTTTTTTTTTTAATTTTTTTTTTCAACCTTTTTTATTTATTTTTGGGACAGAGAGAGACAGAGCATGAACGGGGGAGGGGCAGAGAGAGAGGGAGACACAGAATCGGAAACAGGCTCCAGGCTCCGAGCCATCAGCCCAGAGCCTGACGCGGGGCTCGAACTCACGGACCGCGAGATCGTGACCTGGCTGAAGTCGGACGCTTAACCGACTGCGCCACCCAGGCGCCCCACCCCCCATTTTCTTTTGCACTCACTCTAATTAGATTAGTGCAAAGATCTCTCCTCTTTCACCCCCACTGCTCCATCAAAGAAGCAATTGTCAAGATTGTCGATGATCTCCTTATTGCTGAATCCAAAGGTCAAGTCTCGGCCTTGACTCTACCTGATCCGTCAGCAGCCTTTGATAGAATTATCATTCTTTCCGGAGACCCAGGCCCCCCCGGGTGTCTCACTGGCCATTCCCTCTCTGTCTCCTTTGCTGACCAGCCTCCTCTCCCAACCCACGGCATGTTGGTCTTCCCTCCCTACCTATTCTCTCGGTGATCTAAAGGGGTCACAGGACTTTAAACAGAACCTAAGTGCTGGCAACTTCCCCCAGTTATGACTCCGCTGGGAATTAACTTTTCCCTGCACTCTAGACTCAAATGCCTAACTTCCTGCTCAGCTTTTCCATCTGGACATCAGCGTCTCGTGTGATACGGCCGAGGATGGCTTCCTGATAGTCCTCCCAAGTTGCCCTCCTACCACCTTCCCCATTTCAGTACGTGCAAACGTGATCAGTCCTTCTAGTTGCTCAGGACAAGAACCTTGGCTTCATTCTTGACACTCGACTTTCTCTAGTGTTCACGTCCATCAGCAAATCTTACTGGTTCTACCTTCAATCCTTTGCCAGACCAAATCATTTCTTACCCACCGCCATTGTTAACCGTCATCCTTGAACGAACTGCTTGAATGGTCACCTACGTTTGGTGCTATGACATGCTCCCAGATGTTCTTTTCAGGACCAAGGCTGCTGGGAGTGTCCTCTGCTGAGTCCTTCCCCAGACGGTACTCAGCAAAAGGTGGACCGCCTCACCCAAGATTACGACCCCTCTCCACAGGCAGCCACATCCAGTGACTGATGCCTCTGTGAGCACAAAGCTTGGCACCCGGCCTCAATTCAGAATATCTCTGAGGGGCTATCCCAGCTTCGGAGCTCCCTCTGAGATCATCTGAGGACTCATATGCATCATATGCTAGAGGTGTCACGGCTCAATGTCTCCTTTTGCCACATCCTGATTCCCTCACTCTCTTACAGGAGCACTTCCCAACAAGCTTCCTGAGAACAAATTTTTACCTGGAGTCTGTTTTCCAGACCACGTGACCTAAGATGTCTCCTAACTGACCTTCTTCATACTGTTCTCAACATGGCAGCTAGTATGATCCTAATAAAACAGGTCAGATCATATCACTCCTCTGCCAAACATCTTCTAGTGGCTTCCATTTTACTCAGAATTAAGGACAATAACTTGTCCTGTATCCTGATGTGAACTGACCCCCCCACCACCTTTCTGACCCAATCTGCTGCCATGCTTTCCCCTTCCACTCTGCTCTAGCCACAGTGGCCTCCTTGATGTCCCTGACCATATCAGGCTTGCTCCCACCACAGGGCCCTTGCACGTACTGTTGCCTCTACCTGGAATGAGCAACCCCCAGATGTTCACATGGTTTAGCTCCCTATTTCTTTTTTTCTTTTTGATGGATACACTTCCTTTATCAAGGATGACAACCTAAAAAAACCCCAAACCCCAAACATGTAAAAACCTGGGTGCTAGAAATACAAACTCAATTCATTCAAATTCAAACTCATCCAGACTCTGGTCACAAACCCTAGTGAGGTGCACTAGAGCACCAAGTCAGGGAGAGGGGGACATAAGTGAAGCCAAGAGAAACAGTAAGAATGGGGGGGGGGTTCCACACTCCCCTAGGGATCACCCTCACAAGTGGTACCTCTACCAGTGACAGTGAATACCCACCAGGCCCTAACCTTTTGACCCCCACCCCATCCCGGCCCAGGGCTTTAAACACCAGTCCCAAGTGGCTTTCCTTCCCCTGCTCCATTGTCGCTTGCTCAGGCTTCCAACCTCACTCTTCTCCTCTTCCGCACCCTTCTCTGCAATTAGTAGGGGGTCAGGGTACTGTGCGAGCTGCACTGAGGCTGGGGGCCAGGGGAGGCAGGGTGGAAATGGAGTGCACAGGGCAGAAGAGCTGTCCAAGAACCCTCTCTTCACAGGATCCCAAACTGCACACCTGCTTCCTCTTCTGTGTCCACTCAGGTCTGAGAAAGTATCCTGTACTCATAAGCAGCTACCTGGAGAGCTGCAGGTCAGAGAAGGGGAGGGCTTGCTGGCTGGCACTGGTAGGAGGGCTGGGGGGAGGTGGTGGGCTGGCTGGGGGAGGGGGCAGTGGTGGGGAGGGCTTGCTGGCTGGCACTGGTGGGCTGGCTGGGGGGAGGTGGTGGGAGGGCTGAGCTGTGGGGGGAGGTGGTGGGAGAACTGGGGGGAGGTGGTGGGCTGGCTGGGGGGGAGGTGGTGGGAGAACTGGGGGGAGGTGGTGGGCTGGCTGAGGGGGAGGTGGTGGGAGGGCTGGGGGGGAGGTGGTGGACTGGCTGGGGGGGAGGTCCTGGGATGGCTGGGGGGAGGTGGTGGGAGGGCTGGGGGGAGGTGGTGGGCTGGCTGGGGGGAGGTGGTGGGCTGGCTGAGGGGGGAGGTGGTGGGAGGACTGAGGGGAGGTGGTGGGCTAGCTGAGGGGGAGGTGGTGGGAGGGCTGGGGGGAGGTGGTGGGAGGGCTGGGGGTGGGGGCAGTGGTGGGGAGGGCTTGCTGGCTGGCACTGGTGGGCTGGCTGGGGGGAGGTGGTGGGCTGGCTGGGGGGGAGGTGGTGGGAGGACTGGGGGGAGGTGGTGGGCTGGCTGGGGGGAGGTGGTGGGCTGGCTGAGGGGGGAGGTGGTGGGAGGACTGAGGGGAGGTGGTGGGCTAGCTGAGGGGGAGGTGGTGGGAGGGCTGGGGGTGGGGGCAGTGG
The DNA here is from genome assembly GCF_046562875.1 of Panthera onca. Classification (NCBI taxonomy): domain Eukaryota; kingdom Metazoa; phylum Chordata; class Mammalia; order Carnivora; family Felidae; genus Panthera; species Panthera onca. Next base: position 239,988,834 of record NC_138339.1, read on the forward strand.
TGGGGAGGGCTTGCTGGCTGGCACTGGTGGGCTGGCTGGGGAGAGGTGGTAGGAGAACTGGGGGGAGGTGGTGGGCTGGCTGAGGGGGAGGTCGTGGGAGGGCTGGGGGGAGGTGGTGGGAGGGCTGGGGGTGGGGGCAGTGGTGGGGAGGGCTTGCTGGCTGGCACTGGTGGGCTGGCTGGGGGGAGGTGGTGGGAGGGCTGGGGGGGAGGTGGTGGGAGGACTGAGGGGAGGTGGTGGGCTGGCTGGGGGGAGGTGGTGGGAGGGCTGGGGGAAGGTGGTGGGAGGGCTGGGGGTGGGGGCAGTGGTGGGGAGGGCTTGCTGGCTGGCACTGGTGGGCTGGCTGGGGGGAGGTGGTGGGAGGGCTGAGGGGGGAGGTGGTGGGAAGACTGAGGGGAGGTGGTGGGCGGGCTGGGGGGGAGGTGGTGGGAGGACTGGGGGGAGGTGGTGGGCTGGCTGGGGGGGGAGGTGGTGGGCGGGCTGGGGGGAGGTGGTGGGCTGGCTGGGGGAAGGTGGTGGGAGGACTGGGGGGAGGTGGTGGGCGGGCTGGGGGAAGGTGGTGGGAGGGCTGGGGGTGGGGGCAGTGGTGGGGAGGGCTTGCTGGCTGGCACTGGTGGGCTGGCTGGGGGGAGGTGGTAGGAGAACTGGGGGGAGGTGGTGGGCTGGCTGAGGGGGAGGTGGTGGGAGGGCTGGGGGGGAGGTGGTAGGCTGGCTGGGAGGGAGGTGGTGGGAGGGCTGGGAGGAGGTGGTGGGCTGGCTGGGTGGAGGTCGTGGGAGGGCTGGGGGGAGGTGGTGGGAGGGCTGGGGGTGGGGGCAGTGGTGGGGAGGGCTTGCTGGCTGGCACTGGTGGGCTGGCTGGGGGGAGGTGGTGGGAGGGCTGGGGGGGAGGTGGTGGGAGGACTGAGGGGAGGTGGTGGGCTGGCTGGGGGGAGGTGGTGGGAGGGCTGGGGGTGGGGGCAGTGGTGGGGAGGGCTTGCTGGCTGGCACTGGTGGGCTGGCTGGGAGGGAGGTGGTGGGAGGGCTGGGGGGGAGGTGGTGGGCTGGCTGGAAGGGAGGTGGTGGGAGGGCTGGGGGAAGGTGGTGGGAGGGCTGGGGGAGGTGGTGGGAGGGCTGGGGGTGGGGGCAGTGGTGGGGAGGGCTTGCTGGCTGGCACTGGTGGGCTGGCTGGGAGGGAGGTGGTGGGAAGGCTGGGGGCAGGTGGTGGGAGGGCTGGGGGGAGGTGGTGGGCTGGCTGGGGGGAGGTGGTGGGCTGGCTGGGGGGGAGGTGGTGGGAGGACTGAGGGGAGGTGGTGGGCTGGCTGTGAGGAGGTGGTGGGCTGGCTGAGGGGGGAGGTGGTGGGAGGACTAGGGGAGGTGGTGGGCTAGCTGAGGGGGAGGTGGTGGGAGGGCTGGGGGGAGGTGGTGGGAGGGCTGGGGGTGGGGGCAGTGGTGGGGAGGGCTTGCTGGCTGGCACTGGTGGGCTGGCTGGGAGGGAGGTGGTGGGAGGGCTGGGGGGGAGGTGGTGGGCTGGCTGGGAGGGAGGTGGTGGGAGGGCTGGGAGGAGGTGGTGGGCTGGCTGGGGGGGAGGTGGTGGGAGGGCTGGGGGGAGGTGGTGGGAGGGCTGGGGGTGGGGGCAGTGGTGGGGAGGGCTTGCTGGCTGGCACTGGTGGGCTGGCTGGGAGGGAGGTGGTGGGAGGGCTGGGGGGGAGGTGGTGGGCTGGCTGGGAGGGAGGTGGTGGGAGGGCTGGGAGGAGGTGGTGGGCTGGCTGGGGGGGAGGTCGTGGGAGGGCTGGGGGGAGGTGGTGGGAGGGCTGGGGGGAGGTGGTGGGAGGGCTGGGGGGAGGTGGTGGGAGGGCTGGGGGGAGGTGGTGGGCGGGCTGGGGGAAGGTGGTGGGAGGGCTGGGGGGCAGGTGGTGGGAGGGCTGGGGGGAGGTGGTGGGAGGGCTGGGGGGAGGTGGTGGGCGGGCTGGGGGAAGGTGGTGGGAGGGTTGGGGGGCAGGTGGTGGGAGGGCTGGGGGAAGGTGGTGGGAGGGCTGGGGGGAGGTGGTGGGCTGGCTGGGGGAAGGTGGTGGGAGGACTGGGGGGAGGTGGTGGGCTGGCTGGGGGGAGAGGTGGTGGGAGGGCTGGGGGGAGGTGGTGGGCTGGCTGGGGGAGGGGGCAGTGGTGGGGAGGGCTTGCTGGCTGACACTGGTGGGCTGGCTGGGGGGAGGTGGTGGGCTGGCTGGGGGGAGGTGGTGGGCTGGCTGAGGGGGGAGGTGGTGGGAGGACTGAGGGGAGGTGGTGGGCTGGCTGTGGGGAGGTGGTGGGCTGGCTGAGGGGGGAGGTGGTGGGAGGACTAGGGGAGGTGGTGGGCTAGCTGAGGGGGAGGTGGTGGGAGGGCTGGGGGGAGGTGGTGGGAGGGCTGGGGGTGGGGGCAGTGGTGGGGAGGGCTTGCTGGCTGGCACTGGTGGGCTGGCTGGGAGGGAGGTGGTGGGAGGGCTGGGGGGGAGGTGGTGGGCTGGCTGGGAGGGAGGTGGTGGGAGGGCTGGGAGGAGGTGGTGGGCTGGCTGGGGGGGAGGTCGTGGGAGGGCTGGGGGAAGGTGGTGGGAGGGCTGGGGGAAGGTGGTGGGAGGGCTGGGGGGAGGTGGTGGGAGGGCTGGGGGGAGGTGGTGGGTGGGCTGGGGGAAGGTGGTGGGAGGGCTGGGGGGCAGGTGGTGGGAGGGCTGGGGGGAGGTGGTGGGAGGGCTGGGGGGAGGTGGTGGGCTGGCTGGGGGAAGGTGGTGGGAGGACTGGGGGGAGGTGGTGGGCTGGCTGGGGGGGAGGTGGTGGGAGGACTGAGGGGAGGTGGTGGGCTGGCTGTGGGGAGGTGGTGGGCTGGCTGAGGGGGGAGGTGGTGGGAGGACTGAGGGGAGGTGGTGGGCTAGCTGAGGGGGAGGTGGTGGGAGGGCTGGGGGGAGGTGGTGGGAGGGCTGGGGGTGGGGGCAGTGGTGGGGAGGGCTTGCTGGCTGGCACTGGTGGGCTGGCTGGGAGGGAGGTGGTGGGAGGGCTGGGGGGGAGGTGGTGGGCTGGCTGGGAGGGAGGTGGTGGGAGGGCTGGGGGAAGGTGGTGGGAGGGCTGGGGGGCAGGTGGTGGGAGGGCTGGGGGGCAGGTGGTGGGAGGGCTGGGGGGAGGTGGTAGGAGGGCTGGGGGAAGGTGGTGGGCTGGCTGGGGGGAGGTCGTGGGAGGGCTGGGGGGAGGTGGTGGGAGGGCTGGGGGTGGGGGCAGTGGTGGGGAGGGCTTGCTGGCTGGCACTGGTGGGCTGGCTGGGGGGAGGTGGTGGGAGGGCTGGGGGGGAGGTGGTGGGAGGACTGAGGGGAGGTGGTGGGCTGGCTGGGGGGAGGTGGTGGGAGGGCTGGGGGGAGGTGGTGGGAGGGCTGGGGGGAGGTGGTGGGAGGGCTGAGGGGGGAGGTGGTGGGAGGACTGAGTGGAGGTGGTGGGCTGGCTGGGGGGAGGTGGTGGGCTGGCTGGGGGGGAGGTGGTGGGAGGACTGGGGGGAGGTGGTGGGCTAGCTGAGGGGGAGGTGGTGGGAGGGCTGGGGGGGAGGTGTGGGCTGGCTGGGGGGGAGGTGGTGGGAGAACTGGGGGGAGGAGGTGGGCTGGCTGGGGGTGGGTAGGCTTACTCGGGGAGGGGGCAGTAGTGGGGAGGGCTTGCTGGCCGCTGCTGGTGGGAGGGCTGGGGGGAGGTGGTGCACTGGCTGGGGGTGGGGGCAGTGTGACAGCCTCTTCCTGTGGTCCAGGCTGCTGCCCAGCCCAGGCAGGCAGGCACCATACTGCCTTGGCGGGCTCATGTCCTCCTGCTACTCCCCGCCATGGGAGTCCGCAGCAGACTCAGCGATGATGTTGCTGGCTGTTTTAGCAAGGGTGAGGAGCACAGGGCCCTGCTGCTCTGTGCGAGCGGAAGGCAGGTTGTGTTAGTTGGGCTCAGCTCCACTGGGGGCTTTGGAAGGAGGGCTGCTGGGGTTGGGTCACGTACCTAGTCCCCTACTTCCTACATGGCTGTACTCAGGTGTCACCTCAGTGAGGCTTTCTTTGGCCATCCTACTTACAAGTTCAAACCTCCCATCCTGTGCAGCTCCCACCTTCCCCCCGCCCCAGGCTCCCACCCTCCCTGTGGCTCCCACCCTTCCTGAGGCTCCCATCCCCCCTGCAGCTCCCCCTGCCTAGACTTTCTTCTTTAGCACCTACCACCATCTACATATGATGTACTCTGTTTATTTACATTGTTTACTGCCTATCCCCCAATAAAATGTATGCTCCATCAGGGCAGAGTTTTTCTTTTGTTCCTTGCTGCATGCCTAGAGCCTGGAACAGTCGGTATGTAGTAGGTACTCAATGAATAAACGAATTTTAGAAGTGCACATTTCAGGCTGCCTGGGTGGCTCAGTTCATTGAGCCTCTGGCTTTTGATTTTAGCTCAGGTCATGATCTCACAGTTGTGAGATCGAGCCCTGTGTTGGGGCTCAGCGTGGAGCCTGCTTGGGCATCTCTCCCTCTCTCTCTGCCCCTCCTTCACTTGTACAAGTCTCTCTCTCTCTCTGTCTCAAAATAAATAAACAAACATGAAAGAAAAAGAAATGCACATTTTAATTCATGCAACTATAATCAAATTGTCATTTATGACTCATATCCATTTAAAGTATCATAAACCCACAAAGACATACCTGGGCTACAAAGTCTATTATTCTTCCTTTGATGTGAACCTCCTCAAGAGGAACTGAATTGCCAGAGAAATCCTGAAGGCCAGACGTGATGTTGCCGAAAGGTTTGGCATCTTGTAACTGATAATCTACATATTAAAAATTATAATGTTAGCTTTTAAGACCATCCCTGCACTATCTTTGTTATCTTAATCTTTATTTCTTTCCCTTCCCACTTCATACAGTATATTTTAGGAAAAATGGACAAGTAGCATTTTATGATTTTCAGTAGTCAATTCTGTAAAGTAAGTGAACCCATATGAGAAAAATGGGGGCAGCATTTATAATAGACACATTAACTTTTTAATCTACAGATTCTGAGGAGTCATCTTGAAAATTTAGAATCATGCAATTACTTGAAAGACATACATTTAAACATATACACAAGCACACAAAAGTCTTAAGACTATTTAAATAAGTGTAGTTTATGCATGAATCTAGATAATGCATTCCTTGGCCTGCAATTTTGATTGGTCACTACCATTTATTGTGCCACAGAAGCATGTAAGACCAATATGAGACTGCTTAGACATTCAACCCAAGGAACACTGAATCAAACTTAAAAAAAAATATTTTTAATAAAATAAAAGCAGGGGAGGGGCAGAGGGAGAGGGAGACACAGAATCTGAAGCAGGCTCCAGGCTCTGAGCTGTCAGCACAGAGCCTGACGTGGGGCTTGAGCTCACAGACTAGGAGATCACGACCTGAGCCGAAGTCAGACGCTTAACCGACTGAGCCACCCAGACGCCCCGCTAAATCAAAGTTCTAATATAGCATATGAAAAAAAAAAAGTTCCCCTTCTATACCAGGTGGTACAAGAATACACATATAGTTAGATATGTAAATATATACTCTCTTGCCAGATATTTAATTTAACGGCTCTAGGACAGAAAACAGGAGTCATTTGCTTATATGTGAAGTCATACATTTCTGATAAAAAATAATTGGATCACAGTTGAAAATGTTAATGTGTTTTGACAACGCTATAATAAATGTTATAAATAGTGTGGGCTTCTGATTTTCTGAGAAGCTCCCATCCTCTCATGTATTTCTACTAAGCTGCACATTACAGCTTTCACCTGAGGCAGATACTGATCTCATACTCAACACAGAAAAGCTGAGGCTGCAGAAGCTTATGCAGCTTGTCCCATATTGCACAGCCTAGTAATCAGCAAGTCGACACTAGAACCTGGGCTTCCTGGTTCTAAAGCTGTGTCTCTTGTCTACTCCACCAACCCCCCTGACACTTCTTGCACTTGGCATCTTAAATTGCTTCCGTGGGTTTGTGGCCCTGGCCGTCTGCAGGTGTGAGAGTTCAACGCGGTATGTTAACAAAGTAAGATGTAATTTTGAGAACACCTAACCTCTCTCAAGTATCCTGGTTTTTACTTCTACAAAGTGAAAAAGGAAATAGAATATTTATGTATGAGTTCCCAGATATAGTTACTGAACATGAACATAAATTCCTCTAAGAATAAAATGTTTGAGTTCTATAAATATCACATAAAACAGCATTCAAGAAAATTGTCTTACCTTCAACCTTTGAAAAATTTGAAAACTCAGGTCTGGATTCTTCTAATTCAGTAGTATTACAAGGATGAAAGTCCTTTATTTCATCTCCGGGTAGGCAAAATTTAATGATATATTTCAATTTAATCTGATTGGTTTTATACACAACAAATTCATCATCCTAGAGCCAACAGAAATTAATAGGTATGGGGACAAATCCTTTATTGGCAAATGTTTTCAGAAAAGCAGATTTTCAGGTTTGCTAATTTAGAAAATATTGAATTCAGGCAGCCATAAATATGCAATAATTATTTAAACTTAAGCATATTCAATAAAAACAGGAGCTCTCTGCTTGTTTCTTGAAATAAATACCTCGAAGTCCGTGGTGACAGTGGCTGTTGCTCGAACCCCATGGACACTGTCATAACCTGGTGGTGCTTCCGACAAGGAGAAGTCTTTTCTGTGTAAGTCCGCACACTTTCCAAGGGCTACGTCACAGACAGCCAGGAGCCTGGTGCCATCGGTCTCTCCCGGGTGGGAGTACTTAATACCGGTACTGTGAGGGAAAGGAAGTCCGTGTTTGTGACTTATGGTTACATGGCAATAATATTTTAGTATCCATTATCCATCTCTATATGTGAAATATTGTCTCAACGACTTTGCTGGCAGGATGTTCCAGATTTTACTGCTATTAAAATATCTCTGAAGGGTCAGTTTAGAACTTTATTATTCACTTACTTGTTTCAGATGTGGCCTTTCTGTTGTGCAGGTAGTGTTCAAAGTACTTTCTTTCAGGGATGGATGCATTCCCCTGTTGCCTCAAATCTTTATTAACTACTAAAACATACACATTTTGGTACAGCAAACACCAAAGTGACGAAAGATAAGGAAAACCCCCCACCTTATTAGTTAAGAAAGAGCAGATTACTTCTGTGCGCTGAAGCTCAGAGAGAACATGAAATACCAGGTAAGTAAGAACTGGTCAAAGGGAAAGACAGAACTGGTATTCTCACAAAGCCTTCTGAATCCAGATGGAGAAACAAAACTTCAAACGACATCTAAATGAGAGATTTTGTTTTGACTTTCTTCAGGACTCAGCAGCTTTAAAAAAAGCAACTTTTCTCTCTGCCCCTCCCATGCTCACTCTCTCTCTTAAATAAATAAACTTAAAAAAAAAAAAAAAAAGCAACTCTTGTTATTAAGGAGCATAGGCTAGGACACCTTTGGAAGCAACATTTTTGGGACATATCTTTATTTTTCCAAGTATCAGGACCCAAATATAAAAGTGTTGCCTGATGACCCTTTGTTCTATCCCCTCTAAGACTTGACTCCCCCCTCTTTTTTTGAGAGAGAGTGAGAGATCGAGAGCACACATGTGCACAAGTGGGGAGGGGCAGAGGGTGAGGGAGAGAGAGTCTCAAGCAAGCTCCACGCTCAGTGGGGAGCCTGACATGGGGCTCAATCCCACGACTGCAAGATCATGACCCAAGCAGAAATCAGAGTCGGACACCCAGCTGACTGAGCCACCCAAGCTCCCTAAGACTTACTCCCTTTTATTTAAAAAAATTTTTTATATATTAACAATACTTTATTTTTAAGTAACCTCTACACCCAATGCGGGGCTCGAACTTTCAACCCAGAGATCAAGAGCCGCGTGCTCTACCGACTGTGCCTTCCAGGTGCCCCAAGACCTGTCCCCTTAAAAAAAAAATAATCAATTTCCCCCATTTCTCCTAAAACTTGTTTCCCTGTGACTGCTGAGCCTGTGACCCTTGACTTTACCTCCGCTTCCTCCCTCTCCATCCCCCACCTTTCTCAATGGCTGCCTCTATCTGCTTGCTTGTCCATCACCCTTCAGCCTGTTGCAGTTTGGCTCAACTGAAACCACTCTGTCCAAAGTCACCAAAGGAATCCCAATTTGTTAAAAAAAAAATCTTAACATTTAAAAAATTTTACTTTGAAAGATTTGTACAGAGGAAAGAGCATTTATACTATAAGTGTTAAGTTTCAAGAACAATGATAAGACAGACAACCACATAGCTCCTGCCAAGTTTAAGAAACAGAAAAGAACAGGAGCGCCTGGGTGCCTCAGTCGGTTAAGCACCTGACCTTGGCTCAGGTCATGATCTCACGGTTAGTGAGTTCAAGCCCTGCATCGGTCTCTCTGCTGTCAGCATGAGCCAGCTTTGGACCCACTGTCTCTCTCTCTCTCTCTACCCCTGTTCTGCAAATGTATGCATGTGTGCCCACTGTCTCTCAACAATAAATAAACACTAAAAAAAAAAAAAAGAAAAGAAACAGAAAAGAACATCATCAATATTTCTACGTTGCCTGTGGCATTCCCTTCCCTGCCACCCAGAGGGTAATCTAATCGCTATCTTGTGTTTATGTGTATATTATTTTTTCCTTCTTTTACAGTATTGATGCATAGATATGTGTCCCTCAACAGTATGCTTAGTTTTGCTTGTTTTCAAACTCTGCGTACATATAGAATCATAGAGCAATTATTTGCTCCACGTTACCTTCCTAAGACGCCTCCATTTGGCACGTGTGCTGTAGTACACGTGTCTCAACTGCCATATAGGACTCCATGTAGGCCGACACCAAAATTTTTGGATCCATTCCACTCTTACTGGACATCTGCATCATTTCCAGTGATCTTAGTTTTCTTGGCCATTTGTGTACATGTCTCCTGGTCTATGTAGACTCACTAGGGAAGTGATTCTCAACTCAGGCTGAATCATCCAGGGAGCTTAAAAACCTCACCCCTAGACATCCTGATTTAACTGATCTGGGGTGAAATCAGCACCAGTGGTGTTTAAAAGCTCCTCCAGGTGGGGAGGTGGGTGGGGCGATGGGTGAAATAGGTGATGGGGATTAAGGAGGGCACTTGTGATGAGTACTGGGTGTTGCACAGATGTGTTGGATCACTAACCTGTACACCTGAAACAAACATTACACTGTGTTAACTGGCTGGAATTTGAATGAAAACTTTAAAAGAAAGTCCTTCAAGTAAAAAACATAAAAAGATAAAAATAAAAGCTCCAGGTGATTTGAATGTGTAGCCAGGATTGAGAACCGCTGCTTCCTGGTTCCTAGTCCCATCTATAGGATTCCTAAGTCACACCATTAACTATGCTCTTCAACTACAGCAGATGATGCCAACATTTTCTCAAGAGGGCTTATCAGTTTATTGACAGTGTCTGAGAGTTCAGACTATTCTAGAGACTTACCAACACCTAGAGTTGTTGCTTTTGTTTTTTTTTTTTGCTGATAGGTATTAAATGGTATATGATAGATGAATGCATATTCTTGATTAGTAACCTTTTCAAATGACATTGTCCATGTGTTTCCTCTTCTATTAGGTTCCTACTCATGTCTTTTGTCCATTTGCTTCTTGGGTTATTTTTTTCTTATGGATTTCCATAGGAATTCCTGAAATATCCTGGATAATTAATTATCCTGGCCTGGCCTGAACCCAGGGTCCATCATTTAACTAGGTCTGTGACTTTATGCAAGTTACTTAACCTCCATCAATCTGTTTCCTTGTCACGAAATGATGTCACAATACCACCTGTGAGGTTTATAGACAATGTACGTGAAGCACTTAGTCCGGTGCCTTGCACAGGGCAGATGTTTAATACCCTGTGGCTATTGTGGGGATAGATTTAAATATTAACAAGGATATTGAAGATGAAATATTATTCTATACACATAGAGTTCATTTACAATAGATAAGACACAACTTAAGTTGTGTAAATGGTAAGTTGTGTATATAATGTGTATAAGCACATGAGAGGTCATGTGCTATAGAAGTTAAGATCACTGGTCCTGGAGAAAGACAAAATGCTATGTGATCTTGGGCAAGATACCCTCACTGTCCCTCAGTGTTCTCATCTGTGATATGGGATAATAATAGAACTGACCTAAGAGGGTTGTTGTAAGGATTAAGCAGGTAAATATATGTAAAGACTCTCAGGATAGTAAAATCAAGGTGATTTAAAATAAAATTTTCCCAAATATCCACCACAAAAGACATATTTCTATGGTATACTGAGAAAACTGGTTGCTTTCACCAATATGTTTCTTGGATGAGAAATCCCTTACAAAGGAAAGATGGAGGAAACCACATAGCAACTACTTGGGTATAAATCCTTGGTGATGGGTGTGAGTAACATGGTTAAGACATCATGTATAGTATATGTAATATACTAACCTGAGTGAATCGCTGAAATATATCCCACTCCCAAGATTTCCAGTGTCTGTTCTCTTTGTGCCACGATCTTCAACTACTTTGGGTAAAAGCAACCCACTAAAAAGAAAAGGACATTAAAATGATTTACTAAAAGAAAGGGTATTTTTAATTATAGGGTCATAATTCTAGCAAAGACAGGTGCTATTCAAGGAGGACATTATGCTAAGTGAAATAAGCCAGACACAGAAAGATAAATACTGCATAACCTCACGTATATGTGGAATCTAGAAAAGTCGAACTCAGAACCAGAGTGCAGAATGGTGGTTTCTAGGAGGTGGGGGTTGGGGAAAATGGGGAGTTGTTGGCTTAAGAGTATAAACTTTCAGTTCTAAGATAAAGAATAAAAATAAATTATCTTTGCTAAGAGTAGACCTTATGTTCTCACCACAAGAAAAAAAGATAACTATATGAAGTGATGGATGTGTTAACTTGATTGTGATAATCATTTCACAATGTACATGTACATGAAATCATCATGTTATGCATTTAAAAATATCCCCTTGTACAACCTAAATATATACAATTATCATTTGTCAATCACACCTTAATAAAGCTGGAAAAAAGACACCAATTAAAAAGACAATAAATAAATAAAGAGCATGAAATGAAAAGAAAAACGTATTTCAAAGGAATCTCACAGAAGGATTTCTAGGTGCTATTCACATGACCCAATCTATGGTCAGTTTCTCATCCCTGTCTTGACCAGCCTGGAGGTGCTGGGCATTCTTCCTGCCTTGGGTCAGGGTTCTGACTCCAACCTGCCAATGTGGAGCACTCAACAGAACCATGTTTAGGCCCAATGCTGACTGCGTTTCTCCCTGGCTCAAGAACTTACACATATCCTACAGGCCTTCTAGCATTGCTAAGAACTCTCTGCAATCAAAGTTAAACCCTGTTGTCTCTGAGAAGGTGGGTAAAGGGAGACTTCTGCGTTTATTACATGAACATCTCCAGTTTGAATTTTGTGTTATGAAATGTAATTACCTTTGTAAAGTGGTTTTTGGGTTTTAGTCCTACTTAAAGAGTATTAAAAAAACTGTCCTATTTTTCAATTAGTACCTTTATATTTTCATTTTTCATTTTTCAATCTTTGTTCCATGTGGGGTTTATCTACGTGTGAGGAATGAGGTAAGGATCCAACTTTGTATTTTTCCAGGTACGAATCTGTCCCAATACATAGTATTGAAGAAATTATCTTTCTTCCACAGAAATAAAAGCTACTTTTATCATGTACTAAACCCTCTATGTTTTTGCATTTACTTTTGGATTCTTTATTCTGTAGAATCATCTTTTTGGGCACACCTCACTGTTTTAATTAACACAGTTTTATAACATGTTTTTAGTGTCTGGTTAATTCTTCCTCATTAATCTTCTTTTTCAAAATTACTCTGACAAAGTCAAATTTAAAAAAAATACGTGTTGGGGCACCTGGGTGGTTCGGTCGGTTAAGCGTCCGACTTCGGCTCAGGTCATGATCTCACGGTCCGTGGGTTCGAGCCCCGCGTCGGGCTCTGTGCTAACCGCTCAGAGCCTGGAGCCTGTTTCAGATTCTGTGTCTCCCTCTCTCTGTGACCCTCCCCCATTCATGCTCTGTCTCTCTCTGTCTCAAAAATAAATAAACGTTAAAAAAAAAATTAAAAGAAAAATATGTGCAGTATAATCAGCTTTTTATTTCTTAAAAAAACGTCTTGTTAGCACTTTTATTGTGATAGCTCTAAATTTATAGGTTAATTTAAGGAAACTTGGCATCCTTCCGATTAATGTAAGTGTCTTTTGGGTCCTTCAACAGCAGTTGAACGTTTTTTCTAGATGTATCCTGTATATTTCCTTTTATATTTCCTCTTAGGTATTTAGTTAAGGACCCAGATGTAATCATATTCTCCCCTGATCTCTGTGACTGCAGTTTGGCTTTAATATTAAGTGATTATTCAAAGCAAACAGAAATTAGAGTTACGTTTTGAATAGATAACTCATAGCATCTAGGTACTCTAATTTGTAGACCCTTCTCTTTAAGTATTGGACATTCCCAAATTAGACACACAGAAGAGCCATGAAATAGAGAATCTCCTTTCTTCATATGATACTGTCTTCAAGAAGCAATTCATACCCATGTACTACACTTTAAAATACATATAATAATAAATAATTTAAATTATATTTAATTATAATTTAAAGGGCTCAGTTTTCTCTGGAATGCAATAAGCTGGTTTTAACTGAAGAGACCCAGGTAGGGTATAAAGAAAGTAGGAAAAAGGGTAAAACACTTCGTTCGTGAGGCTGAAACATTTGGAAAATAAAGATGGTGTCCTCTTACCGGGATAGGATCCCTACAAAGCTTTGTACGGGAGATCCATGCAGTAAGGGCTTCACATTGCCAAGCTGGCTCAAAAACTCTGTGGCTTCATTTACTCTGCCAACTCTAAATATCTGCAAGATGTCTACTGGACCTGTACTGTAAAAAGCAGAAGAAAAATCTTGAGACTGTACAATCGAAAGTAAAATAAAAAATCATTATTAGCAGGAGAAAACCCAAAACAGCCCAAACGTCCATTATTATGGAATGGATTCTGCGAGTCACAACATAACATTTCTTGCAAATACTATGTAGCCATTAAAAAAAAAATCATACTCTTAAAAAATAAATAAGTATATGAAGTAAGACTTGTTGTAAAATGAATTTTAAAAATAGGTTACAAAACTTTATGGATGGTATGATCCCAAAGTTTTTCAAATATATAACATATAGGATAAATAGCTTGAATTCATTGCACTCAATCATTCACAAATACACTCTGTGCTGAGTGTTCTGCCAGGCACTAGAAGTGAGATAGCACGGTCTCTGGCTTCATGGGGCTTACATCCTAATGGCGAGACAAAAATGAAAAGTTAACAAATAACTGATTTTAAGTTCTACTCTACCAGGTTCAGAGACGGGATAGTCAAGAAAGGCCTATCCTTGAAGGTGACATTTACTGCAACATGGCATAATACAGTGTGTATTCTAAGACTTAACTGGTTGTTATGGGAAACTTAATTGGATGTGGCAGGAGCGGGAAGAACGTCAGGAAGGAGATGAGACAACGGTGTCTGGACTGAAGGTGGCAGCAGTGTGAACGAAAGAAGCCAATGCATTACAGACATTTTGGAGGCAGAAGTGACAGGAATGGAGATGTGGGGTGAGGGACAGTTGACAATGGCTCTGGGTGGGTGACTAGATGGGGAGGCATGGGGAAAGACTGGGGCACTACGGAGAGACGGAGTTGTGGGGTGGAGGGCGTAGGAGAGTCTATCCAGTATGTCTTCCCAACTCCATGTTTCTTGGTGTCACATTGGTAGCCTGAGATTAGCTATGGTGGGAGCATTTTTATACCACAGAAATCAGCAGTTGTTACAAGTCAGGACTTTTATTTCAGAGAGCTGGCTTACCAACACACCACTAGGTGAGGAGAAGAATCAATAATTCAATTTGGGATATATTTATTCTACACCAAAATGTTAACAGTGGTCATGTTATCTCTGGGTTATCTCTGGGTGGTGAGATTTTGGGTGATCTTTAATTTTCTTCATGTTTTCACACATTGTCTAAACTTTCAGCAAAGAACATGAATTTTATAGCTAGAAAAAATGAATATGAAAAAATCATCATTAGTGAAATGAAATGGAGAAAATCTTCTTCTCCTTCTCCTGCTTCTGCTTCTTCTTTTCCTTCTTCTTCTGCTTCTTCTGCTTGTGCTTCTTAACAGCAGCAGAATCTCTCCACACAGAGAGGTCCACTTTTGTTGTATGACATTACTAGGGTGCGAGGTGAGATCTCTAAGGGCTTGAGTTACATTAGATGACTGAACTGCACCCCCCTCCCCAGGGCTTGAAGACATGGCTCTTCCTTCTCTTTGACTCCCTGGAGAAAGTCAGTTACTCCCCTCCTGATTCTGCTTTCATTGTTAGTAGTTTCTAATTTAGTATTAGATCCTAGCAGATATCTAGGGGTGGGTCAAAAGTCAAATCAAAAGAAGTAAAAGTAATTTGATTATATATAAAAGCAAAATCTGGAAAAGATCTAAAGGAAAGGATTTTTTTAACTGATGTAAAAGTCACATAACACAAAACTAACCCTTTTGAAGTACACCGTTCCGTAATAACTAGCATATTAAAATGTGCAGCCACCGCTTCTACTTAAACATTTCAGCACTCCAGAAGAACAGCCCATACCCATTTAGCAGTCGGTCCCCATTCTTCCCTCTCCTGGAGCCTGGCAATCTGCTTTCTGTCTCCATGGATTCGATTTGTCTCTTCCAGATATTGCATATACATGAAATCATACAATATGTGGTCTTTCATGTCTGGCTTCTTTCACTTAGCATAATGCTTTTGAGACTCACCCATCTTGTAACATGTATTAGTACCTCACTCATTTTTGGTGATTAACATTCCATTATGTGTACATACCACGTTTTGCTAATCCATTCAACCACTGATGGACATTTGGGTTGTTTCCACCGTTGGGCTATCGTGAATAGCACTGCTATGAACATTCATGTATCCGTATCTGCTTGAGTAGTTGTTTCCACTTCTTTGGGGTATCTAACGAGGACTGGAATCGCTGGGGCAGACAGTAATTCTGTGCTGAATTTGTTGAGGAACCGCCAAACAGCGGCTGCACCATTTTATGGGAGTTCCAATTTCCCGGCATCCTCACTAACACTATGATTACCCATATTTTCATTTTCTCAAAAAAAAAAAAAAAATACAGCCATCTTGGTGGGTGTGAAGTAACGCTAGTAATGGCATTTGAGGGCAACTGATCAAGGAAGGCAGAACACCGTTTTAGACAGGTCTGAATTAGTCCATAAGGGGGGTGCTTCTAGCTAGCTGCCGGAAAACCAGTTCTCAAAGCAATAGCAAAACCCACACAGGACCCCGATTTGTGGCATTTGCTGGTTTCTATGGTATAAATCCTCCCACCACAGCCGATGTCAAGTTACTAATGGTATTCAGCTCACAAAATTCCTAAAAATGTAACAAATGGCCCCCGTGGTTTGGCTCCAAGCAGTGTGTGAGGCTGATTAAGGCTAACCTGGCCCATTGTACCTAATGAGAGCTGAGATGCCAGAAACACCCAGAAGAAAGACTTCAGGCAGAGGAGTGCTGGGAAGTTACATTAGTGGGCTGAGTGACCAATCCAATGGAAGTCAGTCCCACCCTTAAGAATAATCCATCAAATTAGTTTCTGAACCTTGAAACTGGGTCCAGGATCTCAGAGGAAACTAACACCCAGTGAAGGCTGGTCTGAGAGGCTGATCCAGCCTCCTGTTGCTCCTGCTGCTGTCCTGGCTTGTAGAACACACGTGAGCACAAGAAACAGGGAGTCTCACCATCAGTGAGGAAACAGATAACGGATGTGACTGACGGTTAGGGGTGCCATATCTCTGGCCATGTTTTCCAGATTTTCAACTGAGTGTTTTCATGCCATTGAGTGGGCGTCTTAGAAGCTACCGTGCACACAGCTGCATTTTAAAATCTTAATTTAAATGGGTTTTCCTATATAACACCCTTCAAAACACAAAAAAGCCTTGTGATTTAAAATTTTTAAATTTAATTCTCAGCAAGATTAGGTAAGCTTGAACTCAGAGTGAATGGGGAGAGTTTTCAAGCATAGAATACTGTCCCAAGTTATATTATAAACACTGAAGAAAGAAATTTGTCATCACAATATAGTTACCTTGTTATAGAGGATTAAATCATACCGGTAATTGTGGAGAGTAGCTTTTTTTTTTTTTTTTTTTTTGGGGGGGGGGGAGGGAGCATGCCCACATGCATGTGGGGGGTGGGGAGAGGGAGAAAGAGAGAATCTTAAGCAGGCTCCGCCCTCTCAGTGTGGAGCCCAACTGCAGGGGGCTTGAACTCAGGAGCCATGAGATCATGACCTAAGCAAAAATCAAGCGTCTGGGGGGCGCCTGGGGGGCGCAGTCGGTTAGGCGTCCGACTTCAGCCAGGTCACGATCTCGCGCTCCGTGAGTTCGAGCCCCGCGTCAGGCTCTGGGCTGATGGCTCGGAGCCTGGAGCCTGTTTCCGATTCTGTGTCTCCCTCTCTCTCTCTGCCTCTCCCCCGTTCATGCTCTGTCTCTCTCTGTCCCGAAAATAAATAAAAAACGTTGAAAAAATCAAGCGTCTGAGCCACCTAGGCACCCCTGGACAGTAGCTTTTTAACAGAATCTGAAATAGTATTACATAATAACAGATCCTAAGACATTTCCTTTATGCATACCTGTGATTATTCTGTAAAACCTCTTTTCTAACTCTGAAAAATTCTTCAGTGTTCTGTTCAACATGCTCAATTTTGCATCTCAAAGCTCGGTATTTGGCAAGAGAAGGCGGGTTGGGTCTGGACAGATTAGTTTCACAGACATTAACCATGTCTCTTATTAGCTGTAGATGGAAATGATGTAAGACGTTAGAATCACTACATATCAAAATATTTATAGCACATTACACTTTCTCAAAAAGACTGGAAAAATAAGGTTTTATTTCCCCAAAGCTTTTTTTCTTCCAAAGGTTTTACTTTTAAGTAATGTCTGCACCCAATGTGGGGCTTGAACTCAAAACCCAGAGAGATCAAGAGTCACATGTCCCACCAACTGAGCCAGCCAGGTGCCCCTCCCCAAAGCTTTTGATCAATATTTTGATCAATATGTAAGTGGAACATTAAAGGTAATACCTTTAGTATGTATTGTGCCCTCAGTGATAGCATAATATACAATAATAATAATAGTGTACTTTAGGACAGCACATCATTGTTGATAAAGTGTTTTCAGGTACACTGTTCCTTTAATCCACACTGTTACACTGGTCTTATTAGATCTTATTATCCTCACTGGATAGATGGGGACAATGAGGCTCTGAGAAGCTGAATTAATTGCTCATGACTCCACAGCAGAGAGGGGATAGTGACTAAATAGGAACTCAGCTCATCAGGACTCAAGTCCAATTCTGTTACCAAAAAATTCATTAAACATGTTCTCTATGCCAGGCTGGTATTAGGTTTGAAAGACACAAAAATGATGAAGAAACAGGTGTCTTCCCTGAAAGGGAACCCTGGTATACTTAGTATACTCATAGGTCATGGAGCTTGGAGGAGGGAACACAGCTCCTGGATAATCTGAATTACGTTTATACAGGAATGTATTGCTTTCACCATCTTTGAGGCTAAGGAGACATTGACAGGGGAGCCCTATTCACTCTACTTGCCATGCATCCTTATGACCTTGGCGTGGCGAGGGGCTAATTTCAATTCAAATACACCAGCCAGAAAAGAAGAGACTGATGAATTTTTCTATATAAAAGTCAAAAATTTCTGTGTGGTGAAATAGAACACGTCAACCATCACCCCAATTCACCATAAGCAAAGTAAAGAACAAAGCAAAACGAAACAAATAAACTGTAGCAAATATTTGTAACTCATCCCAGACTAAGCTCCCTAACTTCTTAAGATGTCCTAAAAATCATGGAAAAATATCAAGATCCAAAAGAAAAAGAGGCAAAGGTCATGAATTGGCAGTTCACAGAAAAAGACACACAAACGTCCCCTAAATACAAATCCTGGAACTGAGAGGTCATTTCTCATCCACAAAATTGGTAAAATCTATAAAAGTTTGACAAATACACTTGTGGTAAAACTACAGGAAATAGAAACTCTCATTCACTGATAATGGGTGGGCAAACAGTAGAACCTTTATGAGGGAATCGGACAAAATCTATCACAATTACAGATGCATTCACCCTGTAAGCTAGCACTTCTATTCCTGGGACATGTCTCAGGGACACTCCTCTGAAGGTACGAAATGACAAATACAAAAGCGTATTCACTGTGGCACTGTTTGTAGTAGCAAAGTCCGGAAACAATCCACAATGTGGTGAGTGAAGATGCTCTCTATGTACAGGATATGTTAAGTGGGGAAAGCGGGTGCAGAGCAGCAAAGATGGCATATGACTTTTTATGTAAAAAAAGGAGAAGAGGAATAAGTATACATGTGAATATTTACAGTTTTGTGCATAAAGAAACTGCAAAGACAAACGAATTAGTAAAAATGGTTATCTATCGAGTTGGGGAGTTGGAATGGGTGGAGGGGACAGGGTAGAACAGAGACTACTCTGAGTATTCCTTGTAAATATAATTTTGACCGGGCACCTGGGGGTCTCAGTAGGTTAAGCCTCTGACTCTTGATTTTGGCTCAGGTCACGAGCCCGGCATCGGGCTCTGGGCTGACATCGCTGAGCCTCCTTGGGATTCTGTCTCCCTCTCTCTCTGCCCCTCCTCTGCTCTCTCTCTCTCTCTCTCAAAATAAATAAACTTTAAAAAATATATAATTTTGACTTTTGAATAATGCAGATGCATCACCTACTGAAAATATATAAAAGTTAAATGAAAAAGCATTTGGATGGGCATCCCAGACACCTGCTCAATACGAAAACCAGCCACTGAGGTTCTTTCTTCTGGTTAGGCAAATCATGAAACTTTAAATTTGGAAGACTCCTTTCTCATCCTGCGGACTGGTTCATCTCATCTGTTGGTTCTTCACTTATTTTGGATTGCAGGGGGTAGGGGGAGCCTCCTCTAAGAGACAAGAAAAGAAATACTCTGGATGGGATGCTAGGAAGCACTGTAGCTGTAAGGTGATGTAAGGGGAGCCAGGTGGAGAAGGGAGCACAGAGATGGGAAGAAGCTGGCCCCTGATGATAATGCTACCTTTGAGCGACTGGACCAGCCGTCACCCTACAGCTGGCTTCCTGTTATACAGGGGGGTAAGTATCCTCATTGTTCAAGGCAATTACAGCTTTCTGTTTCTTTTACAAACACAATCCCAACTCATCTCCTTGAGATAGGGAAACTGAAGGACTCCATAAAAATCTGCTTTTTACTCCTTTTCCTGCTTCTATTCTTGTTAGGACCCCCACTTTACACACAGGTCAGAATGCAAATAGTGCATGTCCTCCTTGTATGGGACCAGGAGTTAAGGATTTCTGTAGAAGAGATAATACCTAAGGCAGGACCAGGTGAGAAGACCTGAGAAGCCAGTATATGCGCATTCCAGATCACCAGAGTTACATATCTCACACAACCCTCCTGGCTCCAAGGAACATCACCTAAGCCCCCACTTTGTTTTGAGCAGTTCCTGCATGTCTGAGAGGACATGTACACCAGACCACGACCCTCCACAGAAACCCCAGACCTCAGGCAAAGATAAGATTCCCTCTCCCAGACACTGCCTGTACCTGCACTCTCTCTCCCTTCAGTAACCTCTGCTTTCACCTCCCGCTGGCCCACCTTTGATTTCTATCCTGCAATTTCTTTCTTTTTTAATTTTTTAAAATGTTTATCTTTGAGAGAGAGAGAGAGACATGGAGAGTAAGTGGGGGAAGGGCAGAGAGAGAGGGAGACAGAATCAGAAGTAGGCTCCAGGCTCTGAGCTGCCAGCACAGAACCTGATGCAGGGCTCGAATCCATGAACAGCGAGTTCATGACCTGAGCCGAAGTTGGATGCTTAACTGACTGAGCCATCTAGGCACCCCATCAATCCCGCTGATTTCTATCCTGTGAGCAGCCAGGAAGCCGCTCTGGGTCCTCAGACCTGGCCGGCCAGCATCATCCTAATGTAGAAAATTACTTTACCGTGGAGCAATTCTAAACATATCTGCCTTTGTACTAGTATTCCAACACATTCATGTTTGGGAACATGGTTCAGATAACTTCCATAAGGATCCAAAGCATTCTAAAATGACTCAGCATTTATTTTTGAGCCAACTTTTGTGATTCAGTGCTACCTTATTAATCAGATTTGAAAAGATTCTTCCCCAACATATTTTAAATTGAATTCTGTATTTCAGAGATTTACCTGGCAGAGGTCCTCTTTCTTAGCTAATAGTCTCAGGTTCACTTCTTCGGTTGCTGTGCCTCTGTGAGGTATTAATCTGTAGAACTCGGTCATCATATTTTGCAATTGTTCTTCTGTTTCTCCATTTTTCAGGGCTGCCTTTACTAGAAGGAGAACTCCCTCTGCCTTGCTCACCTTTAAGTGGACAACAATATACTCTTATTAAAATTGAATCTTTACAATCAAAGAGAAAGTGAAGGAACATGCATAAAAATACCTAAAATAGTTGTTAGATATGTCATAACTATTAGTTTTCTACTGGACACCAGCCATAAAACAAATGCCATGTTTATGGGAGATGTATCTCAGCTGTGACAATGATGCCGTGAGAAGGTTTCCAAAAATGGGCTCAGCTTAACTAAGGGAAAGAACCAGAGTCTTAAATATCTGTATCTGTGTATCTATATCTATACCTGCATCTACATCTGTATCTATAGCTATAACTGCATCCACAGCTATGTCTATATTCACAGAGAGAGGAATTCTAGCACAACCATAGGAGATGTGCTTTTCACACAAGAAATTTAGAAAGATTTTAGAAAGAAATTTAGAAATTTAGAAAGAATCAAAGTAAGAACAAAATTCAGCAGAATGTATTTCTAATTACACAAGTGCATTTTGAGCCTTGTGCCAGGAAACCTTTTTCTCCCTGAAATAAATTAGTTTAGTTCCACAGAAGAAGACTGTACTATTTTACTACGACAACGCAATTGTACCACTGGGAATACTGTCTTCACTTGCTCCTTCAATCATGTAAAATTAAGAAGAGTACCTTCTGGAAGCATGCTGTCTTTCTCTACAACAGTCACAAGTTCCAAGACTGTGAAGCAGTGACAGAAGCAGAATAGGGTCTGAGCATCCGACTGAGGACGAACAGCATCCCTGTCCCTCAGGCCTGCCACAAACCTCGGGACCTAGGAGAGCGGGCCTCCTACAGAGCTGGCACCAAAAAGCCTGCTTGGAGCAGTTCTTGGGTCTGACATTTGAGAGACAGGAACATCTAGTTTTCCCGGAAGCTTGTTTTCCTCTCAGCACTCTCCACATTCCCCTTCTCCAAGGTACTAAAAAGCATGTCAGGAACGCATCCAGAACAACCAGACCGGTGCGCAAACACACGTGCTATCATTCAAGCTAGTGAGCCAGAAAGCGGGTCTGTCACGATAGAGGTTTGCTTGGAGGAGGCATGTGACTCACGTCATTGAGACTAATCCTGTTCGCAGGCTTGAGAAGTGTGTGCTCCAGGTGGCCGAGAGCTTCCGCCCAGACCATCTCCACCAAATCGCTCACCTCTTTGCTCAGAGTGCTTGAATTCATTACCTCCTCCAAAAGCAACTGCAACAACAAAATTTGAAAAACCAACAAGAAGTTTCGTAAGTGGACTGATTTAAAACCAAGAGAGAAGAAATAATTAATTTCAGCCAGGCAAAGAGTCACCGGCAGTCAAGTGACTGATAACTTTGAGCTTCCACTTCCTCCCTACACTCTCCTCATTTCCCCTTCTCTCTTTTACTCCCACTCTATGTTTCCTTTTGACTCTTCCTTCACTTTATCAGCTTGAGGCCTGCCAGTGGCATCAAAGGTTAAGCAGCATTAAGGGTTAAGGACCCCTGATTCCTGGCCCAGGTTATAATCAAATTTTTTGAAAGCCATGAGGGTTTGTTGCTGAAGCAAGCAGGAAGTTTCATGGCTTATCCTGGAACTCACTCCCCACCGGCTGCCCTGCCGTGCATTTTTGTGAGTTTACCTTTCCTGTTCTTAACTCCCACTCTTCCCTCCTGCCAAGTTTTTATTTGTCACAAAGAAAACATTTCTATTCAACATACTCAGTCAGTCACAAAAACTAAACATATGAGTCAGTCTTACCGCCTGCAATTTTTCAGATGCCAACTGGGTTGCTTCGGGTGTAAAATATTCCCTTAGCAGAAATCCTTGTTTCTTCAGTTCTTCAATGTAATTTTCATAGTGCTCACTTGCGTCTGCAGAGGTTTTCTTTACAGAGAAGTGTCTTCTAGTCTGTGAATCATAGCGTGCAGCAAAATGTCAGGATGTGAGGATGTACTAACTTATTCACATACGGGTCTTTACCGAATGCCTCCTATGTACCACAGGGGAAAGCAATGTAAATAGGCATTGGATCCCTGCCATGAAAAAGTTTATTAACTATTTTCAAAGAATTACTTAAATCTTCAATCCTTCACAAAACAGCCTAAAACCTGAAAGGGAGAAAAGCTTGAGCAGGCCCAACATGCAGAAGAGGCACATTTGATTCACTGGAGAGTCACTCAAACGTCTGTTCAGAGACTACACATTCTTAATTTACATACTATTCTAATTAGCTTTGAAATCTGGCTTTCAAGCTTTTTGGAAATGGGAAAAATAAATCAGGGGAGGGGAGGAAAAGAAAAATAGCTCAGAAATGAGGTACTGTTAGGGACAAGCACACCGTCAAAATGAAATGATACTACCACAGCAAGGAGAAAGGCAGAAAGCTCTCAGGTCACGCAAATAATGTTGAGGGAGTGGAACAAGGCATCCTGTGGATAGACGCAAACTGTCTCCTTCATTCCAACCTGCCCATGGATGTGGCATTCTTCTGCTTTTCCTGGAAATCCGTGCTCCTGTAGTGAGCAGTTATCCCAAAGTCATTAACCTCAGAGAACGGGGGAGGTCTTGCCCATGGGTGTCGGTTTGGGTGTCAGCCAAGCCTCTGGCTCTGGAGTGTGCCGCCCCGGGAAGAAGCCAGGCTACTCATGACACTGCTCAACTGCCCTCCCGCTCTGGTGGCCACAGGACACCTCTGAAGCTTAGAGAAAAGAGCATACCATGTTCAAGTTACTCCATTTGAGAAGGCAGAGTTTAACACAATTTTGGAAGGTTTCCATCAAATTGGCTTTTTATGAGAGGGGCAAACTAGAAAAGCCTCTTCTGCAGGACAGCTCTTTCACAGTTGGTGAGGATAATTTCTATCAAAGTGAACACACTCACCAGAGGAGCACTCTACTTGTGTTCTCAGACTCACGCCTGCTAAGGGCGGAAGGCACTCAGGAAGGGCTCTCGAGATAGTAAGCAGGAGGGGACACAGTGGCTGATGCAGCCTTATAGTTTTCAGTAAAGAAAACCAGTGACAACACACTCTATCATGGTTTTCAACTTGATGTTTCCTTACTTTTTACCCACACAACTAAATCCTCCACAAAACAGAGCACATGTTTTTGGGTAAAAGGTTAACAAAACCCCTTCTCCTCCTTGGACACATTCGACTTGGATTAACTTTTTTTTTTTTTTTTTAATTTTTTTTAACATTTATTTATTTTTGAGACAGAGAGAGACAGAGCATGAACGGGGGAGGGTCAGAGAGAGGGAGACACAGAATCTGAAACAGGCTCCAGGCTCTGAGCTGTCAGCACAGAGCCTGACGCGGGGCTCGAACTCACGGACCGTGAGATCATGACCCGAGCCGAAGTCGGACGCTTAACCGACCAAGCCACCCAGGCGCCCCTGGATTAACTTTTTATATTTGTTCCTGTGGAAAGCTGATAAGGGTGGGACGCTGTAATATTAGGCAAAATTGCTTAGGTATTAGTGACCTCTCATTAATAAATTGCATCAGGACCAGGAGTTCAATGAATGAAACTTAAATGGTGGGTGGGAAACCTGAGCCTTGGGCTTCCCTGAGGGCAGTGATGCGAGCAATGGGCATCTCCCTTCAAGACATCTCCAACCTAGGCCCATGTTACAACAGGTACGGGCTACTGTGGGTGACTTTCTACATCAGGTAGATCCTGCCTCCTCCTGATGTGAGCCTCCCTCCTGGCACCACAGCTGGCACCTCCAGCGGGGGCAAAGCCAGAAGCATCCAGAGCCCCAGTAACATGCTGCGAGGACCACTCCCCCTGAAGAGGGTCTGTGTGCCCTGTGGGTGCTGTGCTTCCTGCCTGTAAGTCTGTCTAAACGGAAGACACCCTGGTGGTGTGGCAGCATTTGCTTTGAACTTTAGGTATTAGTTCTGAATTTATTTTTGTGTCATAATAGTTTCAGATGGAACCATGCCCTTGACTTGACAGTGACCTAATGCAAAGGTCTCGGGCTCTGCAAAGGCTTCCTGGTTGTTTGTGAGCCTACGATACTTTACATTTCAGTATCAGTTCTGTCCCAGGGGGTTACAATCATGAATCTTCCCTGGTGGTGATCTACCTCTGAGGGGCAGGGTTTGAAGTAATTAAAAAAAGAAAATTTAATGTTTATTTATTTTTAAGAGAGAGAGAGAGAGAGAGAGAGAGAGAGAATGCAAAAGGGGGAGGGGCAGAGAGAGAGAGGGAGACACAGAACGAAGCAGGCTGCAGGGTTGGAGCTGTCAGCACAGAGCCTGAGGCGGGGCTTGAACTCGTGTACTGCCAGATCATGACCTGAGCTGAAGTCAGACTCCTCGCCGACGGAGCCACCCACGCGCCCCTAAGTAATTTTTATCTTTGGCTTCTGGTAGATCACTTGGTACTCAGCAGGTACTTAACCAAGTGTGTGAATGGGTGGTTTTTAGCAGTGTGTGCATTAGGCAAGTTCCCCTAAGTGCTTCAACACAGGGGCAGGAAGCCCACGTGCCCTGCACCCGCTGAATATTCCCCTACTGACATTGAAGAACCCCGTGCAGCTCTAGTCAAGGCGCCGCTCTCACCCCCTTTCCTTCACCGGCTACATTGCAAGGGAGAACACGGCTCAACTTTTCAAAACCATTCACCAGGTGAAAAGAAAAAGGGTAACAGATTGGCCGGTACCTTCACCAGTGTTAAGGAAACTAGTTACGAACTTGGGTGGATAAACACATACGAATCAACGTAAAGATCGATACCTTGACGCCGGTGGCCGAGAGGAAGTGTGCGGATATCAGGAAGGCGGCGTCCCCGGGCTCCTCCCGGGAGCACTGCAGCTCCACCACCGCCACTGCCTTACCACCCTCCGCCCCAACCTGGAAAATAGGTTGTGTGTCCGTTAAATAACAAGCCGCACGCACCATTTAAAAATGTAGATTATAAAGCCAACACAAGTTCACGCGAGACACAATTCGGAAAATGCACAAAGTATGAAGAAAAAATAAAAATTACCGGAAAGCACACTACAGATATAATTACTATTAATATTTTGGTATATCTCCTGCCTGTGTTTTTACTACAGATATATCTGTATGTGTTTAAACTACACCACTTTTTATATTTTCTCTATCACAGAAGGAATGTTGTTTTCAAGTTACATTTCATTAAAATATCTAAAAAATACAAATGGAGCATCATTTTGAATGTGAGGGTTTTCATTTACACGACATTGGAGAAAGAATTATCTCCTTTTCTTTTTAATGAGTGGTAATGGAAATTCAACATAATGTAAATAGTGTCAAATCTACTCTTAAAATACAAGAAGCCATTAATAAACACGGAAGAAGTCCTTTACTTTTAAAGTCCCATTAATATTTTGTACTGTTTATATTTTATTGTGAGCAGGTATTACTTTTATAATAAAAACACTAAGAAGTTAAATGTTACATGTTAAATATAAAATTTTTTTGACTATTAAAAATCAACTCATCTATTAAATATTTATTCAGGATATGCACAATTTTCCAAAACAATGAGAAAATTATCAAACAGGAAAAGTAATCAGAAGACATTCGGGGTTTTTTTTTCAACTACAAATCAGGCTCTTACTTTTTCCAAGGTGTTATATTTTGCAACTTCGAAATCTTGTGGAAAATGAGGAATTTCAGCATTCTCTGTATAAGACCTGAAATTTGTATAAGAAAAATGAAACATTACAATGGACTTTTAAACTAAAGAGCCTTTTCATAAATTTTTTCTTGGATGTCTCCTAATTCCATACAAAATACATTTTAAGTCCCTAATGCCTCCTTAGATATTCTGAAAACGGTTAGAAAGTCTTATGGAATGAGCTGGATTCCTCCTGTGTGTAACTTTAGAGTTCTCATGCCAAATACTGAGTGTCTGCATCAGAAGGTGGGCGTCCTGAAGCAGAGGCAGGAAATAAGAGAAGCAGGCCAGCACACTGGAGAGAGAACCAATCCTGCATCCTCTTGGGTTCTGACCCTTAGAAACCAATCACTTAGGCTCACACCAGAGATTGTCTGGACTACAGTTAACAACCCTTTGAAATAAAAGTGTCAGACTTCTCATAATCTGTACTTTTATCTTTGGTATTTGCTCTCTTTTTTAACACTACGATTAACAAATAAAATGAGGCTAAATGTGACCCTTAACTGACATTACAGTTTGGGGTATGCTGGAAGAAGCTGCACACGGTCCATTTGCAGAAGGCTGTCATTTCCAGTTTTTGACACATTAGGTAGGGAGTAAGGGACTGTCTCTACTCTAAAGGCTTCTCTGTAAGGTAGCAGGGTGAGCAGACTGCCCAAACCTTTTCTTTTTTCAAATCAATCCAACTATCATGTCCAATCTTGTATAATACTAAGATGGAAATAATTATCACTCTACTAGTTGAAGTAAAAAGTCTTAAATAAATAAGAGCCTAGAATTAGATAAGCAAGATAAACAAAAATACTACAAGAAACGTGAGGTACTAATAGTATTTTAAAACTGTGTTTGAGGTTTACAAAATACTTTGCAAAACTGGAGAGTCTTAATGATCAGAAGTAGATTACTCTGTGAGTTCCACAACGTTTTCCTTCTCAGTGGAGTTGTCCTGGGACAGATCATCTGTTGTCATTTCTAAGAGAAAACAAACAAAACACTTGTTTGCTACTCAAAGATTTATTAAAATTATCAACAATAAACCCTGGAATTGTTAAGATTCTTGAGTATAGGTAATATTTACCATGCTATTATCTTTTTTAAAGATGTCCTCAAATTAGCTATAGAAATTGGTGATCTAAGGACAGAGCAGGTGGGACAAAAAGATTAAAGACAAAAGATGGTGAGAATACATTATAATTCTCTTTTAATAGGCATGTGAGGACAATTGTAATAAAATCTGTATTATGTGAAACTCATTGATAGATATACAATTTCAAATAGCATTTTTCTCTTCTGAAGATTATGGTGAGGATAGTTATGAAATGCATTTCTTTCTTCTTTTTGAGAGAGAGAGCATGTACATGCAAGTGGGGGAGGGGTAGGCAGAGAGAGAGAGAGAGAGAGAGAGAGAGAGAGAGAGAGGGAGAGAATCTCAAGCAGGCTCCATGCCCAGCAGAGTCCAAGGGTTCAATCCCACAATCTTGGGATCATGACCTGAGCCGAATTCAAGAGTCAGACACTTAACCAACTAAGCCACACAGGCGCCCCATGAAATGCATTTCTTTTTTTCTTTTTTAAATTTTTTTGTGTTTTATTTTATATTTGAGATAGAGAGAGAGAGAGAGAGAGAGAGAGCACGAGTAGGGGAGAGGCAGAGAGATGGAGACAGAATCTGAAGCAAGCTCTAAGCTTCCGGCTCTCAGCTGTCAGCACAGAGCCCAATGCGGGGCTCCAACTCATGAGCAGCGAAATCATGACCTGAACCCAAGTCTGGCGCTTAACCGACTGAGCCACCCAGGTGCCCCAACATGAAATGCATTTCTAATATGCTGCAGGATCAGAGTGGTTCCCCAGTGCCATCATGTCACAAATGAAGGAACTGGGATGTTTTAAAGGAGGGAAATTCGAGGGCTCCTATGTGAAGCCAAGCAATTTTTGCTTCATGTTTTTCTTATAAAAGAATCATAACACTGTCTATGGCATTATGATACATACGGAATAACTTCTTTTATAAAAGGATTTCTTACCAGTTTTAATTATGCTACCAAGGGGTGCCTGGTGGCTCAGTCGATTAAGCATCCGACTCTTGATTTTGGCTTGGCTCATGATCCCAGGGTGGTGAGATCGAGCAACATGTTGGGCTCCATGCTGGGGTGTGGAGCTGCTTGAGATTCTCTCTCTCTCTCTCTCTCTCTCTCTCTCTCTCTCTCTCTCTGCCCCTTTTCCCCGCTTGCATGCTATCTCTAAAACTATATATATATATGCTATCAAGATATCAAAAGGCGTCAATGTAGTTATAGTAATTCCAAATCCGAGGGTATTATTCTGGATGTTGAAAAACATTTTCAATGTAAAAGGAGTTTACTATTCTTTTTTTTTTTTTTTTTAATGTCAATTTATTTATTTATTTATTTATTTTTTAAATTTTTTTTTCAACGTTTTTTATTTATTTTTGGGACAGAGAGAGACAGAGCATGAACGGGGGAGGGGCAGAGAGAGAGGGAGACACAGAATCGGAAACAGGCTCCAGGCTCCGAGCCATCAGCCCAGAGCCTGACGCGGGGCTCGAACTCACGGACCGCGAGATCGTGACCTGGCTGAAGTCGGACGCTTAACCAACTGCGCCACCCAGGCGCCCCTCAATTTATTTTTGAGAAAGAGAGAGAGACAGAGTGCAAGCAGGGAGACAGAGAGAGAGGGAGACACAATCTGAAGCCGGATCCAGGCTCTGAGCTGTCAGCACAGAGCCTGATGGGGGGCTCGAACTCACAAACCATGAGATCATGACCTGAGCTGAAGTCAGATGCTTAACCAACTGAACCACCCAGGCACCCCTGGAGGAGTTTACCATTCTGCCTATTTTGTTTTAGCTACCATTTCTTGAGAGCAAGAAAGTCTGATGACAGCATTTCTGGACAATCATTTGTCTAAAGAGGCTGCACCATACCAAACATTTAGATTTCTAAAATTCTCATAAATAATACAATTTATATACACAATATGGTATCTAACATATATCATGTGCTTACTATAAATTATTATTTATCAGAACTGCTTGACTTTTGATGTGTCTCATGAAGACTGCATTTCTCTATGTCCAAAGTCTTGCTTCTTGGCCAGATTCCAAAATAAAATCTGGTCTATAAAGGAGATATGTTTCCTTTGGAGAGATCATCTTTTGGAAAGAACTTATTTAGCAAAATGCTAATCATAAAATTTCCAGTCATAATTTTTTAAACACAAAGTTTCTTCCCCTTCCCAGATAAAATTACACATCAAGTTTTCTGAGATTATCAGTGTTTTTGTAGTCTTTTTGAATCTGATCACATTAGATTGGATATTAAGAAATTTATTCCTATTGCCAAAGTAGTCTTTTGTCCTTCACTATTTGCCTATATTCTGAGATAAGAAGTTTAATTATTTTTGTCATATTTCTTTTTTTTTTAAGCTTATTTATTTTGAGAGAGAGAGTGCACACATGTGTATGCGTGCAGGGGAAGGGCAGAGAGAGACAGTGAGGGGGAATCCAAAGCAGGCTCTGCTCTGTCAGCACAGAGCCCAACACGGGCCTCAATCTCATGAACTGTAAGATCATGACATGAACCCAAATCAAGAGTCCGATGCTTAACTGACTGAGCCACCCGCGCACCCCTATTTTTGTAATATTTTTGGACAATCCTTTGACTATACTATCTTGGACAAACCAAAATGTTTATTATAGCACCTATAATATATTAAGTACTTGATATAAAATACTTACCAGAACTGCTTGCCTTTTGACAAGGAGGTGGTGTGATGTCTGGTGACTTATGAGGATCATAATTCGTTACGTCCAAGAGTCTCCTTTCTTTGATAGATTCCCATATAAAATCTGGGTTTGTTATATGGATATGGTTCTTTCGGATAGAGTTCAGTTGATACTGGCTCAGAACATCAGCATTATCTAAGATTATATGTGTGCACTTAGAAAAAAAAAATAACCAAATCATTATGTACTTGTAAAAATAATATCTAAATATATTACTTGTATCTGTAATTTTCACCCTTAAAGAATCTTGAAGATAATTTGTAGTAATCATTCTCAGCTTTCTAAAACCCTTATAAATAATATGTTTTAGTTACATAAAAGGTAAAAAAAATCAAGGTTTTTTAAAAAATGTTTATTTTTGAGAGAGAGTGTGCACACAGGGGAGGGGCAGAGAGAGAGGGAGACAGAGGATCCAAAGCACATGCTGACAGTGCATGCAGGGCTCGAACTCATGAACCGTGAGATCAGTACTTGAGCCAAAGTCAGACACTTAACCAACTGAGCCACCCAGGTGCCCCCAAAATCAACAGGTTATTTTGAAAAAATTTTTAATGTTTTACTTATATTTGAGACAGAAAGAGAGAGAGACAGAGAGCAAGCAGGGGAGGGGCAGAGAGAGACGGAGACAGAATCTGAAGCAAGTTCCAGGCTCTGAGCTGTCTGCACAGAGCCTGACCCAGGGCTCGAATTAATGAGCCGTGAGACCACCACCTGAGCCAAAGTCAGACACTTAACTGACTGAGCCACCCAGGTGCCCCCACAGTTTTTAAAGAGTATGGATATGGGGTGCCTGAGTGGTCTGAGTCTGAGTGTCTGAGTCAGCATTCCACTCTTGATTTCAGCTCAGATCATGATACCAGGGTCATGGGATCAAGCCCCGCATTGGACTCCATGCTGAGCGTGGAGCTTGCTTAAGATTCTTTCTCTCCCTCTGCCCCTCTCCCTTGCTAGCGCTTGCTCTCTCTCACTCTCTCTCTCTACAATAAAAACATAAAATTAAAATTAAAGTAAATAATAATAAAAAATTAAAAAATTAAAAATGTAAAAAATAAAGAGTATGGATATGAACGTACCACAATGGATTAACCAACCCTAGGGGTTATTTCCAAATTTTCACTCCTCTAAACAAAGCTGTGCTGAATATCTTCTTGTACACTTGTTTAATTATTTTCTTAAGAGTGGAATGGCAGATTCAAAAGGTATTCATTATTTATTTAATTTGCTAACTTGTAATTTTATTTATTTTTATTTTTTTAACTGTATTTTTTTTAACTTTAAAAAAATGTTATTTTAGAGATAAAGTATGAGCAGGGAAGAGGGGTAAAGGGGGGGAGAGGGAGGGAGCGGGGAGAGAGAGAGAGAGAGAGGGAGAATCTCAAGTAGGCTCCATGCTGAATATGGAGCCTGACACAGGGCTCAATCCCATGACCCTGGGATCATTACCCGAGCTGAAATCAAGAGTTGGATGCTCAACCAACTGAGCCAGTCAGGTGCCCCATTAAGTTGTAATTTTATTAATTTATTTTGCAATAAAGAGTATATGTACATTGTAGAAAATCTAAAAAGTACAGTAGTAATAATAATAATAAATTAACATATTCCCCACCATTGTTCCCAGTTACTCTCCCCAGTGGCACCTGATGTAACTTCTTGAGTATCCTTCCAGAGCTATTGTACACATAGGCAACACACATGTAAGCACACAGCCCTGTGTTTAGCCACAAATGGCAGCACCCTAAACATTCTGCTCTGAATGTGTTTTTCCACTTGGCAATTTATCTTGGAGCTCATTCCTCAACAATATACACCCAGCTGTCTCCTTGGTTATAATACCTGGTAAGCACAAAAATGTATGTACATTGACAACATAACTTTCAAAAAGGTTGCACTCAAAGTATGTGGGAAATTCCGAATAAGGAGAGACCATGATGCTATTCTTTATTCTTTACCCAGAAGATAAACTGAGAAGGTGTAACAGTCATGAATCATCCATCCACCCAAAGAAATGGTGAGACAAGCAAGTGAGGGAAGCTGTATAAGGAAAGTATATGCAGTTCTGCTTAAACTGGAGGTAGAGACATTCCGTTTCTGATAACCACAGGCAAACTACTTAAGTGCCAGAAAGCACCTAGCATCCCACTGGAGTTGAACATACTTCATAGAAAAACCACACTCGCTGGCAGCAAGCCCCGGGGATCTGGTCCAGGAAGGGGCCGGCTGAAGTCACCCATCAGTTCAGCAACACAGGAAGGAGCAACAGACAGGGGCAAGCCTGGCGTTTGGAAGCCTGGGATCCAATGACTTCAGACTTTAATTTCATTATGATGAAGTGTTTTTAAAAGAAGAGGTTAGCCTTAATTATTTTTAAGATTTCATCCAGCTGCCAAAATTCTATATTTAAACTGTCAGGCCTACAATTCATTTCAAAAGAGGGAAGCTCCCTTCAGCTTTTAAATAAAACAAGCAATACAAGCTGTATCACAAAGATCAGTCTGCAATGCATGTTTTCCTCTCTGTCCCTTACAGGTCACACTGTACAGGTGACACTCCAGGGTTGACAGACTGGTGAGTGATTACACAGAGAGCCCTTTTCTCTAATGTTTACTTATTTATTTTGAGAGAGAGAAAGCATGCACTCACATGGGGGAGGGGCAGGGAGAGAGAGAGAGAGAGAGAGAGACAGAGAGAGAGAGAGAGACAGAGAGAATCCCAAACAGGCTCCATGCCATCAGCGCAGACAGAGCCCAACGCAGGGCTCTACTTCACAAAACATGAGATCACGACCTGAGCTAAAATCAAGAGTCGGGCACTTAACCAACTGAGCCACCTGGGTGCCCCTGGATAGAGGGCTTTTTGCAAAACGCTGTACCCCATAACTTTTCTCCTTCGAGAATAGATTTGGCTGGTCTGAAATTATTTCTATTTATATCTTTGGCTGTGCTCTAATATCCTCAGATTCACAGGGCATGTAGGATTTCCCTACAGCTCACAGCAATGGAGAGAAGGTGGGATGATGGTCTTCCCTCCTCTGCCTTTCTCCAGTCCACTTCCTTGTTGGCAATGTCACAGTTTCACCTGCTTTCGGTGACTTTCTCCTGCTGCCAATTTTCTCTGCTTACTCTTCTAACCATGACCCGCTCTCCCTTTTTTAAAAAATGTCTTAATCTTACTATTTTAAGATAAGCTCTACCTCCGATGTGGGGCTTGAGCTCAAGACCCCGAGTCAAGAGTTACATGCTCTACCCACTGAGCTATCCTGGCTCCCCAACCTCCCCTCCCCTAATGCACAGTGTTTACCACACAGTTCTTACAAAATCTGCAAATACCTGAGGATTTAATAAAAAGGAAAATTTTCCACCATTCTCCTTAATGTCATTTTGTAGCTTTTTCTTCTGTTGACGAGGTAAGTGCTTGACTTTCAAACAGAAGGTACAATTTGCAAAGATCCCCACAGTCATCCTGTAGGAAAAAAAAGTTTCAAGTCATAGTTTTAAAGGATTCTCTTCTCAGTGAATACAACTGACTGAATCTAGAATTGCTCTACATGCAAACTGCGGGAAGCTGGGCATTTTAAAAAGGCATTGCAATCACATTTAACCATAAAAATTGGACAATCATCAAACCTGCAATAAGTATATTAGTTTTAGAATCATTTCTAGTTTTTACGTCTGATATTATGACACCTGAAATACATTGGTATAGGTGCATAATATATAACTAAATGAAAATGTACAGATTTTAGTTACAGATCAAGTGTGTGGCTTAAGAATATAGAAGCATTTATTTCTAAATTAAAAATACTATGTGATAATGAATCCATGGATATTTATATATAATTCTATAAAATCAAAGAGACCCATTAGTTATGTCGGTTTCCGTTAAGTCATTCTGGAGAAAAATTGAGCAATTAGTAACAAACATATACAATTTATGTTTAAAGGGAAAGATATCTGTATGTTAATTCAATTTCTTTTATTGTCATACTTTCCAAATTACATTAAAGATTACTCCTAAGAAAAATGAGCGTATTTTGACTTGAAAGAAATTTTATGGGTATTTAACAATAAACTAATAAATGGTGAGATACTGATTTAATTCACAGTAGCTATTTGTCAATTTTTTAAAACTGGAGTCATCTCTAACAGGTTCTCCCAAATAAGCTGATGTTTGGGGAAAGCGGCTCCCAGGTCTGACCTCCGAGTGAGGCCGATAGTTGGCGGGCTCTAGGACCACGGGACGCCGCCAGTCTCCCAGGGCGCCTACGGGGGCCCAGCCTCCCGCCAGACTCAGAGCTCGGGGTTCCGGGTTTCTCCTTAAACTCCACCTCCCTCTCGCACGCCCAGTTCTCCCAGGCTGGAGTCCCCACTCCAGTCTCCTTCGATGAGCAATGGTGCCCATTCCTCAAGGCCCTAAATACCGCCTACGTGAGGACCACCCCTCATTTGGGACAAAATGCCCACTGCCTCCCCCATGTGTGTGCTTCAGGCACCCAGACTTACCAAGTCCGCAACCTAGGCCTTCCCCCTGTTCCCCTCTAGGCAAGTGGATGCCGGGTGCTGCTGGCCCCTCAAGCCACTGGGTGCTACCCTTGATTTCTCCCTGTCTTACCCCCTTCGGCGATCAGCAGCTCCTTCTCACCACCCCTCTAAGCACAAGTGGAACCTATCCACTTTCCCCGTCTCCGTCTCCGTCTCCGTCGTCACCCTGGCCCATGCCCCCATCAGTGGAGTCCTGACTCCTCTCCCCACTTCTGCTCCTCTCTGCTTCTAATCTCCAAGCCGTAGCTGCAGAACTTTTTTTCTTAAAATTATGTTTCAAATGAAATTTAAGTTTCTTACTATGGTTCAAGGCCTGGCCACTCTCCCCACAGCCTCCTCCTGCACCTCTCTCTCACTCTGCCCTGGCCACACTGGCTTTTTTCTCCAGGTTGGCAAAAACCCCAAGTTGGGTCCTCAGGGCCTTCACACATGCTGTTCCTTCTCCCTGGGACTCTTCTCCCTATCCCCACCCTACACTTGTGTATCCTACCCAGGACCTAGTAGTATCTGTCCAGTAAACGAACAAAGGGGGTTCAAATTTTTTTCTTATGACATCCGGTTAAACTGAAGTCCCTTGATCTAATTCTGCCCTTCCATAGCATTAATATTTACTTACTTCCTCTGTGTTGATTGCCTGTTATGTTTGAATTGGTTCATACTTGTCAGGGTTTGTAGATGGGAGAGCTGCTGATGGATACTGTGAAAGTTATCACACTATGTCATTCAGATTAATCTGTCTTGCTTTTAATCTCTGACAGTTAAAAAACAAACAAAACACTAAAACTCTCTAATGAATCTTTAAAAATTTTCAGAAAAGTCTCTATATAATGCATTTGCCACTGTTGGACAGGGAAGGCTGGATGGGCGTGGCTGCTCGGATCCACCTCTCCAGATCTGTCCTGGGTGAGTTCTTAAGTCCTCTGACCTGGTCTTTAAAAAAATGTTTTCTTTTTTTTTTTTTTTTTTAAATTTTTTTTTAACGTTTATTTATTTTTGAGACAGAGAGAGACAGAGCATGGACGGGGCAGGGTCAGAGAGAGAGGGAGACACAGAATCCAAAACAGGCTCCAGGCTCTGAGCTGCCAGCACAGAGCCCAACGCGGGGCTTGAACTCAGGGACCGCGAGATCATAACCTGAGCCGAAGTCGGACACTCGACCGACTGAGCCACCCAGGCGCCCCCCCAAAAATGTTTTCTAATAGAAAGTCATTCGTGCTCATCTTAGAAAATGTGGAAAATTCAGGGGCGCCTGGGTGGCTCAGTCGGTTAAGCGTCCGACTTCGGCTCAGGTCATGATCTCGCGGTTCGTGAGTTCAAGCCCCACGTCAGCTCTGTGCTGACAGCTCAGAGCCTGGGGCCTGTTTCAGATTCTGTGTCTCCCTCTCTCTCTCTGACCCTCCCCCATTCATGCTCTGTCTCTCTCTGTCTCGAAAATGAATAAACGTTAAAAAAAAAAAAAATGTGGAAAATTCAGAACTGCACAACAGCAAAATAATTTCAAAACATAGAGGTCATGTTAACAATTTCTTTTGCTTTTTCTTCCAGGTTTTTTTTCTACGTGTATGTACTGTAATTGACTATTTTATTATCAAAATTGAAATCATACCATATTCACAATACTTATCTTGCATTATGGCAGCATTTTGTCATTAGCATTAAATCATTAAACATTCTTGGAAAACATTTTTAACAGAGACTATCTGAGATATGTATCATAAATGAACTATTTCTATATTGCTGGGCAAGTAAATTATTTCTAATTTTTGGCATCAAAACCAAAGCTAAAATGTATATCCCTATATGTAAATCTTTGTTTGTAACTCCCATGATTGTCTTAGAGAACAGACCTAAAATCCTAAACAATACTGAGTCAGAGTTCAAATAATTTTTATTCTTGTTAATTTATATTTAGCTTAAATTGTATTACTTTTCAGTTTTGCCTAAAGTTCCTAGGAAATTACTATGAATTTGTCTTTATAGAAATAACTTCTCCCCCAAAGTAGGTTAAACAGTACAAAGAAAAATAAAGAGCACATACAGTGATGGAAATGTTCGAAGGTAGATTATGGTGATGATGCACAATTTGGTAACTTTATTAAAAATCTTTGAATCATGCCATTAAAATGGGTGAAATTAATGGTATATAACTTATATGTCTGTAAAGTTGTTTTAAAAAAGTACCTATGAGGGGCGCCTAGGTGGCTCAGTCGGTTGGGCATCCAACTTTGGGTCAGGTCATGATGTCACAGTCCGTCAGTCTGAGCCCTGCGTCAGGCTCTGTGCTGACAGCTCAGAGCCTGGAGCTTGCTTCGAATTCTGTGTCTCCCTCTCTCTCTGATCCTCCCCTGCTCATGCTCTGTCTCTCTGTGTCTCAAAAATGAATAAAAACATTAAAAAAAATTTTAAAGTACCTATGATCCCTCTATCGGGAAATAACTCCACTGTTGATATTTTGATATTTCTTTCAATATCTTTGATATTATTCTTTCCTGTATCAATATATTTTACAAATTATTCTTATAAAAATATATATTTGTGAATATAATTTATTGTATTTTATAGCGCTTCTTTTATCTAACTTAATAAAATGTTTTTTAGATGTTTATTTTTGAAAGAGAGAGAGAGAGAGAGAGCCTGAGTGTATGGGCAGGCAAGGGGCAGAGAGAGAGGGAATCTGAAGCTAGCTCCAGGCTCTGAGCTGCCAGCACAGGGCCTGACACAGGGCTCAAACCTAGAACCGCGAGATCATTACCTGAGCCAAAGTCTAACGCTTAACTTACTGAGCCACCTTGTAATGAGAATTTGCCCATAACACTACATATTCTTTGAAAATATTTGTAGTGGCTATGTGTAATTTAACTTTTCCCCAAGTCATCAGATATTTGGTTAGTGAAAATTATTCATTAGAAAATACACTTTGAAGGGGCGCCTGGGTGGCGCAGTCGGTTAAGCGTCCGACTTCAGCCAGGTCACGATCTCGCGGTCTGTGAGTTCGAGCCCCGCGTCGGGCTCTGGGCTGATGGCTCGGAGCCTGGAGCCTGTTTCCGATTCTGTGTCTCCCTCTCTCTCTGCCCCTCCCCCGTTCATGCTCTGTCTCTCTCGGTCCCAAAAATAAAAAAAAATAAAAAAATAAAAAAAAAAGAAAATACACTTTGAAGAAAATGTTTTAAACTTGTTACATAGATATTTTTTAGCCTTTATTTTGGTGTAAAATGGACCTAACATAAAATTTACCATTTTAACCATTCTTAAGTGTACAGCTCAGTGGCATTAAGTACATTCACCATTTTGTGAAATCAAAGTATAAACAAACATTAAAAAAATTTTTTTAATGTTTATGTATTTTTGAGAGAGAGAGAGAGAGAGAGAGAGAGAGAGAGAGAGAGAGAGGCAGCATGAGTGGGGGAGGAGCAGAAAGAGAGGGAGACACAGAATTCGAAGCAGGCTCCAGGCTCTGAGCTGCCAGCACAGAGCCCGAAGGGAACTCACACACTGTGAGATCATGACCTGAGCCAAAGTTGGACGCTCTACCGACTGAGCCACCCAGGCACCCCTAAACAAACATTTTATCAAACTCTGGCCCATTCTTAGCAGCTGGGGCCACAGAGGAGGTAGAGAAACAGACTCTAAGTTCTATGCAATCTCAAATCAGGCCTTGACTTCTGTCTTCCTACAGATTGTATGTGGTGTCTCTCTGCAATGTGTGGCCTCTCCTGTCTAGCAGCTCTCCCAAGAGACATGGGCCACCAGTCTCTCCCTGCTTTCCAAGCTTTTCCTAAACAACAGTCAGCATCTCTGCATATTTTTACCAGGGCCTACTACATACATATGAGATCTCTGAGTGTCTTCCATCCATCAGGCCCTGTGTTAGGGACACAGGACTAGAGCATACATCTCCAGCAGCTGAGAAATTTCCTGAGCAACTCCTCCCAAATTCCAGCTACTCTACCCAAAAACCAGTGGTGCAGTTGGAAGCAAGAGGCTTACTGCCTTGCATTTTCATGTCTTTACAAATGGCATTTCTTCCTCTTTGAAAGCCTCAGTATCTCCCTAGACAGTGGCTCTTTCTGGAACCCTTCTCCCTCTGATTTGCTGCCCTGCTCTGGCCCTCTCAACAACCCTACAGACTGGCAGCTTTCATCACACATCTGTGGATAATCATTGGCTGTTCTCCACTCTTAATCAATTTCTCTACGAGGATCAATGCTATTTGAGGGGCTGTGCCTTGTTTATCTTTATATCCCTAGAATCAAGCTCACTTTTGGTACACAGTAGGCATTCAATAAATGTCTGCTTACTAAAAAGTCTTTCATGCATCAATTAAAGCCTAGGATTATAGAAAAGCCTTCTATTTCTAATTATTTGCATATTTGGACCCGCACTGCATCAATACCACACTCCCCTAGTGGGACTAATAAACCCCTAAAAAGCAAAGACCACCTACTTTGGTACTGCTTCTATTCCCATGGAATATTATACCTCTAAGCACACAGACAGAACGTAAATAAATGTTTACTGCATAAACGATCAAGTCAAATGTACCTAAAAAATCCACAACACACACATATTGACAGTGAATCCTCCTTTTTCACAATACTGCACTTTAAATATTTTTATGTTTATTGTTATTTTGCAATCCAGAATCGGAAGGTTGAACACTCAGCACAGCCTTGTTACTCTAGAAGCTGACGTCTACCTACTCAGTCCTCTGGATGAGTCACTCGGCATTCCCTGCAGGAAATATTTAACGGATTTCCAAGTTTTCAACTTTGATCTTCAACATAAACATTAAATACTTCTATCACGGTGTTCCTAATTATGAAGTCGGATTACATTCCCTGCTTATTCACCAAAATACTGTATTTTTATGAAGAGTTTCCTTTGATACCTAACTTGAAGAAGAAAGGCTGTCTGCATACGGGAAACAAGAAGCATTGAGTTCTACTGCGATCTGTTCATCCCCCCGCCCAGAAACCTACCCCCCCCCCCCGCTCTGAGGGCCAGCTCCCCGTGGAGGCCCCACCTGTGTCCTGTCACCTGGGCCCGCGACTCGCACGAGAACACTCCCACCCCTCCCCCCCGGGGGGGCGCGCGCTGCAGTAGCCAGGGCTGGGAGGACAACTGCGAAACCACGGGCAGCCGCGGCGTCGACACGACCACCTTCAGGCCTAGACTACAGGACCACCCGGAGGGCGGCGGGCCTGCGCCGGGCCGGGTCGGCCACCCAGGGGCGCCAACGCACCTGCCAGGGAATCCCGCCCACTCTGCACGCCCCCCGGCTCCTGGTGCTCCCGGCTTCCGACGTCCCCGCAGCCGCCGTTCTCGGCTACCAGCGCTCCTGCCGGGATTGCTTCCGGATTCCGGATTCCCGGCTCCAGGCTCCGGCGCTGAACCGGGGTGCGGCAGCCAAGCCCAGCCAGGGAGAACGCTGCCGGAAGCCCGCCCTTGGCTGCCTCCCAAGGCCGCGCCCCCGAGGACCTAGGGCTCCCAGCCTGAAGATTGCGGGCGGTCGCCCAGGAGTGAGGCGTTGGGCTCCGGTAGGGTTTCTCTTCCTGGATCGGATTGAGGGTTCCGCATTTTTTCAGTTTCATTTTTTCGTCAGGATTTGGCAGTGAGGGTAACTCCAAAGTTGCAGTTTGGTGAAAGTGGGTGGTTGGTGCTGTCATTTAACTGAGAAGTGAGAGTAATTACTGGGAACAGAAGAGAAGCAAATTTCGGGAGGGTGTGAGATTGGAGGAGCAAAAGGGTAAGATAATGAAACTTAGTTTAGGACTTCCTGAGTTTGAAGCTTGTGGTAGTGTTCTCACGGAGGTATAAATATATACCTGCCATTCCGGAGAAGTGGGGGCTGAGATTCATCGAGTAGGGGGTAAAATAGTAGGAAAACAATAAAATTCACCAGCTACTGAATTAAATGAGAAGAGAAAAGATGTAGAGAGGGTGTGGGTTTGAATCCAGACTCTACTATTTATTACTCGGGATTGCCAACAAGGTACTTTACTGGGACCTCCATTTCCTTTGTCTTTTGTAATGTTTCTTTATTTTGAGAGAGAGAGAGACCGCGCACATCCATACTTGTGTGCACAGGGGAGGGGCAGAGAGAGAATCCCAAGCAGGCTCCATGCTGTCAGCACAGAGCCCAACAAGAGGCTGGATCTCACAAACTGAGATCGTGATCTGAGCCAAAACCAACAGTCAGATGCTTAACTGACTGAACCACCCAGGCGCCCCATCATTACCTTACAGAGTGGTATATGAATCAGCTTAGGTGACATTAAGCAAAACTGGTATAATAGGGAGTCCCAGGGCCCATCCTTCCCCAAGAACATTTTAAAAAACCAGACGAAAACTCAGAAACCACCTTATCTTAACCCAGACAATAGTCAAAAGTTGACAGCAAACAAGCAGATGTGTAACCAGGAGAAAGGCGGAGGAAACAAGGTAGGAGGTTCTTACATGTTTTAACCCGTTCTGCTCCCTTTGCCAGCCCTCATTCCCAGTGTAGATAATCTGGTTCTGGAGGGAGCAGAGCAGAGCAGACTTTGTCCTAAGGAATTATGTTTGTCTCTTTTGACCTGTCTGGGGGTTCCGTGAAGGACTGATACAATGGGCTTGCCTTTGTTTCCCCTAACTCAAACTTTCTCAGGGCAGATAAATAGCTACTTCGGGCACGCACCTCCAAAACACTGAAAGGCAAGTGAGCAAACTTGCTGCATGGGACAACAAATCCCAACAAACGGTTAGTAGAAAGTACAGACAGGCTGAAGGCCTGGGAGGAAAAGCATGAGAGGAACAGCCAGGAATGAGATTTCCTAGAGGAATAAGGGCTTTGAAAAGCTGGGTACACAGGTGCATCTAGAAAGCTCACACATGCCCAGGACTCATGCTCAGAAAAGACTTAAGAACACCATAAGTTTCCATTTCTGGCTGATCTTTAGGCTGCCTAATGCTGATGAGAGCAAAAGGCAAGCTGAGAGCAAAATGCAAACTGACTCCCCACAACCCCCCTCCTCCTTAAGGCGGATATGTGTAACAATTCCTTAAGCACTGGTGACTGCTTAAGAACAAAGGAAGGGGAGAAACAAATGGTCAACTGGTCAAGATTGCAGCCATGCAGAATGTGAAACTCCACTATAGTTTGTAAATCTTAATGATTTACAAGAAAAAGTCTTTTTCCTTTAATTTTTTTCAGTGTTTATTTTTGAGAGAGAGAGAGTGGGCGTGGGGAAGGGGCAGAGACAGAGACAGAATCCGAAGCAGGCTCCAGGCTATAAGCTGTCAGCACACAGCCCTACACAGAGCTTGAACTCATGAACTGGGAGATCAAGACCTGAGCCATAGTCGGACACTTAACTGACTGAGCCACCCAGGAGCCCCTTTTTTTTCTTTTTGAAATAGGTTTCATGCCCTGCCTGGAGCCCAATGCAGGGCATTAACTCAAAACCCTTAGATCAAAACCTGAACTGAGATCAAGAGTCAGACACTTAACTGACTGAGCCACCCTGGTGCCCCAAGAAAA
Organism: Panthera onca; assembly: GCF_046562875.1. Taxonomy (NCBI): domain Eukaryota; kingdom Metazoa; phylum Chordata; class Mammalia; order Carnivora; family Felidae; genus Panthera; species Panthera onca. Next base: position 240,030,841 of record NC_138339.1, read on the forward strand.
ACACAGTCAGATCTCCAGGAACCTATAGATGCAATTTCCTGGAGCCCTAATGTCACCTTCCCCTCCATAGGATAGAAAACGCATATAATCAGTCACTCCTCACAATCACAATGGAGATCTTTCTGCCCACAGTTTCTGTCCCCATGCTATAATAAAAACACCTTTTTGCACTATAAAACATCTTTATTATTATTATTATTATTATTATTATTGTTATTTGAGAGAGAGAGAGAAAGCACACTATTGGGGGACAGGGGCAAAAGAAGAGAGAGAATCTTATGCAGGCTCCATGCTAAGCATGGAGCTGGACGCAGGGCTTGATCCCATGACCCTGGGATCATGACCTGAGCTGAAATCAAGAGTCAGATGCTCAACGGACTGAGCCACCCAGGCACCCCTGCACCATAAAACATCTTTTTTTAATTTTTTATTATTTTTTTATTATTTTTTATTTTTTAATATATGAAATTTACTGTCAAATTGGTTTCCATACAACACCCAGTGCTCATCCCAAGAGGTGCCCTCCTCAATACCCATCACCCACCCTGCCCTCCCTCCCACCCCCCATCAACCCTCAGTTTGTTCTGTTTTTAAGAGTCTCTTATGCTTTGGCTCTCTCCCACTCTAACCTCTTTTTTTTTTTTTTTCCTTCCCCTCCCCCATGGGTTTCTGTTACGTTTCTCAGGATCCACATAAGAATGAAACCATACTGCACCATAAAACATCTTAAGAATTCTTTCTTGACCATTGAGCTCCACCATCCAGCATCAGACACAAAATAAACCTTTTAGAATTTCTGGGGAAAAAAAATAAATATAAGTCAAAATTGGTTACAAGAGGGAAGCCTGGGTGTCTCAGTCGGTTAAGTGTCTGACTTTGGCTTGGGTCATGATCTCATGGCTTGTGAGTTCGAGCCCTGCATCGGGCTCTGTGTTGACAGCTCAGAGCCTGGAGCCTGCTTCAGATTCTCTGTCTCCCTCTCTCTGCCCCTCCCTTTCTCAAATATAAATAAACATTAAAAAATTGTTATAAGAAACAAAGAACATTATATATTAATAAATGAGTCAATACATTAAAAAATAGAACATTTATAAATATATACATTTCTAACAACAGAGCCCCAAAATATCTGAAGTAAACACTGATGAAGGGGGGAAATAAGATAGTTCTAAAATAATAGTTGAAGACTTCAATACCCAATTTCACTATTTGATATAACTAGAAAGAAGATTAATGAAGAAATAGACACTATAAACCAATAAGACCTAAAGGACAAATATACAGGGGCGCCTGGGTGGCTCTGTCGGTTGAGCGTCCAACTTCGGCTCAGGTCATGATCTCGTGGTTCGTGGGTTCGAGCCCCGTGTTGGGTTCTGTGCTGACAGCTCAGGGCCTGGAGCCTGCTTCCAATTCTGTGTCTCCCTCTCTCTCTCTACCCTTCCCCTGCTCATGTTCTGTCTCTCTCTCTCTGTGAAAAATAAATAAACATAAAAAAAATTAAAAAAAAGACAAATATAGAATACTTCATACAATAATTGCATAATACATATTCTTTTAAAAGAACACAAAACTAGGATAGACCATGTGTAAAGCCACAAAGCAATTTTTGGTAAATTTAAATAACTGAAATCATACAAAGTACTTTCTCTGACTTCAGTGGAATGAAGCTAGAAATTAGTAACAGAAAAAAAAACACTGGAAAAATAGCAAATATGTGGAAATCAAACAAAACACACTTAACTTGTGGGTCAAAGAGGAAATCACAAGGGTAATTCGAAAATACTTTGAGATGAGTTAAAACAAAAACATATCATACTAAAACTCATGGGATGTGGTGAAAGTGTTCAGAAGAAATTTATTGCTGTAAATGCCTATATGAAAAAAGCAGGGAGATCCCAAGCTAACAACCCAAATTACACCTAAAAGAACTAGAAAAAAAAAAAAAAAAAAAAGGAACAAATTAAACCCAAGGTCAGCAGAAGGAAATAATAATGATCAGAACAGAGGTATATGAAATGGTGAATAGAAAAATAGAATTAATGAAATAAAAAGTTGGTTTTTGAAAAGATCAACAAAACTGACAAAATTTTAGACTGACAAAGAAAAAAGAGGGAACTTAAATTACTAAAATCAGAAATGTAAATGGGGACATTATTATTGACCTTATAGAAATAGGTTTATAAGAGAATCTGCAAACAATTGTACATCAACAAATTAGATAACCTAGATAAAATGGAGAAACTCCTAGAACACTCTTAACTACCACCACTTGCTCAGGAAGAAATAGAAAATCTGAATAGATATTGAGTAATCAAAAACCACCCAACAAAGAAAAGCATCCCAGAATCAGCTGGCTTCACTGGTGAATTCTACTAAATAGTCAAAGAAGAAGTTCCTATGCCTGACACATAGGAACTACTCAATATTTTAAGGAATGGGCAATGGAACACATGTGGAAGTTTTTGGATAGCCCTGCCTATTGTAGTTAATGTAATTTTTAGGATATGCAAATCACTGGTAATTTTCATATTTGTGGAAAGTAAATGTGCTAGTTTAAAAATGTGTAGGGGCACCTGGTGGCTCAGTTGGTTAAGCATCTGACTTTGGCTCAGGTTGTGATCTCAAGGTTCATGAATTTGAGCCCCACATCGGGCTGTCTGCTGTCAGCACAGAGCCCCCCTTGGATCCCCCGTCTCCCTCTCTGCCCCTCCCCAGCTCGCATGCTCTCTCTCTCAAATACAAAAAAATGTGCAATAAAAACCTGTAGAATGCTTTGAAACCATCAGACAATTAAATAAAAACCTTAATTATTGTTATTTTCAAGAAGAGGGTAAAATAAAAATATAGGTGTGACAAGTATCATAGTATTGCTCTGCTGTGATTATAGCAATGATTCAGGCTACTATTCCCCTTTCCTGTGTATTCAACATTATGGCTCAGGCATTCTAGAATGTAGTAGATGTGATAATCCCTTTGTTACTTAGACTCACAGGTTTCCATAATCTTTTGCTGCAATCCAATGCGCCAGCAATAGTTTTATCTTTATTAAAACAACAAGGTTTTTTAAAAAGCTGTTCTTTTGGCATCCAACATGGTTGATGGAAACTTCTTTACTGCAATAAAATTCCAGAAATCCGAGTTTGGGAACTGGTAAGGAATTCCCTCTCTTCCCCATAGGTGAAGTGGGCCATGGGTTTTCTTGCTTTTGCCTGGAAACTACTCGAATCTCTTCAGTATTACCTCTAACCTGCTAGAGTCATCCTTTCTAGCCTGGATGATTCCAGCATGGGGATCACCCCTTGATCAGGCCTGCAATTCTATCCTCTCTTGACAGAGAAGTTACTACTATTACTAGCCCAGCAATGAAGGATTTTCAACTCTCTGAACATCTTTCATAGCCAGATCAGCTGTGTTAAAATATTATTCCCAATAACTTGAGAATAACATGGTATCAATTTGTATTTTACAAAACCGTTTGACATGACCTGGAGAGCTGGGCCTGGCAAACAAAGTGAGTTCATCGAGTTGAAATCATGACAAGGATGGAAGCACCTTGACGGACATGTTTATGGTACAGATTTTGGTGATAGTTTTATGGGTGAATACTTACCTCCAAAACTCATCAAGTTATATACATTCAATATGTATAGCTTTTTGTATGTCAATCATACCTCAAAAAATGGTTTCTTAAAAAGTGCAAACACCTCCTGCTCATTAAATTTGACAAGATGTTATGCTGTTTTTATATAACGTTTTAAATTAATCTTCTTGATGATTCTGTGAGGTAGGCATTGTTATCATCCCCGTTTTGCAGATGAGAAGACTGAGTTTCTCAACGGTGCAGTACTGAAGACTACAAAGCACTTTGTAAGTCCTCAAGGTAGGATCTGATCCCAGGAATGCCTGATTTCAAAGCATGGGCTCTTAATCATTTTATTATAGTGTCCGCCTCCTCTTATGATGGCATAAAGGATGGTATCAGAATGCATAATTTGTGGTTGAACCCCCTGGAGGGGAGCTCTTAGTCTAATTTCTCTCCACATCAATACTGAAGATGCAACAAGATAGCTGATGAGGGTGAATCTTTCACTGCGTGGCACAACAGAAGTTGGAAGTTTCTCCCCTCTACCCCTCCCACCTTGTGACGGATTCTGAGGACACTTCACACTTAGTGGGCAGTTTTGAGAATTGCCTGGGCTATAGATGAACATTTAGGTATTAGAACCTTAATTTAACAACCGATTAGGACTTGAGTGTGGTAACAGTCTTATTTTTATTCAGCCAGCAAGCAATATGGTACTACATACCACATTGGAATAAGAATATAGCAATAAAATACAGGCACAAAATTAGAGGATATTGTGACTATCTTAAAAGACACACAACATTTTAAGAGAAACAACGAACCTTTGGGCATGCTTTTTCAAGCCAAAGGACTGTTACAAATGAAGATGAGAGTTTGGATCCTCACAAGGCATCTTAAATAGTTTTGTGATCTTGGAAGTCTTGGGATTTGGTTTCATCCATAATGAAAAAAAGAAAAAAAGCAAATCCAAAACCTTGCTTTAGGGAAAGTCTATTTTTGAGGGTGGAAGCAAAACAATTTTGGGGGGCAAATTTCTGCGAAAGTTAATTATCTTTAACCAGTGGTAGTTTATTTCAGTGATTACACTGGTTGTTATAAATGGCACTTTATTTGACCTTTTTTTTTTTTTTTTTACAAATTTCACTTGGCTTACTGGTGTTTAATTAAACAGACATGAAGCCCGGGTAGTGTAGGCTACGGTAAGTTGCACCGCATTGTTCTCTACCTACACAACCCTCTGTGGTGGCAATAAGGAAAACATTTTCTGAATTTTGCACTTTCAGTGTTTAAAATAAAGAGTTTTAACATCTAATGGCCACACACAGCCAAACCATGTATTAGCTGTACGAGAAATGATGAGTGATGACTATTTTTGGAGTGAATTCTCACCCGTTTACCTTGGTCTGGTGAGTGCCTGTGAGCACTGTCACAGCCAGCCAAATCGGAAAACAAAATAGACGGACGTTAAACAAAAAGCACCTCCCCCGCGCCCATCACCTCTAAGAGCACTGGTCTGTAGGTTGTTAGCTCTGAATCTCTAGGTTCCCAGCGTTTCTCTCAACGCGGCGATCGACTTCTCGTTAAGGCGCTATCCCTAGTTTCCAAGGCTGGACTGGGGTTGGGGGCGGGCTAGCTCTGCCCAGGAAGTTCTCTTTGAGAACGGTTTTTTTTTTCCCTCCCGCCCAGCAGCCCGCCTACTCCAGCCACTAGCCCCGCGGCCCAGGCGGAAGGCGCCTCTCAGTGAGACCCTAGGTAACGTCCGTCCCTGAGAGACCGCCGGGAGTGGTAGTTTACGTGGGTTTCTCCCGTGCCCCCGCGCAAGCGCCGGGGGGGCCGGTGGAAACTACATTTCCCAGGAGCCCTCGGATCAGGGGCGGAGCCGGACTTGGGGGCGGGGCTCCGGCCGGAGGTGCTGGTTGTGGCGGCTCATTCATAAATGCGGTGGCGATTTTCGCTGTGGTGTGAGTGGACTGAGGGGCCAGAGGACTGCGGAGCGGTAATGTGTGGGCAGAGGAGCGGGGGAGCTAGTGTGTTTGTCGCCCTGCGCCTAAGAGTGCTGGCGGTGCGTGGGAGGGATCTGCTCTGGCCTCAGCGCTGGCTCAGCTGGGCGCCAAGCGAGCGGGACGCTCGCCGGCCGTGCGACGGTGGCCAACACTTCTGTGGCCGTCCCAGCTTAACGCTGTTTTTGTGGGGAGCCTTCTTTTCAGGGACTCTCACCGCCTGTGGTTTGGGCTTTACTTCAAACAGCTGTTCAGAGGCGCGGGGGACACAGTGGGTTCGAGAAAGTGTAAAGTTGGTTTGCTTTCTGTCCTTACGTAGGCCCGTCATCACCCTAGTCCTTGTCTTTCAAAGCTTTGCTGTGCATTCGTGGCGTTCGAGGACTCGTATTTGGGAGACTGTTAAATCACCTCCCTAACCAACTAGTTATACGGTCTGAGGATGGCTTTGAGTTAGCTGTTTGTATCCACTTTTCCCCTCAGAATGCAGAAAATGTATCCCCCCCAGACTGCTTTAAGAACGTTTACATAGCAGTCTTTGGAGGTTGCAAGGCTGTCCGTTTGTTTCAAACAGATTTTAATGTCTAGAAAATCCTAGTCCACATACTAACCCTTGGTAGACATTTTGCTATATTATATATATGTATGTTCCCTTTAGCAAGGCCTTCCCAGCAATAAATAGCAGATGAAGTGAAACTACTTTTATTCATGCTGACAGTAAATATACTTTGAAGATCATAGTCACGAAGTTGAAAGGAAGGAACAGAGGTGCTGAGTGTGGGAAGACGCAGATGCTTGAATGCTGCAGCACAAGGGGACTTGGGCTTGTGAGTCTAGTAGGGAACTTCTCTAGTTTTCAATGTTACAGAATAACCTTGTAGCTTGTGTCTCTAAATTCGGATTTCAGAAGTTTCCTGCTAAAGTCACTTCAGTTTAACAAAGATTACCTGGCTGGTTTTGATGAAATGTTGGTCCTTTTTCAAAAGGCGTCATCTCAAAAATAATTAGAATTACTTCGCTTAGAACAGAGTTTCAAAAATTATTCAGGAATAGCAGATATTAAGTAATCTTCCTTAATCTTAAGTGTACTACCCAAATGTATACACCAGAGTAATCCCCGCTAGTTAAAGATAATAAGACTCCCTATCGTCCCCAAAGGCAGAAGCCGCTTCTCAGTCAATGATGCCAACCCCCAGCTTCCTAGATAACCATGAGTCTGACTTCTGTACCTATACATTTATTTTGCCTGTTCTTGAACTTCATATTAAATGGGAACATACATTGGGGCGCCTGGGTGGCGCAGTCGGTTAAGCGTCCGACTTCAGCCAGGTCACGATCTTGCGGTCCGTGAGTTCGAGCCCCGCGTCGGGCTCTGGGCTGATGGCTCGGAGCCTGGAGCCTGTTTCCGATTCTGTGTCTCCCTCTCTCTCTGACCCTCCCCCGTTCATGCTCTGTCTCTCTCTGTCCCAAAAATAAATAAAAAACGTTGAAAAAAAAAAAATAAAAAAAAAATAAATGGGAACATACAGGTGTGAATTTGTTGAGAGTTGGACTCAACATTACTCATCTGTGTTGTCTGTAGCAACAGTTCCTTTTTTTCTTTCTCTGTCTCTTTTTTTTTTAATTTTTTTTCAACTTTTTTTTTAATTTATTTTTTATTTTTTTTTATTTTTGGGACAGAGAGAGACAGAGCATGAACGGGGGAGGGGCAGAGAGAGAGGGAGACACAGAATCGGAAACAGGCTCCAGGCTCCGAGCCATCAGCCCAGAGCCTGACGCGGGGCTCGAACTCACGGACCGCGAGATCGTGACCTGGCTGAAGTCGGACGCTTAACCGGCTGCGCCACCCAGGCGCCCCTCTCTCTTTTTTTTAATGTCTCAGTAGCTGTGGTTCTCAAAAGTGGTAAAAATCACACCGCCACTTTGGTCTTTGCTTATTGAGTAGTTTGCGAGCAGTCGTTTTGTCTTCTATTTGGACAGTTGTACAAACTGGTGATTCACAGCATTTGTACCTAACGCACTGAGGAGTTTTAACAGCTCGACTCATGACGCTGTTTCAGGGTTGTGCTTCAGAAGATGGAGGACAAGTATTTTCAGCGTAGGTCGCTGAGTGCAGTGAAGCAACAAGGGAAGCAGCAGTCACTTGACTTAAAATTCCATTAAATCCGGTTTTGATAAAGTGACACCATCTGTCTTTCAGTTCGTCAGTCATACTGAGTACTTTCAAGTGCCGAATAGTGGCTACCAGAATGGACAGCACAGGTCCAGGTAACCTTGCTTTCCTGTCTTTATCTCTTGCACACTGCTCTGCACTTTGCCTTTGTCAACTTAACAATGTGTCTTGGGTATTCCAAGACGGCCATATCAGTCAGTACCTGGTCTTGCTTGTTCTGTTCGGTCGCATAATATAAAAGCCATAATTGGTCGGTCCCCTCTTGATAGACATTTAAGTTAATCTCGGTTTGTTACAAACGTGAGCTTGTGCCAATATAGCACACAATGCCTAGATGTGAAATTGCTAAGTCAGAGTTTCTGTGCATTTACGATTTAGATAGATAGTGTCAAATTGCCCTTCAAAAGGTTTTACCAGTTTACATTCCCAAATGACGCTTTATGGAAGATTTCTTTTCCACACTGGGGTTTATCAGTTTTTTAGTTTTTGCCAACCTGGTATGTGGAAACTGGTATGTCATTACTGTTTTAATTTCTGTTCCACTTGAGTGAGTATGAGCATATTGTAATGTTTGTGCATCTATATTTCTTTTTCTGCTTGTATCTTTTTTTTTTTTTTCAGACACTAGGTACAAAGCTAAATAAATACATGTATGCCTCCAAATTGCCATTTTTCATTTCCTTTTGTATTATATTGATAAAGTTAAAATCTAGAATTGTGTCTGAAAAATAATGTGAAATGTCATTTCGCTTTGGTACTAGATTTTCTCACCCCTCACTTCAGAGGCATGGCTATACTAATTCTCTCCTCTGTCCATCCTCATTAGCCTACAGACATGCTTTTATTTCTCCTGTCTTAAAAAATCATTCTTCACCATGCTTCCCTGTACAGCCACCGTTCCATTTATTTCCTTCCCTTTATAACAGAACTCCTGGGAAGAGTTAGCTGTCCTTAATTTCTCATTCTTTCATGTATTTCCTCCATTTAAGCTTTGGCAGCGTCCCTCTCCCTTCCAGCTGCTCTCATCAAAGTTATCATGACCTTTACGTTGCTCAATTCCAAGATCAGTTCTCAGTTCTCACCCTTCGTCTGTTAACAGCATTTAACACGTCTCTTTCTTCCTTGAAACACTTTTTTCACTTGGTCTCCAGGACACTACTTTCTACATCTTCTCTTTTTTGTACCCTCAGTCACTTAGTGATCTCGCCCAGTGTCAAGGCCTTAAATAACATCTATATCCTGATTCTGTCAGCAAGGAACTTAGGTTTTTGATTCACTCAATTTGGATATTTTTAAGACTTAAAAAAAAAAAAACAAACCACGTAACTTCTTGTGCAGTTGCTTTGCTGATTAAGTCTTTTGAATTTGAAATATCCAGTAGATTTTTGTGCTGGTTCGCGGTTTGGGTAGAACAGCTTTAACCGATGTTTTTTGTTGGCATCTTCTTTCTACAGGCTTTGGAAATTAATAGCAGTTCCAGCTTGTATATTATTTAAATATAATAGTGTCGTTGGACTAAAATGTTCCTGATGCCAGCCTCTTCAGAGTTAAATAGTGGGCAGAGCTTCCTAACCCAGTGGATGACCAATCCTTCTCGGGCTGGGGTCATATTAAATCGTGGATTTCCTATTTTGGAAGCAGACGAAGAGCAGCAAGCAAGTGTGAACACTTCTACCAGCTTTCCTGTTAAAGCCACTCATTTTTCAAATAGCTTCACCTTTATAAGTGAAGAAGATTCACTTCATGAAGAACAGAAGTTGGACTCTAACAGCCCTTATAAACTACAATCAAATAAGTCTGAAACACATGCAGTGTTTCCTTTAACTAAAGAGGAAGCACAAATAGTGGCATGTCAGGGTGCTCCTGGACACTGGGAAGATAACAAAAATGACATTGTCTCAGATCTTTCAAGTGAATGCAAAGAAGTGCCTTATAAAGACCCACTTTTTAAAAAGCTTGAACAGGTACAGCAGGATTTGGCCTAATGTATTTGCATTATTGCAAGTTTCTGTTGATGAACAGTTTCTTCCCCTTGCCTGGGAAATCCTCAAAATACCAAATTTTGCCTTTTATCTAATGTGAAACATTAACACAGGTTTGATATGTAACATACAACACTTGAGATAACAATGTCTTTTAAGTTTCTGCTTCGTTTGGCAAAAACTGAATTGGAAATGGCTGATTAGATATTAAAGGGGAAAAGTTGATCATAAATGTACTGATACCTATCGTATTGTAAGAATCTACAGATTCAAATGACTTTTTCTGTTTCTATGTTTCCTTCATAAAAAATAGGATTTTAGAGTTTGGGTGGCAGATGTAGTTACTTAGGGATCACTCTTTGAAACTCTGTATTAGAGATGATACGAAAAGGGAGATGAGAGGGGTTAAGATAAATGTAAGGAGCAAAGATCCCTAAAGAAATGTAAAGTTAGTTTAATCAAGTTTTATGTTTAAAAAGCTGAAAGAAGTACAACAGAAGAAGCAGGAACAGCTGAGGAGGCAGCATTTCGAGCAACTACAGAGACTTCTGGAAGAACAAGAGAAGCTGCTCACTACTGTGTCTGGGCACCAACCACTCCCAGGTACTTTGTGCTTACACAGAGCCTTCAGTCAGCTCAACAGTGAACACTGACATTTCTCACCTTTAGTTGTTTGACAGGTTTTTTCTACCATTACTCTATCATATGTGGTGAACCCCAGTTTCTTTAGGGGCCTTGCAGATAACTATGAAATGGTGGTGATGTTACATGATTGGGACAGGGGGAGCTGGGCCATTCTGGAGCATGTGTGCCCTGCTTAACAGCAGTCATATTTATTTATAAAATAAAAGTTTAAAGATTTTTAATTTTTTTTTAACATTTACTTATTTTTGAGAGACAGAGCATGAGCGAGGGAGGGGCAGAGAGAGAGAGGGAGGGGCAGAGAGAGAGAGGGAGACACAGAATCCAAAGCAGGCTCCAGGCTCTGAGTTGTCAGCACAGAGCCCGATGCGGAGTTTGAACCCATGAACCGTGAAATCATGACCTGAGCCTGAAGTCGGATGCTTAACTGACTGAGCCACCCAGGTACCCCTAAGGATTTTTTTTAATGTTTATTTATTTTAGAGAGAGAGAGGGAGTGAGAGAGCAGATGAGTGGGGAGAGGGGGAAAGGCAGAGAGAGAGAGAGAGAGAGGGACAGAGGATCCAAAGTGGGTTCTGTGCTGACATCAGAGAGCCCTGTGTTGGGCTCGAACTCAAAAACTGTGAAATGGTGACCTGAGCCAAAGTCAGATGCTTAATCGATTGAGCCACCCAGGCGCCCCTATAAAATTTTAAAAAGACCTAGCAGAATAAAAGATGTAGAGCCAAATTTGGCCTAGGGCTACTGGCTTACAACCCCTGCCTGAAGAATGAAAAACTCCGTAGGGTGTCTGGGTGGCTCAGTCAGTTAAGTGTCTGGCTCTTGTCTCCGCTCAGGTCATGATCTCCTGGTTTGTGGGATCAAGCCCTGCATTAGGCTCTGTATTGATAAAGCAGAGCCTACTTGGGATTCTTTCTCTCTCTCTAAAAAAAAAAAAAAAAAAAAGAATGAAAAACTCCTCAGGGTCATAATGGTAAAATATGTGTAGAGACTACTCTGGTCAGCAGAGGAGCCATACCAAAAATATTTTCTGGGGTGGCAGATGACAGATCTTTTGTTGTATACTAGATCAGTTAACAGAAAACACGATGTGCTTATCAGGGGACCGTAAACCTGTGTAAATTTGATCTCTAGTAGTGGTTTTGAGAGATGTTTCACCATACCACATTATAACAAAAACATTTAAAATTGTGACTCATAATTTCAAAGAAATTGCATAAATCAGTCGTTATTGGTGTGCCTGGCATGTTGTAAGGAGGTTTTCTATTTATTTTGTCCTAATCTCATTCATTGAAAAAAGTACCAGTCATGATTCTGATGATAACATTACTAATGGATTGTTCCCTTAGTTTGAGAAATAGTGATCTGGAACATGTGTTTGCTTCTTGATGGCACCTTCCCAGAGACACAGTGCTGATTCACAAAAGTGCCTGTTCTGTTCAGAGGTTGCACTGGGCATTGAGAATACGAAGAATAAAAGACATTGGCAGATGAATGTGCAAAGTAGCTGGATGGGATTCAGGGAATAGTAGTAGTGGTAGTGATGAGAAATGTATCAGATGAAGAGTGGTTTAGGGAATTAGGACGTTTATCTTAGTAAATGTAGAGTACGTGGTGTGTGTCTTGAAATAGTTGAATGGGTCAGGGTTCCTTTATGGAATACATAAGAGGATAATCCAGATCATTTCAATAACAGCCTGTGATACTTTTTAAGGTAGAAATAGCACTACGGTAGAGCAATAAGGAAGCAGTTTCAACATTGTTGATATAAAAGCGGGCGCCTTTCAGTTATGGCACATTGCTTTTAGGACAGTGATTTTTAACACTGTTTGGTCTCAGGACCACTGAACACTCTTAAATTAATGAGGACTCCAGAGTATTTGTTCTGTGGGCTATGGCTGTTGATATTTAACTCTCAGAAATTAAATTGGAGAAATTAAAAAACTAATTCATTAAAACAAAAAGCAGTTACATGTTATCATAACTAACTTAATGAAGAGGTTTTTCTAAAAAATTAGAAGAATGGCATAGTTTTATATTTTTGAATATCTCTTTTAACTTCTGGTTTAAAAGAGCTCAGCTGATAGTCCTATCTGCTTCTGCATTCATTCTCTTAAGTTATGTTGTTCTGATTGAAGCATGTGAAAAAAAATTCGGCCTCACATGGATGTTTACTTGGAAGAGGGAAAGAAGAGTACTGTAATAGCCTTTTCAAATAATTGTAGTTATTTCTTTGATATTGCACCCAAACCTAACAATTGGGCGTTTCTTAGTGATAGTTCAAAGTATGGAGTCTGAAACTATATTAATGAACTTTTTTATACTCTAGTACATGAAATATATTGGAATATCTTGGCATTTTGAATGGCTCTTTTATCATGCATGATTTAGTAAAATTGTGCATTGGTTATTTGCAAAGTAGTGGTTCACTGAGTTATGTAGGTCTTTAAAATATACTTAAGTGTATTTTATCATATAATATCAAAAAATTATATCCATTAATACCACTACAGAGCTCATCGTAAAAGTCTTGAAGTAGCAGGGTGCTGCCTGGGTTGCTCAGTTGGTTGAGTGTCTGACTTAGGCTCAGGTCATAGTCTCACAGTTCTTAAGTCAGTGCCTGCATGGGGCTCTCTGCTGTCAGCGCTGAGGTGCTTGGGATCCTCTGTCTCCCTCTCTCTCTCCCTCTGCCCCTCCCCAACTTGTGCTCTCCCTCTCTCTCTCAAAAATAAACATTAAAAAAATTTTTTTAAGTCTTTTTTTTTTTTTTTTTTTAAGTCTTGAAGTGTTATGAAGCTGTCAAGCTCATGGTGGTAGGTTTGTTTAATAAATTCTAATTTTTACTAGAGACTTCAAGTTTTACTATTAAATACTGTAGTTATTTTCTTTGAAGTGACTGGCTCGCTTGTTTAATTTTTGAGAAACTGTCTGCCAAGTACGAAGGTTTAAATCATCATAGTTTTGTCATTTATTCTTTCAAGTAAAAATGATGTTCTTTGAGAGAAGTGCCTAGTCAAGCTTACATCTCAAACCAAGCTATGTCTTGGTTTGCAGTAGAAGTGATTTATGCACTTTTTGTTTTGTCCTATAGAATGTTGAAATGACACTTGAACTCAACAGTTCAAACTCAGTTTAAAAATTAATAATTCTTGCAACTTTAGGACCTTTTTATTTTATTTTTTTGAGAGAGAGAGTGCGCTGAGGAGGGACAGAATCCCAAGCAGGCTCCACATTCAGCATGGAGCCCAACATGGGGCTTAATCTCACAACCGTGAGATCTTGACCTGAGCCAAACCAAGAGTTGGGTACTCAACCAACTGAACCACCCAGGCACTCCTATCTAGGACATTCTTAAATAAAACTGTTTGTTTGTTTGTTTTGAGAGAGAGAGAGAGAGAGAGCATAAGCAGGGGAGATGGGCAGAGGGAGAGAGAGAATCCTAAGCAGGCTCTACACCCAGCATGGAGCCTGATGTGGGGCTCTATCCCACGACCCTGGGATTATGGCCTGAGCCAAAATCAAGAGTCAGACGCTCAACTGACTCAGCTACCCAGGCGCCCCTGTTTTTTGTTTGTTTGTTTGTTTTTTGTGGTGACTAATACAGTGACTGCTAGCACAGTTTAGTGCCACTGTTTTGCTGTCCTGCTTTTGAGTGAAGGTACCACGAGTTTCTGTTTTGCTCTTGCACCATTAGTGCATGAAGTAAAAAAGACAAATACTATCTTAATATTTTATGAACATAGATTTGACTTTGTGGATGCACTGAAAGAATCTTAGAGACCTTCAGGGGTTTACAGACCACACTTTGAGAACTGCTACTTTGGGATATTGCACTTTTATCAAAGACATCTTCAGTCTGAAGTGAGGTGACTATAAGTCAAAAACATTTGGGGATGCTGGGTGGCTCAGTCATTTGAGCGTCTGGCTTTCAATTTTGGCTCAGGTCATGATCTCATGGTTTATGGGTTCAAGCCCCGCATTGGGCTCTCCACTGACAGCGCAGAGCCTACTTAGGATTCTCTCTCTCTTCCTTTCTCTCTGCCCCTCCCCAACTCATGCTCTCTTTCTCAAAATAAATAAACTTAAAAAAATCTTTGGATGGAGAGAGTATTGTTCTATAAAAGAAAGGAGTTTGAGCCTGATAGTCTATGAAGACCTACCTCATTTCCAGTTTTATTTGTGATCTGGGATGAGGCAGAGGGTTTGAGAGATGGGTGGCATGGCTCTTATAAAACCCTTCACATTGTGTCTTCTCTTATTCGATTTATATATTTTTAAATATTTCTTTATTTTGAGAGAGAGGGAGAGAGAGAGTGTGTGAGCAGGGGAGGGATAGAGAGAGCGAGAGAGAATCCCAAGCAGGCTCCATGTGGTCAGCACAGAGCCCAACTTGGGGCTGGAACGCACAAACCCTGAAATCCTGACCTGAGCTGAAATCAAGAGTTGGATGCTCAGCTGACTGAGCTACTTGGGTGCCCCTTCTGGTTTGTTTGTTTTGTTTTTGTTTTTGTTTTTTTTTTAAGATTTTATTTTTAAGTAATCTCTACACCCAACTTGGGGCTCAAATTCACAACCCTGAGACCAAAAGTCACATGCCCCACTGACTGAGCCAACTGGTGCCCCTTCACTTTTTTTTTTTTTTAACATTTTACATTTTTTCAATGTTTTTTACTTTTTTTTGAGGGAGAGACACAGAGTCCAAGCAGGGGAGGGGCAGAGAGAGAGGGAGACACAGAATCTGAAGCAGGCTCCAGGCTCCGAGCTGTCAGCACGGAGCCCGATGTGGGGCTTGAATTCATGAGATCGTGACCTGGGCCAAAGGTGGATGCTCAACCAACTGAGCCACGCAGGCACCCCGGGTGTCTTTAGGGAGCTTATTTGTCTTTAGGGAACTCTTCAGATCATTTACAGCCATTGGCATTGGTGCTCTCTGTGTTTGTTGTGGGGCTGCAGAGTTGAGAATTCCAGCAGTGCTTCTCACAGATGGAAGATGAATGGTGCCTTCCAGAAGCAGGCTGTGTTGCAGCTGTGCCAGGTCTACACTGTCTGCACATCAATTGTCGTATGAACATACCCTTGATTCAAATTATGCAGCGGTCATTTTGGACTTCTAAATTTCATCATTTTGTTAAATAGAGTTTCCTAATATAAGGAGGAAAAAATACTTTTATCACTTTGGAGAAAACCTGGTAGGTAGGGATCACTAACAGGTAGAAGCGAAAATGTTCTAGGAAGTCATTAGTTTTGATAGTTTTTTTTTCTTTTTCAACTATTTTTTTTTAATTGCAAGGTTTAACCCTACTGCCTGATGGTCAGAGCCAGAAGTATAGATCTCCAGGAAATTCAACCACTGTAGAGAAAACCTCGCCCTTCCTACCATCACATGTCTACCAGAATCAAACCCAAGAAAAAACACACACTTCCAACATTTTATCTGATGAACAAAACAACTTCTGTAGAACTACTCATCCAGATTTTGTCTTAACTGCAAAAACTGGTGCTCCTCTCACTTTGTTTTGTGAGGCACAATATCAAGAAGCACTTGTGAAAAACAATGATTTGCAGGAAGAAAACCATGACTATCCTATAGGTGAGTTACTTCTATTTCTCTCTTTTGTACTTAGCTAGCAGTGTTACCAAGCTGTGCTAAGACAAGAAAAGTCCTTTCTGCATTTTTTCCCCTGTCCCCCGTGCCTGTGGCTTTAATTATGAGCCCCTACATGTTGCATAACCATTGAGCCTGGATTGGACACAGAACTGGACACAGAATTTTGTGACTTTCTGAGAACAATCGCAATACTCATACTGATTTCAAACCTCTCAAGGTAGCATGGGGTCTTCAAAAAGGGGGATGGTGGGTTCTGTGTGTACTATTTTTCTCTGAGAGCTTAGAAATAGTTTGAGGTTATGTAGTATGTGTGGTAGTGGAGGGGCACATGATCGAAGATGTGAAATGTGAGAAATAGGTTGGTGGTGGCAGTTATTATTCAGGAGAGAAATTCTGTCCACTCCCAGACCCTCGGTTTGCCCTCACTGTACCTCTGTATTCCTCGCACTCAACATGTTTTTGCCAGAGAACTGGCAGCATCTGATGGTCTAAACTCATGGAGGTCTTGTGGCATTTCTGGTGTAGTTTCTTCTGGTCTTTTTTTTCCTTTTTTAAAGTGCTGTTTCTGTGCCCCATTCCCCCTTCCACTTTTTTTTGTTTTTACATTTTGTAACTGTAAAATATTGTATAATTGTGTTCTTTTCCCAGCCAAGATGGAAAATAATGTGTTCTTTTCCTACTCAAACATAATGGTAAATTTCATAGTTTCATAACCATAATTTTAATGGTTGTCATCATGCTGGTCATCAAATAATATATCAGTATTTAATGTTCTTTGCAGTAGGGCTGAGTTGTTTCCAATATTTTTAATTTGAATTTTATTTTCAATTTTGATGGTGTTTTCATGAATATGTTCTTTGGAGAAAGTTCTAAAAAAGTGCAGAAAATATGACAAAAGGTGTCTACCCTTACTAGTTAGGATTGGGCACCTTTGTGCATAATATTTTATTTCTGATTTAGAATATGGAAAGGTCACATGCCTTTTAAAAATTTTTTAAGCAGTATACTCTCTTACCTTTTTATTTTGGAAAATTTCAAACATCCAGAAAAGTTGAAAGACTACTGCAATGATTAATAATAGACCTTGATTCAGCAGTTAATATTTTGCTGTATTTACTTTGTCTACATATTTTTCTATGTGTGTATGTATATCTATACATCTGTATTTCTGCCTACATTTAAATGTAACTTGCTCAGTCATTTCATTGCAAATAATATGCAGGCATTATGTTACATCACTTCAAATATTTCAGCACACATCAAGTAAAAATTAAGATATTCTTCTGTATAGATAGTATTCTCTAATACTATTCCTTAATATTTAAATTCATTTTAGAATTCCCACTATTGTCCCAAATATGTGTTTTTTTAAAAAAAACAGGAACAATCAAGTTCATCTGTTACATTCAGTTGTTACAGCTCTCTTTTTAGTCTTTTTTAATGAATTAATTTTTTAAAAATTTATTTATTTATTTTGAGAGAGAGAGTGAGCGCCTGCGCAGGAAAGAGAGAGAGGGAACCCCAAACAGGCTCCATGCTGTCAGTGTGGAGCTGGAAGTGGGGCTTGATCCCCACAAACCATGAATTCATGACCTGAGCTGAAATCAAGAGCCTGATGCTTAACCGACTGAGCCACTCAGGTGCTCCTAGTCTTTTTTAATTTAGAGAAGCCCATAACATTTACCTTGTGAACAGTGTCATGTTTTAATTAGGGTTTTGTAGTTTATCTCCTATGAAAGAAATCATATTAAAAAGTCATATAAAGAAGTCATAATAAAGAAATCCTTGAGGGTTCTAAAATCTTTGGCATATATTACTTTTGATAAATATTACTTTAGCATAGTAACTTGTAAAATTCTCAGGTTTTAAGACGTTATTCTTTATTTTTTGGAACTAAATTGTTCCTAATTTTTATCCTAGGAGAAGGTGTTTCACCATGTTGGGAGAAAGTGGCCGAACCTATTCATGAAGGGAAAGATGTGAATGTAAAAAAAATTGGTGATTCTTCAGAAGTGGCTAATATTGAAGAAAGGTATCATCCATGTTGAAAGGAATAAGAAGTGTGACAGTTTAATGTAATAGCCGGCTATTATGGTAGAGCACTTTCTTTTTAAAAAAGACCCATGGTTTTCTTGTTTTTGCTTGAATATGCTTTTAAATACAATGTTGAAGTTACAACTTACCACATATTGTCAGCAACAGACAGTGGTCGGGGAGACCTGTCAGTTCAGATAGCTTTGCATTGTTTTGGAAGAATTGAGCAAACTTTTTTCACCAAAGAGAAGAAACCAGGATAAAATTAATCTTCTCTCAAATAGTTAGGTAAATCCTATTTTGGCAAAGACAAAAACAAATTAATATTGAGTCTCACATTTGGTGTCACTTATAAATTATAATTGGGTAAGCTTAGTTACAGAATTTAAAAATCTTATGACAAATATAAACTATCAATATTGAGATTGTTTCTTATTTTCTTAAATACTTGACATATTTTAATAGATGTTATGGATGGGCAAATTACTTCTGATTATTGCTCTATTACATTGTCAAGGATCTTGTTTTAAAATTTTTTTTAACGTTTATTTATTTTTAAGAGACAGAGTGTGAGCAGGGGAAGGGCAGAGAGAGGGAGACAGAATCTGAAGCAGGCTTCAGGCTCTGAGCTGTCAGCACAGAGCCTGACGCAGGGCTTGAACTCACAAGCTGTGAGATCATTACCTGAGCTGAAGTTGGCACTTAACCAACTGAGGCACCCAGGCGTCCCTGTCAAGGATCTTTCTTAAAGTGCTTATTTGATGAAGTATTTTCAAAATATATTTTATTCTTAGTTATTTATTTTTTTAATGAAATTTTTAATGTATTTTTGAGAGACAGACTGTGAGTGGGGGAGGGCAGAGAGAGATACAGAATCCAAAGCAGGCTCCAGGCTCTGAGCTGTCAACATAGAACCCGACGCAGGGCTCAAACTCACGAACCATTGGGATCATGACCTGAATTGAAGTTGGATGCTCAATGACTGAGCCACCCAGGCGCTCTTCAAAGTATATTTTAAAGTTGTATAATCTATAGGCAAAAAATGAACTTCAGAAGGTTTTTTTTTTTTTTTTTTTCCAATCATGTGTAGAGTGTTGTATTTTTCTGTATTTTGGGAGATGGGGTAGGATTATAGCTTTCTTTGGATTCTCATACGGGGTCTGTGACTTTGAAAACGGTTAGTTCTCAGTGTAATCAGGGGTATCTCTGTCAGGCACACTGAGGCAGATATTCACCACATCTTGACTTGCATGCTAAATAACTTTATTTTTATGATTAGGCCTATTAAAGTTGCTATCAGAGAGAGGAAACAGACATTTGAAGACTACTTAGAAGAACAAATTCGACTGGAAGAACAAGAACTGAAACGAAAACAACTAAGGGTAGGCATCGCCACTATCTTGATTAAGTTAGATGAGGCTTTAGAGATTTATTTATAATTTGCTTTAAAAAGAACATTGAGATAACTTGGATATACCAGAATTAATTCAAATATTCTTTATTTTAGGAAGCAGAAGGATCATTGCCAATCAAAGCAAAGCCAAAACAACCATTTTTGAAACGAGGAGAAGGTTTAGCTAGATTTACTAATGCTAAATCTAAGTCTCAGAAAGGGAGAGAAAGTAAACTAGTGCCTAATCAGAGCATTTCAGAGGACCAACCTGTGTTTAAAATGGATAGACAGCAATTCCAGCGGAAAACTGCTCTAATAAACAAAGAACTGTGTACAGAGAACCCTCCTGTTAAAAAGAACAATAAAGCTAGGGCCAGCAGTGGTTTTGTCACACTTAGTCAGAAGCCAAAAGTGCTTAAGGGTAACAACAGAAAAAGTCTTTCTCCATCAGGATTGAAAATACTGGCAGGGAAGAAATGTGATGGGCAATTTAGAGACCAGATCAAATTAGAAAAAAAAGTTGAATCTAATAGTAGAGAAATGCCCGAGTGTGCAAAACCTTGTGATGTTGGTTGCAAAGTCTGGAATAAGACACCAGGTAGAGACAGACTTCCTCTTTCAGCAGGGCTGGTCAGCTGCATGGCTTCTAAGAGCCCAATAAATGAGACCTTGAAAAAGTCAGAATCTTCTCTTGACATTTCTCTTCAGAAAAAGTTAGAAAAGTGGGAACGAGAAAAGGAAAAGGAAAATTTGGAGTTAGATGAATTTTTGTTTTTGGAGCAAGCTGCTGATGAAATCTCATTTTCCAGTAATTCTTCATTTGTACTGAAAATCTTAGAGAGGGACCAGCAGATCTGCAAAGGGCACCGGCTGTCTTCCACCCCTGTCAAAGCCGTACAGCAGGAGAAGATGGTGACACTGGATCCCATTCTTCAGTGTAACCACAATGAGGCTCCAGACTGTACTGAACCTGATAATGTGTGTGAGTGTGAGGTCGCACCCAAACAGACTGATTCAGTGTCCTCACCTGAAGCACATAAGGAACAGTCTTGTAAAGTCAGTAGGAAAGCATTCCAAACTAGCACTTCTGAAAATCAGACTCGGTGGAATGTAGGTGATGACGAAGGTGCCATGGACAGTGACAGTAGCACCGACTCTGAGGAACAACTTGATGTTACCATAAAACCATCAACTGACGATAAAGAGAGGGGTTTCAGCAGCAGAGAAGACAGTCCACAGGTCTGTGATGGTAAGGGGCCTTTTAGGGACACTGGGATGCAAGAAGATCAAAGGAGAGATGTTGATTTAGATTTGTCTGATAAAGATTATAGTAGTGATGAGTCTATCATAATAGAAAGCTTGAAAAACAAAGGTTCTGAGTCCTCAAGAAGACCCTCATCTATAAGTATGAGTAAAATTGACTTTGATGATGAAAGAACTTGGACTGACCTTGAAGAGAATTCATTTAAACATGATGCTGTTCTTGGGACAGAGGTCACTAATGGGACTCCTCAGGCAGCCTACCCTAATAAGAGTGAAATATGTGTACCAGACAAAGCAATAAAAAGGAAGGTCGCACCAGTCAAGAAGGGAGAAGACTTGAGGAAATCCAGTAGGAGCACAAGCCCTCCTCCTACCTCAGATCTCATGATGAAATTCTTTCCTGCTTTGAAACTGAAACCCAAATCAGATTCACACTTGGGAAGTGAACCCAAGTTAAACCCAAGTCAAGACCAACCACCTGGTAAGTCAGCATTATAAAATAGGTATCAGAATGTTATAAATTTAACATCTTATCAGTAGGGGTATCTTATCAGAACACTTAAAATCCTAATCGTTCTAGTTGCTCAGTAGAAGTCTAAGTAGGTGATTGTTAAAATTTGATTTGTTTTGTGGGTCTAAATAATGTAATGGCCGCTAGTACAAAAGATATGGATGCATTCTGATTTCAGATTTTCTAATTTAAGCCTATGTCTTATTCTCAAGGCTGTAACATTAATTGCTTCATTATGAATTGAGGTAACATAAGTTTCTTTTGTAACTAGAGTATCCAATTTGTGGTTTGTGTCACTATGAGGTGAACCTTTGTGTGTGCACTTTTTAAAATGACTATGTATTTACTTATTTTTTTATTTTTATTTTTTTTACTACTCATGCGCTAACTTGCTAGATAGGACCAAGAAGAAATACAGTAAAATTGAAGTTTCCTTTCTTCCCTATATTTGGGTTCCTACTCCTTTTCCTAGAGGAACTTACATTCCCATTTCATTTGTATATTCTAAAAAGATTCTGTGCATATGAAAGCATATGTGGGAGTGGGTATGTAATCTTCTTTCTACACAAATGAAAACACTTAAAAAATTTTTTTTAATATTTATTCAGTTTTTGAGAGAGAGAGGGTGTGAGCAGGGGAGGGACAGAGAGACTGGAGACAGAATCCAAAGCAGCCTCCAGGCTTTGAGCTGTCAGCACAGAGCCTGATGTGGGGCTGGAACCCTGGAGCTGTGAGATCATGACATGAGCCAAAGTTGGACACTTAACTGACTGAGCAATCCACACACTTTGAAAACACGTTTTTTATAGGCCATTCTTCACCTTATAATAAACTTTGGAGATTGTTTTTTCCCGCTTACACATCTGCCACGTTCCATTTAATGGTTGTATAGTTGATGCGATGGACTTCTAAAACTTATATGGAAAACTCCTTTCCATCATATCATGTAGTAAACTGTGAATACCTACCAAAGCACAGGTGCTTTAAATTGTAGGGGTGCCTGAGTGGCTCAGTCGGTTGAGTATCCGACTTTGGCTCAGATCATGATCTCACCATCTGTGAGTTCAGGCCCCGCACTGCCTCTGTGCTGACAACTGGGAGCCTGGAGCCTGCTTCACATTCTGTGTCTCCCTCTCTCTCTGCACCTCTCCTTCTTGCACTCCGTCTTTCTATTTCTCAAAAATAAGTAAACATTGAAAAAAATGTAAATTATAACTTAAGCTATGTAAGTAGGCTTCTTGCCCAGTGTGAAGCCCAACAGAGGGCTTGAACCCATGACCCTGAGATCAAGACCCGAGCCAAGATCAAGAGTTGGATGTTTGGGGCACCCAGGTGGCTCAGTTGATTTAAGTGTTGGACTCTTGATCTCCGCTCAGGTCATGCTCTCATGGTTTGTGGAATTGAGCGCCACATTGGGCTCTGGCCTAACAGGGCAGAGCTTGCTTGGGATTTTCTGTCTCACCTTCTCTTTGCCCTTCCCCTGCCCACACGTGTGCTCTTTTTTTTTCTCTCTCAAAATTAACAAACATGAAAAAAAAAGAGAGTTGGACACTTAACTGACTGAGCCACCCAGATGCCCCTAACTTAAACTATTTAAAAAAATACTTTGATTTTAAAAGTAGTACTTTTTGCAGAAAGTTTGAAAGCTTAAGTATAGAATGAAAAATGTTTATAACTGAACTATCCGAAGGTAGTTGTGATACCATTTTGGAATTTTTCCTTCCAGTCATTTTTCCTATGTATTTTTAATATGGTATAGACATTTGTTAAAACTTATGTTGGGGTGCCTGGGTGGCTCAGTCGGTTAAGCGTCGGACTCTTCGTTTTGGCTCCGGTCGTGATCTCGCGGTTTTGTGAGTCTGAACCTCGTGTTGGGCCCTGTGCAGGCAGCATGGGGCCTGCTTGGGATTCTCACTCTGCCTCTCATTCTGCTCCTCCCCACTCGTGCTGTCTTTGTCTCTCAAATAAATAAACTTAAAAAAATGATAAAAAAAATAAACTGACTTTATCTTTTTTGGGGCAGCTGGGTAGCTCAGTCAGTTAAGCATCTGACTCTTGGTTTCAGCTCAGGTCTTTTCTCAGGATTTGTGGGATTCTCTCCCTCTCTCTCTTTCTGCCCCCGCTGCCCTGCTCTTTCTCTCAAATAAACTTAAAAAAAAAAGTAAAAAAAACTTAGCTTTTCTTTCTTGGGGTGCTTGGGTGGCACAGTCAGTTAAGCATCTGACTCTTGGTTTTGGTTCAGGTCATATCTCACAGTTTGTGAGTTTGAGCCCCACGTTGCACTTTGTGCTGACAGTGTGGAGCCTGCTTGGGATTCTCTCTCTCTCTTTCTCTGCCCCCGTGCTCCAGTCTCTTTCTCTCAAAATAAATAAACTTAAAAAAAAACAAAAAAACAAAAAAATTACCTTATCTTCTTTGACCAGGTGTATAATATGCACTGGCCATTTCTTTAAAACACTTTTGTGTATTTTAAAAATGGTTGCAGAACATAGGGTGCCTGGGTGGCTCAGTTGGTTAAGCATCTGACTTCAGCTCAGGTCATGATCTCATGGTTTGTGGGTTCAAGCCCTGAGTCGACTCTGTGCTCACAGCTCAAAACCTGGAGCCTGCTTCACATTCTGTGTCTCCCTCTCTCTCTGCCCCTGCTTGTGCTGTCTCTCTCTCTCAAAAATGAAGAAACATTAAAAAATTGTTTAAAAAGGTTGCAGAACACTATGTGAATACAGCATCATTTTATTCAGTAATTTCCTTAATGTTGGATACTTAAATTATTTTTCACTATTAGAAATCACGTTGCAATGCATATTTTTGTGCGGAAATCAATTTTTCAAAAGGGTAGTGGAAGAACAGAAGTGTTGGCTTTTTTACTCTTTGAAATAGCAAATTGGTATGTGAAAAACATCTTAATTTGTATTTCTGTGATTAGTGGGAGTAAACTTTGATTTTGATGTTAATTATTTGCTTTAGATGTCTTGTGAATTACTTACTCCTGTTCATATATACATATTTAAATTGAAGTACAATTGATGTACAACATCAGTATTAGTTTCAGGTATACATCATAGTGATTCAGTATTTTTATACATTATGAAATGATCCCATGATATGTCTAGTTTCTATCTGTCACCATACAGTTATTACAATATTGGCTGTTATCAAAAAGACAAAAAACATATGTATTAGCTTTTTAAAAATTATTTGAATGATTTCTTTTTATATGTAATGTTAATTCATTGGTAGATTGTTACTCTTCAGTTGAATAATGTCTTTTTTAAATTTAGATTGGTTTTATCTGGAAAGTCAGGTTCATATAGTTTGTTTTTTTTTTTCAGAGGCATTGTTTCTTGTGCATTTTAATAGTACAGATGTTTACCATATTTTTGGCTCTTAGTATTAATAGCTAGCTGGTTTCTGCTGCTGAAGACCTTTTGTGAAGTTCAATATATATGGCCTATTTTATAGGTGACAGTGCTCGATCTCAAGTTTTGAGAGAGAAAGTAATTGAATTGGAAACAGAAATAGAAAAATTTAAAGCTGAGAACACATCTTTAGCTAAACTTCGCATTGAACGGGAAAGTGCCTTGGAAAAACTTAGGTAAGTTTGCATATATGTTGGGAAAAGATACAATGATTCACTTTTATC
Source organism: Panthera onca (assembly GCF_046562875.1). Taxonomy (NCBI): domain Eukaryota; kingdom Metazoa; phylum Chordata; class Mammalia; order Carnivora; family Felidae; genus Panthera; species Panthera onca. The sequence continues at coordinate 240,055,673 of NC_138339.1, forward strand.
TTTAAGATTTTATCTAGAATATTTGAAATAAGTTTTGTCGATCCAACAATAAAAAGGAAAAGGAAGTGAAACCTTTACCACATAAGAATTAAAAAAAAAGATTTTTTTTTTTTTTTTTTAACATTTATTAATTTTGGAAAGGCAAAGAGAGACAGAGCACAAGTGGGTCAGGGTCAGAGAGAGAGGGAGACACAGAATCCAAAGCAGGCTCCAAGCTCTGAGCTGTCAGCACAGAGCCCAGTGTGGGGCTAGAACCCAAGAACTGTGAGATCATGACCTGAGCTGAAATTGGACACTTAACCGGCTGAGCCACCCAAGGCACCCCACCACATAAGAATTTTTTAATTAAAATGACCCACTGTCATCAGAAGTGTGTTAAAAGGGGAATTTTCTTAGTGATGAGTTCATAAATTGAAATTTGACAAGCATTTTGGAGCTGTGATTTCAGGTGCTACCTTGGCCAATGCATTAATTTTCTAGGGCTAATGTAATAAAGTACAGTTCATCCTTGAACAATGCAGGAGTTAGAGGCTCCAAACCCCTGCACAGTCGAAAATCCACATAAAACTTTTGACTCCCTAAAAACTTAACTAGGAATAATCTACTGATGATTGATTGGAAGCCTTAACCAATAACAGTTGTTTAACACAGTTTGTTATATGTGTTATATACATATTCTCATGATTAAAGTAAGGTACAGAAAAAAAAATGTTAAAGTCATTAGGAAGAGAAAATACATTTATAGTACTGTACTATAAAAATTGTTTATGAGTGGATCTATGCAGTTCAAACCATGTTGTTTAAGGATCAACTGTACACACAAATGAGGTGGCTTAAAACAATGGGAATTTATTTTTTCATGGTTCTGGAGGCCAGAAGTCTGAAGTCAAGGCATCCAGTGGAACTATGCTTTCTTTTCTTTTTTTAAATTTATTTAATATAATTTTTTAAATTTATTTAATATAATTTATTGTCAAATTGGCTTACATACAACACCCAGTGCTCATCCCAAGTGCCCTCCTCAATGCCCATCACCCACTTTCCCCTCTCCCCCACCCCCATCCACCCTCAGTTTGTTCTCTGTATTTAAGAGTCTCTTATGGTTTGCCTGCTTCCCTCTCTGTAACTATTTTTTCCCCTTCCCTTCCCCTAGGGTCTTCTGTTAAATTTCTCAAGTTCTACATGAGTGAAAACATATGGTATCTGTCTTTCTCTGACTGACGTATTTCACTTAGCATAATACCTTCCAGTTCCATCCACGTTGCTGCAAATGGCCAGAGTTAATTCTTTCTCATTGCCAAGTAGTATTTCATTGTATATGTAAACCACATCTTCTTTATCCATTCGTCAGTTGATGGACATTTAGGGTCTTTTCATAATTTTGCTATTGTTGAAAGCGCTTCTATAAACATTGGGGTGCGTGTGCCCCTATGCATCAGCACTCCTGTATCCATTGGGTAGATTCCTAGCAGTGCTATTGCTGGGTCGTAGGGTAGTTCTATTTTTAATATTTGGAGGAACTTCCATGCTGTTTTCCAGAGTGGCTGCACCAGGTTGCATTCCCACCAACAGTGCAAGAGGGTTCCTGTTTCTCCACATCCTTGCCAGAATCTATAGTCTCCTGATTTGTTCATTTTAGCCACTCTGATGGTGTGAGGTGGTATCTCAGTGTGGCTCTGATTTGTATTTCAAATCAGACCTTGAGCATCTTTTAATGTGTCTGTTGGCCATCTGGATGTCTTTGGAAAAGTATCTATTCATGTCTTCTGCCCATTTCTTCACTGGATTATTGTTTTTCGTGTGTGGAGTTTGGTGAGTTCTTTATAGATTTTAGATTCTAGCCCTTTGTCTGATATGTCATTTGCAAATATCTTTTCCCATTCCTTTGGTTGCCTTTTAATTTTGTTGATTGTTTCCTTTGCAGTGCAAAAGCTCTTTATCTTGATGAGGTCCCAATAGTTCATTTTTGCTTTTAATTCCCTTGCCTTTGGAGATGTGTTGAGTAAGAAATTGCTGCGGCTGAGGCCAGACAGGTTTTTTCCTGCTTTCTCCTCTAGGGTTTTGATGGTTTCCTGTCTCATATTCAGGTCTTTCATCCATTCTGAGTTTATTTTTGTGTATGGTATAAGAAAGTGGTCTAGTTTCATTCTTCTGCATGTTGCTATCTGGTTCTCCCAGCACCATTTGCTAAAGAGATTTTCTTTTTTCCATTGGATGCTCTTTCCTGCTTTGTCAAAGATTAGTTGGCCATACATTTGTGGGTCCAATTCTGAGTTCTCTGTTCTATTCCATTGTCTATGTGTCTGTTGTGTCTTGATGATTACAGCTTTATAGAGGGAAGTCTGGGATTGTGATGTCTCCCACTTTGGTTTTCTTATTCAATATTACTTTGGCTATTTGAGGTCTTTTGTGGTTCCATACAAATTTTAGGATTGCTTATTTTAGCTTTGAGAAGAATGCCTATGCAATTTTGATTGGGATTGCATTGAATGTGTAGATTGCTTTGGGTAGTATTGACATTTTAACAATATTCTGAGCATGGAATGTTTTTGCATTTTTTTGTGTCTTCTTCAATTTCTTTCATAAAGTTTCTATAGTTTTTAGTATACAGATCTTTCACATCTTTGGTTAGGTTTATTGCTAGGTATTTTATGGTTCTTGGTGTAGTTGTAAATGGGACCAGTTTCTTTATTTGTCTTTCTGTTGCTTCATTATTGGTGTATAAAAATGCAACCAATTTCTGTACATTGATTTTGTACCCTGTGACTTTGTTGAATTCATGTATCAGTTCTAGCAGACTTTTGGTGCAGTCTGTTGGGTTTTCCATGTAGAGTATCATGTTGTCTGTGAAAAGTGAAAGTTTGACTTCTTTGCCAATTTGGATGCCTTTTATTTCATTTTGTTGTCTGATTGCTGATGCTAGTACTTCTAACACTATGTTAAACAACAGTGGTGAGAGTGGATATCCATGTTGTGTTCCTGATCTCAGGGGGAAATCTCTCAGTTTTTCCCCATTGAAGATGATATCAGCTGTGGGCTTTTCATAAATGGCTTTTATGATGTTGAGGTATGTTCCTTCTATCCCGACTTTTGAGGGTTTTTATTAAGAAAGGATGCTGTATTTTGTCTAATGCATTTTCTGTATCTATTGACAGGATCATATGGTTGTTATCTTTTCTTTTATTACTGTGATGTATCACATTGATTGATTTGTGAATATTGAACCAGCCTTGCAGCCCAGGAATGAATCCCACTTGATCATGGTGAATAATTCTTTTTATATGCTGTTGAATTCGATTTGCTGGTATCTTGTTGAGAATTTTTGCATCCATGTTCATCAGGGATATTTGACTGTAGTTCTCCTATTTTGTTGGGTCTCTGTGTGGTTTGGGAATCAAAGTAATGCTGGCTTCGTAGCATGAGTCCGGAAGTTTTCCTTCCATTTCTGTTTTTTGGAACAGCTTGAGAAGGATAGGTATTAACTCTGCTTTAAATGTCTAGTGGAATTTTGCAGGGAAGCCATCTGGTCCAGAACTCTTATTTATTGGGAGATTTTTTGATAACTGATTTAATCCTTCACTAGTAATGGGTCTGTTCAAGTTTTCTATTTCTTCCCATTTGAGTTTTGGTAGTGTGTGGGTGTTTAGGAATTTGTCCATTTCTTCCAGGTTGTCCAGTTTGTTGGCATATGATTTTTCATAGTATTTCATGGTAATTACTTGTATTTCTGAGGGATTGGTTGTCATAAATCCATTTTCATTCATGATTTTATCTATTTGGGTCCTCTCTCTTCTTTTTGAGAAGCCTAGCTAGAGGTTTATCAATTTTGTTTATTTTTTCAATAAACCAATTCTTGGTTTCATTGATCAGTTCTACTGGTTTCTTAGATTCTATATTGTTTATTTCTGCTCTGATCTTTATTATTTCTCTTCTTCTGCTGGCTTTGGAGTTTCTTTGCTGCTCTGCTTCTAGTTCCTTTAGGTGTGCTATTAGATTTTGTATTTGGGATTTTTTTTTTTTTTTCTTGAGATAGGCCTGGATTGCAATGTATTTTCCTCTTAGGAGTTCCTTTGCTGCATACCAAAGCGTTTGGATTGTTGTATTTTCATTTTCATTTATTTCCATATATTTTTTAATTTCTTCTTTAATTGCCTAGTTGACCCATTCGTTCTTTAGTAGGATGTTCTTTAACCTCCATGCATTTGAGGTTTTCCAAACTTTTTCCTGTAGTTGATTTCAAGTTTCATAACATTGTGATCTGAAAGTGTGCATGGTATGATCTCAATTCTTTTATATTTATTGAGGGTTGTTTTGTGACCCAGTATGTGATCTATGTTGGAGAATGTTCCATGTGCACTCGAGAAGAAAGTATATTCTGCTGCTACAGGATGAAAAGTTCTAAATGTATCTGTCAAGTCCATCTGGTCCAGTGTATCATTCAGGGCCCTTGTTTCTTTACTGATTCTCTGTCTAGATGATCTATTCATTTCTGTAAGTGGAGTATTAAAGTCCCCTGCAATTACCACATTCCTACCAATAAGATTGCTTATGTTTGTGATTAGTTCTTTTATATATTTGGGTGCCTGCGAATTCGGTGCATAGACATTTATAATTGTTAGCTCTTGATGGATCGACCCTGTAATTACTATATAATGCCTTCTTCATCTCTTGTTAACTGCCTTTAATTTAACGTCTAGTTTGTCTGATACAAGTATGGCTACTCCAGCTTTCTTTTACTTCCAATAGCATGATAGATAGTTTTCCATCCCTTCATTTTCAATCTGAAGGTGTTGTCATGTCTAAAATGAGTCTTTTGTAGACAGCAAATAGATGGGTCTTGTTTTTTTTATCCATTCTGATATTCTGTGTCTTTTGATTGGATCATTTAGTCCATTTACATTCAGTGTTATTATTGAAAGATACGGTTTTAGAGTCATTGTGTTAACTGTAGGTTTTATGCTTGTAGTGATGTCTCTGGTACTTTGTGGTCCTTGCAACGTTTACAACGTTTACAAGCATCATAACTTAAATGGGTGCTAAGACTCAAATGAGAAAAAATAAAGAAAAGAAAAAAACCAAAAAAAGGAAAACCTCTAGGAATAACCAAGGCCTTTAAAGAAACTGTAAGAATGCCCACAATATTGAAACCCTCCTTTTTTTTTAAAATGGGATTTTTTTTTTTGGCTTAAAATATTTCACTTGAAATGAATTTATGTCCGCTGTCAATGAAAGAATGTCACTAATACACTGTGGACACCTTTGGTTTGCAATGCAAATCCGTGCCCTTTTTTTTTTTTTTACATGGTGAACTTCAACCTAGCAGTTATTACAACAAATGTGATAGTCTAAAGCTCAAACACATTTTAGCAATTTTGAAATTGAATTGTGTACAGACCAAATAAAATGTACATCATAACACACATTCCCACCTAAGACTGTGGGGACCCTTGAGCCTTCCGCATCGACCTCAGTGCCTTTTCACTCAAGTGCTTTTCTCAGTCGTCGAGATTGTCTTCAGGCTTGCTTTTGGTCTCCTTCTTAGGCTCAGGCTCTGCCTCTGGTTCTGGCTGTGCTGATGTGGTTGTGGGAGCAGCAATGGCTGCAGGGGTACAGCAGCCACAGCAGGTGCATCCACGGCCTTTTCCTTCTTGTGTTTTTTGTTCTTCTTGTGCTTCTTATCCTCCTTGTGTTTCTTGTCCTTCTTTTTCTTTTTCTTCCCACCTCTTTCTCGGTCTGAGTTCCTTGCCAGAGATGGGCTTGGTGTTGGGCTTTTAGCCTTTTTGACTGGTACCACTGGTGACCAGTTGGTAAAGTGACTGAGACTGGACAGGAGACTGAGTTGGTGGAGGCTTTTTAATTGTTGGCTCAGGAGATCCTGAGACAGATTGGGAGGATGAAACCCTCCTTACAGACTGAGGGCTTGGTGAGGCAGCCTGTTTTGTCTTTTTGGGTTTCAGAGTCCTGGAGACTCTCCTGATGGGCCTAGTACTTGGACATCGGGACTGCCTTCTTTGGGGTGATTGATGATGCTCCTCTTCGAACAGGTGGAGGACTTGAGGTCTGAGGACCTTGAGGCCATCGTGAGGGTGAATGCTGTTTGGTTGTGGTAACTGGGGCTCCTGGGTAGATCGGCTTGGGAAAGACCCTTTCCTATGCTTTGATATTAATGAATGTGAATGTCTCTTGGTGACTGGGGAGGTTCTTTGTTCGGTAAGTGGAGAATGGGAGAACCCACACTTTGGTGGTGGAGATGGCAATGCCCTTTGTTTAGGAGGGGGAGGGGGAGAAGCCGTTCTTCTTTTTGGAGGTGGAGGAGAGTATCTCCTTTGTATTGGAGGAGAGTATCTTCTTGGGGAAGGTGAGGGCCAACAGGGAGGGGTGGGGAAGGAGAAGTGTGTTGCTGGCAATCCTTGGCATTTCTTGGCTCACAGCTAAACATTTGGGTTGTTTCTACCTTTTGATTATTGTGAATAATGCTACTAACATTGGTGTACAAATATCTGTTCAGGTCTCTGTTTTTAGTTCTTTGGGGTATATACCCAGGGTTGGAATTGCTAGATCATATGGTAATTCTATACTTAATTTTTTGAAGAACTTCCAAACTTTTACACAGTGGCTGCATCAGTTTGCATCACATTAATTGATTTGATATGTTGAGCCAGCCTTATGTTCCAGGGATGAATCCCACTACGTCATGGTGTAAATCCTTTTAATGTGCTGTTGGATTTGGTTTGCTAGTGTTTATTGAGGATTTTTACATCTTATATTCATCAGGGATATTGGCCTGTAGTTTTCTTGTGGTGTCACTGTCTGACTTTGGCGTCCAAGTGATACTACCCTCATAATAAAATGAGTTTGGAAGTGTTTCTTCTCTTTTTTTGGAAGAAGTTCAGGAAGGATTGGTATTAATTATTTTTTGAATGTGTACTGGAATTTACCTGGGAAGCCATCTGGTCCTGAACTTTTCTTTCTTGGGAGGTTTTTGATTTCTGATTCAATCTCCTTATTATGGGTCTCTTCAGCCTTTCTGTTTCTTCTAGGTTCAGTTTTGTAGGTTGTATGTTTCTAGGAATTTGTCTGTTTCTTCTAGATTATCCAGATTTGGGGATATAATTGTTCATAATATGATCCTTTTTATTTCTGGGGCATCTATTGCAACATGTCCTCTTTCATTTATGATTTTATTCGAGTCTTCTGTCTTTCTTAGTCTTCTAAGGGGGTTGTTGATTTTGCTTGTTTTTTCTTTGTGAGACTTCCATAATGAGTGTATTGGTTCTTTTGTAGTGCTCCATAGACCCCATGGGCTTTCTTCACTCTTTGTCATTCTTTTTCTTTTTTCTCCTCTGACTGGCTAACCTCAAATTATCTGTTTTTGAGTTCACAGATTCTTTCTTCTGCTTAAGTCTGCTGTTGAAGTTCTCTATCGTATTTTACACTTTATTCATGTATTCTTTAGCTCCAGAATTCCTGTTTTTGTATTATTTATTTTATTTATTTTTAAGTAATCTCTACATCCCCTGTGGGGCTTGAACTCGTGACCCTGCGATCAAGAGTTACATGGTCTTCTGACTGAGCCAACCAGGCACCCCTTAAGTTTTATTTATTTATTTAGTTTTAAGTAATTATAGTTTTGGTTTTTTTTTTAATGATTTCTGTTCTTTGTTGAACTTGTTGTTTGCTTTTTTCCCCCAGATATTATTTTCCTGATTTTGTGGAGTTATCTGTGTCCTCTTTTTTTTGTTGTTAAAAAAAATTTTTTTTAATGTTTATTTTTGAAAGACAGACATGGCACGAGTGGGGGAGGGGCAGAGAGAGAGGGAGACACAGAATCCAAAGCAAGCTCCAGGTTCTGAGCTGTCAGCACAGAGCCCGACTTGGGGCTTGAACTCACGAACCATGAGATCCTGACCCGAGCCCGAAGTCAGACGCTCAACCGACTGAGCCACCCAGGCGCCCCTATCTGTGTTCTCTTGTAGTTTACTCTTTAAAACAATTATTTTGAATTCTTTGTCAGTTCTTAGATCTGCATTTCTTTGGGATTGGTTACTGGAGCCTTATTAATTTACTAGTTTCCTTTGGTGGTGTCACATTTGCCTAATTCTTGTGTTGACATTTTTGCATTTGAAAGGCCAAAAAGCTCTTTTTGTCTTAACAGACCAGTTTTGGCAGGTAAAGACCTTCTCTTGCTGGATGCCTGGACTGATGTTCTGCCTCCAGGATCATAATTGAGTGGGGTTGTAGTGTGCCTAGTGCTGAGTGCACAGTGTCCTTAATTGGCAGGTCTGTGAACAGGGACATGATGGATGTGGTTCCTACCAGATCCTCAGTTGCACAGGACTGCTCTAGGACCAGAGTCCAGCAGGGCTGAAGCTACATCATGGGGCTGCTTTCAGGTCCACTGTTGAGTGTGCAGACAGTGGGTCTGTTACCAGGAGTGAGGATGGGTGTGGCTCCTACAGGTTTTGAGCAGCTTCCTGCTAGGCTCCTCAGTCCTCCTGCTGGGTCCCTGGGTGAGCAGGACTGACTCCAGTACCACAATAGAGCAGGGCTGGAGCCAGGTTACAGAGCTGTTTCCGATGTTATAGTCATGACTGAGGTCTGTGGGCCTGTTACCAGGGACACAGTTGGGTGTGGCTCCTCCTGGGTCCTTTGGCAGATGGGGCTGGAGCCAAGCCTCCAGACAGACTGGGCTGTTTTAGGCCTGTAGCTAGGACCACGTTTGGTCAGCCTGCCACTGGGCCATGGGACTGTCTTCTCAAAGTGGCTGTCCTCAGCCTTAGGCTTCACTGGGGTTTCTCAACCTCCTACCTGGATCCTAGAGCTCTCACAAAAGCAGTTTTATCTGTGGTTGGCTGTCAGATTGTTGTTTGTGTAGGGAGAGGTGAGCTGGGGACGTCCTATTCCACTATCTGGCCGGCGTCACTCTCCATATGTTCTTAACAGAGCCTCAGAATGAACCTGGGTTATGACAGTTTCTCTGATCAGCATTCTCCTAAGCTAAACACCAAAGTCCCCACACTGGCCTATAAGACCTGAATTCATCTGGGCCCTCTGTTTTGTTTGTTTTTTGACACTTTTTCCTGCTGTTCTGTCTCTTGTTCGCTCTGTTTTAGCTACCCTGGCCTCCTAGCTGATCTTTGAACACATCAGGCATATTCCTACCTCTGGGCTTTTTGCCTGTGGTGTTCCCTCTTCCCGAGCTGTTTTGTCCATATACCATCGTGGCTGTTCTCTCAGTCCCTTCAGATTTTACTTCAAATATTATCTCAGCAAGATGACCCCATCCATAATTTCAGTCTCCTTGCTATTTCCTACACTCTTTACTTACATTATTTTTCTCCTTAACACTTTTCTAATGTGCCATGTATTTTATCTTGTTTATTATGTCTCTCCCATTAGAATGAGAGGCTTCATGGGAATAAGGATGTTTGTTTTTTTTCACTGTGGTTTCTCCAGTACCTAGGGTAGTGCTTGATTCATAGCAAATGCTCAATGAATATTTATTGGGGGAATGCTTCATGGAATTAATTGACAGCTGTCTCAGTACGATGGATGGAAGATGGATTCACTAAGACCAGCAGTTCCTACATTCCTAGGCTGTCCCTGGTGTTCTGTTTTGTACCACATGTGGATTACTCCATTAAGATGGTCCCTTTAGATGATAACATGGTTTGGTCATTTTAGGAGAGAAATTACAGACTTTGAACAACAGAAAGCAAAAGAATTGACTCGGATAGAAGAGTTTAAAAAGGAGGAAATGAGGAAGCTACAAAAGGAACGGAAAGTTTTTGAAAAGTATACTACAGTTGCAAGAACTTTTCCAGATAAAAAAGAACGTGAAGAAATACAGGTATGCCAGTTCTTTTTGTTATACTTATATAAGTTAGTAAGGATGACAGTCTGGTAAGGATCTCAGAGTTATATGATGTGTCAAAGAGAAATTGGGTATCAATTTATTAATCATTCATTGACTCAACAAATAATCTGAGATACTACATGAAGAACATTTTTTGTAGTTCTGGCTTTTAGAGTGAAATATATCAGTTGTTTACTTACCAAAGTCTTCCAAAAAAAAAAAAAAAAAAAAAAGACTACAATAACGGCATCGGTGAATTAATAAGCCAAGAGTTGGAAATTCACCAGTGTCATGTTGCATTGACCTGTTTAATGTCCCACATACCAAATGCTGTTAATTCTGTTCATTTATATGAATTGAAGCCCTCTGTACTAACTGTAAATCTTGCACTCTTCCTTTGGGTAGAGCACTTGCTCACCAATCTTTCCCAGCACTACATTTGTGTGTTTTTCTCTAATAGTTACCTTTCTCTTTCACTTATTGGTTTGACTTTCTGGTCTTGTAGTAAAAATCTGTTTTAGTTAGCTTGTCTTTGATGTTTCTCATAGCTTTCGGGCCTCTTTTCCCCCAGTTATTAATACTTGCAAGCTCTTAACTATTTATTTATTTATGAAAAGCCAAAAAGTTTTCTTCTGTATATTACTGTCCAATTTTCCCAGCACTGTTTGTTGTTTTTTTTCCATTGGATATTCTGTCCTGCTTTGTCAAAGATTAGTTGGCCATACGTTTGTGGGTCCATTTCTGGGTTCTCTATTCTGTTCCATTGATCTATGTGTCTGTTCTTGTGCCAGTACCATACTGTCTTGATGACTACAGCTTTGTAATACAGCTTGAAGTCCAGAATTGTGATGCCTCCCACTTTGCTTTTCTTTTTCAGGATTGCTTTGGCTATTTGGGGTCTTTTGTGGCTCCATACAAATTTTAGGATTATTTGTTCTAGTTCTGTGAAAAATTCTGGTAGTATTTTGATAGGGGTTGCATTGAATGTGTAGGTTGCTTTGGGTAGTATAGACATTTTAACAATGTTTGTTATTCCAATCCATGAGCATGGAATGTTCTTCCACTTCTTTGTGTTGTCTTTAACTTCTTTCATAAGTGTTCTGTAGGTTTCAAATCTTTGATTAGGTTTATTCTTAGGTATCTTACAGTTTTTGGTGCTAAAGTTCTTAGGTATCTTAAAGTTTTTGGTGCTAGTTTTTGGGATCGCTTCCTTGATTTCTTTTTCTTCTCCTTCATTATTGGTGTATAAAAAGGCAACAGATTTCTGTATGTTGATTTTTATATCCTGTTACTTTGCAGAATTCATGTATTAGTTCTGGCAATTTTTTGGTGGAGTATTTTGGGTTTTCTACATAGAGTAACATGTTGTCTGCGAATAATGATTGTTTGACTTCTTCCTTGTTGATTTGGATGCCTTTTGTTTCTTTTCATTGTTTGATTGCTGAGACTAAGACTTCCAGTACTGTGTTTAAATAGAAATGGTGAGAGTGGACATCCCCGTCTTGTTCCTGACTGTAGAGGCAAAGCTCTCAGTTTTTCCCCATTGAGGAGGATATTAGCTGTGGGTCTTTCATATATGGCCTTTATGATTTTGAGGTATGTTCCCTCTATTCCTACTTTTTTGAGTGTTTTTGTTAAGAATGGGTCCTTTATTCTGTCAAATGTTTTTTGTGCATCAATTGAGAGGATCATATGGCTCTTGTACTTTTCTTTTATTAATGTGATGTATCATGGTGATGGATTTGTGAATATTGAACCACCCCTACAGCCCAGGAATAAATCCCACTTGATCGTGGTGAATAATTCTTTTAATGTACTGTTGGATTAGATTTGCTAATATCTAGTTGAGAATTTTTACATCCAGATTCATCAAGGATGTTGGCCTGTAATTCTCCTTTTTAGTGCGGTCTTGGTCTGGTTTTGGAATCAGGTAATGCTGGCCTCATAGATTGAGTTTAGAAGTTTTCCTTCCATTTCTGTTTTGTGGAACAGTTTGACGAGAATATATATTAACTTTTCTTTAAATGTCTGGTAGAATTCCCTTGGGAAGCCATTTGGCCCAGGACTACTCTTGTTTGTTCGGAGATTTTTGATTACTGTTTCAATTTCTTTGCTGGTTATAGGTCTGCTCACATTTTCTATTTCTTCCTGTTTCAGTTTTGGTAGTTTGTATGTTTCTAGGAATTTGTCCATTTCTTCTAGATTGCCCAGTTTTTGGCATATAATTTTTCATAATATTCTCTTACAGTTGTCTGTATTTCTGTGGTGGTGTTTGTGATCTGTTTCATTCATGATTTTATTTGTTTTGGTCCTTTCTCTTTAACTTTTGATAAGTCTGCCTAGGGGTTTATCAATTTTATTAATTCTTTCAAAGAACCAGCTCTTAGTTTCATTGATCTGTTCTGCTGGGTTTTTTTGTTTTAATATCATTTATTTCTGCTCTATTCTTTATTATTTCCCATCTTCTGCTGGCTTTAGACTTTATTTGCTGCTCCTTTTCTAGATCCTTTAGGTGTAGGGTTAGGTCGTGTATTTGAGACTTTTCTTGCTTCTTGAGGTAGGCCTGGGTTGCAATATACTTTTCTCTTAGGACTGCCATTGCTGCATCCCAAAGGTTTTGGACTGTTATGTTTTCATTTTCATTTGCTGCCATGTACTTTTTTATTTCATCTTTTTATATCAAGTTTTGCATGCGTATTAATGAGCTCCTTAAGGCTCCTCACTGCCTTCAGGTGAGTTCTCAGGTGGTGGGCAAGGAGATCTTGCTTCTGCTCATGCTCCTTGCCTCAGCTTTCAGGCACTCCCCATATCATGCACCCACATAAGCCATGTAGGTGATGAATTTTTCCTTAGTTTTGACATTGGTCTTGATTTTTATTTGTACAGTTGCAAATTGCTTCTAGACATTTCTAGGAGTTTCTTCACAAATGTCATTTAGTCCATCTGAAACAGATCAGTTTCTTAAAACCCATTTCTTCTAATGAATCTGGAACAGAATCTGCTTTCAGGGCTGGTGGTTTTGACTTTGAATGTTTTTTTTTTTTTTTTAATTTTATTTTTGGGACAGAGAGAGACAGAGCATGAACGGGGGAGGGGCAGAGAGAGAGGGAGACACAGAATCGGAAACAGGCTCCAGGCTCCGAGCCATCAGCCCAGAGCCTGACACGGGGCTCGAACTCACGGACCGCGAGATCGTGACCTGGCTGAAGTCGGACGCTTAACCGACTGCGCCACCCAGGTGCCCCTGACTTTGAATGTTTTATTCATCCCTTTACCTCAGCTCTTCATTCAATTAGTCATGATTCCTGTTAATTTTTTCTTTACCAGATAATCTCCCATTTGTCTTTCTTTCTATTTCAATTAATAGCTTAGTGTAGACCTTTATTGCCTCATGGCAGTGTTATTGCAGTGAACTCCTTAGTAGTGCCTTCCTTCTTCTGGAATCAGTTTTGTTGATGGTATGAGGTGAGTCTTTACCCTGAACTCCATTCCCTTTTCATGAAAAACTTGATGTTTTTGAAATGTGATTGACCAAGCCTTCCCTTTCTGCTGCCTGTGCTATGGCAGCACTTATGTTTTGATGATGTGTCTCTTTTCTTCTATTGCGTTATTCTAGTAATTTTTTGTTGTTGTTTTGTTTTGAGAGGCTTTGAAACAGCAGATAGCAGATTTACAGGAAGATTTGAAAAGAAAGGAAGCAAAATGGTCAAGCACACATGGCCGTCTTAGAAGCCAAATAGAAATGTTGGTCAGAGAGAACACAGACCTCAGGGAAGAAATAAAAGTGATGGAAAGATTCCGATTAGACGCCTGGAAGAAAGCAGAAGCTACAGAGAGCAACATAAGGATGGGTCCGTGTGTGACTGCCACAAAAAAAGATGGACCCATGGTAGGTTTGGAGCCAGTTTCGTCAAGTCAGGGAGATATTAAATATTTGAGCCCTCAAATTTATAGAGCTGGAGCAGAGGAAGTGGGGAGAATGGTAGGGGATGTGATCAGAGATGTGATAGAGGGAGGTGGGACAGAGTTCATTAGGCCTTAGTTGATTTCTGTAAGCACTTGGGTGTTTCCTCTGAGTGAGAAGTGGAGCTATGGAGGGCTATGGTTGAAGAGGGGGCCTGATCCTTTATTTTAGTAAGGTCACTCTGTCTGCTGCTGACTGTAGACTGAACGGGGAGGAGAAGGTTATAGGCATGATTGGGAATGCCAGTTAGGAGATTGTTACTGTTATTCGCACCACAGATGAGAGGGGCTTTAGACTGGAAGAGCAGCAGTGGAGGGCTGAGAAGTGTATAGGATTTGTTGATAAGCTGGATATTGGGTGTGACAGCAAGGAAGGAGTCAAGAATGGCTTCCAGTAGGGTTCCTGGGTGGCTCAGTTGGTTCAGCATCCGACTTTTGGTTTTGGCTCAGGTCATGATCTCACAGTTTCGTGAGTTCTAGCCCTGCATCAGGCTCTCTGCTGACAGTGCAAAGCCTGCTTAGGATTCTCTTTCTCTCTCTCTTCTCTCTCTCTGCCCCTCACCCGCTCATGCGGTCTCTTTCTCTCTCAAAAATAAATAAACTTAAAAAAAAAATGGCTTCCAAGTGTAGTGTAGTGATTTGGCATAATAGAGTTTCCATTTATTGTAAGAGACCACAAGAAAAGAGCATGTATTTCTTGGGAGCGTGGATATTAGGATCTCAGGTTTAGATGGGTAAATTTGAAATGCCTGTTAGCCCTCAGGTTGAGATGTTGTCTGGGAAGTTATGTACATAGCAGGAGAAGGTCAGATTGGAGCTAAAAGTTTAGGGGTCATCAGGATGTGTGGTAAAGCTTTGGGCTGGCGGAGTTCACCAAAGCTGAAAGTGTGGGTAGTAAAGAGATCCACGTACTGAGCCAGAGTGTGAGAAGACGGGGGGAGGAAAATTGACAGCCAGAGGATGGAGTTAAGGAAGCCAGTGTGGTGTCCTGAGAGCCAAGTAAAGAAAGTACTTCCCAGAGGAGAGAGTGGCCAGCGATGTCAAAGGTTGCTGCTAAGTTAGATGAGGGCTGAAAATTGGTCATTGGATTTACCACGTAGGAATGTGTTGAAAGTAAAAGCCTGACTAGATAAGAGAGAATGAGAAGTTTCAGACAGAGAATAAGAACTTTCTGGAGAGATTTTGCAGTCAATGGAAAGAGAAGGGGTAGTGGCTGTAGGAAAGGTTTTTTTGTTTTTGTTTTGTTTGTTTTAATGGGAAAATTAACAAGTGTTTCTGTATTGACAGAATTGATTCAGTAAAGAGGAAAATGCCGATGCAGGAGAAGGTGGGAAGAAATTGTTGGAGCAATGTTCATAAATGAGAGAAGGGGGGATTTAGGGAATGAAGGGAGGGTCTGGCCTTGGCCAGGAGCATGGACAGCATGTGCCTGGTAGCAGAAGGTTGAAGGTGTGGAACCCAGGCTCAACGTGTGGTACCTGTTGGTAGGAAGCTCCCTCCTAATGTTAGTATTGTCAGTGAAGTGAAAGCTTGGTCGTCAGCTGAGAGTGAAGATGTAGGAGGTTTGGGGAGATGAGAGAAGGAGAGTGAAAGGCAAAGGAACTAGGGAAGTGTAGTCTGGTTCCTGGACTGCTTTGGGAGCCTATGTAGGTTAGAGATCATATATTTCAGGTGAGAGTTGTTTGCATTATTTTCTTGTTCAGCATTTTGGTTGTAAGGTGGTGGAGAGTTATATTTTAGAAGAGGTGTGGTCATCCAGGTGAATACCACAAAGTGAGTTGAGGGCATGGAGGCAACAGTATATGCAACCAGAGTCACTGTGGTGAAACTTGGTTTAAGCTGCTTAAGACCATAAGGTTTTGAGGGACATAGAAAATCTACATGGATATGGATTAATGAATTGTAGGACCCTGTACAGTTGGTGGAGTTAGGGTGTTAGAGGAATGAGCTAGATATAGCAGTCAGAAGAAAGTGGGGTTCTCCCCACCTCCCCAAACCTTTTATTATAACAGCTTCCCCAAATAGAGACATTTGAAAGAATAATAGGATGACCACCTGAAGAGTCACCTAGATTCAATCACTGTTAATATTTAACCACTTGTGTGTATGTGTTTTGCTGTACCATGTGAAGCTAATTGCAGAAATCATGGCATCTTACCCCTGGATACTATAGCATTTTATTAAATGGCATTGGCTTTTTCAGTAGACCAGGCTAATGATTTTGTAGAATTCCCCACATTCTGGATTCAAAGGCTTTGAAAATGAGATGTTTGCAGTTATTGGTAATTGCACATATTGATAATGACCAGTTGTAGAGTTTGCCATTGGTGTCCATGGCTGAGGGAGGATAGAGTAGGTTGGGAAACTGAAGCTAAGGCAGTGGAGTTATCTCCTGGCAAGGTGAGTTCGTGTTGGGTGAGTTGTGGACATGAGACACAGAACTAGGACAGGGGTGGTTAGGCAGGAGAGAGATTTGGTTGGAATCAGTGATGGGGAGCAAGGAAGACCTACCTGTACCCTGCCTCTAAACCTAGGGGTGTAAATTCTGAGGGTGAGAAATTTCCATCCCTAGAAGGAGGCAGTGGTGAGCCATCTTAGTAAGGAGCTAGGGCTCAAAGTGGAGCAAGATGGTTGGGAAGTGTTCACAGGAGAGGTAGAGATAAGGGGGTTTTGCTGATGTTGAGGAGTAACTAACTGCCCTCTTCTCTGGCTAATCTGGCAACAGTTACAGAAGACTTTCATTTTATGTTGTCTGTTATGCCCTCACTTGAAGAATGAATATACAGTTGACCCTTGAGCAACATGGGTTTGAGCTGTGTGGGTCCACTTGCACACAATTTTTCAATAAATACGGTACAGCACTGTAAATATATTTTCTCTTCCGTACAATTTTTTTTCATTTTTTAAATTTAAAGTTTTATTTATTTTAAACATTTTATGTATTTTTGAGAGAGTGCAAGCAGGGGTGGGACAGAGAGAGAGGGGGACAACTGCGTTGACACCTGCGAGCCTGACGTGGGGCTTCAACTTATGAACCAGGAGATCAGTACCTGAGCCGAAGTCGAAGGCTCAACCGACTGAGCCACTCAGGTGCCCCTGAGTGTATGACTTTCTTAATAACATTTTCTTTTCTCTAGCTAACTTTATTGTAAGAATACAATACATAGGGCACATGGGTGGCTCACTCAGTTAAGCGTCTGACTCTTAATCTCAGGGTTGAGTTCAAGCCCTGCACTGGGCTCCACACTGGGTGTGGTGCCTACTTAAAAAAAAAAGAATATGGTGTATAATACATATGACATAAAAATATGTGCTAATCTGTTTATATTGTTAGTAAGGCTTCTCGTCAACAGTAGGCTATTAGTAGTCAAATTTTGAGGTAGTCCAAAGTTGTACATGGATTTTCAACTTCTTCGGAGATCAGTGCCCCTAACCCCCACAGCGTTGTTCAGGGCCATCTGTTTTTCCAAAGGTGGGGTGTGTGTGTGTGTGTGTGTGTGTGTGTGTGTGTGTGTATAGTACATTCATAAATAATAGCTTGTTCACTCTGACCTGTAGTGATGATAAATGAAAACAACATAAACAAACTTAAGCCATTCTCCTTGCAAGCTGAGTTTTAGTTTCATTCATTGTACTAATATGTAGACAAGTACTAATTTTATATTCAAAATTATCTCATACTATAGAATTCATCAGTTCGATTACAAAAGAGTCAGATTTCTTCAGGAACCCAGGTAGAAAAATACAAGAAAAACCATTTGCCGACACAAGGTAAGAAGTTGCATGATATTTTTACAAAATATATTAGGAATTTAAAGAATAGAGAATTTACACCTAATGTAAGAAGTAAAACATTGTAAAATATCATTGAAGCCCCTATGTATTCTCCCCAACTTCCACCCTGACAACATTCCTTTGCTTGTTTTTCATTCTTTTACCACATTATGTCCATAAATCAATATAGTATTGTTTCTATGTATCCCTCTACAATTTGCTTTTTTCTCTCAATATTTTGATGCCCACATTAATACATATAAAACTCTAGTTTGTTGATTTTAATAGCTATACAGATTCCATGTATATTTGCACAATTGAGTTTTCCTGTTGATGGACTTCATGTTTTCCCCCAGTTTGTCAATAGAATGAATAAGGCTGAAGAAAATATCTGTCATGTGAGTTTCTCCAGGATACATATCAAGAGTAGGATGCTGGGTCATACCAGGTTTGTGCTACTGGAGGAGATTTTCCCTTTGCTCTGCAAAGTGGCTTTGCCAGTTTTTTTACTGTCAGCAGAGTATGCTATTTGTGCCTACCAACCTTTGACCTGGTCTGACTTTAAGACTGTGGCCAGTCAGATGGGCATGAAATGGTGGGTTAGTGTAATTTTAATATGCATTTCTCTGATTCCTGGTAAGGTCATGTGAGCATCTTTTTGTATATTTAATGGGCATTTGGGTTTCCTCTTTTGTTTATTGCCTGTTCATTTCTTTTGCCCATTTAAAACTTTTTAGGGAGTGGCTTCTCTTTATTGAAGTTATTCTGCGTACCAATCCTTTCTCAGTTACAAACACTGCCACAATCTTTTCCCAGTCTGGGTTTAGCCTTCGGTTTGTGTTTTTTATATACATGTTTTTCCTTTTAATATGGAATTTATCCATCTTTTTTTATGACTTTAAGAAATCCTTCTCAATCCTTAGGTCACAAATATATATATTCTCTCATTAACTTTTGTTTTCACAACTAGATTTTTCATTTACCAGGAATTTTTAGAAATTATTTTCATGAATTGAATTTATAAAAGTGGATATAACATATGCAGCTTGATGGTTGTAAAGGAAATACTTGGATAAATACCAGCAAGATAAAGAGAGTAACAGCACCCCAGAGCTCTCACCTCCATGATCATATTATATTCCCTATCTGTGTAGTTTCTACTCTTATAAGTGCAGTCCTACAAAAATGCTTTTTGAACTTTCTGAATAGTTATACTGTATGTATTCTGTTGTCTTTTACTGTACATTGTTTTTGAGAGTCATGTTGATCTGCCACTCTAGTTCACTAATTTTCCTGCAAGGCAGTTTGAATGTTTATGAATATATTAAAATTAACCTGTTGATGGTTAAATTTTTTTTAAGTTTGGGATGTTAAACAATGTTGCTGTGAACATTCGTAAACGTCTCTGGTTACATTCATTTCTCTAGGGCACATACTGCAATTACTGGGTAATCAGTAAGAATATCTTTAACACTCATAGATTTTGCCAAGACATTTTCCAAAATGATTTTACTGCCTAACCAGCAAAGTAATGTAAGTGCTTGCACTGCTCCACACCTTGTTGATACTTGGTATTGTCAGACTTCAATTTTTGCCAGTCTGGTACGGATGAAAACTGTCTCATCATAGTTTTGATTTGCATTACTGGGATTACTAAATATGTTAAATACCATTGCCTATGTTTATTACCTATTTAGATTCCCTCTATGAGAAAATTGATCAGGTCTTTTACTCATTCTGTGGTGTTGTCTTTTTTGTTATTGGTTTGTGGGGGGATTTCCCCTCCCTCCGTTGTAATCATTTAAGAGTTACACACATTGCAAATATCTTCTTCCAGTCTGTGGCCTGCCTTTTTACTCTTTATGATATCTTTTGGTGAACCAAAACTCTTTTCCTTTTTTTAATTGAAAATGTATTTGACATACAACATTGTATAAATTTAAGGTATATAATAATGTTGATATATGTATCTATATATTATTATTGCCAGTGTAGTGATAATTAATACCTCTATCATATCACATAATTATATCTTTAAAAAAAGTTTTTTAACGTTCATTTATTTATGAGAGAGCATGAGCAGGGGAGGGGCAGAGAGAGAGGGAGACACAGAATCCATAGCAGGCTCTAGGCCCTGAGCTGTCAGCAAAGAGCCTGATGTGGGGCTCGAACCCACCAACCATGAGATCATGACCTGAGCCGAAGTTGGATACTTAACCGACTGAGCCACCCAGGCACACCTAGTTATTATGTCTTTTTAATGGTTGAAGAGTTTAAGATCTAGTTTCTTAGCCAAATTGTTCATTATAATACAATATTACCTATATTCACTATACTGTTCTAGGACTTATTTACTACTTGTTGCAAGTTTATACCTTTAAACAACATCTCCCCTATCCCCCAAACTCCCCCTCCCTGGTAACCATGGTTTCACTCTTGTTTTACAAGTTTGGCTTCTTTAGATTCCACTTGTAAGTGATATCATACAATATTTGTCTGTCTCTGTCTGACTTATCTCACTTAGCATAATGTCCCCAAGGTGCATCCATGTTATTGCAAATAGCAGTATATCTTTCTTTCTCATGGCAAAATAATATTCTGTTGTGTATCTGTATCACATCTTTATTCATACACTGAGGGGCACTTAGGTTGTTTCCATATCTTGGCTATTGTGAGTAATGCTGCAGTAAACATAGGCTTCAATATCCTGGTTTTATTTCCTTTGAGTATGTACTCAGAAGTGGCATTGCTGGATCATATGGTAGATCTATTTTTGTTTTTTTGAGGAACTTCCATAGTGGATGAACCAGTTTATATGCCCACCAACAGTGCATAAGTATTTCCTTTTCTCCACATCCTTGCTAATACTTGTTACCTCTTGTCTTGATGATAGCTTTTCTGGCAAGTGTGAAGTGATATCTTGTGGTTTTGATTTGCAGTTCCTAGATGATTAGTGAAGTTGAACATCTTTTCATGTACTGTTGGTCATTTGTATGTCTTCTTTGGAAAAATGCTTATTTAATTCCTTTGCCCATTTTTCAGTTACATTATTTTGTTATTGAGTTGTATGAGTTTTTCTGTATTTTGGATATTAACTCTGCAAAAGTTTTCTCCCATTCTGTGTGTTGCCTTTTCATTTTGTCAATTGTTTCTTTTGTTGTGCAGAAGCTTTTGATTTTTGATTTGTTGATTTTTGCTTTTGTTGCTTGTGCTTATGGTGTCATATCCAAGAAATCATTGCCAAGACCAATGTCAAGGGATTACTTCCGTGTTCTCCTCTAGAAGTTTTATGGTATCAGGTTTTATGTTTAAGTCTTTAATCCATTTCAAATTAATTTTATGAGTGGTCTAAAAAGAGATCCAATTTTACTTTTCTGCATGTGTTCGGTTTTCACATCATTGGTTGAAGAGACTATCTTTCCTCGTTGAGTGTTCTTGGCTCCTTTGTTGAATATTAACTGATTGTATATGTGAGGGTTTAATTCTGGGCTTTCTGTTCTATTCCATGGGTCTGTGTGTCCTTTTTTATGCCAGTACCATACTGTTTTAATTACTCTAGTTTAGCAGTATAGTTTGAAACCAGCAATTGTGATGCCTCCAGCTTTGTTCTTTTTTCTTAGGATTGCTTTGGCTATTTGGGGTCTTCTGTGGTTCTATACAAATTTTAGCATTCTTTGTTTTGTGAAAAATGTCTTTGGTATTTTGATGGGATTGCACTGAATCTGTAGATTGCTTTGGGTAGTATGAACATTTTAATTCTTCCCGGAAGCATAATGTATCTTTCCATTTATTTGTGTCATCTTCAATTTCTTTTATCAGTCTTACAGTTTTCAGACTATAGGTCTTTCACCTCCTTGGATAAATTTATTCCTAGATATTTTATTCTTGTTGATGTAACATGGAATTGTTTTCTTAAATTTCTCTTTCTGATAGCTTGTTATTAGTGGATAGAAATTCAGCTAGTTTCTTTGTTAATTTTTGTATCCTATAACTTTACAACAACATTTACTAGTTCTAATAGATTTTTTTGGTTGAGTCTTTAGGGTTTTCTATATTTAGTACGTCATCTGCAAATAGTGAAACTTTTGCTTCTAATTCAAATTGGATAAATTTGGATGCTTTTTATTTTTCTTGCCTAATGGCTGTGGCTAGGACTTCCAATTTTATGTTGAATAAAAGTGGTAAAAGTAGGCATCTTTGTCTTTTTCCTAATCTCCAAAGAAAAGCTTTTAGCTTTTCACCGAGTGATAGTTATTTAGTGTTCTTTTCCTTTAACCTTTATACTATAGTTAAGTGGTTAATATACCATCTTATTGTAGATTTGGAGTTTTCTGTATTTGATTATAAATTTTTCTTTTTTTTTTAATTTTTTTATTATGTTTCTTTATTTTTGAGAGGCAGAGAGACAGAGCATGAGCAGGGGAGGGGCAGAGGGAGAGAGGGAGGCACAGAATCGGAAGCAGGCTCCAGGCTCTGAGCTGTCAGCACAGAGCCCGATGCGGGGCTCGAACCCACGAACTGTGAGATCATGACCTGAGCCGAAGTTGGACGCTCAACTGACTGAGCCACCCAGGCGCCCCTGATTATAAATTTTTCATCTTTACCATTGTGTTGTTTACTTTTACATGTTTTCATGATGCTGATTAGCATCTTTTTGTTTCAGCTTGAAGAGTTGTTTTCAGCATTTCTTGCACAGCAGGTGATTAAACTCCCTCTGCTTTTGTTTATCTGAGAAAGCCTTTATTTCTCCTTCATATCTGAAGGAGATAATTTTCCTGGATATAATATTCTTGGCTGGCAATATTTATCTTTCATCACTTTGAATATGTCATTCCACTGTCTCCAGGCCTATAGAGTTTCTGCTGAGAAATCCACTGGTAGCCTCATTTGGTTTGTCTTGGGGTTTTTTTTTGGGGGGGGGGGGTTGTATGTTACCTTTTTTTTTTTTTTTTTTTTCTCCTGGCTGCCTTTAAGATTCTTCTTTGTGATTAATTTTTGACAGTTTCATTATAATGTATCTTGGAGAAGGTCTTGCATTAAGGTAATAGGGTGTCCTATTAGTTTCATGGACTTGTTTGTTCAAGTCCTTGCCCACGTTTGACAGGTTCTCAGCTATTATTTCTGTATTTTATTTTTTAAAGTTTATTCATTTATTATTTTTGAGAGAGAGAGAGAGAGAGCGAGAGCGAGCAAGCACAAGTCGGGGAAGGGCACAGAGACAGGGAGACTCAGAATCTGAAGCAGGCTCCAGGCTCTGACCTGTCAGTACAGAGCCTGATGTGGGGCTTGAACTCACAAACAATGAGATCATGACCTGAGCCAAGATTGGATGCTTAACCAACTGAGCCACCCAGGCTCTCCTCAGCTATGATTTCTTTAAATAAACTCTCTGTCCCTTTTCTTCTCTTCTTGTGGAACCCCAATTCTTCCAATATTTGGCTCTCTGGTGGAATCTCATAGCTCTTGTTGGCTTTCCTCACTCTTTCTTAATCTTAGTTCCTATGCCTCTTCTGTTGTTATTTCTATATTCCTGTCCTCCAAGTCACTTATTTTCTCTTCCATGTGTTCTGCTCTGCTACAGATGCTTTCTATTGCATCTTCATCTCATTTGTTGAATTCTTCAGATCCAGAATTTGTTTGGTTCTTGTTTATAATTTCAGTCTGTTTTGTAAAGAACTCCTGTTCATTAATTTTGTTCCATGACGTCATGGAATTGTCTTTGAGTTTTCTTGTAACTTGTTGAATTTCTTCACAAGAGCAGTTTTGAATTCTTTATCAGATGTGGTATTTCATATCTTTGAGTTTTGTTGCTAGAGACCTATTAGTTTCTTTTTGTGATGCCATGTTTCCTTAATTTTTTATACTGTTTGTAGCTATGGACTTCTGCTTTCCCATTTGAAATAGCAGATACCTTCTTAGTTTTTATGATTTCTTTGGTTTTTATAGTTCACCAGTCTAGCTGTTAGAAACCATTCTTCTGTATTCCAGAAGGTGGTAAAATGGCCCAAATTTGTAGTTATTCCCCTGCTCACCAACTGTGGCCTATTTTCTGAGCATGCTCCCTGTTTACTGAATCTTGCTCTTTGGTTGTAGTTGGGAGGGCACATAAGGAGCTGGTAGCAGAGTTAGGAGAGGTGTGGGTTTAGCACTTGGGCTTTGGGGGTGCCACTCGAAGATCTTCGAGTGGGGTACTACCAGAGGCTTGTGGGTGGACTTCATGTTGAAGTGCTGAAGCAGACAGCAGGAACAACATTCCTGTAATGACCTTTGATATTCTAGTATGCTTCCTTCCCTTTCTCTTTCCTTCTCCAAGTCATGGGGGTCTCTCCTCAGAGATCTGGGTGCTGTTGGAAACAGATGTTTCTTTAGCCACAACCCATGTAACTGGCCTAGCTGGGCAGTCACTTTTTGCTTTTGCTTTGCTATCACTTCCTTTGGAGAGGTTGTTACTGCCACTGCCAAACAACAGCGTGCTGTGTCTCCCTGAGGAGGGGAGCAGCTCTGGCAAGTTCCTCCCTCTCTGCATCCAAACTCATCGCTGTCCTTTTCCAGTGGCATGTTGGAATCTCCCCTCAGGGTGGACTAGACTTCTGCAAATTCTCTTTTGTCTGTGGGTATCCACCAAGGTTTGTGCTCTCTGGGTTTCTTTTCCAGTCATGGTGAATGGGGACGGGGCAGGTTCACTAACTCCCTTGGATCTGCGTCCCTTACTGAGGTCCTATTTTTGGATGCCCAGGTGGGCAGGAAACCTCCCAGATCCCTTGGTGTGAGGTGCTGAGGTACTTTCATTTGGTTATAGATGTCTAATTAGTTGTTTAAAAAGAGAAGGAAAAAAGGAATGACTTATACTGCCATGATGCTTGATGGTACCTTATAGTTCCCCACAATTCCCAAGATTCTTACTTAATGTTGTTGAATTTCAGTTTTTTTACTTTACGGGTGGTGCCTCTTAAGTCTTCCCTATCTTGCGGTCATAAACCTATCCTCCTATATTGTCTATATCTAGCTATTCCAGCACTGTTTATTAAATAATTTAATCTGTCCCAACTTTTATAAGATACGTAATTTTATAAGGTATGTTTATACTCAAAGTAGTGAACACAGACTCAGGAGTCAGAGCTCCATGCTCCTGCTCATGTGTCCTGGTCCTCTCAGTGGGTCTCTGCTTAGAGGCTTCCAGTTTCTGCTCATGAACAGCTTGAGAGAAGAATTAAGCTCCATAGGATTGAATCCTGGTTTGCTTTATTAGCTGACAACTTTGGCACGTTATTTAACCTCAGCCTCGTTTTCCTTACCTCTAAAATGGGGATATTAGTCTTTTCTATGGAGGATGGTTAAAACATTTAGGAGTGAGGTCCAACAGAGCTTACTTTGCACATGTAAGTAAGGTGCAGGCAATTGTTCTTCGTTTATCACATCAAAACAGAGCATTCCTCTCGTCCCCAGAACCATCTACCATCTACCCGTTTGCCCAAGCCAAAATGCACTCCCAGGGATCTCTAAACTAATCCTTCTGATGTTGATAGTTTCTGAATCGATTAAGTAGGTTGAACCATATGAAACCCAGCTCTTTGGAACCCATCAGTGATTTAACACAGTGCAGTCAGAACATTTCTGTCTCCCTGAGTACTGCACAAGCCTTCTCAGATGCCCGCCAACTGCCTGAATGGACTCTGCTTCTGTTCTTTAGTGTGCTCTCTGTGTAGCATCTAGTGGCACATACTTGAAACAAACTTGCAAATTTTGGGCATGGTTTTTTTGTTTTTAATATGAAATTTATTGTCACATTGTTTTCCATACAACACCCAGTGCTCATCCCAACAGGTGCCCTCCTCAATGCCCATCACCCACCCTCCCCTTGGGCATCTTTTTAATATGGCCCTTTGGCACATAGGAAAAAAATATTAGAATGTCAGTATATTTTTTAAAATTCACCTTAATTTGTTGTTGGTGAGTGTGTGTATATGTGTATACACTTACTCTATAACGTATGTATTACTAATATAGTATATGATTGGTGTGCTGGTCATAACCTAAACAGTTTAAACCACAGCAATTAGGTCTGGATTTTAATACCCAGTTATTTTGTCAAGCAAAATTCGAGATGTATTCTTGGATGCCTCTATTATATCTACCCTACATCTAACCTCTAACTAAGGTCCTTGTGGTTAGCTCCAAAATACCTTTGGGTTCATCTGTTAGGTTAGTTGAGCACCTGTCTGTTCCTCCAGATTGTAAATTCTCAGAAATTGGATATTGTCCTTGTCTTTCTTGGGTCACACTGGACTTAAGTGCCTGAATAAATATTTGAAGTTCTATAATGAACTCCTATGAATTAGTAAAGAAAAACATTAAGACTTCCTTAGCTAATGGGTAAAGGATAGTAGTTCACAAAAGGATATGAACTAAGGAAATATTTGACCATAATATTAAGTAAATTTAAAACTTTCAATTAAATATGAAAACTAACTCCGACAATTATATTCTAACAGGTAATCCATCTCGAAGATCCAAGACTGTGCCTCCTCGTGACTTAGGCAGTTTGGATAAGGGACAAGTAAATCTCTATATTTTTATATATTTAGACATAGATTACTCAGGCTTGAAACTGCTTAGTTAACTGACTTAAGTTTCTAAACCATTTATAAAGGTTTTTTACCTAACATTGTAAATGTTTTTTTTATTTTTTTATTTTTTAATGTTTTTATTTATTTTTGAAGGAGAGAGAGACAGAGCATGAGTGGGGGAGGAGCAGAAAGAGAGGGAGGCATAGAATTTGAAGCAGGCTCCAGGCTCTAAGCTGTCAGTACAGAGCCCAATGTGGGGCTTGAACCCAAGAACTGTGAGATCATGACCTGAGCCGAAGTCAGACGCTTAACCGACTAAGCCACCCAGGCGCCCTGTAAATGTTTTTTATAAACACCAAATGCTAGCTGTCAAATCCTATAATAGGAGAATCTGGCATTTGGAAATAAATGTAAATTTTAGCTGCTTGAAATGTTATTACACGTCCTTTATGACAGATGAAAGAGAGCCTTTTGTCCTTACAGACTGCCTCACCCAGGGAGCCCCCTGAATCAGTGGACCTTTCAGATCCTGAATATAAAAAGGATGACAAAAAAGAGGAAAAAGAAGAAATCCAGGGAGAAATCAGTCATCCTGATGGAAAGGTTAAACTTTTTTTTTTTAAATAATGAATATTATAAGAAATAAGTATAGGTTAAAGTAGAATTGGAACATTTAAGATTCTAAAATAATTGATCTTCCAGACCACTGAGGGACCTTAAGAACTTTAGTTCCTTGGGGTGTGACCTTAGCTTGAGTCTTTGGACTCCTAAAAATGCTAGACACACACAGGCATTTAGTTGCCCTTTCTAGTTTAGGGATACAGCAAAGGAGGGAATACAGTTCTTTGTTTAAACTCTGTTCTTTCTCTAAACATAGCTAAAAAGCCTTTGTAATCTTTGGTACTTTTTAAAAGCCTCTGTTCTAGGCCTTATCCTTCCTGCAGCCTTTCTGTCCATCTCTAGGTGCACAGTTTTATTCTTGTGCTTAGGAAAGGTTTTGAGCAGGAAATCGCCTGGCTTAGTGTTCCAGCTAGAAGTAAGAATGAAAAGGAAGGGGGACATAAACAGGGTTTGTTAGCAGGGAGGGAATGAGGTAGTTTTTCCTCAGGTTTACAGAAAATTTACTTTTCTGAATACCTTAATTTGACCCATTTTAATTGAAATGATAAAGCCAAAATTCACTGCTAGTCTTGAGGAGTGAGAAAGGACAAAATAACAATAGTCAAAGGAAGTAGTTAGACTTTCCCACCAATAATTTGTTATACTAAAGCAGAGTTGGTACAGGAAAAGGTTTTTTTTTTTTTTTTTTTTTTTTTAAAGAAGAATTCTAGCTAATAAATGGAAAAGGAATGAGAAAACTTGAGAATCATTACTTTGCAATCTCTAATTGAAATACAGGTTCTGGGCAGTAGTCATGAAAAACCATGAACCCATGGATGACAGGTTGATGGGGCTTCAAGGCAGATCTAACTAATGTGACTCAGTTGGTCTTGAGTTCATGAGGACAGCAGGGGATTGCCTTCTGAATGTGTAGCTATAAGCAGCTCTCATCAGTTCCTAGAGAGTATTCTTGTCAGAATAATTCAACCAGAATTTAATCACACCTCTAGATGTGACTACTAGTTTGTTTCCAGGAAGTATAAGGATATATGAGAACATGTAGATGACACCATAATGGGAAAGCAGTCAACCAATTCCAGAATGTGGGAAATTTTATATGGTTAATGACCCAGTTCCTTTAATAAGTAATTATCATTAAAAAGGGGCAGGGCAGGGACTGTTAAAGGTTGAGATTTAAGACATATATCAAGTGTTGTATGTGACCCTGTTTTGATCAAATAAACTGTAAAAAGTCTTTTTCATGAATTCAGAGAAAACAGCATGGAGGTTATACCATGACGAAGGAATTAGTTTGTTACAAAAATAGACACCTAGATCAATGGGACCGAATAGACAGCCCAGAAATAAACCCATACTTATACGGTCAGTTAATCTTGACAAATGAGGCTAGAATATCCAATGGGGAAAAGATAGTCTCTTCAATAAATGGCGTTAGGAAAACTGGACAGCTACCAGCAAAGAATGAAACTGGGCCACTTATTTATACCATACATAAAAACAAACTCAAAATGGATTAAAGACCTAAATGTGAGGCCTAAAACTATAAAAGTACTTGAAGAGACAGGCGGTACTTTCTTCGACATTGGACATAGCAACATTTTTCCAGATAGGTCTCCTAAGACAAGAGAAACAAAAGCAAAAATAAACTATTGGGACTACACCAAAATAAAAAGCTTTTGCACACAGCATTTGCACACAGCAAAGAGAACCAATAACAAAACAAAAGGCAACTTACTGAATGGGAGAAGATATTTGCAAATTATATATCTGATAAGGTGTTAATATCCAAAATATATGAAGAACTTATACGACTCAACACCCAAACAACAAATAATCCAGTTAAAAAATGGGCAGAGGATGTGAACGCATTTTTCCAAAGACGACATACTGATGACACATGAAAAGATGCTCATCATCACTGTCAGGGAAATGCAAATCAAAACCACAAGGAGATATCACTTTACATCTGTCAGAATGGCTGAAATAAAAGACAAAAAAGTGTTAATGAGGATGTGGGGAAAAAGGAACCCTTTTGTACACTGTTGATGGGAATGCAAAGTGGTGCAGTCACTGTGGAAACAGTACGGAGGTTCCTAAAAAAGTTTAAAATAGAAATACTGTATGATCCAGTAATTCCACTACTGGGTATTTACCCAAAGAAAACGAAGACCTGAAT
Organism: Panthera onca; assembly: GCF_046562875.1. Lineage (NCBI taxonomy): Eukaryota > Metazoa > Chordata > Mammalia > Carnivora > Felidae > Panthera > Panthera onca. Next base: position 240,084,630 of record NC_138339.1, read on the forward strand.
TTGAAAAGATGTATGTGCCCCTATGTTTATTGCAGCATTATTTACAGTAGCCAATTTATGGAAGCAAACTAAGTGTACATTAATAAATGGATAAGGAAGATGTGTGTGTGTCAGACACACACACACACACACACACACACAGGAATATCACACAGCCATAAAAAGGATATGATCTTGCCATCTGCAAACCTGGATGGTATAAGTCAGACTGAGTATCATATGATTTCACTCATGTGGAATCTAAAAAATTAAATAAATAAACCAAAAGCAGAATCAGACCTATAAATACAGAGAATAAACTGATGGTTGCCAGAGGGGAAGGGTTCGGGGGATGGACAAAATGGGTCAAGGGGAGTGGGAAAAACAGGCTTCCAGTTAGGGAATGAATAAATCATGGGGATGGGGATGAAAGGTGCAGCACAGGGAATATAGTTGATGATATTGTAATAGTTTGGAGACCGATGGGAAAGTCACAAGTGAGCAGAGCAGAATGGATAGACTTGTAAGATCACTATGTTGTACACCTGACACTAATATTGTATACAGTCAACTATAAAAAAAGAAAATTCAGCAAAAAATGAGTTGGTTTTGGTAGAATAGGTGACATAAGAATGGTGGTGTGTTGATACTTGGGAGTTTATTCACTTTTCTTCTTTTGTGACAGTGTTGCTTGTATTATGAGAGATATCAAAGTAGTCAATTTGGAAAAGAGTTAGGGACATTTTTATCATATGGTCTCAGGAGGAAATCTCTCATATTGATAATCTTGTTTCTCTTTTTTTGTAGATAGAAAAGGTTTATAAGAATGGGTGCCATGTTATATTGTTTCCAAATGGAACTCGAAAAGAAGTGAGTGCAGATGGGAAGACTGTCACCGTCACTTTCTTTAATGGTGACGTGAAGCAAGTCATGCCAGATGAGAGAGTGGTAGGTTTCCATAGCAGTGTTTTTCTCCATGGCTTAAACATCCCCAGAGAGGGGTGGCTGGGTGGCTCCGTCGGTCAGGTAACGACTTCGGCTCAGGTCATGATCTCACGGTCTGTGAGTTCGAGCTCCGCGTCGGGCTCTGTGCTGACAGCTCGGAGCCTGGAGCCTGCTTCAGATTCCGTGTCTCCCTCTCTCTCCACCCCTCCCCTGCTCACGCTCTGTGTCTGTCTCTTAATAATGAATAACCGTTAAAAAAAAAAAAAAGAAAACAAACATCTCCAGAGAAAAGGCATACTGACTTTGTGTCTTTACAGATCTACTACTATGCATCTGCCCAGACCACTCACACTACTTACCCAGAAGGTCTAGAAGTCTTACATTTCTCAAGTGGACAAATAGGTAAAAACTTGTTCTGCCCTTTCTTAATTAAATGGTTTCCTTTTTAAAAAAAATAAGGGGCACCTGTGTAGCTGAGTCAGTTGAGCATTTAACCTCGGCTCAGGCCATGATCTCACGGTTTGCGAGTTCAAGCCCTACATCAGGCTCGCTGCTGTTAGCACAGAGCCTGCTTTGCATCCTCTGTCGCCCCCTCTCTCTGCCCTTCCACTGCTCACGCTGTCTCTCTAAAAACTGAATAAACTTAAAAAAAAAAAACCCAGAAAAATAAAATAAAAATATTTACAGTAATTTTTTTTAAACAGAAAAACACTTCCCAAACGGGAGAAAAGAAATCACGTTTCCTGACCAGACGATCAAAAACCTATTTCCCGATGGACAAGAAGAAAGTATTTTTCCAGATGGTACAATTGTAAGAGTACAAAGGTATGATACCTGTTAAATTTGCTTCTAGATTTGTCAATTTTCAACTTCTGTTTCCAAGTGAATTTTGAAAGTCTTAAAACATTTGTATAAGTCATTCAGAATGTTTGTGAGTTTAGCACTGAGCACAGATACACACTTTGAGAGCAGGTGAAGAGTTTTCAGCATTTTGGAGTTTAGATCTCGTTAGAGACGTATAGGTTCTAATATATACTCTACAGAAACTTAAAGGAGGTCTGTATAGCACATGACGAAAGGGGAATGGCAAGTATTTGTACAGAATTAAATTTGGTGAAACTGGAAAACAGTGAGTAAGACACAAAGAAGGAAAGCTGCCCAGTTTTTAAGAATAACCAAACAATGGCAGCAGTATTTGAATTAGACTATTTCTTCTCTGGCTTATATTTTGATTTGCTGGATCTCCCTGTCCCAGCCTGATTAGCATTTTACTTCCCTGGCCTCCCTGACTCAATTTTTTAAAATAACAATCTCTTTATCCTTCTGAGTGTTACATTTTTTGAAGTTAGAGAATTCTTCCTAGTGACGTCTTCAATCCACAATACAGAGTTTCTTGTACTCACTGTGCTGAAGGTTTGTCAAGTTCACTGTCCTACTTTAGTTTGCACCCTCCTCTCCTAGAGTGTGCATGCATTTAACTAACTTGAATTCTGTGACACACAGCAAAAAAAAAAAGAAGTAAATGCTAATTCAAATAATGTAGCAACTTCTTATGTAGTGTTTTTCCTGAATATGGTTCGAAACTTTCTCTGCTGCTCAACCAAATAAATACCAATGTCTTCTAAAATTTGCGAAAAATTTTATCTGTACATTATACTCTGAACAATTTCAGAGACTTCCATCTTTTTTTTTTAAGTCTTATGTTTGAAATTTTCTGTAATAAAAAGAAAATATGAAAACCTTCATGTACTCATCTGTCTATTTTCCAACAATTTTTTTTAATTTTTTTTTTATGTTTATTTTTGAGACAGAGAGAGACAGAGCACGAGTGGGGGAGGGGCAGAGAGAAAGGGAGACAGAATCGGAGGCAGGCTCCAGGCCCCAAGCCATCAGCACAGAGCCCGATGCGGGGCTCGAACTCGTCAACTGTGAGGTCCTGACCTGAGCTGAAGTCGGACGCTCAACCGACTGAGCCACCCAGACGCCCCCATTTTCCAACAGTTGTTAACTCATGGCCAGTCTTTTTTCATCTAAACTCAGGCAAATGTCAGATATTAGTTCATTCAGGATTATTTTGGCATTTCTGATTTATAGCAGTGGTTCTTCAACTTCACTGTGCATTAAAACCACCTGAAGGGATTGTTCAATTGCAGAATGCTAGGCCCCATGCCAATAATTTGCATTTTTAATGAGGTCTCAGGTGATGCTGTTATCCCTGGTCCCAGGGCTGCACATGATAAAGCAGTGGCTCTCAAAATGGCTTTTAAGTCTAACACTTAAATGTGGCGCAAAGCCACTACATTTACATAAAATCTGAGAAATAACCAAAAAAAAACAGTTTGGAGAAGTGGTAATTCAGCATCTATAAACCTTGCTTTGTTTCTAACAGCACATCATACCTATTTTTAGGGGGTTCAGTTTGAATGTCCCGCATGCACATCAAGCAGTCCACTTGGGATTAACTGCTTCTTTTGTTTCATGGCTTCTGAACAGGTCTTAAGTCTAGTCATGCCCCTTCCCAGGAATATAAAGTCTCGTTTCCAACCTGATAAAGAGCAAGCATTACTTAACTTAGTGAAAAGAATAAAGGTAAAAACTGAAAGCGGTATTTTAATACAATGCCCAGTTTTTCTTAGATGCATAATACATCTAAAGTTAAAAAACAAACCTAAGGATTTTGTAGTTTCACGACATAAATTTATTAAAAAACTTTTCATGGGCACCTTTCCTTTTCTATTATTTTTTTAATGTTTATTTTTGAGAGAGAGAGAGAGAGAGAGAGAGGGACAGAGCGGGAGCAGGAGAGGGGCAGAGAGAAAGAGACAGAATCTGAAGCAGGCTCCAGGCTCCGAGTTGTCACTGCATAGAGCCTGACACGGGACTCAAACTCAGGAGCCATGAGATGACCTGAGCTGAAGTCTGATGCTTAACTGACTGAGCCACCCAGGCGTCCCCCTTTTCATGGGCACATTTAAGTGCTAATTTGATCATTGGAACTAATAGCGTGAAGCAGAAACAGGGTGGAAAGAATTTGCAAAGAAGGCATTGTACAAGGAAAGGACCACAGGAGGCTTTAAGAAAAGAGAGAACTGTCAGAATCAAAAGCCATTTTTAGATCATTTTCCTGTTACATATTTAATATTTTTAAATAAATTCTATTTTAAATTTACAGAGATGGCAACAAAATCATAGAGTTTAATAATGGCCAAAGAGAACTACACACTGCCCAGTTCAAGAGACGGGAATATCCAGATGGCACTGTTAAAACCGTATATACAAATGGTCATCAAGAAACAAAGTACACATCTGGTCGAATAAGAGTTAAAGACAAGGATGGTAATATCCTAATGGATACAAAATTGTAATGATCCTATATGTGACTCATCATGAAATAACACTAACTTGATTTTCTTCTCAAAAAATGTACACTTCTTGTGGATTCTGTGGTTTCATTTATATATAAGTGGAAGAGATTATGTTTGGATTATAAAATAAAACATCATAGTTTTTTATATTCTTTGAAATGTACAAGAACAGCTTTCATTTTTAATTCACCTGTCTTTTCTACAGTTGAATGCATGTCTAAGAAATATTACTTTATGAACTGTGTAGACTGTAAAAATAATGACTCTTACTTATTGAAGATGGTTATAAAAACCAAGAAGTACAAGAAATACAATAGCACAGATTTTTCATGAGCACATCAGCCACAGAACAAGACTTGCACAGAAAGTTTAGTCAAGGAATAAGAGAATGTCTCCAGTCAGAATATACTGTGTTCAATTAGTACTAAAATTAAAGCATTTATCTACTGTAGAGGTTCTTTAATATAATGGAATGGGAAGTTAAAACCATGAATAAATATAAATAGGTCAAACAACACAGGTAGAAGAGTTCATTCTGTGAGTACAGAGCATCACAGGAGAAAAGTTACAGTGAGGATATGTAAGTGGTCAGAATAGGACACTTGAGGATGGAGGGCGTGTGAAAAATAACTAGCTGGTGTTAACTGAACAACCACAGGTACCCTGATGTTATAACCTATAAAACTGTAGGCTGACAGAAGCAAGATGTCCTTGAAGGAAGGACAAGGCACCTACATAATAATTACAGGTTGCTGTAGTCACTACAATAACTTTAAAAAAGCTAAATATATCAATTCCAGATGATTTAAGAACTGAATATGAAAAAAGTTGCAAACTTCTCAAATAAAGAGTTATATACATCATCTCAGGATAGAGAAGGATTTTTAAATGAGGCACAGCGCAAACCTTAACAGTTTGATGAATGGTGTGTCTAAAGATACCACAAAAAAGAAAAGATAAGCCACAGACTAGAAGATATATATATGTATATATATACACACACACACACACACACACACACACACACACACACACTTGACAAAGGATTAATATCCAGAATATGTAAAGAATTCCTACAGATAACATAATTACAAACAACTCAGCACAAAAATGGACAAAGGATACGAAAAAGCAAACAAGTGACTACTAAACCAGTGAATGCATATTGAAATAATAAGATACCTTTTTATACTAGTATCATATACTGGCCACACCACATGTTGCCAAGGGACTCAGACTACTGATGGTAGTAAATGGAGTAAACCACCTTTTGGAGAACAATCACCTCGTGACCTAGTAAATTCCACTACTAAGTACATATACTAGAAAACCCGTAACATGTACACATATTTGTAATTGAGAAAAAACTGGCAACAGTCTAAATATCTAGCAACAGAATTATGTGCACAGATAGAAGAGTGAAAGTAAATAAAGTAGAGCTCTGCATACCAACATGGATAAACAGTGCCAATAGTGAGAAAATTAAAGGTGTGATAGTGCACGCATTAAAAAAATATACACAGCAGTACTATATCTTGCTTATGGATGCATTCATATGCAGCAAAATAAGAACGTAAGAATAATAAACACCAGAATCACAACAGTGTTCACCTCTTCAGGGAAGAGAATGATTGGGGAAGGTCACTCCAGGAGCCTCCAACTGTACTAAGAAGGCCTTACTTAAACTGAATATATATTCGTTATAAAATGAGCTACATTTTTTCATATGCCTAAAATACTTGCTTTTGAAATTATTGTAAAATAAAACCAGAAAATACTTGAAAGCAAATATTTATTAACTATTTTTTTTCAAACAATTCCTAATAGTTTAACATGTAAGAGAAAAAAAACGCCAGCACAACTGCAGAACAAGAAAAGTAAGCCTGAAATGGCCTACATGTAACAGAAAACCTTCTTCTGGGCTGCTATAGATGCTCTGAAGTGTATACCTGAAAAACAAAATGCATGTTATTTAAAACCTTTGCTTAATGTTCAAACTAGTTACTGAATCACCTGGTACATTTATGTGGATGAATAAACAGCTGGTTACCCAAGCAGTTCAATAGCTTTATTAGGACATGGATTGTTCAACGGTGTTCTGTGCATACCATATCCTTGTGTGCTTAAATTACTTCTAGTGCCCCAACAACTATCTGGTACTATGAATAGTCATGATAGCCATTCCAAGCATTCTTACAGATGCAGATCCTCTCTGGTTCTGGTATTCAATAGGTGAAAAGGGCCTACAAAGAAGTCTAGAAGAGTCTTGTTGAGCTTTGTTATCATTCTTTGAGAAATCAAGGAAAATCCAAAGATGCTTTTATGGGCAATTTAGTATTAATCTCCACTATATTAGTTGCATGCTTTATGCTGATCATAAGGGTGAAAAAGAAGTCATGATACTCACATCATTCGTCTCGGTCTGCCAGCCCCATTTCTACTAATGACATATGAACTGGATACTGTTCATCTTCATATAACATCACTATTTGTTCTGGTGCCTGAGCCTAAAATTAAAAGACAGTTGTCAAGAAAATACAGTAAGGTCTTTGCTGGCTTTTCTCTCCTACATTTTGCCTGTATCACACTGGAAGGAAAAGGCATTCTCCAAATTTATTAATAATTTATACTTTAAAGAGGTCTTTGTGATGGTTTCCTATTAAATCCCATTCTTTCCATTCTTACACTTTATTTAAGTCTTCCCAAAAGTTTACCTAGATTGAGCCAATGGGCTTTAACGCTACCATCCTGTTAAAATTCATTTATATTCTACCCATGTACCTTTATGCATAAACTGACCAAATTTTGAATGTTATTCATGGTGGTAAATAAATACATTTATCTGTAAAAATACTTACAACTCTGTGTTTCCACTGGCTTCCTGAGAGAAACCATACATAAGCTATTTACTCTGCACACACAGAAGCATGATATGTACCTCTAGAGGTTTTCAAAATGTACTTTCTAGTTGTTTCACTAAGAGCTCATTCTTGTCAGAGCCAGTACGTCAGGAATCCCCAAATCCTGGGTAGGTTGGGCCGAAACAATAGTGTTGAGGACCAGGCTGAATTAAAGAGTGTATTTTCCATTCAAAGGGGTTGTTGCTATACCACTCTGGCTGAGTGCCAGTTTGGACAGGAGACCTAGGATTCCTGGAATTTTTAATATTTAACCAGAAGTTAGAAATACAGAATTTTGGGGGGTGAGTTTTTCCAATTTTAAACACTGCATTAAATAAAACAGGTTCAGGCTAGATTCTGCCTATGGGACACCCCTTTGTGACATGCTAATCTTCTAAAGAAAGAATATTTAGGGGTGCCTCGGTGGCTCAGTCAGTTAAGCGGCCGACTTCGGCTCAGGTCATGATCTCGTGGTCTGTAAGTTCGAGCCCCGCGTCGGGCTCTGTGCTGACAGCTCAGAGCCTGGAGCCTGTTTCGGATTCTGTGTCTCCCTCTCTTTGACCCTCCCCTGTTCATGCTCTGTCTCTCCCTGTCTCAAAAATAAATAAAACGTTAAAAAAATTTTTTTTAAAGAAAGAATATTTATATTAAACATGATCTGGACTTTCTTATTTGAACCTTTGTTTTTTTCCATAAATGTGTTATATGCATGATATAGGTGTGGTGTGTGTGTTGTACGTGTAGTGTGTATGTGATATGTGGGTAATGTGTGTGCAGTATGTTATGTGTATTCTGTATGTGTTGTGCGTTTTGTGTGTGTTATGTGTGGTGCTGAGTGGTGTTTTAGTGTGTGTTTGTGTGGTTTATGTGTTATGTTGGTATGTGTGTGGTGTATATGTGGTGTATGAATAATATTTCTGTAGTGTGCTGTATTTTGGTGTGGTTTTTGTGTTATATGTGGGTTATGTGTAGTTCGTGTGTGCTGTATGTTTGGTGTATGTGATGCTTGTGTGCTGTGTGTATGGACTGTGTGGTATGTGTGTTGTGTGTGTCTGGTAATATGAGCAGTGTGAGTGGTTTTGACTGGGGCATGGTGTGTGTGTGTAGTATGCGTTGTGTGTAATGTGTGTGCATTATGTGTGAGATGTGCATGGTGTACCAAACATGTATGTGTATGTGGCATATACTCGTGTGTGCAGTGTGTGTAGTATAAGTGTGTAGTATAAGAGTTGTATGTGTGGTGTATGAGTGGTGTGCATGGTGTTTGTTGTGTGATGTGTTTGCGTGGCAGATATTTGGTATGTGTGGTGTGTAAATAGTGTATTAGTGTCAGGTATGCAGTATGTGTTTATATTCCCTATGTGTTTTGTGTTTTGTGTTTTGTGTGTGTGCTACCCGCCTTAGTGTGTGGTTTATGCTGGTGTCTGTTGTGAGCGGTGTGGGTGTTCCAGTGTTGGGTTCGTTATATGTGGTGCCTATGTGGTGTGTGACTGATATTTCTGTAGTGCATATTGTATATTTGTGTGTGGTGTTTTTGTGGTGTATCAGTGTGCTATATGTTTGGTGTGTGTTGTATATTTGATGTTTGTGTGATATGTGTGTGCACATGGTACATGTGTACTGTGTGACAGGTATGTGTGGCATATGTGTGTGGTATCTTGTGTTTTTGGTGTGGTGTTTGTGTTATATGTTGGGTAAGTATATGGTGTATGGTATTTATGTGTGGTGTATGTGCAGTGTGAATGGTATATATGTGATGAATGGGTTGTGTGCAGTTTATAGTATAAATGTGTTGTAGGTATGATGTAGGTGTGGTGTGTGATGTTTGAATGTTGAATGATGTATTTGTGTGGTTGGTATGTATTGAATGAGTATATGGTGTTTGGGTGATTTGGTTTTTGTGTGTGTTCTGTATGTGTAGTGTGTGTTGTATGTTTCTCTGTATTATGTGTGGGGTGTGAGTGCTATATATGTGGTGTAGGTTATTGGTGGTGTGTGTGTGTGTGTGTGTGTGTTAAGTGTTGTGTGCTTTTGAGTTGTTCATGTGTTATGTTTGGTGTCTCAGTGAATACGTGGTGTGTGTGAATGGTATTCTTGTGGTTGTGTGGGATGTGTGTGGTATGCATGCTATATGCGGTATTTGTGTGTCTTGTGTGTTTTGTGTAATTCTTGTTTGTTGTATTTCAAGTGGGTCTGTAATGTGTTTTATGTACGTGGTATATGTGTGCTCTGAGTGTGGTTTTTTATGATGTGTGTGGGAAGTTTGTGGTTTATGTGTAGTTTGTGTAAAAGGTTTTTGGTAAGTGTGTGTTCTATGACATGGTTTTTTGTGCGGTATATGTTTGGTGTATATTTTATGTGTGATATGTGGTGCATGGGTGTCTTTGCCATTTATTTTGGATGTTATAAGTACAGTGTGTGTTGTATGTTTCTCTCTGTGTGCTTGGTGTGGAACGTGAGTGCTGTGTGTGTTTATTTGGACTTTTTGATCAGTTCTACAGCATTAAATTCAAAACTAGTACACGTCCATCCTTTTCAAGGTTTCGACCAGAATTCCTATTCTGGTCTTTCTTACTTTTCAGATACAGTTCAATTCACTTCCCAGACCTACCTTATTATTGTTTTTACTTTTTTATTATTTTTATTATTATTGTTACTTATTATTTGAATGCCTAAGGAGGAGTTCAAATACTATATATATCCTAATCTCTTTAGATGGAAATAATCCTTTTTTAAAGTTTATTTATTTATTTTGAGAGGGCCCATGAGCAGGGGAGGGGCAGAAAGAGAAGAGAGGGAGAAGCCCAAGTAGGCTTCATGCTGACAGTGTGGAGCCCCATGTGGAGCTTGAACTCACTAACCATGAGATCATGACATGGGCAGAAATCAAGAGTCAGATGTCTGTGCCACCCAGGTGCCCGGGAAATAATCAATCCTTATACACCATCTCCCCAAGTTACCTATACTTCTTTTATGATATGATAGACTGTATTTCATTCTACCTCATTAATGGTTTACAAATGTTTCATTTCCTTCATTGACTTATGAATTCTTTGACTACAGGACACTCATCTTGATCATTGTCATCTTATTGATTGATTACATCAATGATATTTTATAATAAAAGTTTGCTAAATATAAACTAAAACATAATTTTAACAAACCTTAAAATTAACCTTGTATATTTATAGCTTTATATGCTTAAAAGCAATTTTTTTGCATCTAGATTTGCATAGATTGAAAGCACTTTAGGGGTGGCATCCGGGTGGCTCAGTCGGTTAAGCCTCTGACTTCAGCTCAGGTTATGATCTCTCGGTTCTTGAGTTTCAGCCCCATGTCGGGCTCTGTGCTGACAGCTCAGAGCCTGGACCTGCTTCTGATTCTGTCTCCCTCTCTCTGCCCCTCCCCTGCTCAAACTGTCTCAAAAATAAACAACAACAACAAAAAAAAGTACTTTAGAAAATTAATAGGGACCCTAGAAATAGCTTCAAGAAGATTTAATTAAGATAGATAGTTACCATGGAAGAAGCATAAAGCTGTTTCCCTTGAAGACAGTCTATCATAGCCCACAGTGCTTCCATGCTCCATTTGGGACAATATGGTATTCTGGTCTTCCCCGGATCTCTTAAGGGAGGTTTAAACCCTGCCAAGAGAACCTTTATGGCTCGGGCTGGATACTGCATAAGATGAAGAGGAATCTGACGCAGTCTGTCACAAAAGAAATTCTTAAAATGTTCAGAATGTCATGATTAAAATTCTCTAACAGCCAAAACTAAAACATAGGGATAAAGGTTTGGACATTGGATTTGGCAATGAATTCTTAGCTGTGACACCAAAAGCACAAACAAGAGAAGAAAAAATAAACTGGACTACAACAAAATTAAAAACTGTGCAAAGGACATAATCAACGAAGTGAAAAAACAACCTACGGAATGATAGAAAATATACATTAAAAAGTAGACATTTCTCCAAAGAAGATACATAAATGGCCAACAAGCACATGAAAAGATACTCAACATTACTAATCATCAGGGAAATGCAAATCAAAGCCACAATGAGATGTAACCTCAAACCCATTAGGGTGGCTAGTATCAAAACCCCAGAAAATAATGAGTGTTGGTGAGGATGTAGAGAGAAACTGGAGCTCCTGGGACACCTGGTATAAAATGGAAAACAGTTTGCTGGCTCCTCCAAATATTAAATATAGAACGAGTATGTGATCCTGCAATTCCACTTCTCAGTATATACCCCCAAAGAATTGAAGGCAGGGTCTTGAAGAGATATTTATACATTCACATTCATATCAGTATTATTCACAATAGCTAAAATGTGGAATCAACCAAAATATCTATGAATGTGCAGGATACAAAATCAGTGTACAGAAATTGGTTGCATTTCTATACACCAATAATGAAGCAACAGAAAGAGAAACCAAGAAATCGTTCCCATTTACAATTGCACCAAGAACCATAAAATACCTAGGAATAAACCTAACCAAAGATGTAAAAGATCTGTATGCTGAAAACTACAGAAAACTTATGAAGGAAATTGAAGAAGACACAAAGAAATAGAAAAACATTCCATGCTCATGGATTGGAAGAACAAATATTGTTAAAATGTCAATACTACCCAAAGCAATCTACACATTCAGTGCAATCCCAATCAAAATTGCACAGGCATTCTTCTCAAAGCTAGAACAAACAATCCTAAACTTTTTATGGAACCACAAAAACCCTGAATAGCCAAAGTTATGTTGGAAAAGAAAACAAAAGTGGGAGGCATCACAATCCCAGACTTTAGCCTTTACTACAAATCTGTAATCATCAAGACAGAATGGTATTGGCACAAAAACAGACACATAGACCAATGGAACAGAAGAGAGAACCCAGAATTGGACCCACAAATGTATGCCCAACTAATGTTTGACAAAGCAGGAAAGAGTATCCAATGGAAAAAAGTCTCCTTAGCAAATGGTGCTGGGAGAACTGGACCACAACATGCAGAAAAATGAACCTGGGCCACTTTCTTACACCACACACAAAAATAAATTCAAAATGTATGAAAGACCTAAATGTGAGACAGGAAACCATCAAAACCCTAGAGGAGAAAGCAGGCAACAACCTCTTTGACCCCTAGAGGAGAAAGCAGGCAACAACCTCTTTGACCTCAGCCGTGGCAATTTCTTGCTTGACACATCTCCAAAGGCAAAGGAATTAAAAGAAAAAATGAACTATTGGGACCTCACTGAGATAAAAGTCTTCTGGACTGAAAAAAAAAAAAAAAAACAATCAACAAAACAAAGGCAACCGATGGAATGGGAAAAGATATTTGCAAAAGACATACTGTATAAAGGGTTAGTATCCAAAATCTATAAAGAACTTACCAAACTCAACACCCAAAAAACCAATAATCCAGTGAGGAAGTGGTCAGAAGACATGAATAGACACTTTTCCAAAGAAGACATCCAGATGGCCAACAGACATGAAAAAATGCTCAACGTCACTCATCATCAGCAAAATACAAATGAAAACCACACTCAGATACCACCTCATGCCAGTCAGAGTGGCTAAAATGAACAAATCAGGAGACTATATATGCTGGAGAGGATGTGGAGAAACGGGAACCCTCTTGCACTGCTGGTGGGAATGCAAACTGGTGCAGCTGCTCTGGAAAACAGTGTGGAGGGTCCTCAAAAAATTAAAAATAGAATTACCCTACAATGGAGCAATAGCACTACTAGGAATTTATCCAAAGGATACAGGAGTGCTGATTCATAGGGGCACATGTACCCCAATGTTTATAGTAGCACTTTCAACAATAGCCAAATTATGGAAAGAGCCTAAATGTCCAATGACGGATGAATGGATAAAGAAGATGTGGTTTATAGATACAATGGAATACTACTTAGCAATGAGAAAGAATGAAATCATGCCATTTGCAGCAACGTGGATGGGACTGGAGGGTATTATGCTAAGCGAAATACATCAGTCAGAGAAAGATATATGTTTTCACTCATATGTGGATCTTGAAAAACTTAACAGAAGACGGTGGGGGAAGGGAAGAAGAAAAAAAATAGTTACAAACAGAGAGGGAGGGAGGCAAACTATAGGAGACTCTTAAATACAGAGAACAAACTGAGGGTTGATGAGGGCGGCAGGGGAGAGGGGAAATGGGTGATGGGCATTGAGGAGGGCACCTGTTGGGATGAGCACTGGGTTTAGTATGTAAGCGATGAATCATGGGAATCTATCCCCAAAACCAAGAGGACACTGCATACACTGTATGTTAGCCAACTTGACAGTAAATTATATTAAAAAAATATCCATCAATGGATGAATGGATAAATAAAGGGTAATATATACAATGATGGGATATTATCCAGCCTTAAAAAGGAAGAAAATTCTGATACATGCTACCACATGGATGAACCTTGAGGACATTATGCTAAATGAAATGAGCTAGTTATACAAAGACAACTGCTGAATGATTCTACTTATATGGGATACCTACAACAGTTAAATTCATAGGGAAAGAAGTAGAATGGTGGCTGCCAGGGACTGGATGAGGGGCGAAAGAGGGGGAATACTGTTTAAAGGGTACAAAGGTTCTGTTTTGCAAAATGAAAAGATTTCTGGAGGTTGGCTACATAGCAATGTAAGTATAGTTAACATTACTTAACTGTACATTTAAAAGTGGTTAAAATCGTAAATTTTATGATACATGTATTTTACCACAATCAAATATTACAAACAAAAAAAAAATTAGAAAAAAAACAGGTGTCGGCAAGGATGTGGAGAAACTGGAAGCCTTATGCATTGCTGGCAGGAAAGTAAAATGGTATAGACACTGCAGAAAAGTTTGGCAGTTCCCCAAAAAGTTAAACAAAATTACTATATGATCCAGCAATTCCACTTCTAGGTATACACACCAAACAACATAAAGCAGGGACTCAAACAGCTACTTGTACATTAATGTCCATAGCAGCATTATTCACAATAGCCAAAGGATGGAAATCGCCCACGTGTCCATCAACATACGAATAAACCAAATGTGGTATATACAAAGGAGTGTTATTTAGCCATAAAAATAATGAAATTCTGATACATGCTATAACTGAATATGCCCTGGAAATGTTATCCTAAGTAAAATAAACCAGACACAGAAGGACAAATACTCTATGATAGTACTTATATAAGGTACCTAAAATAGGGCAAATTCACGAAGACAGAAAGTAGAATAAAGGTGATCAGTAGCTAAGGAAAAGGAATGGAATGTTATTGTTTAATGTGTACAGAATTTCTGTGTGGGATCAGGAAAAAGTCCTGAAAATGGACAGTGGCATTAGCTGCACAACATCCTGAATGTACTTAACACCAATTAAATATATACTTAAAAATGGCTAAAATGGTACCATCTTACACCTGTCAGAATGGCTAACATTAACAACTCAGGCAACAACAGATGTTGGCAAGGATGCGGAGAAAGCCAAAATGCCTTTGCATTTTTGGTGGGAATGCAAGCTGGTTCAGCCACTCTGGAAAACAGTATGGAGGTTCCTCAAAAAACTAAAAAGAGAACTACCCTACGACCCAGCAATTGCACTACAGGCATTTATCCGTGGGGTACAGGTGTGCTGTTTCAAAGGGACACAGGCACCCCCATGTTTATAGCAGCACTATCAACAATAGCCAAAGTATGGAAAGAGCCCAACTGTCCATCAATGGATGAATGGATAAAGAAAATGTGGTGTGTATATATATATATATATATACAATGGAGTATTACTTGGCAATCAAAAACAATGAAATCTTGCCATTTGCAACGATGTGGATGGAACTGGAGGGTATTATGCTAAGTGAAATTAGTCAGAGAAAGAAAAAATCATATGACTTCACTCATATGAGGACTTTAAGAGACAAAACAGATGAACATAAGGAAGGGAAATAAAAATAATATAAAAACGGGGACGGGGACAAAACAGAAGAGACTCATAAATATGGAGAACAAACTGAGGGTTACTGGAGGGGTTGTGGGAGGGGGATGGGCTAAATGGGTAAGGGGCAGTAAGGAATCTACTCCTGAAATCATTGTTGCACTCTATGCTAACTAATTTGGATGTAAATTTAAAAAAATTAAAAATTAAATTAAAAAAAAGAAACAGAAAAATAGAAAAAAGAAAAAAATGGCTAAAATGGTAAAGTTTGTTATATTTTACAATAAAGAGACTTATAGATTTAAAAAATCCTAATAAATAAATAGCTTTAAAATAGTTTTTATTTTATAAGAAGAACCAAAACTTTCCCAATAATTATTTTAAAAAGCTCTAAGAATTCTAATTCAACTAAGTTGACTTAAAAGAAAAAAAAAAACCTGTTTATTGTCAGCTTTTCAGTTGATCCGTAATCAACAAATTGCACCAGGACAGCTAGAGGATTAAAGTCTTTAACAGACACAATCTTTGCTCTATACCATAAGCCATCATCATATTCAGCAAGGCAAGGCATTTCTAGAAAGACAGAAAAAAGGAAAAAAATCACATTGCTTTGTATTTTCTTTAAAAAATTGTTTTTAATACAGAAAAGTACAAAGAAAACGTAAACACCATAAACCCATCATTCAGAACTAAACACTCAACAGTTTGTCAAACATTGGATCCTGCATGTTTCTGCTTACAGTCTATGCACCTGTTTCTCCTAATTCCCAAGCACTAAACTCTGAAGAAAGGTACTTCTCCCATTCTCACAGTTCCTAGTTCCTCTGCCCATGGCTTAGACCATCCTTGCACTGCCCTTGCATCTTAGACTTCCCAAATGTCTTTTCATTTGAGCCATCACCTTCTGCAAAAGATGCTCTCTGCTATTCCTGCTTTCAATTTGGTCCTCCTTCAATCCATTCTGTAGAAAACCACCAGGATTAAATTTAAAAAATTCAATTGCCCTTGTTTATAATTCTTCAACGGCATTATAAACATCTCCAATATCAAATCCTTAGTACTGCAATATATAGGGTTCTTCACAATCTACTCTCCAACCATCTCCTACCACATATCCTCAAGTGTTACCTAACTAGAATCACTTGAGCTTCTACTTTAGCTCCTGGCTGTTCCCCATATCTAGAATGTTCCTCTATGCCCCCTTTAATGATAAACCTCTCTTTCAAAGATCAGCTCCAATTTTACAAAGCCCTGACTACTACTAATCGTTGGTTTCTCTGTGATCCTACGGCACTGTGAACACACCTTTAATGCAAGCTGTTATTTTCATACTGAACTTAGTTTTCATGCCCCTCTCAGCAAGCCCACTAGTTCTTATGTGCAGAACTATATTTGTATTCCTAATACGGTATCTGGTACCATATTGCTTGGTAAAAAATCTAATGAATGAATGCTATGCTTGAGTAAAACTGGAAAAATTAGTATAGTATCTACTTCCCTTTTCTTCATACACTTTTAGATTTCAGGGTAGACAGAGCATACTTCAGGCTCCTGTCTTCTTCTACTTCCACCCCTCTCATTCTGTATGTTATCCTATTCTCTTCTACATAATCTCCACAAAAGTGTAGTTGTGGGCAAATGGTATTTAAATACTACACAACTCTAATGTACAGAGATTTTTATGAAAGAGTTGTAAACAATTTCTTGAGTTTATAGAGAAGATTATCAATGAAACAGTAAAGAATCTCCTCTAATAGAGCGTCTGCATAGTAAGCAATTGACTGAATCACTGTTAACAGTCCTTTCAACTTTTACCATTTCCAGCCTTAAAAACATGGCTGAAGTTTCATCTCAAAATAGAATTAAAAACAAAACAAAACAAAACAACAACAACCCAACCAACCTAGTTGTCATGTTATTTTAACCTACAAAATAACTTTTTAATAGGCATTTGCCTACAAATCAACTTGTACATATGCATATTAAAAAAAAAAAAACTTTTACTGAAGGATAAAATACCCACAGAAAATGCAAAATATATGTATAGCTCCATGAATAATCACATTACACACAGTAGGTTTCTGTGACTTCCCTTTAGACAAGAACACAATGAGGAAGGAATTATCTCATCCAGGCTATAAATCTGAGTTTATAAAAAGAAAAAATCATGAATTTATTTGTCACTCCTTCAACAAATGTTTATGAGCACCTAGCTTGCACAAGGTGCCCTTCTAATTGCTGATGACACAATTAGGTACAGAGAGTCCCAACTCACAGTGCTTTTTGAAAAAGAAGCAGTACGCATGAGGAAAAATGGGGCAGGGGAGGGTGGCGGGCAATGCTACCTTCTATGAGGAGGGCAGGGAACACCTACAGTGTGGGGACCGTTGAGCAGACATCTAAACTGCTATGTACAGTTTGGGGGAAGAACAGAGGGAAAGCGAGTGCTGTTTATCAGCCAAACATGAGTCACAACTAATTAAAATCTCATTGAGTAAAATCAGGTAAGATTTTAGGCTCATGTTTTCCTTTGCTTTAGCTTATCCTCTGATACACAAAATACTAAGAAAAAATACATCTCTGTATCTATCACATAGTGATAAAAATGTATAGATACCACTCTTGGTTTTCAGAAATTGTCAACACCAGTAATGAGATGCATTTTTTTTCTTAAAAGAATCACATATACAATAAAGATGGGTAGGAATGGATTAGAAGAAAAATATACAGTACTGTTTGACCTATGCTGACAAGACAGGACACACCTGAGTGCCCATACCCTACTTCAAAATTACCAACTTAGGTGGTTTGTAATTAAAATTAATGTCATTTAGGTCTGAATGACAACTTTCACAATTTGAGCTAATGGCAAAACCTCAGGCTTAGAAAAATCATCTTATGCAGTCAATTTTCCAATGCAGACTGAGTTCTGGAACATGGAAATGCCCCAAGGCAGTTACTTCCCTTCATCTAGAAAATGAGAACGACACTTCATCTAGAGTGTCTTGTGGATTCAAAGAGATGGTGCTCATCAAGTGGACAAGTATCAGTTAATATTAGAAATAGCCCAGCCTCAAAAGTCCATTCAAACAAAACAAAGGTTTTATTAAGGATCCTATTATACTCAGAAAATTTAGCATACCTGTTCTAAAATCCGTCAGCGGAGGAAATGTTTCCACATTCTTATTGAACCTCCTCAGTGCTTCGTTAAGGCTTTCAGACTCAGATTCCCAGCTAACTCCACTGTCATCTGTGTCACTATGCTGGTTAAACAGATTACAACTTTCTACAGAATCAAGGCAGATATACACCTAAGTGGGGAGAAGGGAAGGAAAAGACTTTCGAATTTTGTAATTGTTAGTATTTACTTGTACGGACAAAATTATTGCAGCAGGCAGTCTGAACAAGGGCCTTGATGATCCCTTGTACAGCTCCTCTCCCACATCAGACCAGAGTTGATCTTTGTGAACAAGAGAGTGTGACAGGAGTGATGATATGTTACTGCTGAGATCAGAGCATCAAAGACACGTGGCCCCGGTCTTGGTCGTAGGCTCTCCCTGCAACTCTCCTCAGGGAAGCATGCGCCACGTTCCCAGCAAGCCCGCGGGGAGGCCCACAGGGCAAAGCACTGAGCCTCCAGACCACACCCAGCACAGTCTTTTTGGAAGTGGGTCCTGGGTGCCATTTCTACCACCAACATCTCCACAGCCCGTCAGCGAGAGATCCGGAGCCAGTACCTAATTAAGTAGCTCCTGGATTTCTGACTCTCATGTGGGTTTTGTTCCAAGCTAAGTTTGGGGTAATTTGTGATGCAGAAATAAATAACTAAAAGGAAAAGAAATCATTACAAAAACCAACAACAGCTGTATACTATTTTCTCTGATAGAATTATATAGCCAATTCTTCCGCCTGTAAAAAACGGTTTACTATGGAAAAGAGCTGAAGGAACGGCCTGAGCTACTTAATTTGTCACTTCTTTCTTGTTAGGCAAGGTCATGTAATCGAATTTTCTTTAGTGAACTTATTTATTCAGTCAATATTTGTTGAGTGCCCATTATATAACAGGCAGCATTCTAGTTCTGGGAACACATCTGTGACCAAATCAGGCAAAAGTCCTAGTCTTCATGGAGCTACATTCTAGTAGGGTGAAGCAGACAATCATAGTAAGAAAGGGACACCGTGTGTTAGAAGACGGTAAGTGGCATGGAAAACAGAGGAGGGTAAAGAGCAGCTAGAGTTCAGTGTGGGAAGAAGCCACGGAAATGAGATGTTTAAGATTTCATAGATGGAAACAGTTCTGCCCTAAAAACCTAAATATTGATATAAACATGACTAAAGCAACACAATACTGGAAACACAGAAACTGCCTGAAAAACTTGCTTTATTAACAAATGTCTGAAGAGGAAAAGAATGTGTCCTGAAGAGGACACATTGGGCAAACTGGAGGTCACTGATTTTCAATTATTTAAGATCAGGAAGACAGAAGTGTGAAGAGTTGATCCTTGAGTTTAAGATCAAGACTGCCTGTTATATTTTTAACCAACAACCGATCATTTAGACCACATACCTCATTAGGTGAGACAACATGTTTAACTTGAACAGCATAGAGTTCTTCTGGGGGAGGCAGAGATGAAGGCAAGTATGGTGGTAAAATAGGAGTTTCTGTTTCAGACAAAAGCAATTCCTAAAGCACCAAAAACAAATTCAGATTTCAGAACAGCTATTACAGAAATCCAATACATTCATTACAGTGCCAATTAATTTTCAATTAGCAGAAAGCAAGCTCTCTTAATGAATACCACAAAATAATTTTGTTTTAGGACCAAAATGTGAGTAAAGATCTTCAGCACTCTTTTGTTCCTCCAGTTAAAAAATTTTTGTGTGTGTTTAAAAACTCAGATGAATGTTTTTTTGTTTTTTTTTTTTTAATGTATACATATTTACATATACACACAAAACTCTGGAAGACTGGCTAACAGTTAATGGTAATTGTCACTGCTTAGTGGGACTGGGGCATCTGATGTGTAGAAAGGGGACTTTTTTTCTATTCGCATTTCTACAGTATTTATTTTTAGAATAAGTATATACCTTATAATAAAAACTAAAATAATATATGAAATGCCAAAGGAAGATTCAAGTTAAAATCGTCAAAAAAAAAAAAAAAAAAAAAAAAAAAGTGTGCTGTCTTTAAACTCTAAAAAAGCATAACCAAAAACTAAAACTTATGTGATTCCCAAGAGGATCCTGGCAGTCAGCAGTTATTAAACGCAAAGGTATTATAAAAATTTGGATGTTTTAAAAAAAATTCTTTTAATGTTTATTTATTTTTGAGAGAGAGAGAGAGACAAGAGAGAGACAGAATGCGAGCGGGGGTGGGGTAGACAGAAAGGGAAACAGAATCTGAAGCAGGCTCCAGGCTCTGAGCTGTCAGCACAGAGTCTGATGTGGGGCTTGAACTCACAAACCAGGAGATCATGACCTGTTCCGACGTTGGATGCTCAACTGACTGAGCCACCCAGGTTCCCCTGGGTGTTTTTTTTGTTTTTTTTTTTTAATGAAAGCTTTAAAAGATTCTTAAATGTGGTAATTAGCATAAAAAGTAAAATAATCACATTTAAATTTGTAGATTAATTTATTAATATTTAACATTTCCAAACTGGTGGCAAAACAGAACAAAATCTATCTGAACCACTTAGTAGAGTTCAGCAAAAAGTGACTATGACTGCTAAATTTTACCGATTTGTTACAAAGCACTTGACAGTAAGTTTGCTATTTTTATAATCATAGGAATAAAATTCTACTTATTAATAATGAAACTTTCATTAAAACTCTTCCTGCATCAAAAAGCACAAGTGACAGAAGAAAAAAAAAGACTTCGTCAAGATAAAAAATTTTGGTGCTTTAAAGGACACCATTAAGAAAGTGAAAAGATAACCCACAAAATGGGAGGAAATACCTGCCAATCGTATTTCTGATAAAGGACTTATATACAGAATATAAAGAACTCTTACAAGTCAACAAAAACAACCCAACTAAAAATGGGCAGGAGATTTTTTCATTCTTTTTTACCTTTATTTTCTATTTTTTTTCTGGATTTATTGAAATATAATTGACATATAACATTGTATTAGTGCAAGGTATACAACGTAATTATTTAATACATGTATATACTTTGAAATGACTACCACAAAAGGTTCACGCCAATAACCTCATAATATTTATAAATTTTTTTTTTCTGATAAAAACATTTACTATCAACTCTCTTAGCAACTTTCAAGTATACAATACAGTGTTGTTAACTATAATCACCATGTTGTACATTGCATCCCCAGGACTTACATCTGGAAGTTTGTATCTTTTGATGCCTTCATGCATTTCCCCCTCTCCTCATCCCTTACCCCTGGCAACCACCAATCTGTTGTATCTGAGTTCAGTTTTTTTTTTTTTTAGATTCCACGTATTAGATCATACCGTATTTTCGACTTATTTCACTTAACATAATGCCTTCAAGATCCATCTATGTTGTCAAAAATGGCAGGAGTTCCTTTTTATGGCCAAACAGAATACTATCCCAGTGTGTGCAAACATACAGCCTCACACCACACACCCCACACCTTTATCCACTCATCCGCTGATGGCCACTTAGGCTGTTTCCAGGTTGTGGCTACTGTAACTAATTCTGCAATGGGCATGGGGTACAGCACACAGTTCTTCAAGACAGTGCTTTTGTTTCCTCTGAATACATGCCTAGAAGTGGAATTGAGAATGACAGTTCTATTTTTACTTTTTGAGGAACCTTCATACTATTTTCCATAGTGGTTGTACCAATGTACATACCCACTATGGTGCACAAGGGTTTCCTTTTCTCTACGTCCTCACCAGCATTTCTTTTTGTCTTTTTGATGATGGCCATTCTAACATGTGTGAGGTGACACCTCATTGTGGTTTTGATTTGCATTTCCCTGATGATTAGTGACGCTGAGCACCTTTTCATGTGTCTGTTGGTTATTTGTACATCTTCTTTGAAAAAATGTCTGTTTAGTTCCTGTGTCTACTTTTTAATCAGATTGTTTATTATTTACTATTGATTTGTGTAAGTTTTTATATATTTTGGATTTTATGACTTATCAGATATTTGATTTTCGAACACTTCTTCCCATTCTGTAGGCTGCCTTTTTATTTTGTTGATGGTTTCTTTTGCTGTGCCGAGCTTCTTGGTTTGATATAGTCCCACTTGTTTAATTTTGTGTTTGTTGGCTTTACTTTTGGTGTCAAATCCCGGGAAGAGTATTTGAACAGAAATTTCTTCAAAGAAAATACACAAGTGGCCAAAAAAAGAGCGTATGAAAAGATGTTCACCATCATCAGTCACCAGAGAAAAGCAAATCAAAACCACAATGAAATACCACTTCACACCTATCCTAGGATGGCGGGGGGGCGGGGGGAGGTGGTGGGAGTCAGATAGCAAGTGTTGATAAGGATATGGAAAAAAAAATGGAACCTTGGAGACTCCTAGTATAAGAGTAAAATGGTGCATCCCCTTTGGAAAACAGTCTCAAAGTTCCTTAAAATGGTAAAAAGTCACTATACGACTCAGCAATTCCACTGGTAGGAATCAGGTCCATATCCAAGAGAAGTGAAAACAGATGCCCACATAAAAACTTGTATGCAAATGTTCACAGCTGTATTCACAATTGCAAAAAGGTGGAAACCCAACTGTCCATCAACCGATGAATGGATAAACAAAATGTAGTATATCCATGCAATGGAAAGTTATTCATCAATAATAAGGATACATACCGCCACGTGAATGAAGCTTAAAAATGTTTTTCTAGTAAAAGAAACTGTGTTATAAAGGGCTACATATTATGTGATTCTCTTTATATAAAATGTCCAAAATAGGAAAATCCAGAGAGACAGATTACTGGTCTCCAGGAAACTGGGAAAGGAAAGTGACTCCTGTTGGTATGGGGTTTCTTTCTGGAATGATGAAATGTTGTGGAATCAAGTAGTTGTGATGATTGCACAACTCTGAATATACTTAACACCCACTGCATTGTACATTTTAAGATGGTGAATTTTATAGTATGTAAATTATATCTCAATAAAGCTGTTATAAAAGAAAATGCTTATTACTTCCTGATCTTATATTAGATCCCCTGTATTGATGAAGTATCCAAGTTTCCAAAATGTTTGGATTGTAACTTACCTCAAATCTTATTTCCCATCTTTCATCCTCATACTTTTTATCATAATCTGTTAGTTTCTGAAATAATAAAGTATTGTTAACTAATAAACCAAATTCAACTATATAATATTTTTAAGGCACTTTCATATTTTGTCCCCACAAAAACTGGGTGCATGTCCTTGTTGGCATTCATGCAGTTATTTTGGGTTAACTATACAAAAATCTAATGTTCTGAGTAATCTTCATAGTGCAACAAGAAGAATCTTCAAAATCATGTTAAACACACGTCAATGGTAATTATAGCTACCCTTGAACAACATTAGGGTTAGGGGCATCGACCCCCCACCACACACAGTGGAAAATCCACATATAACTTTTTACTCCCTAAAAACGTAACTGTTGACCAGAAGGCTTACCAATAAAAAAAAAAAAAACAGTTGATTAACACATATTTTGTATGTTATATGTATTATATATTATATTCTTATTATAAAGTAAGCTAGAGAAAATGTTAAGAAAGTCGTAAGGAAGAGAAAATACATTTACAGTACTGTAAAAAAGTCCACACATAAGTGGACCCACTCAGTTCAAACCTGTGTTGTTCAAGGGCCAACTGCAAAGAGTAGGAGTTCTTACCTCTTCTTTTAAATGTTCACACTGAAGAGTGCAACGGGAGGGGAAGGACTTAGTAATCTTTATAAAACCAGTTTAACAGATGGAACACCTTTTATACAAACACATGAGTACAAATACACATGAGCACACATACACACACCACACACACCCCTCTGCTCAAAAGAAAAAGCTGGCAGTGAGAATTACATGTACAAAGTAATATCACATTTCTAAGTATGAGAAATAGTTTTCTATATCGAACTGAACATTCAATATTTGGTTGTGTCCTGTCATGAAAATGAGTATTTAAAAATGTAACAAGTGAACTGTAAGTCTAGAAATAAAAAATATCTTGCTATATAAAATGTTAATGTTATTATTTATGATGGATTCCCTATTGCTACTAAGTATTTATGGCATCTTGCAATGTGAAAACATATCTATGACAGGCTAATTATGTTTTTTAAAAAATAAAAAACAGAAACACTGGAAAACTGAAAGGAGCTATTTCTTGAAGCTAAGCTTAAAATCCAGAAGCAAAATGGGGAAAATGTTAAAATGTCAAATAAAAGGAAAAAAAAATTTATCTGAGGAGAGAATCCTTTTCTGGCAGCAAATTCTATTAAGATTTGTATGTATATGTTCAAACAGCATATATATAAAACAACATTAGATAATGGATGGTCTTTTCACTAGGTTTGAAGATACAGAAACATTAAATGAATCTTAATGCAATTAAAGTCTTTTTTTAGGACATTTAGGACATAAAGCATGACGTAGTGTATTGTTTCCTCAACAGATAATTTAAAAATTCTCTATATTCTCTTAACATATCAAACACAACCATATTGAAGACTTAAAGTGTAAGGCAAAATATGACATTTTATCCAGAATCAGTTTTTCAATAATTTAGGTTCTTATAGAATAACAGCTCACTTACTTCTTTCAATATCTCTTCAGAATGCTCAAAAGTACAGTATTTATGGTATGCCATAAAATAAGAAAGTGACATTCCATCAAAATAGAGATGAATCGATAATTTCCCCCATGGGTTTTCAGGTAATTCCTGTTTAATTTCAATAAAGATTATTATTATAAAATAAAGTCTGTTTGAAGATTCAAATTTTATAGCAGGCAAATATGATATTAGAGTTCTGACAATCACAGTTTTACCAGTTTGACTAGTGGCTCATTTCATAAAATTTTCTTCCTGGTCTTTTGGCAGGTTATATAAAACAGTAATTCTACTATTATAGTTTCTGTAAAATATATTTACATGTAAGATAGTTTGCTAGTTATTTACTAGAAAATTACATCATCTTTAAATAATACTAATAATTTACACTAAGTAGAAGGAGAAAGAAAAGGTATGTTCAGAGGTAAAGAAATGAAGTTTTGTTAAAAATCCAAAAATGACAGAATCAGAAGACATCAATGACTGTCTAGAAGGAGGAGTTAGGATAATGGCTTTAAACTCTTAAGTCCACTTAGCATTATTAGGTACTGAACATGTACGTAGCTGATAGGCTGATCATTTTTCATTTATACTTGGTACCACCTTAGTCCAAACTCCTGTCTCTACTGAGTTTCTATAATTGCTTTCCAGCAGACCTCCCTGCTTCTATCTTCTCTACTCTCTAGCTTTTCTCAGTGCAGCAGAGTGAAAATACTAGAACGTTAAAGGTAGATCATGTCACTCCTTTGCCCAAGCCCTTGAGTGGCTGCCTTTGTCAGCTTGACAGCTGAAGCTTTCACAAACCTCTCCCCCACCCCCAATTCTTTTCTATCGTGCTCCTTCTGCTCCAGCCCCAGTGGCTTCTCTGCCAGTCCTTGAACACCCCAGGCATGCTCCAGCCTTGGAGCTCTCTGCACTGTTCTCCAGACATCTCATGGTTGGTCCTCTCACCATTTTAGAATCTTTACTCCTATCTCATTTTTTGCAGGGTGGCCTCCCTTGACCACTGTGTTTAAAATGTTAACTTCTCCCCTGCCCCATTTTCCCCATCAGCCCTTCCTGCTTTGTTTTCTTCCTAGCACTTACCACAACCTAATACACCTTGTATTTTATGTTTTTTTATTTTGTTTCCCACTGCTGAAATGGAAACTCCATGAAGGCAGACATCTGACTATTCAGTCCATTGCTGTACCTCCAGGCTGAGACTAGAGTCAGTCAGTATTTCTTAGTATATAAAGTCACAGGAGCAAGTCTGGGTAAGGTCTGTTATGGCAGTAAGGGCTGTAGGGCATGCACATTCATGGTTTCTGACAATTTAAGCAGCCTTGGGTATACTATGAATTGTTCTCCTGTGTTAAGCTAAACGGCAAAGAATTTTGATCTCTATCTTACTGCCATGATTTTCCACAAGGGCTATGAATAACCAGAGAGGGGCTCTTGGTACTAACATCAGCAACATTAAAGCTTCTGTACTGTTTATATAAGTAGGTCTGTGGCTCTTGTTAAGTCTTTATCATCCTGTAGTCAGTCACCTTTCATACAGAAATACTTTCCTTACAGTGTTTGTATCCTTCTAGTGGAATCCTCAAACATAGCTGCCGATCAATCTCATTACCTCACTGCTCAGAAACCTCCAATGGGCTCCACTTATTCACCTCTACCTCTCTTAAATCCTATTCACCACCACTTCCCTCACAAAACCTCTTTTATTCTAGCCAAACAGTTATGCTATTTCCTAATTGTACCGTGCCCGGTTCTGTTTCTTTATGCTTACTTACGAATTCTATTCCCCTGGTCAGGAGAACTTTCCCAACTTTTAAGGGCTACCTCACTTACCATCTCTAAGTTCCTATTACACTTACTCTTTTTACCAGTCACTTGGCTCTTGGCATGTCACTTTGTAGTGTCAAGTTTTTAGGTTTATATCTTACATCTAGTTGTTTCACTAACTACATAAGGTCTTTGAGCACAGGGGCTCACCTGCACCTCCCACAGTGCTACGTACATGGTCACATCCTGAGAACTACTATGTATATTTATAAACATCTCCAATTCTTTGATACTGCTCCTTATTAGGTTGTTAATAAAGAATCTTTCGGATTACTGACTTTAGTGCTTATGAAAGTTCTCAGGAACTTGCTCAAAATTAGATTTAAAACAAGCCTAGAAACCAAAGTGGTAACTTTTCTATGTTACTGAATAAGTTATATTCAAATAGGAACATTTTTCATCATTAAAATATCCCTCAAATTATGTTACCTACACCACTTTATGGCCAATAACTTAAATCAACAATATATGCCTTGAATATAAATTACCATAATGTGAATTTCCACCTCTCTCTTCGAAAGCAGTTCCTGAAGGAGTTCTATTGCATCTGGTTGCCAGACATTCCCAACCTATTTGGGATTAATAAACTCAGATTCTTTCACACTTTCACAAAATATGACAGAGCAGAAAGCAAATGAAGTTATATAAAAGTAGCCATAAACAGGTAACAGGAGACAGTAGTATAAACTATACAAGCAGTTTTAAGAGAATATCATGGCCATATGAAACTAATAATTTGTCTGAGCTTCCTTCCCTCACTACAGTTCTCTCTTAAAGCATTTTAGGCTTTAAAAATATAAACCTACATTAAAAACAAAGCATCACAAAATTTTTTTTTAAAACACCAATATACCAATGTGGTGCTTGGATAATGCCTAAAATAGGTATTATTAAGGAGCAGTGATTGTTGTGTTTTTAATGTTAAGACATTCATGTGGCGAAGAATTGGGGCCTCCTGCCAAAAGCCACTGAGGAGCCTCAACTTTCCACCAATGCCACGTGAAAGCGTTTTGGAGGCAGATCCTCTACCGCAGTGAACCCTTCAGATGACTGTACATATTCATGCAGTTTTACTAGGGACTCTGAGCCAAAACCACTCAGCTAAGCTGCTCCTAATCCCTGAACCACAGAAACTATATGAAAGAAAAAAAAGTTTGTTGATTTAGACTACTAAGTTTTAGCTTAATTTGTCATGCAGCAAGAGATAATTAATACACCACTTCTTTATCTGATTTCCAGCTTCAAATCTGTTGTGATTTTATTTGATGAAGAAATAACTAAATTTTAACAGTCTTACACTTACCCATCTATGAAGATATTAGGTCTCTTTACTTATTCAGATTTTTTTAAATGTTTATTTTTGAGAGAGACAGAGAGACAGAGACAGAGCATGTGTGGGGGAGGGGCAGAGAGAGAGGGAGACACAGAATCCCAAGCAGGCTCCAGGCTTTGAGCTATCAGCACAGAGGCCAATGTGGGGTTACAACTTGTGAACTGCACAATCGTGACCTGAGCTGAAGTCAGATGATTAACTGACTGAGCCACCCAGGCGCCTCTCAGATTTTTTTTTTTTTATCCTTCAGTTTGATTTTGTAGTTTTCTTCATAAAGGCCCTTTAGCTGTCTTAAGAAACTTATTTCTAAGTATTTTATTATTTTTGCTACAACTGAAAGGGATTGTTAATAAAAAGACAATATTTAAAATTAATCATCCTACAAATTACAATTTACTCACAGATTTGGTATTATAGAGCTGGCAAGGAATACAAAACGGGGGTGTATCAGGATATAGTAAAATAGGGTAAAGGTGACATTGTGGAATCTTCTCGGTGAATCCATGATCTAAATATTGTACCTGAAACAGAACAAATAAAATTTATAATTTAAATTTACTATTAAAAACTAGGGGCCAGTAGGGACTCTTAGGTATTTAAAAAAACAGACATCCTAGAAAGAGATCTAAATGGATTTGAAAATTTTCCAGAAAAAAAGAAACATTGTATTCCTTCATTCCATAGTGTATTAAATTTCATTGTCAAAAGTTTTTTTTTTACACATAAACCAGCTTTTTTTTTTTAACAGAGTCTTCTGAGATTTACAAATTCCTTTAGAATTTCTTTTGAAGATAATTTAATTTTGTTTTGTTTTTCCTAAGTATTTTAGAAGTGGTTTACTAAATACTAAGTATTTAGAAATGGTTTACATTTAATAAAGAAGTATACTGGTTTGTTTTCTTGTTGAATTTTAAGAGTTCTTCACACATTTTGGATAATAGTCCTTCATAAGATGTGTCTTTGGCAAATATTTTCTCCCAGTGTGTGGCTTGTGTTCTCATTGACATTGGCTTTCACAGGGGAAGTTTTTCATTTAAATAAAGTCCAGTTTATCCCTTATTTTATGGGTCTTCTGTGCGATATCTAAAAAGTCATTACCATCCCCAAGGTCATTGAGGTTTTCTCTGCTATCTTCTAGGAGTTTTATAGTTTGTGTTTTACATTTAGGTCTATGATCCATTTTGAGTTAATTTTTTTGAAGAGTGTAAAAGTCTGGGTCCAGGTCCATTTTTGTGTGTGTGGATGATCACTTGTTTCTGCAGCATTTACTGAAAAGACCATCTTTGCTTAGTTGTTTTGCCTTTGCTCCTTTGTCAAAGATTAGTTGACTATATTTTTGTGGGTCTATTTCTAGGCTCTCTATTTTGTTCCATTGTTCCATTTGTTTATTTTTATTTTTCTGCTAATACCACAATATCTCAATTACTGTGACCTTATAGTTAAATTTTGAAGTAAGGTAGCATCAGTTCTCTGATTTTGTTCTTCTCCTTTGTGTTGGCTATTCTGGGTCTTTTGCCTCTCCCTATAAACTTTAAAATAAATTTGTTGATATCCACAAAACAACCTGCTGGGATTCTGATTGGCATTGCATTGCATCTATAGATAAATCTGGGAAGAACTGACATTTTGACAATATTGAGTCTTCCTATTCATGAACTAGAATATCCCTCCAGTCATTTTGTTCTTTGATTTTGTTCATCAGAGTTTTGTAGTTTTCCTTGTATAGATAGATCTTGTACATATTCAGTTAGAGTTATACCTAAGTATTTTGTTTTTTTGGGTGCTAATGTAAATGGTATTGTATTCTCAGTTTCAAATTCCACTTGTTCATTGCTGGTCTATAGGGAAGTGACTGACTTTTGTATATTAACCTTGTATCCCGCAACCTTGCTATAATTGCTTAGAGTTCTAGGAATTTTCTTGTTCATTCTTTTGCATGTCATCTGTAAGCAAAGTTCTTCCTTTCTAATTTATCTTTTATTTCCTTTTATCTGATTGCATTAGCTAGTACTTCTATTATGATGTTGAAAAGGAATGGTAAGAGGGAATATCTTTGCCTTGCTCCTGCTCTTAGTGAGAAAGTCATGGGGTCTTCACCATTAAGTATGATGTTAGCTGTAAGTTTTTTGTAGTTTTTTTTTTTAATCAGGGTAGGAAGTTCCTCTCTATACCTATTACAGACTTTTTAGTATGAATGGGTATTAGATCCTCTCAAAAGCTTTCTCTGCATCTACTGATATGATCATGTGATTTTTCTTTTTCATCCTGTTGATGTGATAGATTACATTAGCCAATTTTCAAATGTTGAATCAGCCTTGAACACCTGGGATAACCATTTGGTCATGATGTATATAATTACTTTTATACATTGTGGATTTGATTTTCTACTATTTGGTTGAGGATTTTTGTATCTATATTCCTGATACTGGTCTGTAGCTTTATTTTCTTGTAATGTTGTTGTCTATTTTTGGTATTACAGTAATGTCGGCCTCATAGAATGAGTTAGGAAGTATTTCCTTTGCTTCTATCTTCTGAAAGAGATCTTAGTAAAATATCTTCCTTAAATATTTGGTAGAATTTACCAATGAAACCATCTGGGCCAGGTGCTTTTTGTTTTGGAAGGTTATGAATTACTAATTCAATTTCTTTATTAGATATAGGACTATTCAGATTTTCTATTTCTCTGTGTGGGTTTTGACAAATTGTGTCATTTTAAGGAATTTGTTCATCTAGGCTGTCAAATTTGTGAGTATAGATCTACTCATAATATTCCTTTATTATCTTTTCATGTGCCCTCTTTCATTTCTGATATTAGTAATTTGTGTCCTCTTTTTCTTGATTAGCCTGGTTGCAAGCTTAATGATTTTACTCTTTTCAATGAAACAACTTTTAATCTCATAGATTTTCTTTCTTGATTTTCTGTTTTCAATTTCATTAATTTCAGCTCAAATTCTTATTTTTTTCAGCTTAACTTTGGATTTAATTTTTTCTTTTTGTAGTTTCCTCAGGTGGAAACTTAGAAAATTGATTTTAAATCTTTGTTCTTTTCTAATATATGCATTTAATGCTGTGAATTTCCTCTAAGCAATGCTTTCATTGCATAAGTTTTGACAAGTGTTTTCATTTTCATTTAGCTCAAAATATTTTTAAATTTCTCTTGAGATTTCTTCCTTGACCCATGTGTTTTTTAGAAGTTTGTTGTTAAACCTCTATGTATTTTGGGATTATCGTTCTGTTACTGGTTTCTAGTTTAATTCCATTCCGGTCTGAGAGCCGACATTGATTTCTACCCCTTTAAACTTAAAGTGTGTCTTATGGCTAAGAATGTGGTATATCTTGATAAGTATTCCATGTGAGCTTGAGAAGAATGTATTATTGTTCAATGAATTAGTCCAGAGATGCCAATTATATCCAGTTGATTGATGGTATTTTTGAGTTCAACTATGTCCTTACTGATTCTCTGCTTGCTAGACCTGTCATTTCTGATAGAGTGTTGAAGTCCACAACTATGTTAGTGGGTATTTCTCTTTGCAATTTTATTAGTTTTTGCCTCATGCAGATTTACTCTTTTGTTGTTATACACATACATATTAGGAACTGTAATGTCTTCTTAGAGAATTGACTCCTCTGTCATTATGTAATGCCCTTCTTTATCCCTGATAACTTTCCTGCTTTGAAGTCTACTCTGAAATTATAGATATCCCTGCCTTCTTCTAATGAGTGTTGGCACAGAATATTTTTCTCTATCCACTCATTTTTTTCCACTCATTTTAAATCTATATGTGTCTTATACTCAAAGTGGGTTTCTTGTAGACAACATACAGTTAATTGGTACATTTATTTGTTACTATTTTCCATTTACTGCTTTTGTTCTTTGTTCTTGTTTTCCACTATTTTTCTGCCTCGTGGTTTTAAATGAGCATTTTATATAATTGCATTTTCTCTTTCTTAGCATATCAATTATACTTTTTAAAAAGCAATTTTTAGGGGCAACTGGGTGGCTCAGTCAGTTAAGCATCTGACTATTCATCTCAGCTCAGGTCTTGATCTCTTTGTTGTGAGTTCAAGCCCCACATTGGGCTCCACACTGGGCATGAAGCCTACTTTAAAAAAAAGCAATTTTTAGTGGTTTCCATTTAGTTTACTATAATACTGAATTATTATCATTATTAAACATTTACACTGAATCCAAGTCTATTTTCAAAAAACATTTACCACTTTGCAGGTATCATGAATACCTTATAACAAAACAATCCTAATTCCTTTCTTCCATTCCTTGTACTATGGTTATCTATTTCACTTATATTTAAGCAAGCATACATATGCATTTGGTATATTTGTATATACATACATAAGCATATATACTAACCACATTGTTGCTATTATTACTTTGAACTATTATGCTACATCAATTAAGAATAAGAAAACTCCAAGTTTTATCTTATCTCCACTTATTCCTTCTTCAGTTCTCTTTACTTAGATCTGAGTTTCTGACCTTTATTATTTTCCTTCTCTTTAAAGAATTTTTTGTACTATTTCTTGCAAGGCAGGTCTACTAGCAACAAGTTCAATTTTTGTTTCTCTGTGAAAGTCTTTATCACTCAGTTTTTAAGGTTAATTTCACAGTTTGGTGGGGTGTTTTTCTTAAGATTTTAAACATTTAAACCCACCTTCTTCTTGTTTGTATGGCTTCTGAGGAGAAATTGGATGTAATTCTTAATTATTTTTAAAGTTTAGTTATTTTGAGAGAGAGTGAGAATGCGCATGTGAGCAGGGAAGGGGCAGAGAAAGAGGGAAAGAGAATCCCCAACAGGCTCACAACGTGAGCACAGAGCCCAATGTGGGGCTAAATCCCATGAACCATGAAATCATGACCTGAACTGAAATCAAGAGTTGGACGCTTAACCAGCTGAGCCACCCAGCTATAGGTGAGGTCCATTTTTCCTCTGGCTTTTTTCAGGATTTTTTCTTTAATTTTCTGTAATTCCAAATGATATGCCCAGGTGTAGTTTAAAAAATTTTTGTTTTTGCATTTATCCTGGTTAGTGTTCTCTTAGCTCCTGGAACTGTGGTTGAGTGTCTGACATTAATTTGGGGAAAATTCTCAGTTGTAATTATTTCAAATACTTTTTCAATCCTTTCTTTTACTGGTATTCACATTATCCATATGTTATACCTTTTGTAGTTGTCCTTGGGTATTTGAATTTTTTTTTCAGTCTTTGTTCTCTTTTCAGGTTGGGAGGTCTCAAGATGTGTGGTGTGTGTGTGTGTGTATACACACACACACACACACACACACACACACAATCTGTGTCCAGTCTACTAATAAGTCCATCAAATGCATTCATTTTTGTTTATGTATTTATCTCTACTTTGTCTTTTCTTAGTATTTTTCTCTCTCTGCTTACACTGTCCATGTGTTCTTGCACAGTCTACTTTATCCACAAGAACCCTTTTCATATTAATCATAGTTGTTTTAAATTCTCAGGTAATTCCAACATCTCTGTCATGTCTTGTTCTAATGTGTCTCTGTCTCTTCCAGTTGTGTTTTTTGTTTTAATATGCATTCCAATTTTTTTCTTTTTAAAAGTTAAAATTTATTTAAAAAAATTTTTAATGTTTATTTATTTTTGAGACAGAGAGAGACAGAGTGAAAGTAGGGGAGGGGCAGAGAGAGAGGGAGAAACAGAATCTGAAACAGGCTCCAGGCTCTGAGCTGTCAGCACAGAGCCCGATACGGGGCTCAAACCCATGAACCGTGAGATCATGACCTGAGCTGAAGTCAGACGCTTAACTGACTGAGCCACCCCGGCGCCCCTTAAAATTTTTTTTAATGTTTACTTTTTAGAGAAAGAGAGAGAGCACGAGTGGGCAGAGGGCAGAGAGAGAGAGAGGGAGACACACAATTCGAAGCAGGCTCCAGGCTCTGAGCTGTCAAAACAGAGCCTGGCATGGGGTTCGAGCCCACAAACCATGAGATCATGACCCGAGCCGAAGTGAGATGCCCAACCGACAAGTCACCCAGGCGCCCTGTTAAAATTTATTTTAATTGACATGTAACATTAGTTTCAGGTATACAAATAATGACTTGATATTTTTATATAATGTGAAATGATTGCCACAATAAATCTAGTTAACATCCATCGCCATACATAAATTTTTTTGTGTGAGAGGAAAACTTTAAGATTTACTCTTAGCAATGTTCAAATATACAATATAGTATTATTAACTATAGTCACCATGCTGTACATCCCCATGATTTATTTTATAGCTGGATGTTTGTATTTGTTGATCCTTCACCCACTTTGTACACCCCCACCCCTTCATCTCTTGGAACCACCAATCTGTTCTCTGTATCCATGAGCTTAGTATTTTTTGATACTGATGGTGTTTTATTTTTTATATTCCACAAATAAGTGAGATCATGTGGTATTTGTCCTTCTCTAACTTTATTTCACTTAGCAGAATGCCCTCAAGATCCATTCGTATTGTTGCAAATGGCAAGTTTTCCTTCTTTTTTTGTGACTGAATATTCCATTGCATGCATGTGTGTGCGTGTATGTGTGTGTGTATATATACACACACACACATATATTCTTTATCCATGCATCAATAGACACTTAGGTTGCTTCCATATCTTGGCTATTGTAAATAATGCTGCAATGAACATGGGGGTGCATATACATACATATATGTGTGTGTGTGTGTGTGTGTGTGTGTGTGTGTGTGTGTTTTTGCATACAGCTTTTTGAGTGTTTTCATTTCCTTCAGATAAATACCCAGAAATGGACTTTCTGGATATGATAGTTCTATTTTAATTTTTTGAGGAACCTCCATACTGTTTTCTGTAGTGGTTGTACCAATTTACATTCCCAGTGCACAAGGGTTCTCTTTTGTCCACATTCTCACCAACACTTGTTATTTCTTGACTTTTTAATAACAGTCCTTCTAACAAGTATGAAGTGATATTGTACCTTTGAGGTGCATTTCCCTAAAGATTAGTGATTTTGAGCACATTTTCATGTACATGCTGGTCATCTGTATGTCTTCTTTGGAAACATGTCTATTCAGATCCTCTACCAAATTTTCCAATCAGATTGTTTTTTGCTATTGAGTTATATGGGTTCTTTATATATCTTGAATATTAGCACCTTATGGGATACATGATGTGCAAATATTTTCTCCCATTTGACAAGTTGCCTATTCATTTTATTGATGGTTTCCTTTGCTGTGGGAAATTTTTTAGTTTGATGTAGTCCTAGGTGTTTATTTTTGCTTTGGCGGCCTTTGATGGGTCACCAAGACCCATCATCAAGGAGTTATTGCCTGTGTTTTCTTCTAGGAGTTTTAAGGTTTCAGGTCCTTATTTCAAATATTTGATCCATTTTGAGTTAATTTTTGTGTATAGTATATGATATAATCCAGTTTCATTCTTTTGCATGTTGCCGTCCAGTTTTCCCAACACCTTTGTTGAAGAGAAGGTCTTTTCCCCATTGTATATTCTTGGTTCCTTTGTCATAAATTAATTGACTACATAAGCATTCGTTTATTTCTGGGCTTTCTATTCTCTTCCACTGTGTCTGTTTTTATGCCAGTGCCGTACTGTTTTGATGTACTTTTTAAAGTTAATAAGGAATGTCAATAAGTGATTTATTTTGCCCAAATGTAATGAAATTAACATATTACTATTTAATTGGGTTGGTTCAGCAATCAGCATTTAAAAAAATGAAATAGAACTGAATAAAAGGTATCTGAGTACATTACAGGTAGTTAGGGTGAGTACAGTTTAATGTAATATATTTTTTTAAGATTTTATTTTTAAGTAATCTCTACACCCAATGTGGGGCTCAAACTCACAACCCCAACATCCAGAGTCACATGCTTCACCAACTGAGCCACCCACGCACCCCTAATGTAATTTTTTTTCCAATATATGAAATTTATTGTCAAATTGGTTTCCATACAACACCCAGTGCTCATCCCAAAAGGTGCCCTCCCTCAATACCCATCACCCACCTTCCCCACCCTCCCCCCCCCCCCCTTCAACCCTCAGTTTGTTCTCAGTTTTTAAGAGTCTTTTATGCTTTGGCTCTCTCCCACTCTAACCTCTTTTTTTTGTTTTTTCTTCCCCTCCCCCATGGGTTTCTGTTATGTTTCTCAGGATCCACATAAGAGTGAAAACATATGGTATCTGTCTTTCTCAGATATGGCTTATCTCACTTAGCATAACATTCTCCAGTTCCATCCAGGTTGCTACAAAGGGCCATATTTCATTCTTTCTCATTGCCAGTAGTATTCCTTTGTATATACAAACCACAATTTCTTTATCCATTCATCAGTTAATGGACATTTAGGCTCCTTCCATAATTTGGCTATTGTTGAAAGTGCTGCTATAAACATCGGGGAACAAGTGCCCCTATGCATCAGCACTCCTGTATCCATTGGGTAAATTCCTAGCAGTGCTATTGCTGGGTCATAGGGTTGATCTATTTTTAATTTTTTGAGGAACCTCCACACTGTTTTCCAGAGCGGCTGCACCAGTTTGCATTCCCACCAACAGTGCAAGAGGGTTCCCATTTCTCCACATCCTCGCCAGCATCTATAGACTCCTGATTTGTTCATTTTAGCCACTCTGACTGGCGTGAGGTGGTATTGCTTTGTATTTCCCTGATGAGGAGTGACGTTGAGCATCTTTTCATGTGCCTGTCGGCCATCCGGATGTCTTCTTTAGAGAAGTGTCTATTTATGTTTTCTGCCCAATTCTTCACTGGGTTATTTGTTTTTTGGGTGTGGAGTTTGGTGAGCTCTTCATAGATTTTGGATACTAGCCCTTTGTCCGATATGTCATTTGCAAATATCTTTTCCCATTCCATTGGTTGCCTTTTAGTTTTGTCGGTTGTTTCCTTTGCTGTGCAGAAGCTTTTTATCTTCATGAGGTCGCAGTTCATTTTTGCTTTTAATTCCCTTGCCTTTGGGGATGTGTCAAGTAAGAAATTTCTATGACTGAGGTCAGAGAGGTCTTCTCGTGCTTTCTCCTCTAAGGTTTTGATGGTTTCCTGTCTCACATCCAGGTCCTTTATCCATTTTGAGTTTATTTTTGTGAATGGTGTGAGAAAGTGGTTTAGTTTCATTCTTCTGCATGTTGCTGTCCAGTTCTCCCAGCACCATTTGTTAAACAGACGGTCTTTTTTCCATTGGCTGTTCTTTCCTGCTTTGTCAAAGATTAGTTGGCCATACATTTGTGGGTCTAGTTCTGGGGTTTCTATTCTATTCCATTGGTCTATGTGTCTGTTTTTGTGCCAATACCATGCTGTCTTGATGATTACAGCTTTGTAGTCGAGGCTAAAGTCTGGGATTGTGATGCCTCCTGCTTTGGTCTTCTTCAAAATTACTTTGGCTATTCGGGGCCTTTTGTGGTTCCATATGAATTTTAGGATTGCTTGTTCTAGTTTCGAGAAGAATGCTGGTGCAATTTTGATTGGGATTGCATTGAATGTGCAGATAGCTTTGGGTAGTATTGACATTTTGACAATATTTATTCTTCCAATCCATGAGGAGGGAATGTTTTTCCATTGCTTTATATCTTCTTCAATTTCCTTCATAAGCTTTCTATAGTTTTCAGCATACAGATCTTTTACATCTTTGGTTAGATTTATCCCTAGGTATTTTATGCTTCTTGCTGCAATTGTGAATGGGATCAGTTTCTTTATTTGTCTTTCTGTTGCTTCATTATTAGTGTATAAGAATGCAACTGATTTCTGTACATTGATTTTGTATCCTGCAACTTTGCTGAATTCATGTATCAGTTCTAGCAGACTTCTGGTGGAGTCTATCGGATTTTCCATGTATAATATCATGTCATCTGCAAAAAGTGAAAGCTTAACTTTATCTTTGCCAATTTTGATGCCTTTGATTTCCTTTTGTTGTCTGATTGCTGATGCTAGCACTTCCAACACTATGTTAAACAACAGCGGTGAGAGTGGACATCCCTGTCATGTTCCTGATCTCAGGGAAAAAGCTCTCAGTTTTTCCCCATTGAGGATGATGTTAGCTGTGGGCTTTTCATAAATGGCTTTTATGATCTTTAAGTATGTTCCTTCTATCCCGACTTTCTCGAGGGTTTTTATTAAGAAAGGTTGCTGAATTTTGTCAAAGGCCTTTTCTGCATTAACAGGATCATATGGTTCTTATCTTTTCTTTTATTAATGTGATGTATCACGTTGATAGATTTGTGAATGTTGAACCAGCCCTGCATCCCAGGAATGAATCCCACTTGATCATGGTGAATAATTCTTTTTATATGCTGTTGAATTCGATTTGCTAGTATCTTATTGAGAATTTTTGCATCCATATTCACCAGGGATTTGGCCTGTAGTTCTCTTTTTTTACTGGGTCTCTGTCCGGTTTAGGAATCAAAGTAATACTGGCTTCATAGAATGAGTCTGGAAGTTTTCCCTCCCTTTCTATTTTTTGGAATAGCTTGAGAAGGATAGGTATTATCTCTGCTTTAAACTTCTGGTAGAACTCCCCTGGGAAGCCATCTGGTTCTGGACTCTTATTTGTTGGAAGATTTTTGATAACTGATTCAATTTCTTCGCTGGTTATGGGTCTGTTCAAGCTTTCTATTTCCTCCTGAGTTTTGGAAGTGTGTGGGTGTTTCGGAATTTGTCCATTTCTTCTAGGTTGTCAAATTTGTTGGCATATAATTTTTCATAGTGTTCCCTGATAATTGCTTGTATCTCTGAGGGATTGGTTGTAATAATTCCCTTTTCATTCATGATTTTATCTGTTTGGGCCATCTCCCTTTTCTTTTTGAGAAGCCTGGCTAGAGGTCTATCAATTTTGTTTATTGTTTCAAAAAACCAACTCTTGGTTTCATTGATCTGCTCTATAGTTTTGTTTATTTCTGCTCTGATCTTTATTATTGCTCTTATTCTGCTGGATTTGGGGTGTCTTTGCTGTTCTGCTTCTAGTTCCTTTAGGTGTGCTGTTAGATTTTGTACTTGGGATTTTGCTTGTGTCTTGAGATAGGCCTGGATTGCAATGTATTTTCCTCTCAGGACTGCCTTTGCTGCATCCCAAAGCGTATGGATTGTTGTATTTTCATTTTCATTTGTTTCCATATATTTTTAAATTTCTTCTCTGATTGCCTGGTTGACCCATTCATTCTTTAGTAGGGTGTTCTTTAACCTCCATGCTTTTGGAGGTTTTCCAGACTTTTTCCTGTAACTGATTTCAAGTTTCATAGCATTGTGGTCTGAAAGTGTTCCTGGTGTGATCTCAATTCTTTTATACTTATGAAGGGCTGTTTTGTGACCCAGTATGTGATCTATCTTGGAGAATGTTCCATGTGCACTCGAGAAGAAAGTATATTCTGTTGCTTTGGGATGCAGAGTTCTAAATATATCTGTCAAGTCCATCTGATCCAATGTATCATTCAGGGCCCTTGTTTCTTTATTGATCTGTGTCTAGATGATCTATCCGTTGTTGTAAGTGGGATGTTAAAGTCCCCTGCAATGATCACATTCTTATCAATAAGGTTGCTTATGTTTGTGAGTTGTTTTATATATTTGGGGGCTTCCGTATTCGGCACATAGACATTTATAATTGTTAGCTCTTCCTGATGGATACTCCCTGTAATTATTTTATAGTGCCCTTCTTCATCTCTTGTTACAGCCTTTAATTTAAAGTCTAGTTTGTCTGATACAAGTATGGCTACTCCAGCTTTCTTTTGACTTCCAGTGGCATGATAAATAGTTCTCCATCCCCTCTCTTTCAATCTGAAGGTGTCCTCAGGTCTAAAATGAGTCTCTTGTAAACAGAAAATAGACGGGTCTTGTTTTTTTATCCATTCTGATACTCTATGTCTTTTGGTTGGCACATTTAGTCCATTTACGTTCAATGTTATTATAGAAAGATATGGGTTTAGAGTTGTTGTGGTGTCTGTAGGTTTCATGCTTGTAGCGATGTCTCCAGTACTTTGTTTCACAGGATCCCCCTTAGGATCTCTTGTAGGGCTGGTTTAGTGGTGAAGAATTCCTTCAGTTTTTGTCTGTTTGGGAAGACCTTTATCTCTCCTTCTATTCTAAATGACAGACTTGCTGGATAAAGGATTCTCGGTTGCATATTTTTTCTGTTCATCACATTGAAGATTTCCTGCCATTCCTTTCTGGCCTGCCAGGTTTCAGTAGAGAGATCCGTCACGAGTCTTATCGGTCTCCCTTTATGTATTACAGCACGTTTATCCCTAGCTGCTTTCAGAATTTTCTCTTTATCCTTGTATTTTGCCTGTATGACTATGATATGTCATGTAGAAGATTGATTCAAGTTATGTCTGAAGGGAGTTCTCTGTGCCTCTTGGATTTCAATGCCTTTTTCCTTCCCCAGATGCGGGAAGTTCTCAGCTATTATTTCTTCAAGTACACCTTCAGCACCTTTCCCTCTCTCTTCCTCCTCTGGAAGACCAATTATGCGTAGATTATTTCTCTTTAGTGCATCACTTAGTTCTCTAATTTTCCCCTCATACTCCTGAATTTTTTATCTTTTTCTCAGCTTCCTCTTTTTCCATAATTTTATCTTCTAGTTCACCTATTCTCTCCTCTGCCTCTTCAATCTGAGCCATGGTTGTCTCCATTTTATTTTGCAGTTCATTTATAGCATTTTTTAGCTCCTCCTGACTGTTCCTTAGTCTCTTGATCTCTGTAGTAATAGATTCTCTGCTATCCTCTATACTGTTTTCAAGCCCAGTGATTAATTTTATGACTATTATTCAAAATTCACTTTGTTATATTGTTTAAATCCATTTTGATCAGTTCATTAGCTGTTACTTCCTGGAGATTCTTTTGGGGGGAATTCTTCCATTTTGTCATTTTGTATAGTCCTTGCAGTGGTGCGGAACTGCAGGGCACTTCCCCTGTGCTGTCTTGAATAACTTGTGTTGGTGGGCGGGGCCACAGTCAGACCTGATGTCTGTCCCCAGCTCACTGCTAGGGCCACAGTCAGACTGGTGTGTGCCTTCTCTTCCCCTCTCCTAGGGGCGGGATTCACTGTGGGGTGGCATGGCCCGTCTGGGCTACTTGCACACTGCCAGGCTTGTGGTGCTGGGGATCTGGCGTATTAGCTGGGGTGGACTGGCAAGGTACACAGGGGCGGGAGGGGCAGGCTTAGCTCACTTATCCTTCGGAGATCCGCTTCGGGAGGGGCCCTGCGGCACCGGGAAGGAGTCAGGCCCACCGCCAGAGGGATGGATCCGCAGAAGCATAGTGTTGGGTGTTTGCATGGTGCAAGCAAGTTCCCTGGCAGGAACTGGTTCCCTTTGGGATTTTGGCTGGGGGATGGGCGAGGGAGATGGCTCTGGCGAATGCCTTTGTTCCCCACCAAGCTGAGCTCTGTCGTCCAGGGCTCAACAACTCTCTCTCCCATTGTCCTCCAGCCTTCCTGCTCTCCAAGCAGAGCTGTTAACTTATAACCTTCCAGATGTTAAGCCCCGCTTGCTGTCGGAACACACTCCGTCTGGCCCCTCCCCTTTTGCAAGCCAGACTTGGGGCCTCTGCTTGGCCGGCAGGCCTCCTCTCCGCCCCGGCTCCCTCCCACCAGTCTGTGTAGCGCGCACCACCTCTCCGCCCTTCCTACCCTCTTCCGTGGGCCTCTCGTCTGTGCTTGGCTCCAGAGAATCTGTTCTGCTAGTCTTCTGGCAGTTTTCTGGGTTATTTAGGCAGGTGTAGGGGTAATCTGAGTGATCAGCAGGACGCGGTGAGCCTAGCGTCCTCCTATGCCGCCATCTTCCCCTAACCCCCTGTAATTATTTCTTAAAGCAGACCACAGGATAAACTTTAAAGATATCAGGTTAAGGAATGAAAAATTTATTGTGTATACTTGAAATGTAAAATGACCTTAAGAAAAAATAAGAAGTAATTATTAAAATACCAAAGTATAATACAAATTTAAAACAGAGATCTTAGTGTGAGAAAAATCAATGTTCACCACCATCCTATTTATTTATATTCCATACACGTAAAGTTCATGTGTCATGACAACAATGCAAGTTTATTTGTTTATTTATTTATTTCTGTGGGAGAGAGAGACGGAGACAGAGCATGAGAGGCAGAGAGGCTGACACAGAATCGAAGCAGGCTCCAGGCTCTGAGCTGTCAGCACAGTGCCTGACGTGTGGCTCAAAATCACAAACCGTGAGATCATGACGTGGGCTGAAGTTGGACGCTTAACCAAATGAACCACCCAGGTGCCCTGATTTTTAGTTTACTTTTACATTAAAAAAGAAAAAGGGTTACCTAAACAATTCAAATGTATGTGAAAGTGGACCCATTTGCATTTAAACACATGAATCTTTAAGTATCCATATGCTCAAATACTGAAAATTTGAAACCATTTCACTTTTATTAAAACGATTTAAAGCTTATAGTCCAGCAGAAAAAGCACACGACTCAGATTGGAAATTTAGCAATCAGATGCATAGGTATGAATGCCAGCATCACTACTCACTGATATGGTGACCTTGGGCATGTCACTGGATCTAAATATCAATTTACTTATTAGTAAAATGTGAATAATCTATTCGATAGTTGGAAATGAATTATAAAATATGAATGCACACATGTGAAAGAAGCTTAAAAACCTGAAGTGCTATGTAATTGTTAGGTATCATCATCAAATACGTAACAAAAGTCTTGTGCAAGTAGAAACAAAAGACTTTTCTCTTTAATTTTTCCTCCCCCCCCAAGAATGCAGTTTTTCAAAATACGCAGCTCTCTCTGAAGATTTTGCATGAAACTCAAGTACTACCTCAGTATTCTGGAAAGATAAACTGTTACTGTGAAAGGGTAAATTAGCTGGGCTGTAAACAAATTTGCTAAGGAAATATCTAACATATTGGAAAACAAGCTGCCTTACTTGTTTGTGTACGAACAGGGCTGCCAATTACAAGTAAGTGGTACCATTAAGGCACCAAAAGCCAAATCTCTACCTGGAAATATTTTTTGATTATTCAAGTTAATAAATATACTTTAAAGTAAAAATTCGTATTCATTCATTCATTCATTCATTCATTTTTGAGAAAGCACACACATGTGTGCATGTGCAAGTCGGGGAAAGGCAAAGAGAGAATCCCAAGCAGGCTCCATGCTGTCAGCACAGAGCCTGATGTGGGGCTGGATCTCACAAAATCATGACCCAAGCTGAAATCAAGAGTCGATGCTTAACCAGCTGAGCCACCCAGGCCCCTATTTAAGTTCTCTCTACACCCAACATGGGGCTCAAAC
The DNA here is from genome assembly GCF_046562875.1 of Panthera onca. Taxonomy (NCBI): domain Eukaryota; kingdom Metazoa; phylum Chordata; class Mammalia; order Carnivora; family Felidae; genus Panthera; species Panthera onca. Next base: position 240,127,951 of record NC_138339.1, read on the forward strand.
TTATGACCCCAAGATTAAGAGTCACACACTCTGACTCAGCCAGGTGCCCTGGAAATAAAAATTCTTATTATGAATGAATGTATAATGTATCTGGTCTTCCTACAAGACTGAACTCATTAATACATGTTTTAATCAAACTTTCATGTATTTATACTCTAAAGATCACTTAACATTATAACATTTAGCCTTAAAGTAGTCACAAAAGTACACCAGACTCACCTTAATACTGCCACCAACAACTTCCATTACCTTGCCTCGATACCACATAGTATCTGATCCTCTTACTGCACAGGCTTCTCCCTTTTTCCAGAAATAAGGCTCCAAAAGACCAAGGCATTTTAAATTACTTTGAATTTCATTCATCATTTTTGTTAGCTCAAATTCTGAAGAAATTATTAAAAATAGAAAGCATTTAGGAAGAATTTCCTCCCATTTTCAATATGAAATCATCAATAACCTTTAATAATCTCATCACCGGGATAATAGTATAAGGAACTACTAGAGCTTTAATAAAAATATAACTCCTTCAGTAGCTTCCATACGTTTCAAAACATGGAACTAACAGCATGTAAATAATTATTCTGATCTCTGGTTATAAATGTAAGCATAATTTTGGGAATAAAGCATGGTTAAAAGCTCTAAACACATTAACAGATAGCCTAATATAAAATAACTACCATGTTAACATAATGTCATTTTACCAGCATACTTAAGTAAAGTAGAACACAAGTCAGGTGTTACTTGATGCTTAGATAGACACAACATAATTCTGGGATATAAAATTAAAATTCTAATGTTGCTATTTGCTGCTAATTGGCTCATCATTTCCACAGTAAATACATATCCCCATAACTGATACCACTGAAGGCAAAGTATGGGGGCAACTGCCACATCAGTTCTACCACTTTAGTTGTGTGATCTTGTTTCTTTACCTCCATGAGCCTCAGTTTAATCTGTAAACCTGGTATGACAGAACCTGTCTCCATTATCAGTATTGCGGGGGATTAAATGTAAAACATCTAGCACATTGCCTGACAACGTAACAGTCAACCAGCTTTAGCTATGACTATTCACTTCTAGAATAGCAAATTGCACAGATTTGTTTTGTGTTTGAACCAGAAAAACAGGGTTTAGGAGGTCAACAAATGAGACAAAAATTTCAACAAATGCATAGCCATCATACCCCTATCCATAGCTGGAATACTTATTATGGAGCTAATGGACTTAAATACCCATGAGTGCTAGAGCTGCTGTCAGTTACAAAGTATGCTGGATGCACCCAGGTTGTAGTAAGGAGACATTTGTACATAAGCTTAAAGAGATAGCAGGAAGGAGATGAATATTCTCAAAGGGCTCCCAATCTCCAGTCATTCGTTGTGGTTTCTTTCCTCATTCTACAGAATATGAACTTTTGTATTCTTTTCTCTTGGAGAGCTCCCAAACTTGCATAAGTGCCAGGTCTTACAAACCTGGAACCAGCTCCATGTTTTTCTTACGCCCAGTGTCTATCCCTGATGTCTCAACAAATGATTTTTATGTGAAAAGCACTTTGCATGAGTTATTTTCACAAAAAACCTGTGAAAATGAGGTTAAATCTTGCCCAAGGTATTTCAATCTATGTATACTTCATAGAGAACTGGGCTGCTAGCTACTACTTTTAGTGATTAATCAATCCCACATAACATAAAAGATATTACCTGACAACTTAGGTACTACAAATATAGTTCCATCATCGCCAATGCAGCTGACTGTTGCCTCAAATACTTTCATGTTAGGAATAGCTGGTGGTTTGTAGCATCCAGTGGTTCTTGGTTCTGGAATTTTCTGCTTAAATTCAGATACCTTGTGTTCACTGATAACATCAGCAGCTTTTTTGTCAGGGTCAAAGTTAGTCTTAATACACTTTGTAACCATTGAATCTTCTTGTTCTGGGGGGATTTCCAAAGACTTCTCAGATGAATGGCTGTTATTTAATTTTTTAATTCTGTAACATCCAAAAAATAATATATCTAAACATGAGCAAATGAAAACATTCTTTGGAAAACGATATAAAGAGAGTCCTTCAAATATACTAGAAATTTAAAGAAAATATTTGTTCTAGTCTAGGATACATTAGTCTAATTTGTTACATAAAAAAGAGCATAATTTAAGTTATAATAAAAATTGTTTTAAATTATAAATCAGCTTGAGAAAAAAGTAATATAATTTCACTTAAATGTTTTAAATTACTGTCTCATATTTACATGTTATTCTGTCTTAAAATCTCAAAGTATGTTACAAGTATTGTACAATTAACTAGATCTTAAAGGGAAATACAACATCTTCAGGCTAATTCTAATTTAGTCCACAGACAGAACATACACACATTCTATGAAAATAATACAAATAATAAGTCCCTTAAAAATAATTCAGCACTACTGAGATAGTGTCAGTGGTAATAAGCTATAACTCATAATTTTTTTACTTCCTGTCATTCCCTTCCAGTTAAAAAAATGTACGCATACTATAAAAAAAACCTATAGGAAATATTGTTTATTTTCATAGCATTGTAGGTTTTTGTTTCTTCTACTTTCTTGTATTTTCTTTAAAAAAAAAAAGGAGATAAGCACTTGTGGGACAGCTACATAATTCTTCAACTAACATCGTTCTCACTTGGACTTCAGCCTTGAGACAGCTAATAGTTTTAGTGTCGTAAAAGCAGTAAAGAACATCACGGTGGTACTTGTTAGCAGTGTTAACTTGCCTAGCACTTTCCACTTTACCATTCTTTTACCAAGGAATTGCTTTAGCCTAAAGCCAGTGAACCTGAAAAGAGGCACATGCAGGATATCTTTACGCAGAGCCTTGCTGTATGCCAGTACACGCTACCATGCTTACCTAACTACTTCATGCCCCATTTTATTTTTGATTTCTCATTCTCCTACCATTACATCAGGACCGGGGTCCTGGCCCAAATAAGTTAATTTATAATAGTGCAAGATAAAAAAAGAGATCTGGCCACGTATGGTACAAAGTGGCTACTTGGAACATGTGTTTGCAGTTCTAATAGGCCTTGTATCTAGTAGGCAAGAAATAAAAAGCAGCAGCTAGGGCTATAGCAATATCCTCATCCTTTGCCTCTTGTACCAATGGTACCTTAAACCACAAACTTAGTACCTGAAAGGTCTTTAAATTTAAATATTGTTCAATTACTTTTCTGCTATCCATTCGTGTTTCACATAAACACATTTTGGTATATACCTACCACAATTTCCAACATAAAGCTTCAACATTTCTGTCTAAGCAAATGATGGCAAAGGGCTCAGATATGGTACCCAGTACGTAATTCTCTTTTCCTTTGGTTTAGAGTGTAAATGCCAAAGCAAAAGGGAAAACATAAAAGCAGAAATGTCAGTAGGGATTTAAAGATGTAAGAGCTAATGAGCCTGAATAAAGAAATAAGCAATCCTGAATGAATTTATTTCTGAGCTCACTTCTCAAGGTTAAGTTTATAAATCATTAGGAGCAAGCAAGATGAAATTCAGGTTTGAAAGCACACAGATATAAGGATTTACACAGGCAAATAAGAAGCCTTCATTATAAACTGGTGTTAAAAAAAAAAAAGTCCATACCTCCTTTCTCTCAAAGCCAAACCCTTTTTAATCAAATATTTAGAAACATCGACACGCTCTCCTTTCTCATCTCTGCAGAAAATTTTCACAGGTAATGGCCATGTTGTATTGTTTTCCTGCAGTGATTTAAGAAAACAGTAAATATGAAATACTAAAATGAAACCTTATAAACAACATACTTCTCACAGGCATTTCCTCCACATTTATCCAAGTCAGAAAAATAAATTTCCAACCTAGTAAAGTTATTTTGGTACCTGACTCTATCAGAGAGAAAATAACATGGAAGAGAGTCAAGTGGGACAGATAGTTGGTTTGTGAAATGTGTCAGGAAGACCTCACTGTCTTATCTTGTTTTAAAGTTTATTTATTTTGAGAAAGACACTGAGTAAGCAGGTGTGCATGAGTGGGGGAGGCAGAGAGGGAGAGACAGAGAGCAGGTTCTGCAACATCAGTGCAGAGCCCAAAGCAGGGTTCAAACCCACGAACTGCGAGATCATGACCTCAAAGTTGGACGCTCAACTGACTGAGCCACCCAGGCACCCCAGGAAGACTTCACTGTCAAGGTGAAACATGGGTGTATCTGTCAGGGGAGGCAGACTGCAAACTTTTCTTTCAGCCCAGAACAGGCTGGGGGAACATAAGTTACAAATTTGTCTATCTTCCTAAACCGTTTGCAAATTGTAGAACTGAAATGTATTTTCCCAGGTGTGCTCTGTGTGTGTGTGTGTGTGTGTGTGTGTGTGTGTGTGTGTGTGTAAAGAAAGGAAAGTGCTGCAAGGCCTATATACTCTGCTTCACATGGAATTAGGAAAATAGAGAAAGTACACATAGAAAAAGTAACACGGAAAAATTACCTAAGAAAATTCTAATCATTAACACAATAAAATTAACACAATAAAAGGTATCCCATTGGAATAAAAGTAAAGAAAGAATACTTTTAAGGGTTCTGAAAAAATATATCCCTCTTCTCAAACCTATACTTACACAAACACCCATTTTTACGCATACAATCAATATGATTTCACTAGAAGACTAACTCTTCAGTTTGTAAAGAATAGCAAAAGGCTTTAGAAATGCTCTCTAGCATGTTTTTTGACATGCAAATTATCAACTCAAGATTATTACTTTAGAAATGTTTTGATTAATTCATATAATAATCTATGGGGTATCTATAACAAACAGGTGTTATAACTTGAAATAAGACCAAAAAGGCTGTCAAAAAATCCAAATAGTTTGCTGTTATTTTCTCAACAATAAATTGTAGAAAACATCATTGTAACTGTTTAGCCCACTACACACCTGTAAGATTATGGTTGCTACAGCTCCAGTCAGGTACAATGAAAGACAGTCACAAGCTGTAGCTGTCCACTTGTCACTCCCACCAGTTGGTCTAAAACAACAAAAACAGACAACTTGTTTTATAACAAATAGCCTAAGATACAGAAATATAAAAGAACCACTATATGTATATATTCATATATATATGAACAAACTTCATATGTAGTGAGAAATCAATTAAAGCATGGCTTCTGTTATTTTCATAATTTTCTTCTGTTTTCATAGACTTTTGCTTATTCCTCTCTATTCTACTTAGGGATCATATCATATGCTAACATGTATATCTGTTCTGCAGCTACACTGAGAACCCTTAAAAAGGTAATGTTTTACGTATTTTTTTTTTTTTACCTATTATGTACATTTCATACATGCTGAGTAGACTATAAACTCTTGAGAGTGGGGATAACGTATTATGTGTTATGTCCATCATCATATCCCTAATGCCTAGGATAGTGCCTGGCACACAGAAAGCACTTTAAAACTATTTAATGGAAATTTAAAAAGAACAATCCCTTTGCAAGAATGATTCCACTGCCCAAACATTTTTGAAAGCTTTTTTCTGGAATTTAAATCTAATATGAATTGCTACCCATGAATATTAGCCTCAATAATTTATGGACAATTTATTTTTAATATTCATGGTAAAAATGTTCAATAGGGGCGCCTGCGTGGCTCAGCTGGTTAAGCATCTGACTTTATTTATTTATTTATTTACTTATTTGAATCCAAGTTAGTTAACATAGTGTAATAATGATTTCAGGAATAGCATCCAGCTCTTGATTTCGGCTCGGCCAGGATCTCACTCACAATCATGAGATCAAATCCTGTGTCAGGCCCCGCACTGAGCATGGAGCCTGCACAGGATTCTTTCTCTCCCTCTCTCTCTGCCCCCTCCCGCTCACGCGTGTGCTCTCTCAAAATAAGTAAACGTTTAAAAAAATGTTCAATAAATATTGACAGGTCAATGAAAAGCAGAATATTCAATTTCCTCGTCTATTTTAGTTTGTGGAATTGAAACTGACTTTCCATCAAATCCGCCTCCAAAGAATAAAGAACTGGTACCATGAAAGAGATTACAAGTATCATAATGCAGGCTCTAAAGGTTCTCTATACATGATTTCTAGATCTGGAGTTTCAATGGAGTCGACCCATCGGGTAAACAACTAACCTGGCCAATCTTTTCACATTAATGAGTGAACAAAACCAACTGTGCATGTAGTTTGACCAAGTAGGATTTAGTAAATATGCTACACTATTTACTAAGAAGCCCAAATGATGTTCTTAAGAATTAAGAATTTAAATTACCAGTGACTCTTAGAATTAGTTGTGGTTTTTAAAATTTATTATGACGATATTCAGATAAAAATCAGTGTTAACAGGGGCACCTGGGTGGCTCAGTTGGTTGAGTGTCCGACTTTGGCTCAGGTCATGATCTCGAGGCTCATGAGTTTGAGACCCACATCGGGCTTGCTGCTACTAGCCTCTCAGTGCAGAGCTCACTTCGGATCCTCAGTCCCCTTCTCTCTGCCCCTTCCCCACATGCACTCTCCCCCAAATAAATATTTAAAAATAATCAGTGTTAACATTAAGATTTTCTTATGCTCTATTATGAATATATATTTTGTAAATATTAACTTTTAAGATTATGAAAGTATTTACAACATTAAAAAATTCTTTGGTCTGTATTCATACAACTCTGTTTCAGTTGGGAAAGATGAAAAGGCTCTGGAAATGGATAGTGGTAAAGGTTGCACAACATTGTGAATATGTTTAATACAACTGAAATGTACACTGAAAATGGCAAAATATATATGTTTTGTGTATTTTACTATAAGAAAAAGATTTTTCAGAAGGGTAGTAAATCATAGTGATTAGAGCTCCAATTCTTCTTTTAAAATATCTACCTATTTATTTGTCTATAGCAGGGGAGGGACAGAGAGAGGCAGAGAGAGAATCCCAAGCAGGCTCTGAACTGTCACCACAGAGCCTGACTTGGGGCCTGATCTCACAAATTGTGAGATCATGACCTGAGCCAAAACCAAGAGTCAGGCGTTTAACCAAGCCACCCAGGCACTTTGCTCCAATTCTAAATTCAGACTTGTTTATAATCCTAGCTCAAAAGTTAATAGATGTATTACTCTGGAAAATAACCTCTTGAAGACTCAATTTTCTTATCTATAAATAATACCTTATCTATAGCTTAAAGGTTTATTGTGAGGATTAACTAGAGTAATGCCTGTAAGACAATTAACACAGGGTCCAGAAGTGCTAAAGGTTAGCCAGTATTAGACTCATGAAATAATGGTATTCCATTTGAGTCCAAAAGATATAATTCAAGGTGTGTATAGGAACACATTCTCTACATTATTGGATACAATTAAAGGATTGATGAATTCTGTTCAATTGCTCTGATTGAACTGTTCAAGGTAGAACTGAAAATTAGGATAAAATATTTTTTAAATTTTTAAAAAGTTTGTTTTTGAGAGAAAGTGATGAGCGGGGGAGGGGGAGACACAGCATGTGAAGCAGGCTCTGCGCTGACAAAGAGTGCCCGATGTAGGGCTCAAGCTCATGAGCCATGACATCATGACCTGAGCCAAAGTCAGACGCTTAACCGACTGAGCCACCCAGGCGTCCCCAGGATAAGAATTTTCAGGATGGTTGGCCTGAAATTTCCATTCCAGGGCATTAAATTCTTTCAATTTATAGAACAAATTTATTGATGTGGCCCCACAGTCACTCTTAGTAATCGCAGACAGTGGAAAAGGTACCTGTAAGATTAGAGAAATGTTCTGTGCAAACAGGCAGATTATGGAAACTACTATTGATAAGCTCTTCAAGAACATTAAATAAATGGTCTACCAGCAATTAGAACAGAAAGGGGTCACTAAGAACAAGGTATCCTATTGTGGAGACCAATTTTAATACAGTGTAGGGAAATACTAGTGACTGAAAGAGATGTGCTCCACAGCAGTGAAGTCAGCTGGTCTTGACTGTTCATTTATTAGGGCTGGTATAAAAAGAATTACTGTCATGATGCCCCTAAGATCTCTGAGTTCCAATTCTAAGATTCTATATATCTCTTATTTTTATTAAAGTATAATTAACAAAGTTATGTTAGTTTCTAGTGTACAACATATTGATTCAATAATTCCATACATTACTCAGTTCTCACCCTGGTAAGTTTGTCACCATACAACATTATCATAACATTATTGACTATATTCCCTATGCTGACTTTTCATCTCCATGAATTTTATGAAGGGAGTTTTTTTTAATTTCATTTCCCTTTATTTTATAAAGGGAAGTTTATACTTCCTAATCCCCCTTTATAAAATTCTATAATTCTTATTACAAAGAATTAGATTTATTTCCATGGATTTATCAATGAATAAATGTGCCCTACAAACAGAAAACTGCCACTTCTGTATTTTTCAAAAAGAAATCTGAGGACAATACATACCCATATTAAGTCTCATAGGAATCTTCTATGAACAGTTATATACAAAAAATTGGGACAAATGGATAAATTCTTAGAGACATAGAATCTTCCAAGACATAGTCAGGAAGAAATAATCCGAACAGACCGACTGGTGGTAATGAAAGTGAGGCAATAAAAACAAACAAACAAACAAAACAAAAAAAACCCCAAACCTCTCAACAAACAAAAGTCCAGGATCAGATGACCATACAGGTGAATTCTTCCAAACATTTAAGAAAGGGATAATAATATTTACCCTCAAACTATTTCAAAAGTTAAAAAGGAAGGAATACTTCCTAACTCATTCTATAAGGCCAGCATTACTCTGGTACAATGGGATATCACTTCACACATCTTCTTCATCCACTCATCTACAGGTTGACAGGTTGCTTTCCTATCTTGGTGAGGCTACTGTAAAGAATGCTGACATGAACATAGGGGTGTGTATGTCTTTTTGAATCAGTGTTTCAGTTGTGTTTTGATAAATACCTAGAAGTGGAATTGCAGGATCATATACTAGTTCTATCTTAAATTTCTGAGGAACCTCTTTGGTGTTTTCCATAGTGGCTGCACCAACTTATATTCCAACCAATATTACATCAGTTTCCCTTTTCTCTACATCCTCACCAACATTTGTTATTTCTTGTCATTTTGATAATAGCTATTCTAACACGTGTGAAGAGATATCCTATTGTGGTTTGACCATCTGTAAGTCTCCTTTAGAAAAAATGATCTATGTGTAAGACCTGAAACCATAAAAACTCTAGAAAAGAACACAGGCAGTAATTCCTCTGACATTGCCCATAGCAACATTTTTCTAGAGATGTCTCCTGAGGCAAGGGAAACAAAAGCAAAATTAAACTATGAGGACTACATCAAAATAAAAAGCTTTTGTATGGCAAAGGAAACAACCATCAAAACAAAAAGACAACTTACTGAATGGGAGAAGATATTTGCAAATGATACATCATCATGTTTTAAATGAAAGAAAATTTCCTGTGCTTTTAGAAGGAAGAGGTAGATCACTATTGCTTTCCTAGCTTCATGGCTTTAGAACTCTCTGGTGCTGTTCTCCCAAAGTGACAGAAAATATGGCCTCATACTTTGATATCTTGCTCCTCTCCCCTACTTTTATCTGCATCTTTTCTCTCCTTTGCCCCAGTGTCTGTCTTGCTCAAATTAGGCTCTATCCCCAACAGTTTCTGCTCAGTGTGAGGTCATGGAAGAGAGCATCAGTTTACTTCCAAAGGTTATATGGCTAAGGTTCCAGCACCACAAAAATGCGGCACATTATAGATCTCTCACATCCAATTATGAAGAGCATCTTGCATTATTCCCTTCTTGGTCTTGGTTGTTGTTCTCAGATTGGCTTACATTGGCTCCAGTGAAAACCTGTTGTCAATTACTATTCTCAGAGCTGTTAGAATCCCAGTCAGCCTTCCTTCCACACAAATGCCGATAACCCTAAGGGTCCATAAGGGCATGGTGTACCACATGGTGTACTTGTTTGTATTTGGGGCTTACAGAGGGAAACCTAGGTGTCTACTTAGGTTTTAGAGATCGACTGTGCTGTCTTTAGTTTTGCTATCCAAACTGCTCTGTGTTTATGGTAGAATTCTACTAGATTCAAAAAGTATTTCATGCCACTTTCAGAATCCTAATTCACTTTTTGGTAATTTATGTATTTTTAGCTTTCCATGCAATGCTAAGCTTATAAAATATACTTTATTTCTATCTGCCTATGTCCTTCAAGTTTTTAATAATTTAGCAGTTTGAATCTACCTAGATACCCGTGATACTCACCTATCTATATTCCTTGGTACCTCTAAAGTTTATGTGCTCCAAATTTTTATCTTTCCCTCTTCTTAAAACCTCAAAATTAACTATATTTTTAAATAACTGCTTATTTGTGTGTGGGGGGGGGGGGGAAGAGGGAGGGAGGGAAAAAATACGAGTGGGGGAAGGGCAGAGAGAGGAGGGACAGAGGATCCAAAGTGGGCTCTGTGCTGACAGCAGAGAGCCCGAGGTGGGGCTTGAACTCATGAACCGTGAGATCATGACCTGAGCTGAAGTCAGTCACTTAACCAACTAAGCCACCCAGGCGCCCCCAAATTAACTAGATTTATGAAATTTCAGAATTCTAGTAAAATTAAAACTGACAAGAACCCAACAAAAAAGAAAAATACTTGTAATTATTCAATAGTGAGAAAATTTACTCAGCTAAAAACTACCTTATATCAACAAGAGAGCATTCCAAAGATAATCTTCCCATTGTCCTTAGGTTTTCTTGAAGCTCTCGTAAACAGGTAATATTCACTACTAGTTCAACACCCACGTCATACAGCAAAACCTATGAAAATAGTAACTTTGAGTCTGTGGAAAGACAGTATTTCAAAATGTTTTTCACAAATTGAATAGCATAATAAAAATTAGATTTAAAAAATTTCAAGATAAAATACTGAATCCATTCACCTTCACAATTATATTTTTAACTCTGCATTTACCTCTACCAATGTGTCTGTAACCATTCTGATGATCTGGCCTCTTTGCCACTGATTTTTATCTGGGATCCTAACTGCACAGTGCATATCATTTTCCCATTTAACGGGTTCCCATTTCGAGTCTTCATAAGCAGCTACCATCTTTTCTTCTAAACTGTATAGAGAAAAAAAATTAACTTTCAAACCTTTCCTTACAACACCTAAGTCTCTAACCACGTCTTCTACTGTCCCCCCTTTCTCACTCTACTCAAGCCAAACTGGATACCTTGTTTTTCCTTGAATACCCAAGCACATTTCCACTGCAGGGCCTTTGAACTTGTTCTTCCCTCTGCATGAGATGATCTTCCTCCAGATACCCTCATGGTTTACTCCCTCTCTTCCTTTAGGATCCATTTCAAATGTCATAGTCTTTTTGAGGCCTTCCCTGATTATCCAAAATTGCCTTCCTCCTCAACTGCTTTTACTCTACTGTCTTTATCACCATCTACTACAGTAAATATTTTGTCTATTGTCTCTCTACCAGAATTTAAGCTTCATGACGCCAAAGACTTGTAAATGTTTTTACCACTGTATCCCCAACACCTACAATACTGGTTGTCAAAAATAGGTGTTCAATAAGTATTTGGGGAATGACTAATTCTAATATAGTGAAAATAGCCAGTAAATACACTATTTGTATACTTTTAACCAGTGTTTAAGTGACTGTTTAACTGAAATAATTTTGCTTTTAAAATTCTACATTTGTGATTTCTATATTTTTGAAACAAAATATAGAAAAAAGCCCATATGCAATCCATGTTTTCCTTATATGTTATACCTGTTAAGTAAGTTTTCTGTCAATAACCACTGAACATAAATCTTCTCAGGAGATATCACATTACAGATATGTACAGGTAGTTCCTTATTATAAAGTGACTGGAGATTCTCATTAGGTAGAGATTTTATAGATACAGGATTTAAGCTGTTTACTTCATTTGAAATAATTTCTTCTGGAGAAGGATCCCATACTTCACTATGTTTTTTGGAATTATCCTTGAGGGTATACCTGGAAAATAACAAAATCCATTAGCAAAAATAGTTTGCAAAATATTCATGTTTGTATTTGCTTAGATCTAGAGATGAACAAGTTTTTTTTTTAAACGTTTATTTTTGAGAGACAGAGATATAGAGCATGAGCAGGGGAGGGGCAGAGAGAGAGAGAGGGAGACACAGAATCTGAGGCAGGCTCCAGGTTCTGAGCTGTCAGCACAGAGCCCAATGTGGGGCTCGGACCCACGAACCGCAAGATCATGACCTGAGCCAAAGTCGGGAGCTTAACCAACTGAGCCACTCAGGTACCCCTAGAGATGAACAAGTTTTAGCTATGATTCGCTGCTTCCCAGTTTTCATATTAACAGCAATTTTAGTTTCTTTTTTTAAAAAGGGCTAACTATTACCAAAGTAAGTACAAAAACCACCCTTAAAAGCCAAACTTTCGGGGCGCCTGGGTGGCGCAGTCGGTTAAGCCTCCGACTTCAGCCAGGTCACGATCTCACGGTCCGTGAGTTCGAGCCCCGCGTCAGGCTCTGGGCTGATGGCTCGGAGCCTGGAGCCTATTTCAGATTCTCTGTCTCCCTCTCTCTCTGCCCCTCCCCCGTTCATGCTCTGTCTCTCTCTGTCCCAAAAATAAATAAAAAACGTTGAAAAAAAAAAAAAATTTAAAAAAAAAAAAAAAAAAAAAAAAGCCAAACTTTCTTTTTTTTTTTTTTTTTGAGTGAGCAAGAGCATGAGTGGGGGGAGGGGCGGAGAGAGAGGGAGAGAGAATCCCAAGCAGGCTCCACACTCAGTATTGAGTCCAGCATGGGACTTGATCCCACAACCCTGTGATCATGACCTGAGCTGAAATCAAGAGCTGGATGCTTAACCAACGGAACCACCCAGGTGCCCCCAAACTTTCTATTTTAGAAGCGTTTTAAATACCAAGTTTGTTCATAATTTCATCATCTGCCATTGATATCTTGTACTCAAAAAGAGAAGAATTATTGATAATTTGTTTTGATGACTAAAAAGTATCAATCCACTTGCCAGTGAGAATACAAGTGGAAGCCAATTGCTATTAAGATGTATTAAAAAGAGAAATTATTGAAGTGTTTAGAATGTTTAATAAGTCAGGTTAGTTCAGACTGAAAACACAGATAATTAGATGTCCTTTATTTTTATTAAAGAAAAACTTAATTTCTTTCACAATAAGCTTGAGATTTAGCTAACCAAGGTGACTTAATTTTTGTTGCTATATCTAATGGATAATTTTCAGCCCTTACTTGACTTGAATTCTCAGCACTAGCTACTCTTTCCTTCTTGAAACGTTCTCTCTCTGGTTCCTGGTTTTTCTTCAGTCTCAGGCTCATGATCTACCAGTTTTGGACTTTCTTTCTCATAGATTATAATCCTCATAGTTGCATCTTCATCAAGGGAAATTGAGATGAATAATGAAAGTGATTTTCATTTATTCTAATGGACTCATTTATATGCTGCTAACTCCCAGGTGAATCACTTAACCATGTCTCTCTTCAGAGATCCATATATTCATTTCCTCCATTTAATTAATGTTTACTGCAAACACTCCCACCCCTCTGCCCTTCTATATTGCGGTCACCTCAACCACTGGTCTGTCTTGGGTATTATTAGCACAATGGCTCAAATCTGGCTCTCGTTCAACGTATCCACTTGAACCCAGAAAAAATTCACATTTCTTCAAATGGGAATGTGGGCTAATTCTACCACTAACTACTCTATACTGACATTTCTCTTACTAATTCTCTTCTCAAATAGGTACAAATGGCTACTAAAGCAGATGTTCTACCTAGAAATAAGATGCTATTCTCTTTTTAGAAGTACTTTCAATCCTGAGGAGCCATTCTCTTGGTTTCAGGGTCACTTAGGGATGGAGGGAAAAGCCACTCTACTCCCCATTAAACTAATGACTCCAATTATTTTTCCTGATTCAAAAACAGGGGGAAACTCCAAAGCAGATATCCAAAAGGAAATGATATGCCACTTTTTTTTTTAAGTTTTATTTATTTATTTTGAGGGAGAGAGAGAGGGAGAGAAGGAGCAAGCAGCGGGGGGTGGGGGGGCAGAGAGAGAGGGAGAGAGAGAACCCCAAGCAGGGTCCGCACTTGTCAGTGCGTGGAGCCCAACGCAGGGCTCAAACTCACAAACCGCGAAATCATGACCTGAGCCAAAATCAAGAGTCGGATGCTTAACTCTTGACGCTTAACTTGAGCCACCCAGGCGCGCTACCACCTTCCTGTGAATAAACTGAATTTTTTAAAGTTTGGAGGTCTACTTACCCTACTTCATAAGATGCTAGGCCCTCTTTGACTAGCTGGTCATTTATACTAGTAGGAGTCATTCCAGGAGCACCAAGAGAATCAAAAAGCTCAACTAAGAGCACATTATCTTCCAGAATTTCTGTAAAACCATTAAGATGAGTTTGGGGAAAGAAAGAAATATGTCATAAAATATACTAAATGAGGCAATTTTAAATAACAGGAAACTTAATTTCGTTTTGCATACATGTGGTTTCTTGCTAAGTAATATCAAAGTCTCTCTGCAGGGGTAAAAGTAGCACTTTGCAAACATAAAGCAATTGTCCATGTTGTCTGTAACATATGCAAATTAATACAATTTTTATTTTAGATTATTGTGTGCTGTTCTATAACACATCAAAAGCAGTTTAAAGCTTTTAAACTCAGAAAAATATAACTTGACCTATATTCATTGAATAAGTGTTCTGATGTGTCTTTAAACTGTTTTATTAAATTCAAACTAGTTCCAGAGGACAAAAGAATGAAAGTTAATTCAGTCCAGTGATTATCTGCTAAGGTTTACAGCTTTTAGAAAAATGGCACAAAGTTCAAAACAACAAAAACTCCAAAAACACCCTTAATTAAAGATTGGAACCTGGAATTTTTTCCCATTCCTCTGTTTTTAGAACAAACTATCCAACTTTTAATTTCTTTTAGAAAACAAATTGGCTACTTCAACAAGTAGATCTATTTAGATTTCTTAAACTAAACTGGGAGTTTATGGGCAAAATTTACATCTCATGTGCCTGTTTACTTGCTTATGGTACACAGCACAGAGAACCTGCCTAATATGTATCTGCATAAACAACAGAGGAATTTCTTTAGAAAACACACACTTCAATGCCTTAACATATGCAGTGAATGCATACTTAAACTGCAGTTTATGCCTACTACAATTTCTACACAACAGCAGCTAGAGCTGCAGGCCAGAATGATGATTCTAAATAAAAAGATGAAGAGTTACCAGCATCCTATATCATAAAAACACATATTATACAACTTTTTCCAAGGGCCTAAAAATGATTGTGGACTCCTTTTTAATGGATCAGATACGTCATCTAGAAATAAAAGGCTAAACGATGATGAGCCTCAATAAATTTTCATCTCCGTACTTTTCCATCTCTTGTGCTCTCGCGTTCCCTTTAGTTCTTTGACTATATTTCCCATACACAAAGTTCTTTATTCCTGTATGTTCTGTACTGTCACCACCTTCCTTGCTCTGCTAATTAAAATTTAAATATCCGTTGCTTTATAAGGTAACAATGCACATTAATGGAAAGCTCCCCTTCTGGTCTGTGGTAGTTCATTTTAATATTAATGTCTTAAAACTCTTAATTTCATCATTGCATAGGTTGATGAGGTATTTTAGATTTAAGGAGTGCCAGAAGGCCCTGCTCAAATTATCTAGGATAATAACTATATTGTGACTAGTGTTTGGATATTAATGGTGTAACAAGTAATTAAGTGAGTAAGCAAAAGAAAGAGTAAAGAAAGGAACCAAGTCAGGTCCACTGCAGGGAGGGGGAGCTAAAACCAACAGAATAAAATACCAAAAGGAAAGTTGGTAAGCAGAATTATCTAGGTTAAATTCTGCACAAAATCAGTGGAGATAACTCAAGGACTAAGAAGCCCTTAATTTACTGTTCATAACAGAGAAGACAGATATAAAAATGTTATTGACTGACAATGCAATATCTATAATCACATTCCTCCCTAAAGAAACTATTCTTCAGAACAATTTCTTGTATCAACAATGTATATAAATTATCACTGATAGGCATCAGTTCTACGTTAAGTAACCTTGAGCAGCTGACCAGTAAGCTTCAGTCTCCTCACTGTAAAACAGGCTAACGCTCTTACAGTAGTTGGGTTCATTTAACGTAGTATGATAAATGTGAACAAATAGGTGCTGTAAAAATTACCCTGGAAATTCCCATAAATCAACCCTAAGTAAACATGATCTTGTATATTCTGCACTAGTACTTATTAAGACCAACACAGTCAGATAAACAACAGAATCCTACACCTCCCCATACCCGAATTCAAACCCTTTGGGGCCAGACATGTTTCAGAACTCTTCAAATTGAGAAAGACTACGTAAAATATACACTGAATATTTTGTAATAGCTCCAGCAGACTGAGGCAGCAGCCTACAAACATACATTACTATCCTGAAACGGAATATATGATATTTACTATAAAGGAGATAAAGACTGTATGTACCTTCATGTCAATTCAGATCAGATTTTGCTACTCAACTTTTCATTTTCAGAACATGTTGGGTTATAAAATTGTAAGGTAATAGTCAGCCTGTCTCTTGGACCCAAACTCCTCCAAAAAAGAAACAACATTTTTTCTAAATATGGGGAGAGCCTACAGTTGAATTCACTTAAGTCATATGAAAAAAAAAAAAAAAAAAGAACATATGAAAACTATTTACCAGTTATGTCCTACTTCCCCTCACTTCCCTGCACATTAAACTTTAGCATCCATCATGCCAAAATCAGGATAGAGTCCTTGCAAAAATGCAAACAGAAATAAGAGAAGCTAATTTCTGGCTTTAGAGCTTTCAAGAGGCCATGTCCAGGATGACTTCATCTTTTAATTTTTTTAAGAATTTATTATTTATGTTTTAAAAAATTTTTAAATGTGTATTTACTTTTGAGAGAGAGAGAGAGAGAGAAAGAACACAAGCGGGGAGGAGCAGAGAGAGAGAGGCAGACACAGAATTGGAAGCAGGCTCCAGGCTCTGAGCTGTCAGCATAGAGCCCGACATGGGGCTCGAACTCACGAACCATGAGATCATGACCTGAGCCTAAGTCAGACAGGTGCCCGTTAAGATTTTATTTTTAAGTAATCTTTATACCCAATGTGGAGCTGGAACCTACAACCCTGAGATCAAGTCACACCCTCCATCAACTGAGCCAACCAGGCACTCTTGGGATGACTTGGTCTCTGATGGTAAATTCTGCCTCTTGCTGATTTTAGATTCTAGAGCTGGCAACTATACCTACTATACCCAATGCACAATACATGTTCTCACTACTCTTACTGATGACACATTGAATTTATTCTGAGTTCTGGCAAATGTTACAATGTTACTCTTATTTAAAATTATATATGACCATACAGCAACAAATGAAAATGGAAATAGCTTACTAATGACTGAACATGTCATAAATTTATCTTGAGTCTTTTCTTCAAATTTGTCCTTAGCTTTTTTGGACCACTGCACTGCTCTCATACGTGGTTCAATATAGGCCAGCTTACATTTGATTGCCTGTGTCAAACAGAATTGCGCCATTAAGAAAAGTAAACTTAATTTCCAATTATTTTAAAATTACAACAAAATTTTATGTGTACGAAAAACTTTGTGTTTGAATTTAATGCATATTTAGAAAATAAATAAATGTACAAAGGTATCTACAAAATATTTTATAAATACAAATAATTGGAATCAACAGAGTATTTGGTTGAAGGAATTACTGCACATTTAGACATTGATATAACAAGCATCCACTGAAAGTATGATATGCTGTTAAATGAGAAAATCAGGTTATAGGACTATTTGTCTAATCCTATAATCGCTAAAAACAGAGAAGACACGTCTTAGATTTATATATATCAAAAATACTCAACAATTCTGAGTGATTCCTCTTTTTATCTGTATTTTCAAGTTTTTCCTATAATTTTTACCCATTTTTAAAATGAAAAATATTGTTTAACCAAATTCAAACGCTTAGGTGCAACATGACATAGAAAATCAGCCTTAACCATATCTCTGGGGAGTAGGATTCCAAGAGAAGGGTAATTTTTCACTTTTTCTTCCAGACTTTTCTCTCTCTTGCACACGTTATATATACTTACACATAAATGAGATTGCAGTAAAAATACTCCTATGATGAGTTTTGTTTTCACAAAATACATCATCCTCTTACCTCATTATACTGGTATAACATTAAGAGCTGCAGAACAGTAATACATAGACACAAACATACATACACATATACATTTATAATTAATGCTTATTTGCTAAGATATACATACATCTTAATAACTTATAGTTGCTATATAGAAAATTATAGGAACCACAGCAACTCTTTTCTATAGTCTATGTGTTAGAAATTACTTACAGACAAAAATGTTAACAGAATATTTCTATGGTAAAAATTATTTCTAAAATTACTTTCATATTTGTGCTAATATTCTAACCCTATGATTCATGATAAATAGATTACCTTCTCTGGGGGATTCAGAAACTCATCCTTTATTTTACGCATTTCTTTAAGTGTTATTTTTGCAGTATTGCCAAAGTCCACATATTGAACTTCAACTTCACGACGTCCAGGCAATCCTTCAAAAGTTATGAAATTAGAAATTGCAAACTTGGAAAAAAAGAGACCCAGAGATTTACCTTCCAACATTACCCCTAGCTTACTAAAGATAGATAACTGAGCAAAATGTTAAGATCAAGTAACATCACTTCCACGATTAATCTGTACCAACTCAAATGGGATCAGTTTTTAAGCATAATATTTCCCTGTAGAAATAGTGTGCAATCTCCTACCAACGACTTTTGCTCGGTACCAAACTCCATCTTCAAATTTAGCTACACAGGCTTGATCTTGAACTGGACAGAGGATTTCCAGATTTTCTCCATCTTCACTTTTATAGAATTCCTCAATTGTCTTTAATAGAAATAAAAAATCCAGGCTCTCTATCTAAGAGATAAAGGGATTAAAACACATGGTATGTATTATAAGCACTATTCATAAAATTACCAAATGTTAGAATCAGATAAATCATGTCACATAATTTATATTTGAAGTATCTTATTACAGAAGCAATAAATAAAATTAGCAAATGTGGACATAACAAAAAGTTTTAAAAATCACATTTCTCCAGGGGCACCTGGGTGGCTCAGTTGGCTGAGCGTCCCAACTTCAGCTCAGGTCATGATCTCATGGTTCATGAGTTTGAGCACTATATCAGGCTTGCTGAGGTTGGCACAGACCCTGCTTCAGATCTTCTGTCCCCTCCTCCCTCTGTTCCTTCCCTGCTCATGCTCTCTCTCAAAAATGAATAAGAACATTAAAAACATATCCAGATACCTTAAATGTATCCTTCCAGATCCTTTTCTTATACACAAACTTTCCATATTTTTTAAAACAAAAATGAAATTATATCATTTATGCAATTTGATTACAGTTTGATAATTTGCATTTTCTATCAGTTCTCACTTTTCTATTTCAGTAAGGATTCCTATTAATGCTCCAGACCACATTTAGATACCCCATGCTGACCTAAACCAGTACTCAATTCAAGACTACACATTATATCTGGTTATTTCAATAAATCTTTTAGAATCTACCATGGTACTTTTATTTTAATGACTTGGTCTTGCTGAAGAGCATCTATTATGTAGTTACATCCTCATGCTATTATTTAGCTTGTTCCTCCATTAAGTAGTATCTAGCTCCTGAAATTTCCCAAAAGCTAAAAGTTGGTATCTATAGGTGTGATGGATTCAAACATTTTTTGGCCAGAATACAAGTAATTATACTTAAGTTGTAAATATACTTAGGTTGCAATACATCAAAAGACATAATAATCACTAACTCAACATTAACATGCTAAGATTCACATATAGATTGGGGTGATGATTTTGATCCCTCTGTTGTACAGTTATGTTTTTATCCTGTACCCACCAAATAATTCATGTAGTACTATTCTGGCATTATATGAATGTCCAGTTTCCTATCAACCATCTATCTCGTGGTTTTAAAGTGAATTGCTAATTCTTTAACTCAGTAATTTCAGTAGGGTTTGTGAAATGACTGCATTGAGCAAATTTGAAATTTCTTGTACTAAATAAGAGTATTTGGTTACTGTAGTTCTTAAAGCATCTGAAACACAGTTCTTAAAAAAACAATCCCAAAACATCATAGATAAACGTTTGATTATCTTCCCAAATACCAATTCTTAAGTTTAAAAATACTTTAAAATCCATTTCAAATGGCAAAAATTTAGGTTTTTCTCTTTTTTGAGCATTATAATGCGAGTGGAAATTTTGTGAATCTAGCTTTTCTTGTTATTCCATTTAAATTACTTAAAATTTTAAAATTTTGTAAACTTTTATTTCTAAGTAGATATTATTCATATTCTTCCATTAATAGGTTATCCAAATGGAACAGTGAAAAATTCAACAGAGGAGTAACATCAGCAAAATAGCAGACTGGGGGTTCCAAGTTCTCGTTCCCACACAGAAACATTGAAAAAAAATGAGAAGCCATATGAAATTTTTCAGAACTCTGGAAAAGTCAAGGGTTTACTGCAACCAAGCAAAACCCAATCAAGTTCCTGGCATTCAAAGAAATCTCTGTCAAAACATTTGCTGAACACAAGCTAAAGGAACAGAGACTTTAGTGATCACAAAAAGGAACAGTCTTTACAAAAATAGAATGGGAAAGTCTCAAACAAACCAACCACTATAGTCTTCAACAATTAAGAAAACCCAGCAAATCCCAGGGAGGTGGGGATCTGATTTTCAGAGTTACAACATTCTAATATTCAAATGCCCAGTTTTCAACAACAACAAAAAAATCAGGTGAAATACAAAGAAAAAGGAAAACATGTCTCACTCATAGGAACAAAATAAATAGTAACCACCTCTGAGGAAGCCCAGATATTGGACTTACTAGACAAAGACTTTAGAACTGTCTTAAATATGTTCAAAGAACTAAAGGAACACATGGATAAAGAACTAGAGGAAACCAGAAAAACAATAAAGGACCAAAATTAAAATACCAACAAAGAGATAGAGATTATAAAAAGGAATCAAACAAATTCTGGAGCTGAAAAATACAATAAGTGAAGTGAAAAAAACACCAGAGGGTTCAACAGCATGTTTGAGCAAGCATGAGAAAGGATCAGTGAACCAGAAGATAGGGTAACTGAAATTATTAAGTGGGGAAAAGAAAAAAGAGCAAAGGGAACAGAGACTCAGGACTTGGACAGAGACTAAGAATACCATTAGACATATTAATATACACATTATGGGAGTCTCTGAAGGAGAAGAGAAAGAAAGGAGCAAAACAATTATTTGAAGAAATAATTTCTGAAAACCTCCCAAATTTAGTGACAGACATGAATCTATAAATCCAAGAAGCTCAATGTTATGGGTTAAATTATATCTCCAAGCAAGATGTGTTGGAGTTGGAACCTGAGAATGTGACATTATTTGGAGAAAGAATCTTAACAGAGATAATCAAGTGAAAATGATTATGGTAGGTCTTAATCCAATATGAGTGGTGTCATTAAAAGGGGAAGATTTAGGTACAGAGACAAACACAGAAGAATGCATGTGAAGATGAAAGCAGAGATTATGGTAATGCAAGTCACAGACCACCCAAAATTTCCAGCTAACCACCAGAAACTAGGAGAAAAGAATGGAATATTCTCACTCACAGCTCTAAGAAGGAACCAACCCTATTTATACCTGAATCTCACACTTCTAGACTCCAGAACTATGGGGCAATAAATTTATGGTCTTTAAGTCACTTAATTTGTGTAACTTTGTTATTGCAGCCCTCGGAAATGAATACAGATTTTGATTTTGAGAAGTAGGGTGTTGCTGTAAAAAATACCTAAAATGTGGGTGTGTCTTTGGAATTAGGTAATGGATAGAGAAGAAGTTTTGAAGTGTTTGAATGAAAAGTCCAGATTGCTTTGAAAAGAATTTTGGTAGAAATATGAATGTCAAAGTTTCTTCTGGTGAGATCTCAGACAGAAATTAGGAGCATGTTATTGGAAACTACAGGAGAGGCAATCCTTGATATAAAGTGGTAGAGAACTTGGTTGAATTGTATTCTGTCAGATAGAAAGTAGAACTTTAATATTTAGCTGAGGAAATCTCTAAGCAAATTGTTGAACGTGCAGCTTGGTTTCTCCTTGCTGTTTAAAATAAAACACGAGAAGACAGAGATAAAGAAAGAATTGCTAAACATAAAGGAAACAGAACTTGAATTTAGAAAATTTTTAGCCTATCCATATTGTAAACAATGAGAAAGTATGCTTAGAGAGGACACCAAGGGTGTGGCTGAAGAGATTATGGGCAGGTGGCTTGTGGATCCAAGCAATCATCTCAGCAGAAACTCTGCCAGCTTAAAATGGAGGGAATAGAGATGGGAAGAAAGAAGGAAGGCTGTTGAACTTGTGGGATTCTATAGGCAGGAAGT
This sequence comes from Panthera onca, assembly GCF_046562875.1. Lineage (NCBI taxonomy): Eukaryota > Metazoa > Chordata > Mammalia > Carnivora > Felidae > Panthera > Panthera onca. The sequence goes on from NC_138339.1 coordinate 240,150,469, forward strand.
GAGCTGATGGAGCTATTCAGCCCTGCACATGTTTTATCTTTGAAGAAAAAGGTATAATGACCCTGAAGGTAGTTCAGAGGCTGGTGTGTCTGCTACTGCCACCAGGAGCCCAGAGGGCACAAGTCTGAGAGGCAGGATTGACTTGTCCTCTGTTCCAAGAGGTGCAGCCTCCTGGGTTCCAGAGCATGAAGACAAATACTCAATTCCAATAATTGAGGCTGCTTCTAGAGCTGAGTAGGTAAAGCCAAAATAGGCTGAATAATCCTAGTGGGACTGAAAGGTGGAGCATCTAGCCAGTGAAGATTATTCTCAAGTCATAAGAATCTAACAGAATTTGCCCCGCTAGGTTTTAGATTCCTCTGGTTTCACATATTCAGATATAGACAAGAATTTTGCCCCAGCTTGTATGCTACTAATTCTTCACCTGTACTTGAATTAGACGATGAGATTTGGGACTTTTGGCTGATGATACTTATGTATAAGATTTTGGACTTAGAATTGATGCTGGAATGATTGGGATGGGATGAATGCATTTTGGATGTGAGAAGGACATGAATTTCTGATGGAGCAGAGAGTAGACTGCTTTGGGAACTGTGTCCTCCTCAAAAAATATGTTGGAGTTCTAACCCCTCAGTACCTCAGAATGTAACCTTATTGAAGATAGGGTTTTACAGAGGTTATCAAGTTAAAATAAAGTCTTAGGTGGGACCTAATTCAATATGACTGGTGTCCTTATTAAAAAATTGAGACAGACAAGTTCAGAGAAAATGCCATGTGAAGGCAGCAGAAGAGACTGGGATAATGCAGAAGCCAACAAGTGGTAAAGATTGCCAGCATACCACCAAAATCTAGGGGAGAGACATGGAATGGATTTTCCCTTTAAGACCTCAGAAGGAATGAACCCTGCCAACACCCTGATTTTAGACTTCTAGACTCCATCACTTCAGACCACAAAATTTTGTCATTTAAGCTATCCACTTTATGGTATTGTGTTACAATGGCCCTAGGAAGCTAATACACTCAACAAACCCCAAGTAGAATAAACCCAAAGAGACACACTCATACGCATTATAATCAAATTATCAATAACCAGAGACAAAGGCAGAATCTTGAAAACAGTGAGAGAGAAGCAACTTGTCATGTACAAGGGATCACCAGTGAGCTTACTTGCTGATTTCTTCTAAGAAACCTTTGAGGAAAGAAGACAATAGGGAGATAAATTTAAAGTGCTGGAAAAAAAACCCTGTCAACTGAGAATTACAGATCAGCAAAACTGTCCTTCAAAAATAAGGGAGAAGTTCAGCCATTCACAGAGAAACAAGTGGTGAGGAAATGCACTACCACTAAAGGGAGTCCTTTAGGTAGAGCTAGAAGGATGATAGAGTGTAGCTCTAGCATGTAACTCAGAGCCACAGGAAGATATAAAGATCTGTGGTTCAGGTAAATACAAGGACACACATGAAAGAAATATTAATTTTGGTTTGTAACTCCACTTTTATTTCTATTTATTTCTATAGGATAATATCTATTTCTATAGGATTTAAAAAACAAATAAAACCAGAAATCTATTAGCACACAATGTATAAAGATTACTTTTTTAATATTTATTTTTGAGAGAGAGAGGGCACACAAGCAGAGAAGGGGCAGAAAGAGAGGGAGACACAGAATCCAAAGCAGGCTCCAGGCTCTGAGCTATCAGCAGAGAACCTGACAGAGGGCTCGAACTCGTGAACCATGAGATCATGACCTGAGCCAAAGTCAGATGCTTAGTCGACTGAACTACCCAGGTGTCTTAAAGATTATTTTTTGACATCAATAATATAAATGGGGAATTTGGAGCTGCACAGGAGTAGGGTTTTGTGCAATTAAAGTTGGTATAAGTTCATATTAGATTGTTATAACTTTAGAATATTATATGTAATCCCCATGGTAATTATAAAAACAACTATAGATATATACAAAAGGAAATAAGAAGATAATCAAAACATGAAACTACAACATTTGCAAAGCCATGTTCCCTGTAGCATTATTCACAATAGCCAAGAGGTGGAAGCAAACCAAATGTCCATCAATGGATGAATGGATTATGGAGACAGTTTTAGTTCTGCAAAATGAAAGTTCTATAGATCTGTTGCACAACAATGTGGGTATGGTTAACACTACTGAACTGTACATTTAAAAATGGTGAGATAGTAAATTTTGTTATTTTTTTATGACAATGTTTTTTTAAAAATATAAAAAATGACATTCAAAAAAAACCCACACAACTAAACACAATAGAGATAAGTAATACAAGAAATGAGACAAAAAAGCTAGAAGATATACAAAAAACAAATAGCAAAATGGCAGAAGCCTTTCCAACAGTAGGTACTTTAAATGGATTAAACTCTCCAATTAAAAGGTAGATTTGCAGAATGGATTTTAAATCTTTTTTTTTTTTTAATGTTTATTTATTTTTGAGAGAGAAGGAGAGTGCGATTAGGGGAGGGACAGAGATTCCAAAACAGACTCTGTGCTGATAGCCTGTGCTGATAGCATCAGGCTTGATGCGGGGCTTGAAATTATGAACCAGGAGATGGTGATCCGAGCCAAAGTTGGATGCTTAACTGACTGAGCCACCCAGGTGCCCTTACAGAATGGGTTTTTAAAAAATGGTCCAACTATATGCTATCTATAAGATAATCACTTTAGATCCAAAAACATACATTGGTTGAAAGTGAAAAATTAGAAAATGGTATTCCATGCAAACAGTAACCAAAAGAGAGCCGGGGTGGCTACGCTATTACCAGACAAAATAGACTCTAAGTCAGATAATATTACAAGAAACAAAGAATGACATTATACATTGATAAAAGGGTCAATTAACCAATAAGACGTAACAATTACAAATATATATGCACCAAACATCAGAGCCCTCAAATATATGATACAAATATTGACAGAATTGAAGGGAGACAGTTTTTCAATAAAAGGAGACTTAAGTGCTTCATCTTCAAGAACTACAAAGATTATCAAGATGAAAATAGATTACTTGAACAACAGTACAAACCCCTTACACATGAAAGACATATACAGAACATTCAAGCCAACAGAATTTTTCTCAAGTGCACATGAAACATTCTCAGGATAGACAATACGTTAGGCAACAAAACAAGCCCTAATAAATTTTAAAATACTGAAAACATACACAGTATCTCTCCTAATCACAATGGAAGAAGACTAGAAATTAACAGAGAAAAACTGAAAAATTCACAACAAACTTATGGCATGTAGCAAAAGTCGTGCTAAAAGGGAACTTTATAGCTGTAAAATATATACAGTAAAGAAAAGAAAGATCATAAATAACCTAATGATAAACCTTAAGGGAAAAAAAAGGTAAAATAAACCCAAAACTAGCAGAAGGAAGAAAATAATAAAGATTAGAGCCTATATATAAATAAAATAGAAAATAGAGAAACAATGGCTAAAAAAAACAAAATCAAAAGTTGGCTTTTGAAAAATTAACAAAATTCACAAACCACTGACTAAGAAAAAAAGGAAAAATGCAAATTACTAAAGTCAGAAACAAAATGTGTCAATTTGGGGCACTTGGGTGGCTCAGCTGGTTAAGCGTCTGACTTTGGAGCAGGTCTGTGAGTTTCAGCCCCACATCCGGCTCTGTGCTGACAACAGGGAGCCTGGAGCCTGCTTCAGATTCTGTGTCTCCCCTCTCTGCCCCTCCCCCAATCACACCTCTGTCTCTTTCTGTCAAAAGTAAATAAAAACATTAAAAAAACTAAAAAAAAAGAAAATGGGTGAATTGCTACCGATTTTAATAAATAAAAAGCATTATAAGAATCTACTATAATTAGAAACACCTACCAAAACTGAATCATGAATAAATAAAAAAAGCTGAGCAGACTTGTATCTAGCAAGGAGACTGAATCAGTAATCAAAAACTTCCAAATAAAGAAATGCCCTGGATCATATGGCTTCTATGATGAATTCTATCAAACTGATAGTTACCTAAAAGGAGGTGGTTGGGGGGGATGGGTTAAATAGGTGATGGGGGATTAAGGAGAGCACTTGTGAGGAGCACCAGGTGATATATAAGGAAATAATGCATCACTATATTGTACACCTGAAAATAATATTACACTGTAAGCGGAATTAAATAAACACTTAAAAAAATTAATACCATCCTTCTTGGACTCTTCCAAAAAACTGGGGGGGGGGGGGAATAAACTCATCCTAACTCATTTTAAGAGGCCAACATTACCAGAAACTAAAGCCATACAAAGACATGATAAGAAAACTATAGACCAATACCATTTATAAACACTGATGTAAAAACCCTCAACAAAATACTTACAAAACAAATTCAATGGCATATTAGAAGGATTATATATCATGATCTAGGGGAGATGGATTCCTGGAATGCAATGATGGTTTAAAATACAAAACAAACTAAAACAATGCAAAAGACATTAACAGAATGAAGGAAAAAGAAAGACCATGATCATCTCAGTTGATGCAAAAATTGTATTAAAAAAATTTTTTTTAATGTTTATTTATTTTTGAGAGACAGACAGACAGACAGAGCGTGCGCTGGGGAGGAGCAGAGAGAAACAGGGAGACACAGAATCCAAAACAGGCTCCAGGCTCCAAGCTGTCAGCAGAGAGCCTGATGAAGGGCTCGAATCCACAAACCACCAGATCATGACCTAAGCAGAAGTCAGATCCTTAACCGACTGAGCTACCCAGGTGCCCCAAAAATAGTATTATTACTTTTTTTTAAATTTAAATTCAAGTTAGTTAACATATGGTGTAGTATTAGTATTGGTTTCAGGAGTAGAATTTAGTGATTCATCACTTACATTTAACACCCAGTGCTCATTCCAACAAGTGTCCTCCTTAATGCCCATCACCCATCTAGCCCATCCTCCAACCCTTCTCTCCCTCTCCTCTAACAGGAATTGAAGGAAATTTCTTCAACATCATAAAGGCCATATGAGAAAAACCCACAGATACCACTGTCAATGGTGAAAGACAAAAGCTTTCCCCCTCAGACAGAAGAAAAAGATGCTTGCCTTTTCTACTTGTATTCAACATGATATCAGAACTTCTACCAGAGCCATTAAATAAGAAAGAGAAACAAAAGGCATCCTAACTGTCAGAAGTAAAATAATCTTTTTTGTAGCTGATATAATTTTATATGTACAAAACTCTAAAGAATCCACAAAGAAAACCTGTTAGAAAAAAACTCAGCAAACTTACAAAATATAAAACCAAGACATAAAAATTAGTTATGTTTCTATTTAGCAGTAATAAAAAATCTGAAAATGAAAGTAATAATTCCTTCTACAGTACCATCCAAAAAGATGATACACTTAAGAATAAACTTAGACAAGACACTTGCTGTATATTACACAACAGTGATAAAAGAAATGAAAGAAAACAAAAATAAGAGGAAAGACATCCCACGTTCATGGATTGAAAGACTTAATATTGTTGACAATACCACCCAAAGCAATCTACAATGCAATGCAGTCTCTATCAAAATCTCAGTGATGTTTCAGGCAGAACAGAAAAACCCACCCTAAAAAAGTCATACAGAATCTCAAGGGACCACAAATTGCCAAAACAGTTTTGAAAAAGAACAAAGTTGGAGAACTCACACAGCCCGATTTCAAAACTTGCTATAAAGCTATGGTAATCAAAAAAGTGTGCTACTGGCATAAGAACAGATAGACTGATGGAGTAAATAGAGATCCCAGAAATAAACCTTCACATATATTATGGCTAACTGCATATTGACAAGTATGCCAAGACCATTCAATGGAGAAAAGACCATCTTTTCAACAAACAATGCTGGGAAAACTGGACATCCACATGGAAAATAATGAAATTGGACTCTTCTCTCATATCATACACAAAAGTTCACTCAAAATCAAAGACCTAAGTCTAACAGCTAAAAGTATAAAACTCTTAGAAGAAACCATAAGGGAAAAGCTTCGTAATGTTAGATTCAGCAAAAATTTCTTGACTATGACACTAAAAGCACAGGCAACAAAAGAAAAAAACAGAAAAACTGGATTACCAAATTAAAATTTTTTGTGGATCAAAGAATGCTACCAAGAGAGTAAAATGGCAGCCCACAGAATGGGGAGAAAAATCTGAAAATGATGTATCTGACAAAGGATTAAAATCCATGATGTATAAAGAACTCCTACACCCCAACAACAAAATAATCCAATTCAAAAACGGTCAAAGGACTGGAATAGGTCTTTCTCCAGAGAAAATATACAAATGGCCAATACACACATGAAAAAATGTATTCAACAATCTGAGCCATGTGGAAAATGCAAATCAAATCCATAATGAGATACAATCTATATCCTAAACAGCTATTACTTAAAAAAAAAAAAAAGTGTTGGTGAGGATATGGAAAAATTGGAACTCTTATGCATTGCTAATGGAAATATAAAATGGTGCAGCATTGTGGAAAACAGTTTGGCAGTTCTTCAGAAAGACAAACCGAATTATAATATAATTTAGCAATTCCAGACCTAGGTATAAACCCAAAAAAATTGAAAGCAGAGACTCAAACACTAGAACACCCATGTTTATAGTGGCATTATTCACAATAGCCAAAAGGTTGAAACAATCCAAGTGTCCATCAACATATGAATGTATAAACAAAATGTAGTATATACATACATTGAAATATTATTCAGTCATGAAAAGGAATGAAATTCTGATACGTTATAACATGTAAACATTATGCTAAGTGAAACAGATAAATTCATAAAGAAAGTAGGACAAGTTATCAGAGGCTGGGGGTGGGGAAGAAAAATGGGGAGTTATTGTTTAAGGGTTACTGAGCTATTTGGGATGGTGAAACAGTTCTGGAGATGAATAATGGCAACAGTTGCACGACACTTGGAGTACTTAATGGTACTGAACCATACATTAATGGTTAAAATAGTTAATTTTATATATGTTTTACCTCAATTTAAATATAAGACACTAAAAAAAATTCAATAAAAGAAATGTATGCAAGTCCTAACTTAGGGCCAAATAAGGCGACTTCCACAACTTATCTGGGGAGCCCGCAGAACATGGTACAGGGTTTAAGAGGACAGGTTCTGAATGAAGCTACACTACCCAGTCTAATCCTGGCTCCACCTTTCTGTAGCTGTGTGACCTCAGGCAAGTTGCTTCATCCTTTTGGTCAGAATCTCCAATCTAGACGAAAATACTAGTGTCCTTCTCACAGGATTGTTATAAAGATTAATGAGTTATTCACTTATTACTGCCCTTAGAATGAGTTAATTCATATGAAGCACTGACACAAAGAGATTAATAATGATGACTCATTGTTAGTAGCTAGCTAAACAAACCCATCAATCCACATTCAAAATTAAATATGAATGGCTTTGATATGAATTTATTTTGGTGTTCAAATTCAGAAAATTACCTAGTAATAATTAGTAAATTCTCAGATGTTCACAGTCAGAAACAGGTTTTATCATAGTATTTTGATGACAGTTCTACGTGCTTTCCTATTGCACAGATTTCATAAGGTAGCAAGAAACACATATATTAGGTATCCTTCACTGTCCTTTCCTTCTATATTTCACTAATTTGCATGATTAAGAGTTTCTTAAATTACTACGAATCATGAGAATTTCTTGTTTAAAGCTGCAGCTAAGAAACTTAAATTTATAGAATGTTGGTATTGGATTGTTCTAAAAGTCATACTAGGTACTCATTTCCCTTATACATTGCTACTTAAAATTTGAAAAAAATACTTGGTCTCTAAGGAATACTAAATACTTACCAACTGAAGATAGAAATCAGTAGGACTATTTATATGACAAACCATAACTGAAACATCTGTCATTTCTTTAGGCAAAACAGGTGGGTGATAATGTAAAGTCATATTTTTTTCAGAGTGGCTTCTTGGTGATTGCGACCTAAACCTAATCGAAAGCACAATCAAAGCATAAGCAAGAACCATTTTCTTCAAAGAATCTCTTCTCTGAGCAACTTGGTCTGAAGAAAAGACTTGTGCATATACTTATTTATCTACCAAGAGTATTCCCTTTCCAATTTCTCTTCTAATACATTTCTTGGTATTGTCTCCAATTATCAAACTAGGTTAAATAAGATGTCAAGTCTCCAAAGTCAACAATTGACCTTCAATTTTGTGTTGGAACATTTTTGAGCCAGGCCTGTTTCTTCTACTCAGATTCAAGGATTCTCCTCTTTTGAACAAAAACAAAACAAAACAAAAAAACAGTTTCTCATCTTTCAGTTACACTGATAACCACAGTTCATAGTAGCACCCAGGCCAGCTGAGGGTCTCCGTGGGCCCCCTCCAGCTCTAATACTACTCTTATTTCTCTACAATGAAACCTACTTGGGTCACTTCCAGAGTCATCTCCCCACTCGGACAAAAAGTTAGTATCTTCCACTATCTCTCTCAGTCGTCCTACTTTGTTCATCAGTGATGGGGGTGGGGGAAGAAACTTGAAGTATCTATTTTAGATTCAGACATTAAATACAGAGTGGGTGATCATGAACTTACTCTAAAGGGTAGAAAATTTAAGTCAGGCACTGTTAAACTGTAATTCTTAAAACCCTAGGGGAGCTGTCTGTGAAGTTATCAGGAGTCTAAAATTTGTTTCAGTTTCTACAATTTCTATTTTGAGTTGTAATTGAGTTTTAATTTCTTTATTAAATTATCTGAATGTCATTTTCTGACAACTAAGAAAACTAATAGCGTTTTTTTTAATCTCTTAATGTTCACTTCGGAGTCAGTCCATAGTTTTTAAAGGTAAATTCTGCTATTCCAATTTATAACTATAATCTCAAAAGTATTTGTTTTAATAAGTTACCTACCTTGCTAATTCCATAAAAACTAATGCATCTCTAAGAGACACAGGCATATCACTGCTTATTTGATTTGTTGGTGGTTTCTGCAGGTCTACAATAAGCACACCATCTTCTTCTCTAAAAACTTTCATTAAAACAGCCTTGTTATTTACCATTTTCAAAAATTCTACTTTAGCTTCTTCTCCCCAGCCTTCATTCTGTGGAAAAAGTAAAATTCCGATGTACTTAGTAATTATAATTAGTGCTAATGGTACAATACTCTGGATTTATCTTTGGTTTTGTTTTGTTTGGATTTGGCTTTATACAACCAAAGACTGCAAACTTGAGCAAAGGGACTCAACCATAGACACTAAACAACAGCTATGGTCATAAACCCAAGGTCGGTGCTTATGTATGCACAATATATGGATTTGTGTGTGTGTGTGTGTGTGTGTGTGTGTGTGTGTGTGTGTGTGTGTGCGCGTATGAGCTCTATGCCCAATATGGGGCTTGAACTCACGACCCCAAGATCAAGAGTCACATGTTCTGAGCCAGCCAGGTGCCCCTAGACCTTTGATTTTATGAACAGTCTCAAGGTGTCCATAAGCTATTGTACTTTAGAATTTAGTTTCACCTCTGAATATTAATACGAAGATTATAAATATTCTAAAATAAAACAAGTATTGCATAGTTTTTTTTCTCTTAAATGACAAATTCAAAAGGTAATTTTGAAAGTATAATGGGAGCCATGTAATGCAATCAAGATATCTGTAATCATCAGTTAACTGAGTTTCCGTTAACTAGGAATATAGGAGGTACATGCTACTTAAACAGTAAGGATAAGTATTCACTCATTTAAAAAAATTTTAAGTTGATCTTTGAATCTTTAAGTCCCCCCCACCATACCTAAAGTAAATTTTAAGAGTTAAAACTATACATTTCTGGTGTTAAGTTCTTTATAGATTTTAAATATTAATCCCTTATCAGATACATTATTTGCAAATATCTTCTCCCATTCAACAGGCTGCCTTTTCGTTTTGTTCATGGCTTCCTTTATTGTGCAAAAGTTTTTTATTTTGGTGTAGTTCCAAATATGTTATTTTTGCTTTTGTTTCCTTTGCCTGAGGAGACATATCTAGAAAAATGGTACTCTGGCCAATGTCAAAGAAATTACTATGTTTTATTTAGGACTTTTATGGCTTCAGGTCTCATATTTAGGAATTTAATTCATTTTGTGTTTCTTTTTGTGCATGGTATGAGAAAATGGTCCAGTTTCCCAGCACCATTTATTGAAGAGACGGTCTTTTCCCCATTGTATATCCTTGCCTCATTGGTCATAGATTAATTGATCTTATAAGCATGGGCTTATTTCTGGGTTCTCTATTCTGTTCCATTATTATTTTGATTAGTATAGCTTTGTAGTATATTTTGAAATCTGGAATTGTGATACCTCCAGCAGAGCTGTTGAATCGCTCTGTTGTATACCTGAAACTAATGTAACTGTGTGTGCCAACTGTGCTCAAATTTTGAAAAAGCTACATGTTTCTTAAAAAATAAAACCTCTTTCTAAAGGTTATAAAATTAAAGCCAACTCAGAAAGTGCCAAAAATTACAAAAGACAAAATTTAAACCAATTTTACCATTTTGAGGAAAACACCGCGTGTGATATATTTCCTTTTACTTTTTATTTATTCATTCTTCCAAATATATGTTGAATGCCTACTATGTGCTAGGTAATCTGCTATGTGCTGGGAATACAATGATGGGCAAAGACACAGACTCCTGCTTTCATAGATTTCATAATAATGTAACAGTTTAACATATATTCTTACACACAATTCCTGTGTGAGTTGTTGAGTCTTGCTGGGGAATAGACAATGCAAGTAAATATGCAAGTACTTATGCTTAAATATTTATGAAATTTTTCCTAAATACTGCAAAGTAATATGCGATATGGGCTACAACTAAGGAAAAAAGTGCCACAAAAATAGTAAAGAAATGGAAACTCACACTACACTATATTTAAAAATTTTTCTCTCCACATCTGACTCAAATTTAGTGGTTTATTTGGATATTTCATCTATCATTCCATGCATATATGCTTATTCAACTCAATTTCCCACTAAGAATATTTCTAATTATGGAACCTGAAGTTCATTTCCTTTTTTACTGGCACTGATAGTTTATTATGCAAAATGTACTTACAAGACAATTGGTGCCTCGAACTTACACTTTGCAATCTGACTGGTAATACATAGCTAAAATTGGAATATTTAGCCCCCAAAGAAGAAATAATTTAAGTCTCACTTACCGAATTCTGTGGAACAATGTCTTTCAATGAGCATGGCAGTGCTAACGGCTGGATGTCTTTCAGCAGCTCTTCAATATACGGTTCAGACTTCCTAAGAACTAGGCATAAGTCATTTATTACTATATGCTGCTCAGCAGTGTGTTCTGATCTTGCGTGGATATCACCAACTCTAGAAGAATTCAAGTGGTATTTATTGAAAATAATACTTGAAACACAAATTTGCTTTCCTCCATAAAAGGTATGCATTTCTTTTTTTAAAAATATAATTTACTGTCAAAACAGGTATGCATTTCTAAGGATAGTCTCCTTAAGCTGAATCTTCCAGAAAGTTATATTCTGATTCATACTTACTGCATAGCTTTAACCTAGTTTTTATAAGTACAGACATTGATTTTTCTCTATAGAATTAAATCTCAATTGACTTAATCTGAATTGTCTTTCATATTTCTATTTGGCTTAAATTTAAAGGGGATAATGATGTCCTCAAACAGAAATCTATTTATTTATAAAGCTATGACCATTAGATAGTGACCATTTTATAGTTAATAGTGGTCCTTACTAACATTTTCAGTTTTATTTTTATTTTATCATTTTTGTTTTATTTTCCTAGAAGACTGAGAGAAATATTTTTGAATACCTACGGTTAGACACTATGCCACTTCAATATGCACTGATAAAATTATAGAAGTCTGATTTAAAATTTTACTGAGTCATCCTGCAGCTAATTGTAATACTTTATTTAAAGGAAATACTTGTGTGCATCATTCCCTGTTTTGAAGCAACACAGAAAAGTACTTAAGTTTGGGTTACACCAAAAATCTCCTTTTACTGGCTCCTCACCTAGTAATATTGATAAATGATAATACTTTACTAATTTAGTAATTAGTAAAACAAATTATAGAGCCAAATTATATGCCTTAGAAGTGAAGAATGATAAATTACTCCTCTCTATCCCCATTTTCAATTTCCTTTATTCTTTAGTATCCCACCCCCATGATCAACAGGCCAGAAACATGTAACAACTATAAAACATCATACCCCGTAACAATTAGGACTTCAGAATTTCCAAAATCTACCATGAATATTTGTATTAGTGCAACTTCATGGACTGAGAATTTGGTTGGACTACAAAATTTTCTATTTTCACTTTCTATTGGAATTAATTCAGTGATAGTTCCTCGACACCACATTCCATTTTCAATACTGTTGACAAATATTCTTGCACCTAAATAATGAGGAAGACAAATCATTATCAGTATTTATGGAGAAAAATACCTAATAAGCTCTAACTTACGAACACATATATCAGTTTCATCACAAAGAAATCTTAATTGATTTATTTACTGAGGACATATACATGTCAGGTGCTATGAAAAAAATAAAGGTAGTATACTGTGACAGTTTCTGTTATATTGCTAAATAGGGAGCTAAAAACAAGGTTAGCAGTCTCTTATTGAAGACCTATGTTTTATGAACTATACCAAAGATGAATGAGACCATCCTGCCATCAAGAAGCTCAAGAAAGAAAAAAAGATGGGCAAATGACTGTACTTACAACAATAAAAATTTTCTATCCATGCGTGTGCACACATAGATGTACAGATATATAAATGCTGAAATCTGTAAAATACTTTGGGAGCATAAAGAAAGAAACAATTACCTTCTCTTGATAAAGAGGAATGAAAGTAAAGAAACAATGAAAGGTAGTATGTGACATGCCAAAATTAAATACACACTGGGAGTTCAGAGAAGGGGAAGATGAACCAAGGACATAGCAGCAGAGGAAGACCTTAGGGAGAGATCAGATGAATTACAAATTAATAACCAGGAAAAAAGGTCAAGAAAGAAGGAGGCCTGAATCTGAATGCTCACTATGATCTCAGTGATGTTCTCAGTACATTACGTTTGGATTTACTTACTCCACACAACAACCCTACGGAGATGGTGGCAAAGAGGTAGGAGGAGAATCCAGGTAGTCTTAGAGTCCATCCTCTTAACAACTAAGTTACCTATCGGAGATAAACTGGTAGATCTGACCACTGATTATATACAGAGGGATCCTGTATAATCCCCTCTGGACATGCTAATAAATATAGGATAGTTGAGAGGCACATTAGGGCAACCTTTTAATTTTAGTTCTAACCAAAATGTTTATTTGGCCTAAAGATTATCATCAACCTTTCTCTTATGTCGATGTACCACGTAACCAATTATTTTGGCTTAAAGATTATCATCAACCTTTCTCTTATGTCGATATACTACATAACCAATTATTCTTAGTTTTAAACTATACACTATTAAACCATTCTTTTAAGTTTATTTATTCATTTACTTTCAGAGAGAGAAAGATAAGGCACATGCATGAGAGGGAGAGAGGGAGAGAGGGAGAGAGGGAGAGAGGGAGAGAGAGAGAGAGAGAAAATCCCTGCACTAGTGCAGAGCCTGATGTGGGGCTCGAACTCCCGAACCATGAGATCATGACCTGAGCTGAAATCAGGAGTTAGACACTTAACTGACTGAGCCATCCAGGAGCCCCAAACCATTCTTTTTTGATAGGTAAGTTAAAAGACTATTGAAGACATTTGTTGTCCTTTGCAGTGAAGAGCATATGTAGGAAAAAGGAACAAAAGGATATCCTCCTGAAGTATCATTTCACATTTCTTCCCTTATCACTCATTACTCAAAATATAGGTACTTAAGTCATGCAAATTTATTTGCCTTGAAATAATAATTGTCCTTAATTGAAAACAATGAATGAGTTTTTGGCCTTTTTAGAAAATTTTCTGAATCTAAGCTGAACTCTTTCGGACATGTATTAAATTTTAGAGAATTACTTGTAGCCATAAAAGTTAAGTTTAATACAACATTTCTTTCTTCTTAGATACTTAACAGTTAAAAGTTATCTAAAGTTAAAAATTACTATTAATTTTTGTCAGAAGTATACGATAATCCTAATTTTTGAATATTCTGAGAAGCTACACAGATAAGCTGAGAGTTAGTCACACTTTTAAAGTACTATATAACTAAACAGGTAATACTTTTTGGTATTATACATAGGCATTGATTGCTATTAATAGATGGTTTTCTCACTCTGTTAGTAAATCAAACAAATAATAGCTTCGTCTTATTATAATCAAATTTAGTCAATGTATTATAAGGAAAACATCTGCAATAAGACCCTAAATTATGGCAAATTACACAAACCCTCAGTGTGGGTACCCTCAAAATATACTACCCTCTGTGGGTCCTAGGAAACAGGTACCGGTGTTCTCCTGCATCTCATTTAAGTGCTTAATGACATCCTCAATATTCACATGTGGACAGCAAGGGACTAATAGCCACAGTACAAGGAATCGTGTTAGAGGCCAATTTTCCCTGGAGACAGGGAAGCAAACTACATAACCTGCGACGGGCTTTGTAATTTAAAAAAATAACTCCTTTCACTCTGTAATTGAGGTTTTATATATACTTCACTCAGCAGTCAATATTTAGCTAACTTACCTAAATAAAATTATATCACTACAAAACTTTTAAGTTTATTTTGAGAGAGAGCCAAAGAGAGCACAAATAGCAGAGGGGCAGAAAGAGAGGGAGAGAGAGAAACCCAAGCAGGCTCTGCACTGTCAACGCAGAGCCTGACACAGGGCTCGATCACACAGACTGTGAGATCCTGACCTGAGCCAAAATCAAGAGTCAGACACTCAACTGACTAAGCCATCCAGGCACCCCTCTTATAAAACTTTCATGCTTCTGGAACAAATCTGTATTATAAAAGGTCTATAAGGGTTAGCCTATAAGGGTTGGCCAAATACTATATAATATTTACATAAACTTGATATTTTAGCTCGGAGTAATATTTCATTACCTAGCTCCAAAAGGTCTGAAGGATCAAGGTGTAAACTCTTATTGCAAAACTGATCGACCTTCTTTTCCAGTACTGTTGCATCTTTAATTTGTGAATACTTCCGGACATAAAAGTGGCAAGGATGTATTACATGGCTTACAAAAACTAGCTCTGGAGAACCTAGATAAGAATATTTAACCCATATTAACAAATCATAAGTTAGGAATGAATTCACAAAAACTGAATGCAATATCCTCTAAAAGAATATTAAGTGTCTTGTGGCATTGAAAACTCTAGAATACTTAAGCCCCACAAAAAGAAGTCCAAACCCAAAATAGTAACTAGACTGATAAAGTTCCCACTATCAACATTAAATCCTTTAGCATAACCTGAACTGCAACTATTTTATTTTACATGCCAGGTATGTTAAGTGGAATTGTAGTTCACGTGGTGGTTAGATGCTGAAGTCAAGATATGCTATAACTCTATCATATTACAACAAAACATCAGTTTATTTATGGATATTTTGGAACTCAGAACTCCATTGATATTAAATAAACTTCTTGCATATCCCAAAAAATCCTGTTTATACTATATCCAAAGAACTAATAATTAGCTCATAGATACTCTGAATCACAAATCTTACCTGGCTAGAAAGGGGTGAAAAAACATCTGGGCAAAACCAAATACTAAGCACCATTTAGGGGAAGAGATATATGTTTTGGTGGAAGCTGGGGGTGGTAGTGAGGGTAGAATAAAAGAAAAAAATATTCTGTATACAGCAGTAATGAAGCCAAGTGTAGCTACTGAAAAGATGTTCAGAATATAATGTTACAAAAAAAAAAAAAGGAATTAAAAGAACAGAACAGTGTGCACGGTGTGCTATGTTTTTGTATAAAAAAAAGTTAGAAAAACAATATATGTGTATTTGTATATGCATAAAGAAACTGTGGAAGGGAAAGAAGGACCGAATGAAATGGGAACAGTTAGGTAAAAATTTCACAGTATTTTAATATATAATTTTTGAACAATGTAGATGTTTCATTTAGTAAAAATGTTTAAAACTCAAAAACTAGGAGGAGTGGAATTGGAGACAGTCAAGTATAGACAGATGATAAAAACTGAACAAATGGATCACTTTAACTATCCAATACAGATCACAAAGAATAATATCCATATTGAATATGGGGTAAAGAGATAAATATGTGTAACTGGGGAGACAGTTGACAGAAGTGTTATAAATTTCAGAAACATTTTTGCCAATAACAGCCAAAACCTTTAATATTCAAAAGGAAGAAGTTTTAGTTGATAGTAATATTCATTTTACTCACTGCCTTCATACTATGTAAGAGTTACTTTACGTACAGCAAACTCCACAACATCAAGTTCAGAGTTGTTAAAGTACCTGCTTTTAATCCAAAAGCGGAAGATGATTTTTTCTGAAAAGGCTTTTTTGGATCTCTAGGTGTTTCCACAAGATAATCTGTCAAGCGTGCTTCATCAAAATAGGAAATAAAGGCAATTGTACTAGTTTTATTAAGTTGACAATGGTATACTACTGTTTAAAAAGCTGTACTTGAATTGGCAAAATACTGGAATGGTAAGACTCCTTGTTATCAGTAGGTAAAGTCATAATAGATTTCTTAAATCACTGAGATTTCAGTGATAATAATACAATGGAAACAACTGAAAACATGCTCCTCCTTTTTTTTTTTTTTTTCATTCAAAATGTCATTCTGCAGAATCAACCAATGAAACAGACTGAGAAGTGATGGATAACAGATCTCTTAACTCACTGAGATTTCAGTGATAAAAATACAATGGAAACAACTGAAAACATGTTCCCCCCCAACCCCCCCACCCCCCGCTTTTTCATTCAAAATGTCATTCTGTAGAATCAACCAATGAAACAGACTGGGAAGTGGTGGGTGGAAGAGAACTAAAATGGAACTTGAAAATGGTCCTTAAGAAGACCAGTAATATAACTACACAGTAGTAGTAGTTAATGGGGAGAATACAACAGTGTAAATCTAATCAAAGTATTATGATACATTGAAATGTTACAAAATAGATGCTATTATATTCATGACAGATTTTATTTCAGATTATGTAACAGGTTATATCTTTAAAAAATTTTTTATAACATTATATCTCAGAACAAAGATTTAGGAGAAGCTATTCTTTAAGGACAAAGACATGAGATCGTTTCTACAAGTATCTTCATTTTTTATATAAGGTTTATGTGTAGAACACCAAAAAGTCAAATACTTCAATTAAACCAAACATTAAATTAACATCTTAGAGTTTAGATTATTGCATTAAAAATAAAAATTATCCTAACTCTGGAAAATGTGAAAGCAGGGACAAGGAATTAATGGATGTTAACTCATAATGAAGGAGGTATAAGATAACAGCACTATGTTTCTATTAAGTATAGGGACTAATTTTGTTTCTAATTACAGACACATCGTTTCCTTGCTTTTGTATTTTCACTCACTTTCCAGGTTTTCTTCAATAATTTCTTCAATTATCACATCAGGGCTAGATCCCATCTGAGGCAGAATAGTAATGGTTTTAGGGGATGGTGTTGCAACAACCTCTTTCTGTGGCTGGAAATCTTCTGCTTCTAAATGCACATCATTGGTTTCCCATTGCAAAGAACATGGTGGGGCTTCATTAGTTAGGAAAGACACATCAATCTTTTTCTTTTCTTGTGATGGGTATGTATCATGACAAGAAAATTCCTTTTTATGATTATATTGCTTTTGAATATTCTGTTCCATTTCATTTTCTTGGGGATTACGTCTGTTTAAAAAATAGACAAGTATTAAGAACACTTGTGATGAGCACTGAGTGTTGTAAGTATGTGATAGATCACTAAATTCTGTACCAGAAACCAGTATTACATTGCATGTTAACTAACTGGAATAAATAAAAGTTTGGAGGAAAAAAATACATAGGCATATGGCTACTTTAAATTGTTTCATAAATTTTTTATATCTACATTCAAGTCATTTCCTATTCACATGACAGTTAATAAGGTGACACATATAGGAGTGTCTGGGTGGCTCAGTCAGTTGAGCATCCAACTCCTGGTTTGGCTCAGGTCATTATCTTGTGGTTCATGAGTTTGAGCCCCACATCAGGCTCTGTGCTGGCTGTGTGGAGCCTACTTGGGATTCTTTCTCTCTCCCTCCCCTGCTCATGCTCTCTCTCTCAAAATAAATAAACTTAAAAAAATACCATGACACATATAAAAAGGTAAAGCTGTATAGGTGCCTCAGAAGTATCTTTTACATAGCCTTACTGATGTATAATTTGCATAACATGAAACTCAATCATCTTTACTAAATTTACAGTTGTGCAACCATCACCATAATCTAATTTTAGAACATTTTAATCTAATTTTAGAACCCAGAAGGAACTTTTGCCCATTCCCAGCCCTAAGCAAACCTAAGGTTTTTTTTTTTTTTAATATGAAATTTATTGTCAAATTCGGTTCCATACAACACCCAGTGCTCATCCCAACAGGTGCCCTCCTCAATGCCCAGCACCCACCCTCAATTCCCTCCCACCCCCCATCAACCCTCAGCTTATTCTCAGTTTTTAAAAGAAACCTAGGGGTTTTAAAAGGTCAACAAGAGGTATAATCAATGAGAAGCTGAAGGAAAAAGTTGATACAGTCATGTCATAATCTTTTAGTCCTAAAATACAGTGAATATAGGCTTAAAAAAATCATTTTGATTTGGCTTAGCTGTTTGATTTTAAATTATGGTTATTTCTTCTAACTCCCTAGCTTAAAAATAAAGTATAGGAAACAGTGAAGGGTACAATCCTGAACAGATCATTAGAAATCTCCACCTAGCCTAAAAACCACCTTTAGTCTGAACCCTTAGGGAGGTATTATTTGGTAGCCACTAACCTACAGCTAATCGTTTATATGGTTGACTCCATGTTTTTCTATCTTCTTCACATATCCACATAGATTTCGGCTATCAAATCTACAAGTATAGAAATTCTATCAAAGAAATGAGATGGAGTCTCAAAAAGCTTGTCTTTTAGTTAACCCATTACGAATTTAGCTTCATCACAGATCATCACTGAGAAAACATTTTAGGGCTGGAAGCAGATTGTGTTCTACATGGAAGACTACCTGACTGTGAAGACGGGCAAGGAGATCTTTGGCACCATTGGCATGTGGCCCAATGCCAAGAATAATCGCGACCTGGACTTCACCATCAATCTGCACTTCAAGGGCCAGCTGTGCGAGCTGTCCTGCTCCACTGACTACCGGATGCGCTGGGGCGGCATCCGGCTTCTGCCACCCTGGCCGGGCTGGCCCTGCACGGGCCCAGGGGCTGCGGCATTCTTAGGCAGTTTGGGGGCTCCCTCTTCCTTTCCTTCCCTCTCTCAGAAGGGGGTTTTAGGGGCCTGGGCTGGGAGGAGGGGGCACATCGTGACTGTGTTTTTCGTAACTTATGTTTTGATATGGTTGCATTTATGCCAATAAATCCTCAGCTGGGATGGGTAAATAAACAAATAAATAAATGGCATTTTAGGGGTGCCTGGGTGGCTCAGTCGGTTAAGCGCTGGACTCTGGTTTCAGCTCAGGTCATGATCTCATGGTTCATGAGTTTGAGCCCTGCGTTGGGCTCTGGGCTGACAGCACAAAAGCTGCCTGAGATTCTCTCTCTCCCTCTCTCTCTGCCCCTCCTCTGCTCTGTCTCTCAAAATAAATAAACTTAAAAGTAATTTTTTTAAATAAAAAAATAAAAAGAATTTTAGAAACAAGAACTAACAAGGCCAATTAGATTCAGCAATGACACATTATCTGTTTCTTCCAACAAAAGGTATGCTTTGAATACACGTTGAATTCAAAAGATATGTATATCTGAGGATATGTATATGTACACAACTTTGCAAACCACACATTCCTTGTTATAACAACTCTCATTTGACCTGGGATATTTAACACTGTCCACCAAGTCCAGTCTCAAACTCCTCCTTTGACTTCTAGAGCACCACTTGCTCCCATTGGTTCTTCAACCTCTGCCTACTCCTTCTCAATCTTGTTTTGTTTTGTTTTTGCAGGTTGCCCTTTTTCAGTTTTAAAATTTAATATTTTTCCAAGGTACTGTCCTTGACTTATGTCAGTACCTACTCTTACTGGGCAAACCCACTGTTTAATTACCACCTGTAATAAGTAGAAGCAGATTACAGTGTACTTTCTCTTAAAACAAGGAAAAAATTTAAGACTACTCTGAATTAAATTTAAAATCAAAACAAGATATATGCAGACTCTTAAAGAGACAGAATAGCTTTTGATACTAAAAATGTTCAACAGTGACAATATTCAAGTTATGGAAATATCTAGAAGAATGTATTCATTGCAAAGACTGATGATTATCCATGGAAGCACAAAAGTAAGGTCACAGACAAATATGGTACAGGGCTCCACACCTGGGGAAAGATGCCCTGAGCCCAAGGACTGGCACTCTAGACCTCTGGCAGGGTCTTTCCTCTGAGGTAAGAAATGTGCTATCTAAGCCTAATGCTACTAAGCTACTTGATTAATCTTTTCCCCTTTATTTCAAACAAGACTGCAAACAAAGAAATTTTTGATAATTTCGCTTCTTATGCCTGTCTGGACTAGAAACGGATCCCAACACAAGTATCCTAGTCCCTGTGGCAATTGTATTTGTCCATTAAGTTAATAAACTAGCATTCTGGCTGAACTGGCATTCAGTTTTGTGAATTTGGCTTACAGGAGTTTACCTGGCTTAAAGCAGATCTGCTCATGTCTGTTCCTGACCTTTTAACACTGTGGGCTAAACTCTAGAAGGTAATGAATGTGATGCTTCCTGAGGGATGATTTCCCCTGGACACATAACACTTAAAATTGAATGAACTTATTTTCTTTCGGTGGGTTTCTAAACCATCTGTATTCTGACTAATCCTAAACCTAGAATCAAGTTCAAGATCTCTTCTTAAGTTTTAGCACATGTAGCTAACTGCTCTCTGGACATTTTCCCCCATACATCTCATCAACAACAGTAACTCAATATGTCTACTATCCCCAACTCCCAAATTTTCTTCTTGTAGTCCCAATCTTGGTGAATACCAATCCATCAACTTAATCACCAAAGCCAGGCCTGTAAAGGATGCTTCTCTTTCCCTCATTTATCACACTCAAACAATAAGTTTTATCAATTTTCCCTACTTAGCATTTGTCATATCTATTGCTCTCTAGTGATACTACCTATGTTTGGTTTCTCATCATTTGCTGAGACTATTGATACAATAGCCCCACTGATCCTTCAGCCTCTAGCCTCATACTCCTTTCCAAATAATCCTCTAAATAGCCACCAAAGTTATCTTTTTAAAACTCAAACTAATTATTTTATTTTCATGTTGAAATCATCTTTTAGTGGTTTTCAACTGTCTATAGCTGTGCTGTCCAATAGAACTTTCCATGATAATGCAAGTGTGGGACTCTCCAACATGGTAGCTACTAACCACAAGTGGCTACTACTGAGCACCTGAAATGTGCTAGTACAATTAAGGAATCCAATTTTTCAATTTTTTTTTAAGTAATCTCTACGATCAACGTGAGGCTCAAACTCATGACCCCAAGATCAAGAGTCACATGCTCTACCGACTGAGCCAGCCAGGCACCCCTCCAATTTTTTCTTTTAACTTTGTTTTAATTAATTTGTGCTTAAATTTAAATGGGCACATGTGGTTAATGGATACCATATTGGATAACATGGATGTAGAAAAAAAAAGTCCAAACTGCTGCACAGCATACAAAGTCTTCAGGATTTAGCTTATATGTATCGTCTACCAAGTGAAATTATATATGCAGTTCCCTGAATGTAGTATGTTATCTCACTGACCATACCTTTCTTTCTGTTATGATGCATCCCTCCTTTTTGATTGCCTTTCCAATTGTTAGTCATTTTTCATAGATAAAATTTTCCTTTTCCCAAATCGATTGTTACCACCAAAAATGGACCATTCCTTTCCTTTGCATCTCCATTAAATTCTGTATATATTACTATCATAGCAATTATTCACTTTATTGTTTACATATGTCATCCTCTACTTATTGTAACTTCTCTGACATATATAATGTTTAGCATGTTAGTGCTTAGAACAAAATCAGTGTTCAATCCTGTCTGAACGAATGAATCTCAAAGATAACTTTCACATATATATCATTTAATACTGATTCCAGGTCGTTTCATTCTTAAATATCTCACACAGAATTTAATGGATAGAAACCGTTGCCCTTTATATTATTTTACAGCTTTTGAATCATACGTACAACACATCAATTTTCCTGTCTCTTAGGTAATTTTTCTGTCTCTTAGACTCTATCAGATATTAATGGCATGTTGCCATTCTTATACTTACTTTGTTAAGCTCTCAAATTCAATCTTTCCCATATTGTTGAACATACAGATGATCTCACTACAATTCATATTCAACCTGAAATAAAACACTAGCATGTAAGTAAATGTTCTAATCCAAGTTTATTACTTTCTCTAAAAGTCACCTGAACTGAACTATTACTTTCTATAAAAGTAAACTATTACTTCCTATACTTTTACTATTACTTTCTATAAAAGTCAGTTGCTGACATTAAACTCTAAAAGACAGAACATTTTTAAATGCTCTAATACAAATTTGTTACTTTCTTTAAAAGTCAGTTGCTGACATTAAAAACCCTAAAAGACAACAATTTTTTTCTTTTTCCTTTTTTTATATTTAATTTTTAAAATTTACATCTAAGTTAGTTAGCATATAGTGCAACAATGATTTCAGGAGTAGATTCCTTAATGTCCCTTACCCATTTAGCCCATCTCCCCTCCCACAAGCCCTCCAGTAACCCTCTGTTTGTTCTCCATATTTAAGAGTCTGTTTTGTTCCCCTCCCTGTTTTTATATTATTTTTGCTTCCTTTCCCTTGTGTTCATCTGTTCTGTGTCTTAAAGTCCTCATATGAGTATTATGCTAAGCGAAATTAGTCAGAGAAAGACAAATATCATATAACAATTTTTTTCTAATGTATAAGTTACTATTACATTATATGGTTGTTAATTTGGGAAACATTTGTGACCCAAATTTCAATTTATAATTGCTTGCTATTTAATAAATCTAGGCTCTAATACATTTTATACTTAATTGTTATGTTCTCCTGAGTTATAACTTCTTACCTGGGAGAATTCCTTAGTTTTAGAGTGCTAACTTTTAACAATTCACTCTCAAATGTTAATTTCAAAGTACGGATAATCTAAAATCAGAAGAGAAGTGTTACTCAGATGTGAAATTTTTAAAAAATAATTATCGTTAAAACAAATTAAGATTTTAGAATTAAAACTATATCCTTTAATAAGTGTTTTACTAATTAATGTGTTCAAGGTTTGATTTTAGGCATCCAATGAGAGCAAATCAAGTGTTTATGAATTTTTTCCCTAACGAAATTTAAAATCTTTTAGATATAAATAACAGATAACAACAAAAGACAGTAGTTAACAAATAGAATATAGTTATGTAATCACAGAAAATTCTGATCAGATTCACTCTGCACCTGCACTGCTACCCTCAAATGTCTTTTTTTGCCTCATCTTCTTAATGAATCTAACTAGGGAGAAGACCAAATCTTATCACTTTTTTACACCTCCTAATGCCTCATGTGTAATACAACTGGAGAGAGGCCTGACCAAGTAAGATGGTGGCAAACTCTTCACCCTTCACTTATAGACTTTGAAGGCAGATAAACCAATGGCTTCTATTTTATACCTCAGTTCTTCCCAAACACATGCTTATCTGTGGGAAATGAGGCCATGAGGATTCAAAGACAATTGAGTAGGATCTATATCCAAAGAGAGCAAGGTAGAACTCAGAAAAAAAGATCAATGGTTAACCCTGTCTTGTCAAACAATCTCATCAGAAACATGTTTTTATTTTTGCCCAACTATGCTCCCTAGGCACCTGGATAGATGACAGGACATACTGGACGCACCCTGTCTCTTGACCTGCATATTTGGAGAGGCAGGAAGAAGGGGGAAAAACCCTGAATGAGATCTTTAAGTTAAATTTTATCTTAGAGAGAGAGAAAGCAAGCAGAGCATGAGTGAGGGAGAAGGGGAGAGAGGGACGGGGGGAGAGAGGGACGGAGGGAGGGAGGGAGGGAGGGAGGGAGGGAGGGAGGGAGGGAGAGAGAGAGACTTTTTTTTTTTTTTTGAGAGACAGAGAGACAGACACTCTTAAGCAGGCTCCATGCTCAGCACAGAGCCCAATGCAGGGCTTGAGACTGTGACCCTGGGATCATGACCTGAGCCCAAATCAAGAGTCAGACGCTCAACTGCCACCAGGCGTCTTTTGAATTAAGTTTTTACGAGCTGACAGACATATCTAAATTCATATCATGAAAAGAAAAACGAGTCCCATTAAGTTTGCTGCCCTTATATATCCTCATTTTTTATTCAAATGTCTTAGGAACATCAATTTTCAACTCAATGTCACCCTACTTGCTTTCGGATTGTGTGTTATAAAGACCTTACTGAACCATTTCCCTAACTGGTAAATAACAAAAGGCTAAATAAATTAATGTTTGTCTTAGAATTCAAACTAAGAATTGAGGCCAAATAAATTAGGATAATCTAAAAATATATTCTTCTTAAGTCTTAAATAGTATATTCCAAAGCATGTAAAATAATACACTTCAGAAATAATTTATATTATGATCTATTAAAATTACCTGATTCAGGTCACAATAAGTCCTTAAAGAAGGTGCTGATTTTAACTCTATTGCTATCTTCATAGCTGCAGCCAAATCATTTTTTTTCTCTTCAATGTAGCTTTTAGCCATTATTACATTTGACAGATAATCATCTGTATTTCTTACTACTTCTTCACACAGGTTCTTTTTCCTTCATATAAGATCCCAAAATTATTTTACAGCATTTTATAAATATGCATATGAAAGTAAGTCTATAGTACGTGAGTAGTAACAAAAGGGTAATTTCACTAGTTTATGAACATGGTAAATGAGGCATTCAATTCAACTGAAATGTATTACAATTGAAAACTATGTATGGATAACTACAGAAAAAGCAGGATATAATTATCATGTCACAGAATTACAGAAGACAGACCCGAGATGATTCTACCTAAAAGAGAAATCCTATCTTGTAATCACTTGTGCCATTTCAAAGACCCATTTGTATTCATTTCTCAAAAGTGATGTGCCTTCACATTTTAAAATTTCCATCAACACACACATAACACATATACAATAAGATTTTATTTTTTTATTTTTTTAAATGTTTATTTATTTTTGAAAGAGAGAGAGCATGAGTGGGAGGAAGAACAGAGACAGAGGAAGACACAGAAATCAGAAGCAGGCTCCAGGCTCTGAGCTGTCAGCACAGAACCTGACACAGGGCTCCAACCCACGAGCTATCAAAGAAAAGCTCTGGGCCAGATGGCTGCACTGGTGAATTCTACGAAAAATTTAAAGAATTAACAACAATCCTCCTCAAACCCTTCCAAAAAATTGAAGGGGTGGGAACACTTTCTAACTTATTCTAAGAGGCCAGCATTATCAAAGCCATATGCAGACACTACAAGAAAACTACAAATATGATTTTGATTATTATATGCAAAATCCTCAACAAAATATTAGCAAATTGAATTCAGCAGCATATTAAAAGGAGAATACATCATGACCAAGTGGGATTTATTCCTACATTGCACAGATGATTCAACACATGAAAATCAACTAACGTTAATACCACAACATTAATACCACAGCAGAAAGAAGTGAAAATCCCTACATGATCCCCTCAATCGATGCAGAAAAAGGATGACATAGGGACACCTGGGGGGCTCAGTTGGTTAAACGTCCAACTTCAGCTCAGGCCATGATCTTGCGGTTTATGAGTTCGAGACCTGCGTCAGGCTCTGTGCTGACAGCTCAGAGCCTGGAGCCTGCTTCGGATTCTGTGTCTCCCCCTCTCTCTGTCCCTCCCATGCTCATGCTCTGTCTCTCTCTGTCTCTTGATAATAAATAAGCGTTAAAAAAATTTAGAAAAAGGATGACATATTTCAACACCCTTTCATTATAAAAACACTAAAAGAAGCAGGAATTGAGGGAGATTACATCAACGTAAAGGCTATATATGAAAAACCCACAGCTAACATTACACTAGTTAGAGAAAAAGCTGTCAGTTCTTCACTAAGATCAGAAACAAGATCAGGATGTGTTTTGGCCAATGCTATTTAACATATTATTGTTACGTTCTAGCCAGAGTAGTTAGGCAAAAAATAAATAAAAGACACCCAAATTGAAAAGAAGTTTAAATTATCTATTTTTGCACATGACATGATTTTGTATGTACAAAACCCTAAAGAGGCCATACATATACTAGCAGGGCTGATAAATGAATTTAGCAAAGATGTAGGCTACAAAATCAACACACAAAAACTAGACACATTTCTATACATTAACAGTCTGAAAAGGAAATTAAGAAAACAATTCCTTTAACACAAAACACAAAAGAATATAGTTAGGAATAAACAGACAAGGAGGGAACAGTCTGTACACTTATACACTATGCCAGATTACTGAAAGAAATGAAAGAAGACAAAAATAAGAGGAAAGACATCCCACATTCATGGATTGGAAGACCTAATATTGTTGACAATACCACCCAAAGCAATCTACAATGCAATGCAGTCTCTATCAAAATCTCAGTGATGTTTCAGGCAGAACAGAAAAACCCACCCTAAAAAAGTCATACGGAATCTCAAGGGACCACAAATTGCCAAAATAGTTTTGAAAAAGAACAAAGTTGGAGAACTCACACAACCCGATTTCAAAACTTGCTACAAAGCTACGGTAATCAAAAAAGTGTGCTACTGGCATAATAACAGACAGACTGATGGAACACAGATCCCAGAAATAAACCCTCACAAGATACGGTTAACTGAGTACTGACAAGCATGCCAAGACATTCAACAGAGAAAAAACCGTCTTTTCAACAAATGGTGCTGAGAAAAGACATCCACATGGAAAAGAATGAAATTGGACCCTTCTCTCATACCATACACAAAAGTTCACTCAAAATCAATCAAAGACTAAGTGTAACAGCTAAAACTGTAAAATTCTTAGAAGAAAACATAGGGCAAAAGCTTCGTAACATTAGATTCAGTGATGATTTCTTAGATAGGACACCAAAAGCACAGGCAAAAAAAGAAAAAAGTAAATAGAACTTTATCAATAACTTTCATGAAAAGGCAAAGAGTGAAAAGGCAATCCACAGAATGGGAAAAAAGTCTCTGAAAATGACAGATCTGATACAGGATTAATATCATTAATGTATAAAGAACTCCTACAACCCAACAACCCAACAACAAAATAAATAATCCAGTCCAAAAAAAGGACCTGAATAGACTTTTCTTCAAAAAAGATATATAAATGAGGAATAAATACGCACATGAAAAAATACTCAACATAACCAACCAGTCATGAGGAAAATGCAAAAAACCCACAAGATTAGTGTTTCATATTCATTAGGATATGATTATTAAAAAAACCCAGAAAACAACATTGTTGGTGAGGAAACTGGAACCCCATGTACTACTGGTGGGAATGTAAAATGTATAGCTACAGTGGAAAACTTTGGTGTTTCCTCAAAAAGTTAAACATAAAATTATCATATGGCACTAAACTGGACATTAAAAAATGACTAACAAGGTAATCTTTGTTATGTATATTTTCCACCATAAAAAAGTGTAAAATGCATGCACATGACTTGTAACTTAAATGTTATAATTAACGACCACATGTGATATCGATAATACCAATATGGCAGACTAAAGAAATCAACCTATTTCATTCATAGTATATTGAAGACTATGTCCGAGGCATCCTAATGGGATTAAAAAAAAAGAAAAAAGCACTAAGAGTCCATGGACAAATACTGTTACTAATTATATTACTTTTGGCATGTTGAAACTTTTATGATCCTATTTCTTGAATTGAAAAATGTGATTAAAAATTGGAGGCACCTAGGTGGCTCAGTTGTTTAGCATCTGACTCTTGGTTTTGGTTCAGGTCATGATCTCGGCTCAGGTGGTGATCTCTGTTTGTGGGATCAAGCCCCATGTTGGGCTCTGCTCTCACAGGGTGAAGCCTGCTTGGGATTCTCTCTCTCTCTCTCTCTCTCTCTCTCTGCCCCTCCCCTGTTCATGCTTTCTCTCTCAAAATGAATAAATGAACATTTTAAAAAATTAAAAAAAAAAGAAAAATGTGATTAAAAATTATTAAAGATCAGTATTTTTGTATCCTTTCGATAAATACTTAGGAGTGCAATTGCTGAGCCATAGGGTAGTTCTGTCTTTATCTTTCCAATTTGAAGGGGCACATGAACTCCAATATTTATAGCAGCACTTCAACAATAGCCAAATTACAGAAAGAGCCCAAATGTCCATCAACTAATGAATAAAGAAAATGTATTATGTATACGTGTGTATACATATATATATATATGTATACACACGTATACATACACGTGGGTGCATATATATATACACAATACCACCATATATATATATATATATATATATATATATATATATATATATATATATATACCACCCTATATATATATATGTGTGTGTGTGTGTGTGTATGTGTACACATACACGGAATATTAGGCATCAAAAAGAATGAAATCTTGCCATTTGCAACAACATGGATGGAGCTAGAGTGTATTATGCTAAGTGAAATAAGTCACAGAAAGACAGATAATATATGATTTCACCATATGATTTTGTTAAGAAACAGATGAACATAGGGGAAGGGAAGGAAAAATAAGATAAAAATAGATGGAGGCAAATAAGACTTAACTATAGAGAACAAACTGAAGGTTGCTGGAGGTAGGGGGTATGGGCTAAATGGGTAATAGGCATTAAGGAGAGCACTTGGGATGAGCACTGGGTGAAGAATCACTAAATTCCACTTCTGAAACCAAAACTACATTATATGATAACTAAGTTGAATTTAAATAAAATTTTGAAAGAAAAAAATTAAAGATCATGTATATCAGAGTTTTTAAAGTGATGGATATGTAACTGTGTGGTATGTCTAGAAATGAGTGTTAGTATTACTTTCTCTGATGCAAATAAACAATGAAAAATGATAGAATGATGTAGAAGAAAAAGCATGTTTGCATTTTTCAAGTAAGCAAAATTCTGCAACATGGATTCAGATTTTTAAAATAATTTTCCGTGCTGCTTTAAGAAAGAAGTTTATTTAAGTTAGCTTTAGAACCAGATGGCAAATAGCCAAAAAGTTTTTAAAATGTACAAATTGTTCTTTGTTTTCAAGTTGTAGACATCAACCTGTAGGAATCACCCATTACCTTCCAAACTCATTCAAAAGTTACTCATTACTTCAATTTATACAAAGAAATAAAGTGACAAGCTAATGTTAAAAACTTCAGTTTCATTGAGTTTCTATTTTTTTTTAAGTTTTAGTTATTTATTTTGAGAGAGACAGAGACCTAGTGTGCTCAAGGGAGGGGCAGAGAGGGAATCCCAAGCAGGCCCTGCACTGTCAGCACAGAGCCTGATACAGGGCTCAAATCTAGGAACTGTGAGATCATGATCTCAGCTGAAATCAAGAGATGGACACTTGAGCCACCCAGGCACCCTGAATCTATATTTTTAAGTTATTACCTGGAATCAAGAGAAGTAAAAAGTTGATCAAACTGTTTCTCCAGAACCTCTATAAGACTGACTGTTTCTGCTTTTGTTTCACTGTGTATGTGTTCAAGCATCTGGAAAGAACATAATACAAAGACCTAATTTGGTATTTTTATTTTATAGAAATTGTACTGTTTAAATAATTTTAAAAGTAACAGGTACTTATTAGGCTTTTCAAAATAACAACACAAAGGAGATTAGGTGATAAAAATGGAATAAATTATAAGGTTCCAACTTTAAATCCTGTTACTTGTCATCAAGATCACACCTCTGTTGACACTGAGTACCAATAAACTGGCAAAAAGGCCTAGAAAATCCACTACGTTTTCTAAATTTCTTATTCCTTTTTATCATTACAGGAAGAGCCACTCTGGATAGCTGAATTTGTCTCTGGAAGGATTCCTTAAATGAAAGAACCTTAATATATAATATTAAAAAAACATACTTGAGTTAAAATGTTAACTATTCCACATCTTTAAACTTTTTGACAAAGAATTGTTGCTTAAGATGTATGACCCATTTTTTTTCCTTCCAATTTCTCCCTTTTAGAATAGGAACAGCAATCCCATACCTGTACAACCAATGTTGGAAAAACTGAATCATACCCTGAACCCCAGCCATACCTGATTTAGAAGATATTTAGAATAGATTCTGGTCTTAGACTTGATGCTGAAGGGATGGGGTGAATGTATTTTGCATGTGAAAAGGACATGAATCTGGAGGTGGGTTTCAGAGGGCAGGCTGTTATAGGGTGAATTTTGTCTGCCCCCCTCCCAAATTCATATGTTGAGGTCTTAACTCCCACATCTGCTATACTCTTTTGATTGCCTTGGTTGTTAATTTGTTGTTATTAGGTGCTTAGGAGTTTGTTTTTGTCACCAAGTGAGTCTCTCTTTTGGGGGATGGAGTAAGGAAGGAAAGAGAACAAGGCTCTGTGTTAGGGTATTCAGCTGAGTAATACGCAATGTTAGAAAGATGATCTACGATACTTTCAAGACAAACTTCAGCTCACAGCAAGAAAGAATCATGGTTCCTTAATAGTGCTCCAGTTTCAGTAGGCTGCTAGCACAACAATGCTAAGAGACCAATCTCAGCAGGCCATGGGAGTTTTCCATTCTTTTGTATGTTTCTCTACCATTAGATTATCCTGTTCAATAACTCAGTGCTAAGCTCCAACTTCAGTAAAAAAAAAAAAAAATCCAGATGAACACATTTAAAGAACATGCCTTAATTCACAATAGGCTTTAATCATTCAAAATGCTTACTTTTACAGCAACACTTAATTGTTCAAAATTATAGCCCGCTATCTTCAACGCTTCCTCAATTTCTTCTTCTGCAGTTTTACTTTCCTAAGAAGGGGAAGGGGGACCACATACAAATATAAAAATAGATGCTTAGATACACTGTATTAGTTGCAAAAACATCAAGCTACAATTTTGGTTAC